>NC_072476.1:106004056-106629056 GCF_027574615.1 Eptesicus fuscus
GGAATAAAGTTGAGGAAGATGGTACTCCCTTTTTAGGAGTTTACTGGAACAGACATAAAGAAGTGTTTACAATATGGAACAATAAATTAAGTAATCAAACTGTTTCAGGAGCAGAAGTAGCCCAGAGGAGAGAATGATTAAAGATCTGGTTGGTAGAGGATCAGAGAAGGCTTCACAGAGGGGTTGGCTTTTTGTAAGAACAGTCATGGACAAAGTGGAAGGAAACATGGGCTCTACACGTTGGGAAAGTCAAGTCGAAAATCTGTAGGAAGAGGAGCTGCCTAGGAGACCACCTTTACCGTCTGAGAGGTGATGGGGGACTGAGCCAGGACGTTGGAGACATAAATGAAGTTGAATATATATTGGAATGGAGGATCACCTAATTTATTCTTCAGGTTCCAGATTGATTTTGTAATCGTACTCTGCAGAGAACTTTTACTTCTTTGTTAAGAAGGTAGAGAAGCTGTCTGATATGTGTTCCCTCGTCTTCCCTTTATGTTTCATTTCACCCATAGTTCTGTTTCTCTGAGTCAGAAGAAAGCATCTCTACTTTATGCTTCTAATAATGTTTAATATTCTCTGTAGAACTAAGGTTTCTTGCTTCTTTATGTCTGCCTTCCTATTGGCTTAGTTTTCTCATGTTCAGCAACATTTTTGTATCTTTCACATGGGTCAGGTACTACACTGGGTATGGGATGATGTTGAGAGATGTGAAAGATAAAGACAAAGGTTACAAACCAGTTACTGTGGGTTCTACAGACAGAATAGTTTATCCTCACTCCATAGCTTGCTTTCTTAACCACTGTAGTCTTGCAAGCACAGCTCTATCCCTATACTGAAAATAGTGCCTTAAAGGGTGCTGGTAACCTGATGCAAAATTAATTGGCATTTTTAAGTTCCCCATTCTATTAGTAGTAGTACTGTATTAAATAATGATCTCACTTAATCTTCAACAGCCTTTTGAGGTACTCTTATTATTCCTATTTTACAGTTGAGGATATGGGTTTTGAAATTCTAAAGGACTGAACTCGGGTAATTCAGCCAGGGTCACAGAGCTAGTAAGTGACTAAATGTATCATGCACTGTAGCCACTATATTTTCCTTGCTTGACTTTTTGTAAAATATTCTCTTGATTCTTTTCTTACCTTTTATGCTGTTGTTTCTCTTTACTGCCTGGTCTTCCAACTTTTCAAGCAAGCGAGCCCTAAAGTTCTTCTGTTCTTGGTCTTTTCCTCTCTACTACTGGTGCTGCTTCCCTGAGCAGCCTTTTCACTCATGACTTCAAAATTCCATAAATTGAGATCATTGTGATAACTACATTTTTATTCAGACTTTTTCTTCTAAGCTTGCAAAACATCATCTGTGTCTGGTAATCATCTCAGAGTCCTGATGTGTGAAACGTTGCACCCCATAGCATACTTCTTTTCACTTTCTAGGTACCACCACCATCCTCTGTTATTCAAGCTAGAGGCCTAGTGTTCTTCCTCTTTGTTCAGTTGGGAAGTTCCTCTAATTTGCCTCTGAGCTATCTACTGAATCCAATCTCCTATTCCCTTGTCGTTGATCTAGTTCCCATCCTCATTATTTCACTTGGATGATAGTAAAACCATCTTTCTCTCACCTGTTTTTAACTACTCTGCTGTACAATTGCCAGGATTATTTCCCTGAAATCTAGATCTGATTCCCTTAAATAACAAAACAAAACACATACACACAATCTACCATTTAAACTTCTCAGGCCCATTTTTACTCACTGAATAGAATCCAAATTTCTTAGCTTGGCATTGAAGGCCTTTGATGATTTATTTCAAAATGTTCTTCTGTACTGTCTTAACCATACTATTCTCTATCTACCTTTCTGCATAGTTGAACTTATGGAATACACTCCCTTCCTTCCTTATACACAGTGCTTCTTGAAGGGATTGGGGAGATTTGCTAGTAGCACCCCCCTCTCCTTTCCTCGTTTTTCTTATTGAAGATTCTGTTATGCCCTAGTTGAGGATCATTGCTTTAGTCAAAGATGACTTAATCTTCGCACATGGCATGCAGTTTCTATTTACTTGACCTTGCATAGGTTGTTTCCTTTGCCTAGAAGTCCATTTGCAGCACTATTTATCAAACTCCTAGTTTAAGGTCTAGGTCACATGTCACTTCTGGAAATCCTTCCTAATCATCCCAGTGGGAATTTATGCTTCCTCCTTTACTCTTCCATATCTCTGATTGTTCCTTTCTAAATATCACTTACCATTGTCTTATTTAAGTTCTTTGTCCAGTTCTTTTTCTTTCACTGGACATCACACTTCTTCCCCAGCATCTATCATATGATAATAACTGAAGCATTAATTACAAAATGGAAAAATGGAGAGAAGAGAAAAGGAGCAGGAGTAGTATGTTCTGTATTGAGGAGATCAGATGTGAAAGAGCATTTTAAGTTTGCAGTCCTGAGGGACAGTGAAATTGATGGTGCCATGAAATGGAGAAATCATTTTGGGAGGGATGATAATGAGTCCCTTGCTCTTGAATTTAAGGGAATTGACTCTGTCAGAGATGTGTGAGAGGTCGCAGCAGATACTGAAATGGAAGTTTTAGTAGTAGTTCTGAACTTGTGATCTGGTTGTTCCCTGCATAGGGCTTTGAGGACGGGAACAAGGTAAATGGAGAAAGAGCTGAGCATTCGAGTGTTAGAGGGTAAACTGATGAAAGTGTATGCCATGGTGGACGGTTCAGTACGAAGAAAGGGTTCAACAGAAGAGAAGAAAATTAGCAAGAACTCTGAAGCCAAGAGGAGGATTTTGGGTTTAAGGGAAAGAGATACTAGCATTGCATTTGGGGTTAGGAGAACTGATTTACACTCTCCTTAATCTGAGGATGACTTTGGGTTGCTTACTTAACCTCTCTGGGTATCTGTTTCCTAATCTCTGAAATGCATACCACTTTACATTTGTAGCACTTTCGCTTTCTGTCTTTGTGATTCTCAGCTATCACTATGTTCCTGGGATATTGAAAGGTTAAAGAGAAAGCATTTACAACCCTGTTAAGTCACTGTGAGAGGTATTCCTATAAACAGTAATGAATACTAGTACATGTAGGAGTGATGCTATTTCATAGCGCTTTAAATGTAAATTATAGTCAACTCTCAATTTCCTTTTAAGTGATCATCTGCAGTGACTTGCTGCCTCCTCCCTCCCAGGTCTCAGGCTACTGAAAATAGGGCTGTGAAAAGCACTGTGGGGTGAGTGAATGGTTTGCATGCCTGTGTATCTGTACCACTGACTATCACCAAGCTAAATACAGTCCACTCTCAGTTACCTGCACATAATAAAAAGTTGAATAATGGTGGAAGAGTGCTAAATGTATATTCTAAACAGCATTACTTATATGTGCCTTGGGAATCTTTTATATTCTTTCTTCTCCTACAGTAAATTGATGTATTTTTTATTTGAATTAATAACAAATTTTTATTTATTAAACAAATACTATTAAATAGTGGAAGTAAACAGGTTGAAATATTTATTAGGTAAACTACATATGAATAATTGAGAGTTGGCTGTGCTTTTTGGATCATCCATTGTTTTGTATTAACTGTGCTTTTTTGTTAGTGTGGCCAGGTTAAAGCTAAATAGCTACTTTAAAATTATATCTGTATGATGAATGTACTTAAAAATTATGCAGATGCCAAACTAAATTGAAAATAATTATTCAAAACTAGCTAAATATAATATTCATACTTTCAAAGTCATAGGGTGGAAAGAAAACCTAAACCAAAGTACATTCTTGAAATTCCTTTTACAAAGTCATGTAGCCAGACAGATTGCATAAACTGAACAATGTGCTTGGTAACAATGCCTTTTATATAAAATATAATAAGATATCTAACAATGTTTTTAAAGAGTCAGAAGAAATATAGAAAGGAGTTTTAACCTTAATTACTTGAATTATAAAGAATCTGATTCCTTTAATTACTTTACCTTTTTTTACTATGTTAAAAGAATTATGTTATATGTTATTCTTATATGTTAAAGAATTTGGATTTGTACTGGTTTGTTAATGTCAGTCAACATATTTTTGATGAATATATTATACTAGAGGCCCGATGCACGAAATTCCTTCAAGGGGCTCAGCCCCCACCCCGGCGCTGCAGCTGCCTCAGGCCTCACAGCCCCACTTTGTCCGGAAGGACATCTGGACATATTATGCTTTTATTATTATAGATTATTATAGATAATTAGGTTAGTAAGTGTTAATGTAAATCAGGAAGGCATAATTTTTGGCATTAAGGAGTTTATATTATAGTTGGGATATTCCTGAATCAGGGCATAGTTTAAGACAGCAGTATTTGAAGCACCTGCCAATTATCTTTATAAAGGAATCAAAAGCTGGAGAAATTCAGACAAAAATGGGAGATAGGTAAGGAATGATCTAGAGTGAAGACCTCATAGAAGGTTGACATCTGTAAGACCTTTGCATAAAAGGTCTTGAATAGTGAGAGTTCTGGATCAGTGTTTAAAAAGTCATACCTTAATTTGTGAACTAGTATATTCTGGCATATTATTCAGTATTTGAGAAAAGATGTTGAGAAAATATTGATGAGTTTTGCATGTAAATCTCTTAACTACTGAAGACTGATTATGTTTTAAACTAGAGTTTTTCTGATCTTTGAAGGCAATGCTGGACTGAGAGATTTTAGGCATATTGTGTAGTAATTGTGTGCTTTTGATTATGAGTATATAAATGCTTGGCTGCGTTCCAAAACCAAGCATAAATGATTTTTTTCTTCCATTGTTTTGTAGTATATGTGTCTCCTCTCCTTTCATTAATACTGCATGCTCAAAAGGCTCTACATTTGTTATCAAACTTATTTCTAGACTAGAGGCCCGGTGCATGAATTTGTGTATGGGTGGGGTCTGGCGTGCCCTGATTGGGGCCAATGGAGGCCAACCAGGGGGAGGGGCTGCGGGAGGTTGGCCGGCTGCAGTGGGTGTCATAGTGACCTGTTGTTCCGGTCGTTCTGGTGGCTTGGCTTTTATATAGATAGATGTATGCAGAGACTACAAGTGGGATGCTTTTGTTATTTTTACACTAAAATGATTGTGCTTTTTGATCTCAAAATTCAAACATGTGACCTGACAGTGTTATAAAATACTTTAAGATTATCTTGAGTAAACATGGAATATTTCATTGCCAAATCTAGACACCTTACCCAGCCCTCTAGTTATTTGGATAAAAGATAAACAGTGTTTGGGAAGTTATTGCTCTCTTAAAGTAGCAAAGTGAGAGTTGAATTGCCACTTGCAGGGATTTTAGTAAACTTGTTCACAGTCCAGTGTAATTTCATGTATTTCTTATAAAAAATAGGGTGAAAAGCCTCAGAAACTAGTAAAGAAGATTTTCAAGTAATTTACTTTTAATGACTAAGAAGGAATAGCTTGCCAGATAAAAGTATATTTAACTGTTTTTAGATGTATGCACATAATATTTTTTATCAGTAGTTTCTGACTCTGAGAAATCACATCTTAAAATAATATTGCTAATTATTTCCATGCTTAATGTTCATCCCTCATATACTAAAAGTTTTAATTGCCCTGTTTTCTTTTCTGTTCATAATTCTGTATAATACACTCCCTACCTTCACCACTCCACCATCACCACCAATCCTCTCCCCTAAGGGGAAAAAAAAAAAGAAAAAGAAAAAAACTGAGGGGAATTGAGTTGCAAAAAGAGTGAGAAGACTCCAGTGGTTGGAGGTAGGTGAGCTGTAAACTGCAGTGTTTCGCTACATGGCAGTTTCTGTGTGTGGCCAGGTGGCAAGTGGAATATTGTGTAACTTTTTCTTTAGCACAGGTAGATAAGTTTTTAATCATATCTCTCACATGTGCTATTAGTAGACAGTCATGATAATGGGATATTTGAATACAAATAACTATTTCCTACTTTATTTAAAATGATGTGGTTTTATATTATTACTTAGGTTGTAATTTTTAGTGTTATTTTTGAATGGCCTGCTTAATGTGGTACAAAGCAGGTCAGATTTCATGTGTGATCTGTATAATAAAAAAGCCTAAGCGACCGTTAAGGTGGAACAACCAGAATGACCTGTCATTATGATGCACACTGACCACCAGGGAACAGACGCTCAACGCAGGAGCTGTCCCCCGGTGGTCACTACACTCCCATGGGGGAGCACTGCTCAGCCAGAAGCCGGGCTCATGGCTGGCGAGCGCAGCGGCGGTGGCGGGAGCTTCTCACACCTCTGCAGCAGCACTAAGGAGCAGCCAGCTGAGCGGTAAGGTGCAAGCAGGCGGGTGGTAGGGAGCAAGGGATCCCGGACTGTGAGAGGGCGCAGGCCGGGCTGAGGGATCCTCCACCTCCAGTGCACGAATTTTGTGCACTGGGCCTCTAGTATAAGAATAATTTTTAACATACGATTTTATAACTGTAATGAGTTAAATTTTAGATTGGCATAGTTTAAAAATGTTTAAATCACTTTGTATACTTTAATAACCTGAAAATAGCCTTTTTTTCCTTTGGGGAGAATTTAGTATGTGTTCATGTTTCAACATTGTTTTGAATACATAAATATATATTATTGTTTTACTTAGCAAAATAAAAGAAATATTAAAAGATACTGGATATTTTTCAAAAGGAAATAAAAAGATTAAGACATTTGGATAAATTGTTGCAGTTGTCTTTTGCTATATTACTGATTTTTCTAATAGGTTTTTATTTTTTTGTTTATTTTAAAAGCTTAGACTTTATTTTTGAGTCCTAGGAAAACTTTTTGACTTCAATAATTATGTCTATATTGTAAAGTACCATAGAAAAGTGTAATTGTTTTAAAAACAAGTAATTATATGCCACTAAACATTCACCTGGGGTATTTGAATATGAGTGTATTGGGAGACATGTGTGTCTGTAAATATTATGTCTATTTTTAAGCATATTTGGAAGCTAATTTAGAAATTATTTTATTAGTACTCTTATTCAAAACAGGAATGTTCTCCATAGTATCTGACTTGTCATTCATTATCACTCAGACCTTTCACTGATAAATAGCTTATTCAGAACGGTTTGTTTCTTTGTTGAATAGCTATGTTTGTTAATAAAACTCTCATATCAAGTTAACCAAAAATTTAATGAAAGAATAATTTTTCGGTAATTGGTTCTAGTTCTTCCCTTTGAAACAGTTGTTTTATTCTTTTACAAGTGTTTACAAATAAAAAGTAGAACTGAGGGGAAATAGAGTTGCAGTAGGTATAATCTGTACACTGCTATATGTTATTAAAGACAGACTCTTACCCTTTTACTCTCATTTTATTGGCCGATCACCAAGTATTTATTGAGAACCACCAGTATGTCTGGTATTGTTCTAGTTTATATGGTCTTTTATTACAAAAGCAGCAGCTACCATATTTTGACCCTTATTATATGTTGGGTACTGAGTTAAAAACATTACTTAAATTACCTAATTTAATCTTCCTACATACCAAGGAAAAAATATTAATATCCCTATGAAGGAAACGGGCCCCAGAGGCAGCCTAACTAGCCCAGGTCATTTGGCAGTAAGAAAGAGAGGTGGAATTCAGATCCTGTTTATTGTTTTTGATTCTAAATCTCATGTATTTAATCCTTTACAGTCTTTCTAAAAAGAAGTCAGATAGCCCATGATGCTGGAATAATTAGTAACTAAATGAGTATTCTATATATTGTAGGACTTTATTTGCAGCACTCAGGAAGTAAGTTACTGGCTGAGCTATGAAGTAGACCTTTTAAACATTTTGGATACAGTTATTTCTAGAACTATTACATATTTCTTTCCTTAAGAATAAAATATCAATTATATTTTAAATTTTTGGCTAGGGTCATCATTATTTATTATGTATTTATTAATACCTTATGTAACTTTGGATTGCTCTTTTTAATCTTATGTGCTATTTCATTGTTCTCAGCTATCATTTACATTGCAATTATTGTTTCTATATTTAGCAGTCTTTTAATTCCTTATTTTTTACTTTTACTGTGTTACAAAATGAAAACTATATACCTGGCCTTGTTAATCTGAATGGAAAATAAAGAGAAATAGGTTCCACATTATAAGGAATTAAGAGTGGGGGGAGTGCTACTGTCAATAATATATATGACCTGTAGTGAATAAAATTGGTGATGATACACAATTTCAGTTTTTATTGCCATCTCTTGGAGTGCTTGTTTTTACGTCTTGGCTGTTTTTCAGATAGGTAATTACCTCATAGCATAATTCAAGGAAGGTGAGATGTGACTTGATAGAATTGGTATATTTTTATACAATATGGGTAGTGAGATAATATAAAAGTAGATAGTAAGGTACAAATATGACTAATATGGACAGAATAACATATAATAACATGTTAATTGCATGATACAGAGACAGTCTAGCACTGGAGCCTTATAAGAGGACTAGAGGCCCGGTGCACGAAATTCGTGCACGGGGGTGAGGGTGGGGGTGTCCCTCAGGCCAGCCTGCACCCTCTCCAATCTGGGACCCCTCGAGGGATGTCCGACTGCCTAAATAGGACTGATGGCTCCCAACTGCTCTCCTGCCTGCCTTCCTGATTGCCCCTAACCGCTTCTGCCTGCCAGCCTGATCACCCCTTAACCACTCCCCTGCCAGCTTGATTGATGCCTAACTGCTCCCCTGCCAGAGTGTTTGCCCCTAACTGCCCTCCCCTTTAGGCCTGGTCACCCCTAACTGCCCTCCCCTGCAGGCCTGGTTCCCCCCAGCTGCTCTCCCCTGCAGGCCTGGGTCCCCCCCAACTGCCCTTCCCTGCAGGCCCGGTCAACCCCAACTTCCCTCCTCTGCTGGCCTGGTCACCCCTAACTGCCCTCCCCCTGCAGGCTTGATTGCCCCCAACTGCCCTCCCTTGCAGGCCTGGTCCCTCCCAACTGCCCTCCCCTGCTGGCCATCTTGTGCCGGCCATCTTGTGTCCACATGGGGGCAGGATCTTTGACCACATGGGGGCAGCCATCTTGTGTGTTGGAGTGATGGTCAATCTGCATATTACTCTTTTATTAGATAGGATAGAGGCCTGGTGCATGGGTGGGGGCCAGCTGGTTTGCCCTGAAGGGTATCCCGGATCAGGGTGAGGGTTCCCTTGGGGTGTGGGGCGGCCTGGGTGAAGGGCCTGTGGTGGTTTGCAGGCCGGCCACGCCCCCTGGCGACCCAAGCAGAGGCCCTGGTATCTGGGATTTATATTTCTTCTTCAATTGAAACTTTGTAGCCTGGAGCGGAGGCCTAGGCCAGCTAGGGCTGCAGAAGCTTTGCTTCCTCCATTGCCGGGGGAAACCCTTGCCTCCTGCTCTTTCCAGCTCAGTGGCTGCCACCATTTCTGTTTGGATTTGTTTACCTTCTATAATTGAAACTTTGTAGCCTTGAGTGGAGGCTTAGGCCGGCAAGGGCAGGCGGAAAGCTTGGCTTCCTATGTTACCAGGGAAACCCAAGCCTCCCTCCTGCTCTCTGTGGCTGTAGCCATCTTGGTTGGGTTTATTTGCATATTTGCTCCTGATTGGCTGGTGGGCATGGCTTGTGGGCGTGGCTTGTGGGTGTAGCGGAGTCAGGGTCAATTTGCATATTACTTTTATTAGGTAGGATGGGCTTTGGAGCCAGATGGACCTGCTTCTTAGAAGGTTTTTAATTAAGACAAGTTGCCTTTTCTGAGGATATTTTCTCATCTCTATTGGAGATAACACTTATTTGAGGAGTAGATAAAATGTTTGTAAAATATTTATTTCAATTTTGGCACATAGATAAAAAGTAGATAGCAGGTGTTCTTTATGTGGTCAATTTAAAGCAAAGGGGATGAGGGAAGGGAGAGATAAGCCTAAGCTGGAAAAAGTAAAAGAAAGTGGAGCATTGTTTCAACTTTGAAGGATTAGACTGTGGTTAAATCAGGAGGACTGGAGTATGAGCAAAGGCATGAACTATTTTACTGAGAGGAATAATAAGGATATATAATTTTAGCATTTATAAGAGTTGTAGGACAGGAGTGAGTTATTGAGGCCCTTGAAAACTTTGTGGTGCTGTTAAACCTTTTCTTTTTACATGTTAAAATACCTAATATAGTGAGAGAGCAGTGCATGTTATTTTTAAATATTTTTTAATTAAAAGAAAACATGAATTCAAAAATGTCTTTCATAAATGTACAGTTCTGTGAATTTTGACAGATTGAACACATGGATAATCAGAATATTGCAATGCCCTGGAAACTGATTGTCTCCTTCCAGGCACCACTTCTCCCACCAAGGGCACTGCTCCTACTCTGCCTTCTAACAGGATAGATTAGTTTTGCCTGTTTTTGAACTTTATGCTCATACACGCTGTACTCTTTTGTATATTACTTTGTATGCCCAATATTATGTTGTATCACCGTGTTATATGTAGAGTTAAAGTTAGGTATTTTCATCAAGTCTGCTTAGATGTATTAGGTGTGTTATGATGTGGATGGATTATTTTTTCTTGGATGAGCAGTAGTTTTGTATAAGTGGATAGAGCTTAGAAAAATTACACTAACTCCAAGTTTCTTTAAAAAAATTTAAATCATTATTTGAATACTAGCGTTCCCGTTGCAGGAAAAATCCTGCAGTAGGGTTTCCTGCTGCACTCTATCCTGCCCTGCCTGCTCTCCTCCCTTGTCCCCCGTCCCGCATTCTCCACCAGCCCCCCTGCTTTTCTCCCTTCTCCGCCAGCCCGCTCTCCTTCCTTCTCCCCTGACCCCGCCTCCGCTCCTCCCTTCTCCCCCAGCCCGCCTTCTCCGCCAGCCCGCCTGCTTTTCCCTTCTCCCCTAGCCCCGCCTCCGCTCCTCCCTTCTCCTCCCCCCCAGCTTGCTTGCTTCTCCGCAGCTTTGCTCCCTTCTGCAGCTCTTGGCTTCTTTCTACTCTGTCTTGATATGTAGATTAGCCACCATCTTTTTTGGGGGTGATTTGCATATTCATCCTGATTGGTTGGTGGGCGTGGCTTGGCTGGTGGGCATGGCTTGGACGTAGCGAAGGTGCGGTCAATTTGCATATTCGTCTATTATTAGATAAGATATCTTTTGCCTCTTCAGTGTAACCTTTTAATTTAATGGGTTTTAACCAGTAAACACATCTAGATAGGTGAATTTTTTTTCTTTAATTTTTTCCTTAACTATTGTTTAATGAAAAGGAAGCATAAATAAACAGATCACCATAAAGAGTTCAAAGCTACAGGTTAGAAAGTTGGAAAAATTAGAAGTCCAATCCAATAAGTTTTTGTTGACCTACTTTAATTGATTGAATGGTTACCAAAATTGGTTTAGTATTTCTACAGAGAAAAAGAGAGGATGATAAATATTACTTGGTCCTCACTTCAATAATATGTTTATCTATCTATATCTATATATATATGAAAGCCTAAGTGACCAAAAGATTGGTCAGTCAGTTGCTATGATGCGCACTGACCACTGGGGCAGATGTTCAACACAGGAGCTGCCCCCTGGTGGTCAGTGTGCTCCTACAGCCAACCTCCCGTGGCCCCTCCCCCCGGCCGGCCAGTCCCGATGGCCCTGATTGGAACCTCCTGCGGCCCCTCTCTGGTCAGCCAACCTCCCGCGGCCCTGATCGGCCTGATCACTGGCCAGGCCGAGCAACCCCACCCATGCATGAATTCATGCACTGGGCCTTTAGTCCTATCTATTAAAGAGGGAATATGCTAATTGACCATCACTCCGTTACAAAGATAGCTGCACTCACAGCTGAGGCCAAGTTCCCATAAGGAGCCTTAACGAGCCATCAGCAGGGACCTGAGGCTGTGCCCTCCCCCGCCCCCATGGAGCTTGACAGGGGACCTCAGGCTGCTCCCCCTGCCCCAGCGCCAGGCCAGGGGACCTCAGGCCACACCCCCCACCAGGTGGGGCTTGACAGGGGACCTCAGGCTGCTCCCCCCGCCCCAGCGCCAGGCCGGGGGACCTCAGGCCGTGCTCCCCGCCCCAGCACCAGGCCAGGGGACCTGAGGTTGTGCCCCCCTGCCTGGCTGGGCTTGACAGGGGACATCAGGCCGTGGCCCCCACCCAGCAGGGCTTGATGGGGGACCTCAAGGTGCACCCCCAGTGCTGGGTCAGGGGAACTCAGGCTACGCCCCCGCCCAGCGGGGCTTGATGGGGGACCTGAGACTGCACCCCCCTCCTGGTGCTGGGCTGGGGGACCTGAGGCTGCGCCCCCCCACCTGGCGGGGCTTGACAGGGGACCTCCAGGCTATGCCCCCTACCCAGCGGGGCTTGAAAGGGCATCTCAGGCCGTGTCCCCCACCTGGTGGGGCTTGATGGAGGACCTCAAGGCACGCCCCCTGCCCCAGTCTGGCTGGGGGACCTCAGGCCACGCCCCCTGTCCTGGCACCGGGCCAAGGGACCTAAGGTTATGCCCCCTGCCCGGCAGGGCTTGACAAGGGTGGTACTGGCCGTGTCTGGATCTAGCTCATTGAGGGGGCAGGCCGGGTTTGGGTCTCACGCGATTTTGAGGTGCATGTGGCTGGGTGGGGACTTGACTCTGGGCCCCTGGTGTGCCCCAGACTCTGGTAGGAGTATGGCTTTCATATACATTTTACTAATTTTCTTTCATCTCTGACACTTCTATTATAGAGAAAGGGCAAACAGCAATATTAAATTATTTCCTCTAATTAATACCCTTTTAATGTGCACTAATTTCATGCACCGGGTCACTAGTATGGATAATAATATGCTAATGAGGTGATATCAGTGTGTTAATATATTAGATTTACAACATGTAGTTTTAAAAGTACATCAGAGTTGAAAAGTTGTTAGAACACAAAACAGAGATGCTTCTCCTTAAAAGAACATATACGTTTAAATGTCTTACCTTTCTTAGGAGCTCAATAATAGGACATGCTACATTTTTCTTTGGCTGTACATTATAGTTTTCTATTCCTTGACTTGAAAGAAAATTTAATTATTCAAGTTTTTTTTTTTCTTAAACTTAATCCTTCATTGATTTTTAGTTGGTGATTCTTTGATAGAAAAAGATTCCACTGCCCATCTCTTTGTGTTTATCCCCAAGAAATTAGAGGATGAGTACTGCATAAAATTGATTAAATACTTGAAAGCAACTTGGCAACATGTGCTTAGCATAGATTAGTAGAATAAAGAACATTTTATTTCAGTATGCAGAGGCAAGAGTAAATGTAAAAGTGAAATTAAAATATTCACTTTCTGATGAGGGAGAAGAAATTTCTGAGGAAGTGCGTTTTCTGAGTGTTGTTAATTTAAAAATATTAGCATCATCCTGTGCTAATATTTTTAAATTATTAAGGTTGACCTTTCATTCCAAGTCAGGGCACATAACCTGGGTGGTAGTTTCATTCCCAGGTCTGTTATGTATGGGAGGCAGCTGATCGATGTTTCTCTCCCTCCTTTGTCTCTTTCTAAAAAATATCAATAAAAACATTTAAAGTAATAATAAAAAATGTATATTAGTATTTACTTCATTTTAAATACAGGTTGGGGCAAAAGTAGGTTTATAGTTGTGAGTATGCGAAATGAAGTTTATTCTTGTATTATTATTTATTGTACTAAAGGCCCGGCGCATGAAATTCGTGCACAGGGGGGCGGGGGGGGGGGGGGAGCGTCCCTCAGCCCGGCCTGCACCCTCTCCAATCCAGGACCCCTCGGGGGATGTCCAACTGCAGGATTGGGCCTAAATTGACAGTTGGACATGCCTCTCGCAATCTGGGACTGTTGGCTCCTAACTGCTCGTCTGCCTGCCTGCCTGCCTGCTTGATGGCCCCTAACCCCTCTGCCTTCCTGCCTGATTGCCCCTAACCACCTCTGCCTGCCTGCCTAATCGCCCCTAACTGCTCCCCTGCTGGCCTCATCGCCCCTAACCGCCTCTGCTTCAGCCCCACACCTGGGACCCAGGATTCCCTCTTTCAGCCAGCCCCAGGCACCTGGGACCTGGGCTTCCCTCTCTCTTCCCTCCCACAGGCACCCAGGACCCGGGCCAGTTTTGCCTGGGCCAGCCCGCAGATGCAGGGGACGGTGGGCGGGCGGGCGGGCGGCTTCGCCTGGTCCACAGCCACAGGTGCTTGGGACCATGGGGCGGGTGGCTTCTCCCTCTCTCAGGCCACAGGGGCAGGCGCTGGCCTGGGCCCAGCTTTTTTAGGAAGGATGTCTGGATGGTCGTCCAGAAGACATCCAGTTTAATTAGCATATTACCCTTTTATTAGTATAGATTCTTTTCCATACAAACATATGTAAACCTACTTTTGCCCCACCCTGGTTCAAATTTTAAATATTTATGTATTTACACTTCGGAAGTATGTAAAGGAATGAGTTCAGAATTCTCTAAGTGTGAGAACATTTAATAACCTTGAAAGATCCTTACAGATTCTGAGTCTAGAATATTTATTTCACTGAGCAGTTTAAACCAGTATGAATTACTAGCTATCAAAAGAATACTTATTTTGAGTGGTGAATTTTGAATGATTGCTTATTTAATTCTATTAGTTAAGGAATGCCAAAATGCAGCACAGCTATATTTTTAAGTATGTTTTTCAAGATTACATTGCTATTGCTCTTGTACATACTGATATATCTTTTTTTTTCCCAAGTGTTTTACATGATTTTTCCTAGCGTAGAACTGAAGTAGTATGGTAAACTGTTGGCTATTAAATACGATCAGAACTTGGTCTGAAATATATTTTGATTATTTAAAACATTACAAAATGTTAAGGGTTTGTCGAATGAAGTGCTGTTTTAGCAAAAGTCCAGTTTGATATTATATTTTGAAGTAGATGTTTCCTTCTGTGCAGTCTCTTTTGAAGGGCATGTACTAATTCTAGTGTGATGTCACTGTTCACAACATTTTAAAAATTCTACTTTTGATGATTACTAAAGCTTATAATGTAGTCCTTTAAATTACTTTTTGGTTTGTCCTTTGGGGATGAATTAGAGTTCGGGAAATGGTAGAACACAAATTGGGCTCAAATATAACGGAAATGTGTTAATTCATTCACTCATTAATTTGAAAAAAAATTATTTGAGCACCTGCTATATTCTCAGAACTGTATTAAATACTAGAATGTGTGACAAGACAATTTTTCTAAGAAATATTGTCATTATTTGGGATAACTGCCATTATAATCTAGTCCCTGGCTACCTCTACAACTATTCTCATTTCCTAACTCTTTTCCTCTTGTTCACTGTATTTGGTAGAGCAGCCTCCTTGCCAATCATTGCTACTTGTATTCTTTTTTCAGGGCCTTTGTATGTCACTTGCATTCTGTCTGGGTCGTTCTTCCCCCAATATATGTAGCCTTGCTCCCTTCATTAACTTTCTCTGCTCAAATAGCACTTACCAGTGAGGCCTTCTTTGATCATTCTATCTAAAGTAGCCCCCATATCTATCACTTAACATTCTTCTATTATTGTTGTTTTTCCATAGCCCTTGCCACTACTGCCATTACAATATTATTTATTGTTTGTCTCCCTAGAATGTAAGTTTTATGAAGTCAAGGACTCCTTTGTTTTGTTTACCATTGTATCCTCAGTGCCTAGAATAGCCCCAGCATATTGTATTGTGTTTGATAAATATAATTTGGCTGAATAAATGACTATCAAATTTGTGTTTTAGTTTGAGGGTTTCAGATCAATTTATTTACTGCTTACTCAACTTCTTAACCATGTAGTCGTGTATATCAAACTTTTCTGTTTTAAACTTACTAATTCTCTTATTATTCTAAAAATCTTTCTATATTTCCCAGTCTAGGTTAAGAGCAGTACTTTAATGCGACCAAATCAGACACCCATATTCTAAACATCTTTTTACATTTCCCATCTAGATTAAGAGCAGTACTTTAATGGGGCCAAATCAGATACCCAGGGGACACCCTAGCCTTATTCCTTGTCCTTATTCTTCACATCACATCTACAATGATAATAATGATTTTATCTTTGAAAAAACTGCAAAATCTTTTTTTCCATTTCTGTTGCCATGCCTTTATTCGGGCTCTCATTTTCTTTCCTGTATGATTGCATTGCCTTCCTAACTACTTTTCATACTTTACTTCTATCCTTTCCCAATCCAATTTCTTCATTGTAGTCAGCAAAACGTTTTCCAGAAAGTCAATCTTAGTTTCCCAGCAGAAGCATTTGAGCATTTCTTTCTTTGGGCTTCTTCAGTATATTGTATGTTACTTTTCTTATAATATTGGTATAACTTGTTCACAGTTGACACATTTTATTGACCTTTACTTGGGTCTGGGTATTCTACCTTTGCTGGTGATTGACTGGTTTGATCCTCTTTTAGGCATGTATGGGAGGCAGCTGATAAATGTTTCTCTCTCACATCGATGTCTCCCTCCCTCCCTCCCTCCATCCCTTCCTTCCTCTTCTCTCTAAAATCAATTGAAAAGGAAAAAATTACATTCTTCTTTTAAAAGGAGATGCTTAAGATACATACGCTATGATGTTTCAGTAATATTTGGTAACTACCCAGTACCCAGATGTAGTTTCCTAGACCAGACATTACTATTGCCCGAGGAAGGAATTTTTTGAAAGTGTGTGTGTGTTTTTAAAAAATGAATTACTATGATTACAAGACATATTACACTTGAGGTCAACAGACCACCAAACATACAGAATTGAAACTTTGAAGAACTGTTTACTCAAAGATTAAAATTGAATATATTATTCCTGGCTGGTTTGGCTCAGTGGATAGAGCTTCCACCTGAGGACTGAAGGGTCTCAGGTTCGATTCCTGGTCAAAAGCACCATACCTTGGTTGCGTGTTCATACCCTGCCCCCGATTGGGTCCTGTGCAGGAGGCAACCAGTGGATGTGTGTGTATGTCTCTCTCTCCCCTTCTTCTTCCCTTTCACTCTGTCTAAAAATCAATGGAAAAATATCCTTGGATAAGGATAAAAAAAATGGAATATGTTAGAGTTTATGGAGACAGTGAAAAGAGAAACCCAAGGGCAAAGGATAGAGCTTTAGGTAATGCTAAAGGATGTGAAAAAGGAGGACGGAATACAACTTTTTAAGGGTGACACACAAGGAACAGTGAGAAATGGGTATGAAGAGGATCAAGATTGTGTAATTATAGAAGCCAAAGTAGAGAAGGTAGGGTTCGCATTGGCCAGTACTGTAATGGAGAAGTCAGGCAGTTTGAATAACTGGGAAGAAGTCCTTGCGTTGCTCAAGGGCAACAACTTTAGTGGAGTGACTTAGACACCTGATTGATGGAGATTAGGAGATGATGAAGAAAGAATTAATTACTTGAATCTCAAGAGAGATTGGTAAAAGAAAGGAGTGATATCACTTCAAAAATGGGAAACTAAGCAGAAGCCTTTTTGTTAGAGACTGAAATCAATGAGAAATAGAGAATAATTAATGATAGAAGTATTGGAATAAGATAATAAGATGTGGAATCAAGAATACAAATGGAAGGATTAGAAAATAGCATTGTAATAAACATTTTTTCAGATTTCTAACCCACATGCAAATTGAGTGTATTTATACCTTTTACTCTTTTATTAATTTATTTGTACCTTTACCTCTTTTATTAGTTTACTAGGGGCCCAGTGCATGAATTGACGCACCTTGAAAGGAACGGTGGGCTGCGAGGCTGCGGTGGGCACAGGGGCGGGTCTCGGTCCATTCTTCGAAACCTCCACCCCACCCCCAAGCTCTCACTCGCTGAAGGCGAGGAGCAATTGGGGCTGGCGCCATTAGTGGATGTGAGCGGAGGCTGCTGCCCCCTCAGAAGCAGGAGGAGGTGGAGAAGCCCTCAGGGGCGACCGGGGCTGGCAGCTGCCTCTTGCACCTGCTGAAGACGCTGAGCAATCGGGACCAGCACCAGCAGTGGGTGTGAGTGGTGGCTCCAGCGCCAGCAGCAGGTTCGAGCAGGGCCGTCACCGGCAGTGGGTGCAAGAGGTGGCTCCTAGCCCTGATCGTCCCTCAGGAGCAGGGTGAGAAGCCCTGAGAGGCCTATCTGGGCTGGTAGCTGGTTCAAGCGGGGCCGGCGCACAGGAGCAAAGAATTTTCAGTAACCACTAGAGGCTCGCGCCATGACAGCAACTAGTGCCCTGCCTTGGTCTGGCAAACCCGCTCACCTGCTCCACCATCCTGCTGTGGCCGATGCCCACCATGTTCCACGTGCACCCCCTTGTGGTCAATGCACGTCATAGTGACCAGTTGTCCGGTTGTTCTGCTGTTCGGTCTATTTGCATATTAGGGTTTTATATATATATAGATGAGAGGGAAGCCCTTAAATATATTTCTAGAAGCCACCTGTCAGAGAAGTGATCTGAACTATAAATAGTTATGTTTCGTAGAGAAAAACAGAAACAGGAAAGTAGCTATGCAAGCAAAATGTATGACTTCTAAATAATGGTAGCAGGCTGCGTGTGGATCACAATTGTCTCAGCCTTTATGCATAGCTGTTCTATTCTTTTGTAGGGTTTGTTTACTTGGCGAATTGTTTCAGAGACAAACTTTTTCCTCACATCTTGTAACAGTGGTTTCATCATAGGTAATTATAATTTTCACCATATATATGAGAAAACGGATGCGCATGAGGTTTCATGGTTTGTAGTCAAAGTTACATTGTTTATAGACAAAAAAGCTACATTTGAATGCAGTTCTTTTTCATTCCAAAATTATCTTTCTTTCCATTACTCCCAAATAGCTGCATGCCAGTAGTTTGTGGACCTTAATTTACTATGTACACTTGAACCTAAATTTATATAAAGATCAATTATATGTTGTACATTTATTAACAGGTAAAGATATTAATATAATATATTACAGCATGCTTCAAAGCAGCATGCTTTGAAAATATTTGAAAATAAATTCATTTTTATACACATATATACATATATGTGAGTGTGTGTACACACATGTGCACATACACAGAGAATTAATCCAGAAGGGCAATTGTGTATCTTTGTGTGTATGTGTCTGTAGATACATATAGACAAAAGATTTATTTTCTGTAGTTTTCTCCTGGTTTTCTGTGTGTGTGTGTGTGTGTGTGTGTGTGTGTGTGTGTTTATAAGATATTAAATTGCTAGATATTTAGCGTTGACTTCAGTTATTTCATTACATCCAGAGAGATGCATCAGGAACTAAGGAGTTACACAGTAAGAGGAAAAGGAGCCACTATAATTCTAGTAGTTCTTTTGTGCTTTGCTTCCTTGCATTTGTAAGGTTGGTTATCATAGCCAGCAAGGCAGTTTCTCTTTCTTTTCCCCTTAAGCAGCTGCGGGTTTCCTAAACTTCAAGGGTTCAGAGAATATCCTAGTAGATTATCTCATTTGTGCTTTAGACTTCTCACATAGCACTATAATTGGGACAGTTTCAGAGAAGCTAAATTGGAAACATTAAATAGAGTAGGAAGAAATAAAGAGGTAAACTCTGCTTAAATTTCTTTTTTTTCCTCTCCCATTTCTCCCTGCCCCAATAAAAGCCACATTGATCTCAGCTTGCTCACTACTTTTCCTGGTCTAAGTTCTGACTATCTAGCATAGGATTTGGCAAACTACAGCTCTTGAGCCAAGCCCATTTTATTGAAACATAGCCCATATTTATTCATTTATGTATTTTCTATGATTGCTTTCTTGATACAACTGCAAGTTGAGTAATTGCAACGAGACCTTACGACCAGCAAATTCTAATAAGATACTCTGTGAACCATTACAAAAGGTTTACAGACTCCTGATCTAGCCAGTAAGGAAGAAACTAGGGATATCTCATTTCATTACCATGGGGACATTGTAGCACATGAGCATTATAGTATTTCATGTCTAAAATGTCCCTAATACTCTTTTGAATTAATATATCATGAAGAAACCTTGAAATTCTTCCATAGTGGGGGGTAGGGGGGGGTTTCCTATAATTAACTAGAGTCCCAGTGCACAAATTTGTGCACCAGTGGGATCCCTCAGCCTGGCCTGCGGGATCAGGCCGAAACTGGCTCTCGGACATTCCCCAAGGGGTCTTGGATTGCAAGAGTGTGCAGGCCAGGCCGAGGAACCCCACTGGTGCACTATCAGGGCTGGGGAGGGACACGGGAGGTTGGCCAGCTGGGCAGGAACCGCGTGAGGGTTCCAGGGCGTATCCGGCCCATCTCGCTCAGTCCCGATCAGCCAGACCCCAGCAGCAAGCTAACCTACTGGTTGGAGCATCTGCCCCCTGGTGGTCAGTGCACGTCATAGCGAGTGGTTGAGTGGCCTTAGCATATCATTAGCATATTACGTTTTGATTGGTTGAACGGCTGACCAGTCGACCGGACACTTAGCATATTAGGCTTTTATTATATGGAGGACGCAGGCCGGGCTGAGAGACCCCCCACCCAGTGCACGAATGTCAGGCACTGGGCCTCTAGTAGGATTATATAAAAGGGGGGGGGGGTGAGGAGGGAAAGGAAGTTGAAAGGCTGGTTCATTTTGATTTGTATTGACAATGATAACATCTGTATTCTAGTGTATTAGGTTCATTTTATATCATTCATTAGACAAACATTTGGTCCAGTGCTGGCTTCTTACCACCTGTCAGTTTTTAAATTGTGTACATGTTTTTTGTTATTTTGTTGTTTTATTGTTGTTGATTGTCAGTTTCCTTTCACGTGTATGTAAGGTTTGTTAAAGAAGGATCTTTCTTGATTATTGATGTATTCCCACTACCTAAAATGTACCTGACATAATAGTTTTTCAGTTAATACTTACTGAATGAATGAACTCAGATATGAGATTTTATTTTGAATATGATTGTGTAAGATGGTTGTTACATGATTTGTACTTGGAAAAAAAAACCTGCAATTAGTTTATACCTAGAAAATAGGCAATAATTAGAAATCTGCAAGCCTTTATGAAGTATATATCTCTTCAGACTAATCATCTTGACTATCCTGTCAGATCATTACATTGTAGTAAGTATAATCACTTTAGTGCAACCTTTTGTTTGGTGCCTGACATCCTAATTAAAAATTGATGTAAAATGGTTAGGTTATACACTGAGTGGCTAGATTATTATGACCACCTGACATTTTTAGGCAAATTAGCTGTACACTGCATTGTATGGGATATGGAAGCTGAAGGCCTGTTCGAACACCTTTGCTGTCTGCAGTTACCAAGATAAAACGTCTCCAATTCGCACAGGAACACAAGGATTGGACAGTCGAGCATTGGAAAAAAGTCATGTGGTCCGATGAATCACATTTCCAGTTGCATCATGCAGATGGCAGAGTGAGAATTTCGCAGAAACGGCATGAAAGCATGCACTCCACATGCATGAGGACAACCCTTCAAGCTGGTGGGGGCAGTGTTATGGTTTGGGGCATGTTTTCCTGGCATGATTTGGGGCCTTTAATTCGTGTGGAACAAAGTCTGAATAGCACTACATACCTAAGTATCGTTGCTGATCAAGTTCATCCTATCATGTTGATGGCGTATCCCAACGGAGATGGCTTCTTCCAACAAGACAATGCGCCATGCCACGGTGCTCGTATTGTGCAGGAGTGGTTTCAAGAACATGAGGGAGACTTCACCTTGCTTAGGTGGCCCCCACAATCACCAGATCTCAATCCAATTGAGCATTTGTGGGACGAAGTTAAAAGAGCCATCAGGCAGCTGGTTCCACAACCATCAAATCTCACAGAACTGGACAGTGCTATTCATCGGGCATGGTGTCAGATTCCTCGCATCATTTTTCAACATCTCATGGAGTCAATGCCAAGAAGAATCGCTGCAGTATTGAAGGCAAAAGGTGGCCCAACAAAGTACTGATGGGGTGGTCATAATAATCTGGCCACTCAGTGTATATTTCCATTAGGTAAATTTCGCACTCGCTCTAAAGATCCTTAATTCTGACTGCAAATTGCTGCAGGTTCTAAATTACCTTAAAAGTTATTGTAAAGTTTTTATAAAGTTTTCATATCTAGTTAAATCATTTGAACATCATTGGCTCACTTGTAACAGTGACCTTGCAATTCTTTTTAATGAGATCTGATCCCACCCAATGATGAGCTGTTTTCATTTCACTTTTAAGATACTCTCAGTCACTAATTTTAAGGACATATTCTGAAATCACTTAAAATTAGATAGAATTTTATTGGAGTTAAAAAACATCCAAAATTTATTGGAGGTGCTCTAAGATTAAATGAATGATCAATTTGTGGTTGTCATGGCTAACACCCAGTGGAACAGAATGTGAGCAGATGCAAGTTAAATGTAAAATAGGACAGTACAAACAGTTTCATTTGCTGAGGAAAACACTAATTCAAAACAAATAATTCCTTGGTATTGTGTTTATATAAAAATTTCAAAGGAAGTCATAATGGCTTTTACACTAAAATATCTGCAATGTGATACAATTTCTTTTTTAGATTGTGTTTTTGTTTTCTTTCAAACAAATATAGTGCTGAGCATATTACTAGAAAAATAGTGTATGGCAGCCTGAAGAAATCGACAGTCTCTACCAGTGGTTGGCAAACTGCTGACCATGGGGCCATATTTGCTTGTGGCCTGTTTTTGGGCAAGTGGGTTAAGAATGGTTTCTATACATGTCTTATATCATTTTTTAATTTAAATATTTTAAATATGTTGTTCTACTATCTTCTCGCTTGCTTGTGTCCCACAAGAAATGAGCTGTCATCCTTTTCTTTGCTTTTCTCTATGTAATTTATCTTTTTTTTTTTAATCTGGTTGCTTTTAGGAGTTTCTTTACCAGTGATTTTGAGCAATTTGATTTAAGATGTGGCTTGATCTAGTTTTCTTCATGTTTCTTGTGTTTGGTGTTGGTTGAGCTTCTTGGATTTATTGGTTTATTTTCATCAAATTTGGAAAGTTTTTATCTGTTATTTAAAAAAATATTTCTATCCCTCATGTCTTTCCTTTGAGGACTCTAGTTACACATATTTTAATTATACAAGGCTGCCTGAAGTCCCATAGTTCACTGATGCTCTTTTTTTCCCCTCTCTTTTTGTTACATTTTGGTTATTTTCTGTTGCTTTGTCTTCAAGTTTACAGTTCTTACCTTCTATAAAGACTGTTATGCTGTTATTCCCATCCGTAGTTTGAGAGCATTTCTAAACCTTTCATGCCTCCTCTACCTAAGTTTTTGAACATATAGATTACAGTTATAAAAACGGTTTTAATGTCCTCTTCTGCTAGTACTAACATTTATGTCAGTTCTGGGGCATTTTCAGTTGATTGATTTTTTTTGGCTCAGTATGGGTCATGTTTTCCTGCTTTTTTGCCATGCATGCCTGATAATTTTTGATTGGATGATAAACATTGTAAATTTTGTCCTGTTACATGCTTCATATTTTTTCTCTGCCTATAAATCTTCTTGAGCTTTGGTCTGAAACATAGTTTAGTTACTTGGAATCAGTTTAAAGCTTTCATATTTGAAGATTTGTTAAATGGGGTCAAAGAAATGTTTAGTCTACATCTGATTTTTACCCACACTGAGCTAAGACTTCTCAATTTGGTTTTAGGAACAAGCACAGCTCCCTGTCCTGTATGAATGCAAGGTACTCTTCGCTTTAATTCTTTTGAGTGGTAATTTCCTCACTCACATACATGCACCAACCATTGCTATACTGACTACTTGAGGGGTCCCTTTGCAAGATGAGCTCTCTCTCTTCAACTCAAACAGTTTGCCTAGGTTTCTCCTGCTAGCAGCAAGGCCTGAAGACTGCGTAGATTAGGCAGTAAAACCGGGACAGTTGTAGAGCACACTTGCTTGTTTCTCATCTCTTAGGGATCATTTTTCTTTACTTGCTGATGCCCAGTCTCTTGAACTATAGTTTCCTATATTTTGCACAGTTTTTTTGTGGTTCAAATAGGACAGTGTTTTTTATGTCCATTACTATATTGTAGCTAGAAGTGAAATTTGGGATGTTGCAACTTAAGATTTAGTGGTTGAATAAATCCAGATGATGACACACAGAATTGGACCATAGATATGAGTGGAGTATAAATGTGAAGGTCATTGGATGACTCATCCACATGGACTTTGATGTGACCTAAGTAATGGATTTGAGATGGAGAGTAAGAATTTAAATTAAAAGCCAAAGTTGTGACATTTTAATACTGTATGTTTTATGTATTTGGTTAGGAAAATACTCTTTTAAATTATCTGTATTTTCTTCTAGAACCTTCTGATAACTTAAGGGAGATTCTCCAAAATGTGGCCAAATTGCAAGGGGTTTCAAATATGAGAAAGCTGGGCCATTTGAATAACTTTACTAAGGTAAGTAACTTGAATATTAATATTACCATCTACAGTTCTTTGTTCCTTATTATGCTTACTGGATACTTCCTAACCATCATTAATAAGAATTCTTGAGTATTCTCCCAGTATTAGTGCTTTCCTCTAATGCTTCTCAGGGTTTTATCATGTGATTTCTAATTTAAAAGTGTATTTGAATAATGGAAGTATTATTCAAATGCTTGTTGTAGAAAATTTGGTAGGTTCAGGAAAGAATAAAGAAAAAAAAGCACTGAGAAATCCATAATCCAGTTTTCACTATTATTCACACATAGTGATGTATTGTTTTTGCCTTTTTATACTTATTTTTATTTGATGATATATGATAAATATGTTTTTACATAAGTATGTGTGCATTGCATTTTACAGACATAATCATAATTCCCAGAGAAATACTAGAACTTCCTCTCTCTTTCCCTGATACTCTCTTCCCATTGTCTGGATCTCAGAGCCTATGATAAATGCAGGGGCCCTCATCCCAAATAAATATTGACTTGATTTCTATTAGCGGCCACGATTCCCGAATTTGATGGATTGGTATGTTTTTGAGTTTGGTAATCCCGGAGAGCCAACTTTTGGAAACATTGAAATGCCTATTATTTGAGGTGATGCCATAAATAGAAACCAGAATGGATTCTTTTGGAAAATTTTATTTTTCCATTTTAGTTTACTAAATATAAATTTAAATTGTTCTGCTCAATTTTAAGTGTAGGGATAATTGTAAGTTTTAACCTCTTCCTACTCTAAGTGTGATCCACAGACCGGCAGCATTGGCTTCACCTTGGAGCTTGTTTGAAATGCACTATTTTCAGCCCCAGAATCAGAATCAGAATCAGTCACATAGAACCAGAATCTACATTTTTAATAAAGATTCTTCGGTGAATTTCTGTGTACATTAAAGTTTGAGCAGCACTGTTTTAACCCTCTAAAATCTTTTATTTATTTATTTATTTTTGCTATCTAGTAATTGGACTATGGCTTGGATTCGATTTAATTTTATAGAAGTAAAATGGGATAAGTATATAGTCACTATTTAACAAAATTGTTTTGTCAATACGTGTTGTGCAGTAAATATAAAATAGGTTAGTTTTTTCATATGGGAGCAAGTACATTTGTGTGTTTTTAGTGAAGTTTTGGAATATTCTGGCATTTATTTTTATATAACAGATGAAAAAATTATTTTATATGAGAGATGAGAAAGTGGTTTTTTATAAACAACTTTCAAGAACACTGACTAGGTGCTTGAGAAGGGAATTTCAAACATATCCCTATGTATGTTTTTATTTTTATGAATGTGATGAAAAGTCTCCTAATACCTTCCTTCACTGTTCTAGTCAGATAATGTCAAGTCTTTCTTAACCTAAAGTTGTTCCAGGGTTGCAAATTGCATCTCCTAGGTTCCCTCCCTTCTATTAAATTTCCAGTTTTATTTACCATTTTTCACTCAGCTTTAATAAGTCTTTACCACTTGCTTAGATTTAACTATTAAAAATATTAATAGAGGTTTATGTCCTGTTTGAATTCATGGTTTCTGTCCTAATTAGGTTGACACCTAGATATGTCCTTTCACATCTCTTGACAACTAGGATTCTGAAAGAATTAATCACTGCTGTAAATAAATGTCTATAGACTTTATCATAAAATTTCTCTAAATGCCTAGCACAAAATAAATGCTTACTGAATTAATCATAATATAATATGTCTTTGAATTCCATTTTGTTGGAGAGCTAGATTAATAAATATATTATTAATATTTGTCATGATGATAATACATATTTCAGACCTGGTATTCCTAAAAAGTTATTTCCTTATAGAGTAAAATGTAGAAATTCTCAGAAATCTCATAAGAATAGCTCTATAGACTAAGAAGAAGAGAAAAATAATTATGCCAAGAAGCTTGTTAATTAGGAGCTAGTTGGTCATCCTTCTCTGTATTCTCATAACAGGTTACATATGTGTCTACTAAATTTTATTTGTTCTTTTATTATTTGGTTACTGCCTTATTAAACTGTGTTTCTTAAACATATGTTATAGCTAATATTTATTTTTCTACTCTTATATACCTCTCTATCCCAAGCTTGGCACATAACAAGTGTTTAATTAAAGGTATTATATTACATTAGGAAAATTTTGCCTTTTAAATACGAGTTTTTGTTGTTTTAGCATTTTTTTTGTTAAGTGTAAGCCTAGCTTTTAGGATTAAGTTAATTTAGTAGATCATTGGGCTAAAATGTTGTATAGGGTAGACTTCATCTCTAGAATTTTAAACCTCCTTTTAAGGTATGAAGAGAGAGAAGAGGGTGTTAGCGATGTGATCCTATAACCATGTGATTGTCACACAGCCATGCTTGCCTCCTGACATCATTTCACTAGATAAAGTAATGTGTATAACAGACTGCTGATGAATATAATCTTAGTATTCTATTTTTAAAACTATCAACATGCTCATAAAGACCTGTTTTTAAAGATGAAAGTATTTCAGCTTTTATATTCTAAAAGTTCTTTTTCTATATTTAATCTCACATATTTATATTAAAGCCTGCAAAGGAATCTTTATTTTGTTCTGTTTTTAAAAGCTTCAAAAATAGTTGAAGCTAAATATAAAGTATCAAAATGGTACAGAACAATATATAGTAAAAAGTGCAAATCCTTTTTCACATGCTTCCCATCCATCTCCCCACTCTGACAAAAATACCATTCTCCGGAGGGAACCTTTAGAAAGTATTTATCTTTCTCTGGTATAATTATAAATCTGTGTGTGTGTGTGTGTGTGTGTGTGTGTGTGTGTGTGAATTAAAAAAACTTAAAAAGAAGTATTTAATATAGTGCTTAGTTTATTTACTATTTTATGTGTGTACGCAAAGGTTTTTTAATGAGATACATGGATTTGCAATTTGCCTTTTCCTACTTCCCAATATACCATAGAATCCTTTCCTTTTCTATAAACATAGATATACTTTTTTTATAGCTATATTTGTATAAGATAGAATTCGAAGTATGATTTCTTAGTCAAGAGCATTTGTACTTTTTATTTTAAAATTAACTTCTAAATTGCCCTCTGAAAAGACCATGCTGTGGAATTTTACTCTGTGATAAGATGTTTTTAAAAGTTTGGGTTCTTCTATCTGTTGCTTATTTAGAACCATTCATTTAACCTTCAGAGCAATATGAGTAAAATGGGAATAGCATTTAACTGCCTAGTTTTAACTGATTATTATATATTTTTAAATTAATTTTATTAATCATCTCATTTTTTATTATCTAGAGATGGGTTTAGACTTCTACTTTATATTTTCATTGAATATATTGGGTTGTTTTGCTTATGTAAAAATTAAATTTAACAGTTATGTTCATAATTTTAGACTTTTGATGATATTGAATGCTTAAGTTGGTTTATAAGTAAAAATTGAAGAAACCTAATTCAACTGAGCTAAAGTAAAAATAAGTTATTTGCTTTCATGATAAGGAATACCAAATGTTGGATCCTAATTTCAGGCAAAAAACCCAGGGATTGAACAATGGTAATTGCATTCTGTCTCTCCATTTTTCAGCTCTCTTTTCTTTTAGGTTAGTTTTATTCTCTGACAATTTCCAAATGACTAAGATACAGCATCTTTACAGCGTTCAGTCATAAAAAGAGAGAGGGTAGCCCTCTCTTTGTGTCTTCTGATGAACTCTGATCCTATTTGGTCACATTCAACTAGGCATTGTGACTGCTAGTCACATAAACACATGGAATAGGGAGCAACAGAACCCCAGTGAAAAGTGTTGAGTGATGTTTAATAATTTTGCATATTAAGTGACTGTCATGCCAAGAATTCTTAGATTTTGCAAGGTCTTTAATGGCTTCTAATCATAATCGGTGATTTATTCTTAATATAACAACCTTCAGTGATAGGGCAGGCAATATTACATTTCAAGAACTTATACAGGAGAAAGGAAATTACTTGCAATGGCTAAGATAGTGAAGAAATTGTTACTAAAGATTGAGGATTAGTTAGTAATTCAATCAGTAGGTGAGGCCAGCTGAAAGTCCCATTGCTTAAACTCACCAATTCAGTGCTTTACTTGCTATTTCTACCTGCCTCTTTCCTGAAGTAAGAATTAAGAGGCTTGATTTGTACTTTAGGGTTTGGTTATTTAAATTAGGTGGTAATTAGTAAGGTAGTGAGTCAGTCACTATAAGAATTTTGTATTAAAATAATTCTTATTATATTTTGAATCTAATTATAGGTGAATTCCTGGTGATGAAAAGTAAACATAATATTTCTTTAATAATTGAAAGTCAGACTCTTAATATCTTCTAATTTCTTATTTCTGATATGTGTAAATTGTGTATGTGTAGAAAATTTAGTCTCGGGTAATTCCAATTCAAAAGAGGTATTTTAATTTGAGACTGATCAATAAATCCTTCTATAATTCTTTAAAAAAATCTTGAAAGCATTATTTGGCCACCATTAAAAGCATAGCCCTAGCATCTATTGCTATCACTGAAAAATAGACATGGATTATGACAAATATGCTGTTTCATTGTAAATTGAGTAGACATTTTCCTCAGAAATGTTTCTTGCAATTAAAATGTGTTGATATTAGGTAGCAGAAAATACTTCTTTCTAAATACTTTCCAAATTGTGTTTTATGAGTTCATAGTAATAACTTTGAATTTTGTTTTACTTTTCCACCAAAACTGCTAACTAGAGCAAATGTACAGTCATATATTTGGTGATCTGAGAAGGTGGGTAATTTGGAAATTATGTTCTCTGAATCTAATCTATTTGGCAAGTGTGAAAAAGATAATTCAGGAAATGAGGACAAGTACACACTTAGAGGAGAAACCAACACTTGACAGCACAAGACTTTTTGCCAGAAGCCAGTTCCAGCATGTCATAATTGCAAGAGTTTCATCGAAAGGTTAATGGAACTTGGGGACTCAACAAGGGCTGAGTCACATATGTTATCGCCTGTTGGGAATGGCTAAAGGCATTTCCCCAAACCTGAAAAGAATGCATTAAATTGATTGTTTCTGCGAGACAGCTCAGGGCATCTTAATCTACATGTTATTGCCTCCTACTGGCCAAACACCTGAAGAGCCGTAGGCTATTCCCCAATCTCACAATGGACTCTGTAGACTAACCCTGGCCTTTGAAGTGTATATCTCCACCTTGCCTTAGGACCATTTGTGTTAATAAAAAGCAAGGGGTCCTGAGACAAGGAGAACTTGGTTTCTTCAGCCAGGCTCCTCTGACCCCCAACGCCTGGACTCTTACTTTAGTTACACACAGCCTTTCTCCAGATTGCTGAACCCTTCTTAATGTTGGAACAAGAACCCCGGCAACTTTTGTATATTTACTTGTAGGATTTCAGAGCATTTCATTTTAACATTCATTACTGCTGTGGAAGAAGAATGCAAATATTGCCTCTTCAGAAATTTAGTTGATACATATATAAATCAATGTTTTAACCCTTTGCACTAGCTTGCTTTTTTCTCGATTCCTTTATTCTAATGCTAACCGTGTCAAGTCACACTCGACATCCGAGTGCAAAAGGTTAAGAAAGTAACTTTTCCCATTTTAAAAGCTCAAAGTTTTTTATAACAAATTCTTAGCTTCATTTTTCTATGAAGTTTATAAATTAAGAGTATGTCCAAGATCTAAGTAATAACACCATGATTACAATCATAAACAGTTCTGATTTTTCTTTTTTATTAATATACTAGTGGCCCAGTGCATGAATTCGTGGACATTGAAAGGAAATTAATTAGAAGAAGTATTTTAATATCGCTATTCACCCTTTCTCTATAATAGAAGTGTCAACCAAATTCATGATCGACAATGACAGATCGAAACACACGTGCGATTGGTGCCAGCGAGAGCTTTGTATGTATCGCACATGCACAAATCAACTTAGCCTTTTATATATATAGAACAAACTTGCTTAATTAGACCTGCTTTCTGATGTAGCTAAACTTTTTCCAGTCCAGTGAAGCACCCCAACTTCTCTTTCAGGTAATTGTCAGCAACACAACAGTTAATATCAACAGGAAGCAGATTATTATTGTAGGTCACGCAGGGAGAACAAAGGGTAAAATATTTAACTGCAGAGGTGTTTGACTATATTCTGTGCAGTGAGAAAACCTGAAGTCATTTTCATGGTCCACTATTTCTTCTTTTCAGTCGGATTAAGTTTCTAAACGTTCTAAAATCTCCATTTTCCAGCTAATGAAAAGAAAATAGGATTCTACTGAATCTCCTATCTACCTACTCCAGTACTTCTGTGAGGATCAAATGAGATGAGGCACAGGAAAACGCTTCACAGACATTTGGTTAAAGTGTGAATGTTTGCACCTGGCTGTAAAGCAAGTCGTGTTCCTGGGCTGAAGAAACTTCAAGGAGACTAGTCACTAGGGAGAGGAAGCTGGGCGTTGCTACATGGCGTCATTACACGTCACCCACAGCAACCGTTTCCAGACTGGGCTGGGCTGTGGGCCGCATTTTGCACCATGGGGTCTTGGCAGCGTTGGCTGTGATTTGGTGGGGTGTCATTCCAGGGTGAGGTGGGGCCTGTGTCCCACTTGGGTGAAGCCAAGTATTGCTTTGTCAGTGCCAGGTCTGCGGTGCCGTTTCTTTGTAAATGGCCAGTGCACCTCATGGCAGCTCCTGTGTTGGGCATCTGCCCTCTGGTGGTCAGTGTGTGTCATAGCAACTGGTCAGATGGTCGGAGGGACACTTAGCATATTAGCCTTTTATAAATATAGACTAGACGCCCAGTGCATGAAAATTCATGCACTGGAGGGGGGTCCCTCAGCCCGGCCTGCCCCTCTTAAAGTCCGGGAGCCCTCAGGGGCAGGAGGTAATCCAGCGATCAGGGGAAGGCGATTGCTCCCATCACACCCCTGCTGCTGCCACTGCCAGCAGCACAAGCCTCGGCCCGCCCTGGTTACCTGAGCCTTGGGTGGCCCTGGGCAGCTGGGAAGCCACCATCTGAAGCTTGCCTGCGCCTCGGGCTGGCCTTGGGTGGCTGGGGGGGCTTAGGGCAGGTCTGGCCACACCATGCGCCTGCCACTGCTCTCCCTCCCCTCCCCCCCCCCAGCTGGGCTGAAAGGACTGGGGGACTCTGGCGGGGCTGAGGGGACTGGGCACCACCATCTTGTGGCTATGGGCGCCGCCATCTTTGTGGCAGTGTGACAGTCAATTTGCATATTCCCTCTTTATTAGATAGGATAGTACCATATAGTGACACTGCTAGTAATATGAAATATTTAAGAAATCTCAAATAAATACTAAGTTATTATTTTGTTAATCCTCACCAGAGGATATTTTTCCCATTGGTTTTTAGAGAGAGTGGACGGGAGGGAGGGAGGGAGAAACAGAAACATCCATGTAAGAGAGACACACCTCACATTGATTGGTTGCTTCACACATGTACCAGACCATGCCAGGGCCAGGGTTCAAACCTGAAGCCCATGTATATGCCCTTGACTGGGAATTGAACCTGGGACCCTTTGGTGTTCAGGCCAACACTATAACCATTGAGCAACACTGCCCAGGGCATAGTAAATTGTTTTTAATAGTGATAAGTGTATTTTTGTGTACGTATGTTCTAATCCTTGGAAATGGGCAAATTTTATATGTATGTTTTGAGTTAGCTGTTCTGGTACAAATGATAGTTAAGTTTATTTACTATGTGTATAAAATGAGTATCTAGTCAGAGTGAGGTTCTCCACACTTGATTCATACCACTTTTGAAGCTAGAGAAATGAAGTGAGATGGTAATATGTAAGTATTCTTTTTTAAATATCCAACTTCGCTCCTCTCTCCCTGTGTAAATAATTTCAGCACGAAGTTGTAGTATTATTTTTCACTGTGAACTCTGGACTCTAACTGGTTTAGTCTGATTTCTGGCTTTACCACTTACTAGCTTTGTGGCCTCAGGAAGTGATGACCATCTGTAAGCCTAAGTAGTCCTCATTTACAAAAATATTACTTAGCTTTCTAGGGATGGTAAGATTAATCGTCAATCAGTGTTACTGTTGAGATAAAGACACACACACACACATACATATATAATGTAAGTAATATATATTTATTGTAAACATTTACAAAATACAGAAAAGCAAAGAAGAAAATAAATCACCTATGCTTGTACTTTCCTTTTTGATGTTAATAGCCGCATAAGATTCCTCCTTTATGAATGTTGGTTTCCAGTTCCTTACTACTGTAAATGATGTCCTGAGCAAATTGTGCTTTATGTTTTAGGTTATTTTAATATAAATCATCAAAAGTACTTTCTGATCCTGGTGCATTTTTTTAGTTTATTCCACAAAATATTTTCAGTTTATAATCCCATTAACAGTGTTTTCTTATCTGGTATAATTATATTCAAGAACAATTTCTTGCTTTTCTAAAAATAAATGTTTTTTAATTGATTTTGAGAGTGAGAAGAATAAAGCTAGAAATATTGATGAGAGATAAACATCATATATTGGCTGCCTCCTGCATACCCCCCAAATGGGGACCAAGCCTGCAACTCAGGCATGTGCCCTGACTGTGAATTGAACCAGTGACCTCTTGGTTCCTGGGTCAATGCTCAATGGTTTCTATCACCCACCAGGCGAAAGAAAGAAATCTGTATCCTTGAACTATAAAATCATATTTTTAAAAAATTTTATTAAAAGTATTTTATTTTTCAATCTAAAGGAGTAATGTATATAGACAAAAATATGTAATAAATACATATTTGTTTTGTTTTTCTGACAGCTTCTTTGTGATATTGGCCACAGTGAAGACAAATTGGGTTTTAACTATGAGGATATTATAATTTGGTAAGTATAGTTCAGTTTCTTCTCTCTTCTGGATTTTAGTATTAGTCAGTTTTAGTAATTTTAAATTAAAATTAGGATACTTTAATGTATCATATTTGATCTTATAGAAACAGTTGTTTGAACATTAGAAAAATTCAGGATTTCCAAAATTGTTTTGTTTGTTATTCTGTTCTAGTATTTTGTAATTATAAAATATAAAGAACCAAAGCTAATGTTGAAAAATACCTGGACTTCTGCAATTTAAACTTCTAAATGGCAAGCTTGATTTGCTCATGCCCACTAATAGAAGCATAACATTATGTATATATATATAAAAGCCCAGCGACCTGAATGATCAGAACAACCAGAACTACCAGTGACTATAATGCGCACTGCAGCAGCCAACCACCGTGATCTGGGCTCCTATCATCCCTCCCCCGCAGCCAGCCCAGCCCCCAATCAGCCCTCCCCAGCCTGATTGGGGGCAGGGCCAGCTGACCAACTGCCCACGGCCCCTCCTCCCTGCCGGCCTGGACTCATGGGCCCCCATCGGTGCGGGCCAGCTGGACCCCACCTATGCACAAATTCATGCACCAGGCCTCTAGTAGTAGTATAACCATCTTTTTGGTATGGTTAGGAATTAAAATGATATAATCTGTGCCTACTGTCATAAAATATTTTTACTTACTGGTTTAAGCACAATGGTTTTTTTAGAGGAGAGGAAGCAAGTAGGCAGATAGAGGGGAGTAGATTATAGTGGCATGTGTTACAACTTGAAAAAGGCATATTTAATGTCCCATTGTTTATGTAAAATAAACTACAGAAGATAGGTCAAAACTCAACATTTTCTTGATTGGTGAGAATGTACCAAGGAAGCACAGATGAAAAAATATGGGTGCGGGGGGGGCGAGGGTGAGGACACGTATATAATAACAATCAGTAAAGAAATTTTTTAAAAAATCACTAGTGAAGTTCCATGGCTTACAGCAAAATGATTTTTATATGTGTAAATAAATAGATTTGCTTATTTCAACTGAGGAAGAATTTAGTACCACGGTTTTATGTGTATTTGAAACTTGTACAGCAAAACTTTTTGTCTGTTTTCAAACAGCTTGAGGTTGGCTTTATTGAATGAAGCAAAAGAAGTGCGGGCAGCAGGTCTTCGAGCTCTTCGATATCTCATCCAAGACTCCACTATTCTGCAGAAGGTGCTTAAATTGAAAGTGGACTATTTAATAGCCAGGTAATTTTCTGGGAGCTATCTATCTTTTTATATGTTTTAAAAATTATGTATTAAGTTTTAGCATACCTATCATAAACTATAAATTTTTAGTGTAAAGCCTGATAATTTTTGCAGATATAGACAACCAAGTTCCTGGTTATTCCGAATAAGGTGTAGAACACTTTCAGCATCCCAGTCAAGTTTCCTTGTGTCTCCAACCAGTAATAAACATTGTTCAGGCTCTTCTCATTATAGACTAGTTTTTCCTGTTCTTAAACATCACATATTGCAAATTACTGTGTAGTAGTTCATGTTATGAATAGACCACAATTAGTCCATTCTGTTGATGATTTTATTACTTGTTTTCAGTGTTTAGCTATTTTGAATAAAGCATCCCTAAACATTCTGTATAATTCTGTTGATGGGCATATACTAGTATATGCACTCATTTCTCTCAGCTATATACATATGTAGGAGTGGAATTGCTGGGTCATAAAGTTTATGTATATTTAACTTTAATAGATATTGCCAACAGTTTTCCAACATGATTGCCCTGATTTACATTCTTAGCAACCATGTTTGAGAGTTCCGGTCTCTCCACATCCTCATCAGCACCTGCTATTTTCAGTCTTTAATTATACCCTTTTGACTGAGGTTTTCATTGTGAATTCCCTTTGTGGTTTTAATATGCATTTCCCTGATGGGTAGTGATGTGAAGCACCTTTTATATTTGGGTATCCTCCTTGTCTTTTGCTCATTTGTAAATTCGATTATCTATCTTGTTGTGTAGGAGTTCTTGATATCTTATGTATATGACTCTTTTCAGGTGTGCATATTAAGAATATTTTTTCCAAATCATTCTGCCTTACCTTTTCACTTTTCTTAATTAATAAAATTCATTATAGAGGTTGTTTGTTTTATAGCTTAATGCTTTAGATCTCTTTTGAAGATGGTATTCTATGTTTTCTCCTAAAGAATTTATTCTTTAATACATTTTAGTAGGTAATGGCCATTTTTATTTTTATCAAATAAATATTAGCAGAACTTGTTGAAAAGGTTTTTTTCACATCTAGATTAGTGCCACTCTTGTTGTAAATCGGGTATCAGATAAATATGAATCTGTTTTGTATTCTTTATTCTCATTAGTTGGTCTATTTGTCCATTCTTCCCCCAGTTTCTCACAGTTTTAATGACTGTAGTTTGATAATGTATTGATACTTGTTAATATAAGTCCTCCAACTGTGTTTCTTCAAGATTCTGTTGGCTATTTTGGGTTCTGCATTCCCATATGAATTTTATAATCATCTTGACCATTTCCATAAAAGTTTCTAGGATTTTAGTAGTAATTACATTAAAGCTCTAGGTTAATTTGCGATGAGTTGACATCTTAATAATCTTGAATCTTCCAAACCTTTAATTATTTGGAACTTTAATTTCTCTCAACAACATTTTGTAGTTTTCTGTGCATATGTCTTGCATATAGTTGTTAGGTTTATTTAAGGTATATTTTAATGACTTATATATTTTTATTTAATGTAATTCACTTTCAATTCTAATTGTTTTTAAAATTATTTTCAAATTTCTATTACAGAAGTATTAATTGCAAGTGATGACCATTTTATTTTTCCCTTTCCAATCCTTATATTTTTATTTTTCTTTCCTTATTGCATTGCTAGAATATTGCACTGACTAGAAATGGTGGAAAACTTTGTTTTGCTCCTTAACTCAGACTAAAAGAGTTGAGTATTTCGCCCTTATTTATGAAACTTGCTATAGGCTTTCAGAGGATTTTTTCCCCCTGTTTTTTGTTTGCATTCCTGAAGTAAACATCACTTGTTCATGATGTCTTATCCTTTTCATGTATAACTGAATTTGGTTTCCTAATATTTTGTGACAATTTTTTGTAGCTATATTCATGAGAGTTATTGGCCTTTGTTTTTCCATTCTTCTAATGTCCTTGTTTAGTTTTGACAGCAAGAGTATGTTTGCTTTATAAAACAACTAGGGAAGTTTTGCCCTCATTATATTCTGTGGAAAAATTTATGTAGGATGGGTCTTGTTTTTTTCTTACATGATTAGTAGAATTCACCAGTGAATGTGTGTAGGCCTGGGGTTTTCCTTATAGGAGTTTTAAGAATATGGACTCAATTTCTTTAACAGGTAGAGTACTATTAGTACTATTCTGGTTTTGTACTTCTTTTGTCAGTTCTTGCTTTTTTGAAGCTTTGTTATTGCATTCATAATAAGAATCACTAAACCTTCACATTGGGCTAATCCTTTTATAGTTATGAAATATCTCTCTTTGTTCCTTGTAGTACTTCCTTTATGAGTGTTCACTTTCTTCTATTTAGGGTTTCTGTAATTTGTCTTTTCTCATTCATTAACTTTCTAACTTTTCTGTCCTTACATTTAAGTGTGTCTCCTATAAATATCATAAGTTTTGTTTTGTGTTTTAACTCTGGTTTGACATTTTTGTCTTCTAATTGGAGTATTTAGACTATGTTTAGTGGTTTTTTATGTAAATGGTCTCTGGACTTTATCTAATGTAATTACACATGCGTTTGTCATTTAGTTATCAGTTTTTCCATATATTTGAATTTGTTTGCTATCTTGCTATTTGCATTCTATTTGTCACATATGTTCTCTGTTCTTGTGTTTCTCTTTTTTTGTTTCTATTGGAATGACCAAGGATTTTTCTCTTCTTTTAATATCTTTAGCAGTTGCTGTAAACATGTATCCTTCACATATTAAGGTCTATCACTTTTATTACAACCAGCACAATGCAGGAAGTCTTTTACAGTTTGACTGTATCTTCTCCTCTCTTTTGTGTTATCACTGTATTTATCATTTCTATATATATGTAACCCACTAAGGCACAGGTAGTATTGTTATTGTTTTAAACTTCAACAGTTGATATTTACCTACATTTTTCATGCGCTCCAGTAGTCTTCCTTTTTGCATTTCCACACTTTCATCTTGGATCACTTTCTGTCTGCTTAATGAATTTTCTTTACTGTTTCTTGTAGTACAGGTTTATTGGAGATAAATTCTCTCATCTCTTATTTTCTGTAAATGCCTCTCTTTTGCCTTCCTATTTACAGGCTTTTTAAAATGACCTGTTATTATTTTTCAGTGCTTCAAATAAATTTTTTTTAATATATTTTATTGATTTTTTACAGAGAGGAAGAGAGAGGGATAGAGAGTTAGAAACATCGATGAGAGAGAAACATCAATCAGCTGCCTCTTGTACACCCCCTACTGGGGATGTGCCCGCAACCAAGGTACATGCCCTTGACCGGAATCGAACCTGGGACCCTTGAGTCCGCAGGCTGATGCTCTATCCACTGAGCCAAACCGGTTTCAGCCAAATAAATTTTTTTAATATATTTTATTTTTACCTGTTGAACAATAAGTTGTTCCTCATTTTTGTTGTTCCTATATAAGTGATGTGTCTTTTTTTTTTTTTTTAAATCCTTTCCCGGGGATATTTTTCCATTGATTTTTTTTAGAGAGAGTGGAAGAGAGAGGGAAAAACAGAAATATCAATGTGAGACAAACCCATTGATTGGTTGTCTCCTGCATGCGCCCTGACCAGGTCCTGGGCCAGGGAGGAGGCTGCAGCCGAGGTACGTGCCCTTGACCGGAATCAAACCCAGGACCTTTTGGTCTGCAGGTCGACGCTCTATCCACTGAGCCATACCAGCTAGGGTTGATGTGTCCTTTTTTCCTCTGGCTACTTTAAACGTTTGTTGTTGTTGTTGTTATATTCTCTCCTATCCATTGGTACTCCAGCTATATTGGTTGACTCTGTTCATCCGTTCACTGCCCCCTATTTGTCTGATACCCTTACTGTATTTTCATTCTTTGTTGTTAATCTTTGTGTTTCAATGTGGCTTTTTTAATTCCTCCATCCTGCTAGTTGATTTACTAGACTGATTTGTCTCTTGAATTTTTAATTTCATTTGTCTTTCTATTATTTATTTTACTCTTATTTAAAGATTCTAGGTTTCTACTATTCCTTTATTTTCTACTTTCTTGAGCATATTAATCATGGTTATTTATAGAGCCCTGTAATGACAACTCATATGTGAATCACTTGTGTTGTTTCTATTGTCATTTTCTTTCCTTACTTTTTTGTTTACTTGGCCCTTTGTTTTAAAGCATATTTTATATTATTATCTGATTAGATGTGAACATTGTATATTCAAAATTTTTGGCTCTGGATCATGTTATTCTTCCCTTAAGAGAGTTAAGATTTATTCTGGAATGTTGGCGTATCATACTGTTTTAGCTTTGCCTATGCTCTAAGAAGTGGCTATTTGATCTCAAATGCAAGTGTGGATATTCAGCAGAACTTCACCTTGACCAGAATTGAGGCTTGACATCTATCTTAGTATTATGTACCTGCTAAAATTTCTGCTCAGTTTCTTAGCTTCTCAGTAGTAGTTTTTTTTTTTAATTTATCTTTATTGTTTAAAATATTACAGATGTCCCCTTTCTTCCCCAATGACTCCTCCTCCCCCACCCCCCCAAGCCCTTTCCACACTGTTGTCTCTGTCCATAGGTTATGCATATATGCATATAAGTTATTTGGTTAATCTATCCCCACCTACCCACCCACCCCCACATTTGACAGTCTGTTCCATGCTTCTGTGTCTCTGGATCTATTTTGTTCATTAGATTCCACATATGAGTGAGATCATGTGATACTTGTCTTTCTCTGACTGGCTTATTTCGCTTAGCATAATACTCCCCAGGTCCCTCCATGCTGTCTCAAAGAGTAAGAGATCCTTCTTTTTCATAGCTGCATAGTATTCCATGGTGTAAATGTACCACAGCTTTTTTATCTACTCATCTACTGATGGGCACTTGGGTTGTTTCCTGATTTGCTGTTATGAACATAGGGGTGCATATATTCTTTCTGATTGGTGTTTTGGGTTTCTTAGGATATATTCCTAGAAGTGGAACCACTGGGTCAAATGGCAGTTTCATTTGTAATTTTTTTGAGGAAACTCCATACTCTTTTCCATAGTGGCTGCACCAGTCTTCATTCCCACCAGCAGTGTACTAGGTCAGCAGTAACTTTTAGCTTGATTTCCTGGATTTTAATCCTACTTTTGCACAACATAGAAATTGGCAAGTACCTTGGAGAGGGTATTGTATGTAGATGAGCTCACTTTCCTGTATTTTCTCCTTTATGGGATTTCCCTTCAAGTCCCAAAGTTCAACCTGTCCCTTCAACCCAACAGGACTTTTGCTTTCTGCTAAGACTCTATTTCCCTAAAACTAGGGAATGACAAGGGCCCCCAGTCACAAAGCGTGGGGTGAATGGGGAGTTTGTGCTTCTCTTTAGAAGGATTATTATCCATTGCCCTTTTAACAGTGGCTTTACAAAGTAGTTTATTCAACCTTTATAATTGTGTTTGGCAGGAGGGTGGGTCTGATCCAATCCTCTCTGTTGTGGCCAGAAATGGAATTCTATGTCTATTTATGTTTTAATAAAATTGCTCTAGATTAATTATATAAAGAGAGAAGTAATGCTTTTTGAATAGCAAACTATCTATATATAAAGTATTGGTTAGAATCATGACCTGCGTAAATACAGACAAAATGACTTAATCAGCGACTAGAAATTGAACAATTTAATACATTTTAGAGGGAAGTGTCTAAGTGATATTTGATTGAGCATTAATTTTTGAAGTGCATTCAGATTTCAAATTATATTTTGGCAAAATAGAATTATTGTGGCTAGTACATAAAACTTTTAACTCAGTCATAATACAGAGGTGGGGCAAAAGTAGGTTAACAGTTCCTAGGGAAAATAATACTATAATTAATAATGCAAGAATAAACTTTCGCAGGCTCACAACTGTAAATCTACTTTTGCCAACCCCTGCATATAAAATTTAGGCCTTAGTTAAAATCACAATTAAATTGTAAGCTTAAAATACTTTCACAGTTCTTATAAAATATCTGAATCTTATCAAAGATAGATGAATATATTTCTCAGTAGATTTCTGGTAATTTGCTCTGTGTTTATTATTTCTGTATAGATATATATAATTCTGTGACTTGTTATATTCTATAGTGTTTCCTAGAGTTGTAAATGAAGTAGTTTTGAAATGTTTTATTATAGTAAGTATTTATCACTAGAGATATGTAAGCTAATTAAATGTCAGCTGGTACTGAAAATTCAGGTGTATTAAACATTTTAAATACCATATTGACATTATGAATGTGGGTCTGATTTAGTGGTATTGTTTTACAAAAAATTGTTAAGATTTTTATCAATAATTATTTTGTGTATTATTTAGGTGCATTGACATACAGCAGAGCAACGAGGTAGAGAGGACACAAGCACTTCGATTAGTCAGAAAGGTATGCTCCATGTCTAAGAGTAAAGGCAGATTTATGGTTTCCATGTTAAGTATTTTGCATTTTTAGATTTAGACTATTTTATGAAATCTTATTAAAATTTAAAGCTAAATTCTCAGTAAACATTTTAAGATTATACATGAGTTAAATAGACTTATGAAACTTCGACGTGACATAAATATTTGTATAATTATTGTATGTGACTAGGTATAGCTAGAGCAATATTTTTTATAAAATGTTTATTGTAAAGAGTATTTCTCTCTTTAGTAGACATGCAAATGAAATTAATGCTTTGATATGTTATTGAGAAAGAAGACTACTTGCTTCTTCCCTTGATTTTTCCCTTAAATGTATGCTTGGAATTAATACTATTAAATGGATGCCACAAATAGTTACATTACAATAGTTATTTTGAAGATAAATTTGGATGCAATTTATAGACAGTTGCAATAAGAATTCAGGCCATTGTGTATGATAAAAGGTCAAAGTCTCAACTTCAAGAGCATTTGTTAAGGTTAATCCATATGCTTCTAGTGAGAAGCCTTCAAGAAAGTTTTTGTTCTTACATGTAATGCCCCAAGGGCAGAGGAACAGTGAACTGAGAGTTAACTTTGTTAGGACATAGCTTGTGAAAGAATTTTATCATGTTTCATCTTAAAGTATCATGTTTGTTTCTAAACATTCATGAGACTAATGAAGTGTGCGTTTGTTTTAATGTAAAAACATCTAAAATTATTTATCAATTAAGCTTTTGGCTTTTCTCTTTCCCCACCTTGGAATTCAGTGCATGCTCCAGAATGTGCAATGTTGAGTTTGTATATTAACTAGATTCCTTTTTTTTTCTTTTTCTTCCAATTGTCTAGCTTATGTTAGGAATAGTATCCACTAGTGAACATAGTAAGGAAGAGTAAATGGATGAGTTGTCTTAAGAGATGTTTGTAATTTTTTTGAAGAGTGAGATTGGAAATTATGAAATTTTGTTACAGGTAAACATATTGCAACCATAGTTTGTGTCTTTAAATTTAAAAATTAGATTTATGATTTTTATTTATTCATACAATCTCTCCTACTGCCATGATTTTGAGAATTCAAGATAAGAAAACAAGTTGTTTCTGAAGAACCTAGAATAACTTTTTGGTTATTAGAGTTATTTATGTCAATATTTATCATATTCGGGATTAAATTGAGACATTAAAATATATGTTAGCATATTGAAAATGACATACTCATTACATGTAAACATAAATAACATTTTAATAAAAGTAACTATATTTGTTAAAAAATGAGTAGAGTGGCATTATGTTAGATTTTTCAAATAATGTCTGTCTTGATAGAGGATAGCTGGATTATGATATTTGCTTTGGTATTCAATCTGATGTGATTTCACATGCAATGGAGTCTCTGGAAAACTTCAATATATACTTGTGAGAGAATGAGATTGGGAAAAGACAAATAAGGTCTTTGGTTTATTATGAAAACAGTTTTACCTTTGCAGAATCCCTGAAAATGTCCTAGGTCAGACCCTTAGGTTCCCGGACCACACTTTGAGAATTGTTGCCCTAGAAATTGCATTCAGAAGAAAAGACAACTCCAAATGGATTCAAACAATTAAATTCAGTTTTAAAAATTATTTAAAGAACATTTCATTTCAATTTTGTAAACATTTTTGTACAGGTTACAAATTTATAAAATGGCCAGTAAACAGACTCTTGAAAACAATTTAATAACTCCATAACAAAATTATATTCTGTTGTGTTATCTTCTGAAGTACATAGTAATTTGTGGCAGATACCGTTTGTGAATCCAAGAGCAGGAAAATTGCTTGTACCTGATGGTAGACTATAAGCTCAGAGGAAGAGTCCTGACACAGGGTTTCTCCTTGGTTTAGCTAAAAGCAGTTAAAGGGAAAACACACTTGCTGAATGAACAGTGGACTCTATTGGCCTGAGGAACTATAATTTCATTAGTACTTTTAACAACCAAAGCAAACATTTCTATTTTTCAGTAACATCTTGGCAACTGAGCTAGTAGAAATTAATGATAATATAATTGCTGAGGATTTTTTGTATGCATGCAAAAAAGTTTTAATTTTTTTTGGTAAAAGTATTTTCTTTTAGTTTTAAAAGTAAAAATATTTGTTGCTTTAGGATAACTGCTCTATGAGTAATTAAGGAATACTCATATTACTTTTCCTTCACTTTCACTTATTTCAATCATTCGGAAGGTTCTTGTTTGTTTTCTTGTTTCTTTTTCAATGTCTGTGATTTTTTCCCCTTGTTTCTTCAGTCCAGGCAATCCTTCCTTATCTCTTTGATTTTCAATCTAGTTTTTTCACTGGTCAGCTATTGCTTTTCTTTAAATTGTAATTTAAATTATAACTCATCATTTTCTTTATATATCATTTATTAATGCATGTAATAAGAGATTAATAATATATTAGGGATTTGTGTGTGTGTGTGTGTGTGTGTTTCTGTTTTGTGTTTTTACAATTGAAAAGAGATTCATTTAGGGAAGTTATTTGCCCTTGCTTCACAGCAAGATATTGGCATATCCAGTGTAAGAACTTAGTTCTTTGGATTGCCAAACCTCTTTGGCCCACAATTATTTTTGGTATTATGTACTATCTTCTTTGGCATTCAGAGCCAATATTTGGTCCAACCAATTATGACCTGTCTCATTATGTCATTACTAGAGGCCCGGTGCACAACATTCGTGCACTGTGGGGGGGTAGGGGGGCTACCTCAGCCTGGCCTATGCCCTTTAGCAGTCCAGGAGCTCTTGGGGGATGTCCGACTGACGGCTTAGGCCCACTTCCCCTGGGGAGTGGGCCTAAGCCATCAGTCGGACATCCTTAGTGCTGCCATGGAGGCGGGAGAGGCTCCTGCCACCACCGCTGCGCTCGCCAGCCATTGCCCGGGCTTGTGGCTGAGCGGCACTCCCTCTGTAGGAGCGCACTGACCACTAGGGGGCAGCTGCTGCATCGAGCATCTGCCCCCAGGTGGTCAGTATGCATCATAGCGACCAGTCTGCCATTTGGTCAATTTGCATATTACCCTTTCATTATATAGGAATGGGATGAGTGTGGACAAGCTGCCCTTTGCCACTGTTAAGATCATTATTTCTTTCTTACTCTTTCTATTAATTTTTACCATTTTCTACATTATATTCATCTTTCAGTCTCAGCTCAAATTTCAGATATTTCCCTTAGAGAACTCTGTCTTTCTAATTCCTTTATAGAAGTTTACAAATTATTACCTGCTCTTTAATGTGTTTATATCTGTTTGTCCTATCATGCCTAAAAAGGTTATTAAAATTTTCTTTAAAGAGAGATGAATTATATGACTTTTTCTTTATTGAGTACTCATTGATTTTTGAGAAAAGTATTTTCTGATTTGCACAGAATTGAAGAGTTTCTTTGCATATATTTCCCTGGAAAATAGAGAGATTTCATTTGAAAAAAAAAAAAAAAAGAATTACAGGTATTCTTTTTCATAGCACTTGAGCTTCATAGATTAAGATTTAATACTTTAAATTCTAGAAGTCATCTGGTCATAAGCATCCTTCTTTTATAAATGAGGAAACAGAAGCACTGAGAAGATTGATTTGGCCAAGTTAATCTATAATAATAAAAGCGTAATATGCAAATCGATCGAACGACTGAACAGCGGAACGACCTTCTGGATGACCTTCCGGACGCTGCGAGGGCCGAGGCAGCCTCTGTGAAGGCCTACTCTTGCACGAATTTCATGCATAGGGCCTCTAGTAGTTTACTAATGGTAGATTTAGCCCTGAAAGCCAAGTGGCCTGGCTTCCTAATCAGAATACATTACGTTTTATTTTGAGGGAAATTTTTCTTATAAACATAATAGATCAATAAATATTAAAATACAAATTAATATCATAAAAAGTTAGAATTTTGTCATCTAGAAAGATCAGTTTTCTATACCGCCTTTCCCTTTTCTTCTCCCCTCCAACATTTCTGATGAATAGAAAATACCGATTAAGAAATGAATGTGAGAATTTTGTAGATTCTATAGTTATTAGAAATCTCTATTTTATGGTTGTGGAACAGTATCTTATTTCATTTGAGCCTTGTAATACTGCATAATGCTTCTTAAATAACATAAATCATGTATAAGTACTCTAGCCAATACAGATCTTTCCTTTGACCCTTTATAGGACTTAACTCTGTATCTTTAATTTAGTTATATTGCATCCTCTAATTGTTTCATAGTACAAGTCTTATTTTTCAACAGGATTATAAATGCAGTAATATCCAGGACTGGTTAATTATCCCCAATATTTTATCACCACCCAAGTAAAAGAAAACATTTTCTTCTACTCCCACTTTAGGAATTTATTTTGAAATACTTCATCTACCAAATAGTCTTTATTTATTAAACAGTCATTAACTACATAGTTTTTTTTTCTGTTTCCCAAACTGAAGATACATGTTATCTATTTTCAGTTTTCCAAATGTTATTGCCAATTATAGTTTTCACTTAAAGTGAGATTCATCCAAAGTTTATCACCAGAGACATACTTTTTCTATTGTAATATTTGAAATACTAAAAATAGATTATAGATCATTAATTTTGCCTTTTGGAATAGCAACAAATGATGGGTACAGATGAGAAGATTATCAGGCATTACAGCAAAGTGAGAAAGAATGGGGAGCCACATCAGTGAGTTTGATAGGGATGAGAGTAGAGATAATGAGGTAAATGGGTATATGGAGAAGAAAGTCAGGAATGCAATAGTACAGTAGTGTGTTGACAGGTGGTGTCCCCACTAATATACTATGTCTAGATATCGAGAAGTGTTTGAAATGTAGATTCTATTCCTGAGGAGCTTAGTATCTCAGAAACATTAAATCTTGTTGGTCAACTAATTTATGATCTGGACTATCAGGGAAAAAAGCAATACATTTTTTTATAGTAATGATATTAACATCAGTTGCATCAATTATTAGTTATATTAATTATTTGAAATGTTCATATGAATCAGAAGATTAAAGTTGATGCCTGAATCTTATAAAAACTCTATAATCTTAAAAACCTCAAGCCAACCAAAGTAGGTTTTAAAAATGTGTTATGAAGTAAGTAACTTCTTTTTCTGATTTCTCCCCGTTACAGATGATTACTGTGAATGCTTCCTTGTTTCCTAGCTCTGTGGCCAACTCATTAATAGCAGTTGGAAATGATGGACTTCAAGAAAGAGACAGAATGGTCCGAGCATGCATTGCTATTATCTGTGAACTAGGTTAGAATTTTGAGTAATAAAAATGTAGTATTTTAGAAAGAATATGTAACATTCCTTAATGTCTTTAACATATTAATTCTTTAGTTATTGGTACAAAGCTATGAAAAAGTACGACACATTCTTGATAGGAGAATAGAGGACTTGCTATTTAACAAATAATTCCTAAGTGACCTTAACACTAGAACTTTTAAAGTTTTTCTCATCATGAAATTTAGTACATAAGAATTGTCCAAATTCTGGTAATTAAAATAAAATCTCTTAAAGTCCGGCTTTCAGACATTAGTTAACCATACTATATCTTAATACCTTGGTGTGAGTTAAAAGCAATAAATAATCCATCATACATTAAAAAAAAAGGAATTCTAAATGCAAAAAGATTAAAGAGTTAAATGGGATGCCCTAGCTGGTTTGGCTCAGTGGATAGAGTGCCGGCCTGCAGACTGAAAAGTCCCAGGTTCGATTCTGGTCAAGGGCATATGCCTGGGTTGTGGGCTCAATCCCCAGTAGGGAGTGTGCAGGAGGCAGCCGAACAATGAGTCTCTATCATCATTGATGTTTATATCTTTCTCTCCCTCTCCCTTCCTCTCTGAAATCAATAAAAATATATTTTTAAAAAATAATGAGTTAAATGGGGAAAACTGAAAAGTGGTTGAATATTTACTGATCATTGTAAAGAACAGGAATTTTGAATTACAGAGAAAATCAGATTTCAGCAGCTACAGATTTTATTGTAAGAAGGCAAGAAAACATCCTACAGTGAAAGAACAAAGAAAAGTAACAAGCATGATAAGTAAATAACTTATTTATATACAGATCAATAGGAAAAATAGACGATTCTCAAAGAAATACATGCATGGCCAAACAACATATTGAAAAAGTTCAAGGTCACGTTTGTGCACTCATAGCATACAAGGAGGTGCCTGATCTTTGAAGTAAAGGAGTTCCTGAGCTTAAAATCTGAGTTTAAAATCTAAAGTAAAGTTACAAATCTGATAAATGATTTGAAACAGATAAAGGACTAATATTCCCACTATATAAAAAAGTCTTTGCAATTAATAGGAAAGAAAAACCATTCCAGTGAAATATGAACGAAGAATATGAAAAAATTCAGAGGCATAAAAATTAAAATCAGAGTTTTGGGAAGTATATTCAATGACTCTTATTAGATACATTTTATCCATATGCCCTTTTAAATGTCTTTGACTAGAGAGTTTTCCAAGTCAGAAAGGAAATTGTTTTAAAATAAAAGCCCCATTTTCAGACTTATATTTATTAATTATCCCCTATATAATATATTAAGTTTTTCTTTTTTATTTTAGCACTTCAGAATCCAGAGGTGGTGGCCCTTCGAGGTGGACTAAACACCATCTTGAAAAACGTGATCGATTGCCAATTAAGTCGAATAAATGAGGCCCTCATTACTACAATTTTGCACCTCCTTAATCATCCAAAGACCCGACAATATGTGCGAGCTGATGTAGAATTAGAGGTAGGAACTTTAATATTCTCTTCTAGTTTTAAAATGACTTTAAATACAATCTTACTTTGCAATTTTAAAGTAAGTAGATGCAGTACAGCATTATCAAACCTAAATTTACTAATACTGGCTTATTCCCAGCAATATTCTGTAGCTAAAGATTTTAATATGTTAATTGTTTGTGAATAGGTCTTGCTAAAAATATACCATTTATTTATCTAAACCATGCTAAAAGTCTCTGAACTTAGAAACATTTGTTAGCAACTAATGACCATATATACTTGAAAGAAATAGAATACATTAAAAAAATTTTTTACTAATTCATTGTGTGTTTTTTTTTAGTTAGACTAAAATAATTAGTCTTTTATAATAAAGTATATAGTGGAGGTTAGAACAGAATTACCACAAACTATATTCTAATAGTTTATTTGTGTGAATATAATACATGGTTGTTCATTACAGATATCATTTAGAGTAAGTTTAAACTCATGATTTGTTTGTATTGGGGTTGAAATTATGCCAGGTGTAAAAGATTTATTGTTCCCTAGTTTGTCTCTCTAAATCACTTTATATAAAAACTTGTCTTAAATGTTAGTTTTGTTTCTCTTAGGGATATTAAAAATGTTTTAGATTAGCTTATATCATACCAACAAATTTAAGTACAATATTTTTCTTTATATGTGATTTTAAATGCATTACTTTAGGTAGTCCAATGGGAATAGACTGGCATTTTTTACATTTTACTGTATATATAGCTTTACATTCTTTTGTGTGTGTTTTATTTTTAAAAATCTATAATTTTAAGATTGGCAAGATTATTACAATGAAGGAAGATAATATGTGTAGGCCTTTTTGTTCCTGTTTAATTGTAAAGCAGATTAAAAAGCCCAAAGTGAAAAGAACTTCAAATAATATGTTAGACGTTTAAGTAGATGGCTACATCTTTGCTTCTATGTTGTTCTTTAAAACCACAAAATTAGTTTCTTTTTTCCTTAACAAGATCCCTCAGAATAGCACAGTGATTGAGCACATAGACTCCGGGCTGTACAGATCTGGTTTTGATTTTTTGCTGTATGACCTACTAGCTTTATGATTTGGGGCTACTTATTAGCCTGTCCTGGGCCCATTTATTCCTAGGTAAAATGAAGGTCATGGTTTATACCTTGAAGAGTTGTGAAGAATTCTATATAATAAAAGCCTAATATGCTAAGTGTTCGGTCATCTGATCGACCGTTCAACCAATCAAAGCGTAATATGCTAATGATATGCTAAGGCCGCTCAACTGCTCGCTATGACGTGCACTGACCACCAGGGGGCACACAGTCCACCAGTTGCTTTGATGTGCACTGACCACCAGGGGGCAGACGCTCCAACTGGCAGGTTAGCTTGCTGCTGGGGTCCGGCCGATCAGGACTGAGCGAGACAGGCTGGACATTCCCTGGAGCCCTCCTGCAATCCCTCCCCGGCTGGCCAACCTCCTGCGTCCCTCCCTGGCCCTGATCGTGCACCGGTGGAATCCCTCGGCCTGGCCTGCGCCCTCTCGCAATCTGGGCTGAGGGACACCCCCCCCCCTGAGTGCACGATTTTCATGCACTGGGCCTCTAGTAAGTACTATAATAATAGCGGTAGCAGCAGCAGCAGCAGCAGCAGTAGCAGTAATAATAGCAGCAGCTAATACTAATGTAAAGCTTATAATGAGTTAGGCATTATTTTCAAGTGCTTCTCATATATTCTAATCTACATAAAATATTTTATTTAGTACTTGGCACAAAATAAATACCTAACTAATACTGGTTGTCTTGGATGGTACTCAACATCATCATCATCAACATCATTTTTATCTTCTTCATTGTAGAAACTGCAGCAAAGAGAATATGGTCCTCATTTCTATGTATTAAATTTTATCAATTTTCACTGTAAATTGATAATTGGTTCCCTTTTCTACATACAAAAAAAATTTTTTTTCAGTGCTACTGTCTGTTGTTAGGCCCAAATCTTCCTCCTATTAGAAACCCTTTTTTAAATTTGCCCTGGCTTCTGTTTATACTCTATGTAATATGTTTTGATCTCAGGAAAAAATGTAGAGTTAATATAATAATGTTAATAGAATAGATACTCTGTAAAGGTTGTAAATTAACTGTAATTTTATAGTAAATTTAAAAAAACATTTATTAAACTTATACTTCAGAGTGGGATAGAGTAGTTCATAGCATCTGCTCTGGAAAACAAGAAACGCTGGGCATTTGTGGAAATCGTGCATTTAATGCAGTATTGAGCTGTGAAAGCAACAAGGACCAGGGAAGGAAGGAAGATACTTGGCGAGTTTCCCTGAAGATCCATAGATGCCCTTGGGAGCACTTGCAGATTGGACACAGGCTAGCAACTAAAAATAGGACCAAAGCCTAGATAGAAAACTGGATTACTTGGCAGTCCTAGGGGTTATGGCATGACAAGCCTGGAGATATGAAAAGTCCACCACGTCTGCCTTACCCCTCCAGACATTTGCTGAAATGAGAATCTATGCAAAGTAGAAGCTCCCATGTTAAAACCTGAGGGAAGCACAGTGGAATATGCTGCATTCTCTAGTGCACAAGATGCAAAGGCCAGGAGAAGGGGCCATGAGCAGATGATAAAAGGCCTTTAAGAAGTAGGATACACTGATTATGCAGTTGCTTTCTTTCCTGGGTCCACTTACTGATCAGGATAGAATTACAAGCTGAAAATCCACGTGGGTTTTTGCTGGGATTAGAAAAACAGAAGGAGCATTTGACAGTTGTGTGTTACTAAAGTGACAACACTGGACATTTCATAGCTGATTCCTGTTCTTGACATTTCCCCAAATCTAAAGCCATCCTGGATGGAGAGCTGAAGATCTTTGTTTAAAACTGAAGAAAAAATAAACTCTAAGGAGAAAAATACTTGTCAAGCTCTCTATTGAAAGCACTGGAAGGCCATACTGTAGGCACAGGAAAACCAAAGTGTACTCACTATAGCTTATCAAATGGCAACATAGGCTCAATTCAACTCATTGGTGATCAGGAAAATATGATCAGTAGCCTTAACCTACAGAAACCATCCTATCCTATCTAATAAAGGGGGAATATGCTAATTGACTGTCACACCCTCACAAAGATGGCGGCACCCACAGCCAATAAGGAGGGAATATGCTAATTGACTGCCATGCCCTCAAAGATGGCGGTGCCCACAGCCACAAGCTGGCGGCGCCCAGTCCCCTCAGCCCCACTGGGGTGGCAGGCACGCGGCACCGCTGGGCCTGCCCCCAGGAGCGTCTGGCCGCTCCGTGCGCCTGCCTTCGGAGTCCCCCAGTCCCCTCAGCTCCCCAGCCACCCAGGGCCGCCCAAGTCTCAGGTAACCAGGGCCGGCTGAGGCTTGCACTGCCAGCAGTGGCAGCAGCAGAAGTGTGATGGGGGCATAGCCTTCCCCTGATTGTCAGGTCACCGGCCGGGCTGAGGGACCCCCTCTCCAGTGCATGAATTTTCATGCACCAGGCCTCTAGTGTGAGATAATAAATATGTATTGTTTAAAAATGAAACACAGCCGAAATCGGTTTGGCTCAGTGGATAGAGCGTCGGCTTGCGGACTGAAGGGTCCCAGGTTCGGTTCCGGTTAAGGGCATGTACCTTGGTTGCGGGCACATCCCCAGTAGGGGATGTGCAGGAGGCAGCTGGTCGATGTTTCTCTCTCATCGACGTTTCTAGCTCTCTATCCCTCGCCCTTCCTCCCTGTAAAAATCAATAAAATATATTAAAAAAAAAAAATGAAACACAAAGAATGGCTAGAGGGAATTCTCAATCAGAAGGAAAATGATCTAAGACAAACAAGGAAATGGAGGAAGGAAAAAGTACTTATATGACTAAATATAAAAAAATACTGATTGTCAAAAACAATACCAGTGATGTCTTCTGTATTTTAAATTATTTAAAATTAAAATTCAGATCAATAGTGGAATAGGCAGTGAGAGACTTTAGAAAATGAGATAGAGTGGTTAAAGTACTAAAATGAGTGAATTTATAGCAGAGTTGCTAAATACAGGGACAATACACAAAAATAGCTTGTATTTCTTTATACTAGCAACAAGAGGAGAATTAATTTATAAAGTAAAACCATTTAAATAATGTTCAAAAATAGGCAAAACTAAGTCATAGTGTTAGAGGTCAGGGTAGTAATCCTGGGGCCAGTAGTAACTTGTGAGTACAGAGGGAGGTAAGGAAGTTTTGAGGCTGCTGATGTTTTCTTCATCTGGTGCTGGGTAAAGGAGAGCACTTAGTTTGAGAAAATCCATCAAATCATACATTTCTGTGATACCTCAATTTAATATTTCAAAAATTCAGTTTCTACATTAAAAAAAGTACTCAAGTATATTTGTTGATGATGAATTTAAAGAAATAAGTTTCTTGAACAGTATACCCAATTAAGGATATAGAGAAGTAGAATTAATTTTAGCTTGTTATAGAAAGAATGCATTTTATAATAAGGACACTTTTTCTCTTCCTGCTTTTCTCTTTATTAGCGAATTTTAGCACCCTATACTGATTTTCACTACAGACATAGTCCAGATACGGCTGAAGGACAGCTCAAGTAAGTATCACGTGTTCCTATAACTTTAAAGATGGCGTGTGTTGCTGTTAAAGTTTTAAATTTGTTTGATTGCATGTAGAGCCAGAAAAATGTGGGTTTGAGTAAATGTATTATTTCATGGAGTTATGTTGTCTCTGCTAATGTAATTAACATTATTACTTTTTAAAAATTAAAAGTAGGCTTTGGGAAATTGAAAGACTTAGAGTTAATTTCTTATTTAATAAAATGTAAGTTATGCCCTGGCTGGTGGCACAATTGTTTGGAGCATCATCCTATGCACCAAAAGATTGTGGATTTGATTCTTTGTCAGGGCACAAACTTGGGTTGCGGGTTTGATCCTGGTCGGGGTGTGTACAGGAGGCAACCAGTCGATGTATGTCTCTGTCTCTCTCTCTCTCTCTCTCTCTCTTTGTTTCTCTCTCTCTTGTTTCTCTCTCTTCTCTTCTCCCTTCCTCTCTCTAAAAATATATCACATATCCTTGGGTGAGAATTTTCTTGAAAAGTAAGTTAGGCTGCAGTAGAAACATAGATCTTTGGGTTATTTTTGTATGTATTTTTAACATAATTACATTGAGAGACTAAAAGAATGAAATAAGGGGAATGAAATGAAGAGCTTCCTTAACAAATTGAGTGAACAGGAAGATAGTTTAGGTAGAATTTTGAGAGTAATTTTCAAAGGGAAATAAAAGGAGATAGAGTAAAGATTATTTTCTAGAAATGAGAATAATTTTCAGGGTCTTTTGGGAGAGAAAAGCACATAGTTCACTAGATATTCTAGAATAACTTTTTAATTAAACTGATTCAGGGGTCAAATAATGTACTGTCTGTAAAGATTTTGCAAATGACACAATTCCAGTAAATATGCTATGAGATGTTTTCCTAGTAGGATTGTTGGGTTGCAGACATACTCGCTTATTTTGAGATGTCGCTATTAAAATTCCTCACTAAGTTTGGAACACTGTGAAATAGGGATATTTTTATTCTTTTTCATTTTTCTCCTGAATTTAAAACGTGGTTTTATATCTCTAATCACCTTTATCACTGTGGACTTACCACATCCTAACATATCATGTCCTGAGCTAAGATGTTCTCTCTTTAAGACTTCTCAAACCTGTTTTTGCTAAGTTTTGAATTCAGGATTTTTAAGCCCCTTTCTTGGCTTTTTTAATGACACTTGGACATTCTCTTTATTGATGGAGAGCATATGCATTTTCTATTGCTTTGTGACAAATTACTACCAATGTGTAGCAGGTTAAAATAACATCATTTTATTAGCTCACAATTCAGTAACTCAGAAGTCAGGTATGGCTCTTATCTGGAGGTTGTGGTGAAAAATCCATTTCAACCTCACTCAGGTTGTTGGCAGAATTCACTTTCTTGCTGTTCTGCAACTTAGGATTCTGTTTCCTTGCTGACTGTCAGCTAGGGCCTACTCTCAGCTTCTAGAAACCACCCTCTTTCTTTGCCACATGGTTCCCTCCATCTTCAAACACAGCAAGAATTGCTCATATCCTTGTGCTTGAATCTCTCTGACTTGCTTGTCTGCCACCAGCTAGAGAAAACTTTTCAGTTGGATCAAGCCTACCAACAATCTCCCTTTCTTAGGGTATTCTGGGCTATACACATAAAATAATCACTGTCATGGTGGTGATATCATATACAGTACATAGGATCCAGGGATTAGGACATGGAATCTCAAGGGGATGGGGGCATTTATCAGGATGAACAAGAGAGGAACTGGGATATTTTTTAGAGTTAGAAGGGGGAAAATACATTCCACCAAAATTTTTTTTCCTCCTATTTGGGTCTGTACTTTACTTTTACTAAGTTTCTGGAGTGTGGGCAGTTAATGGGAGCATGAGTACATTGTGGCAGGGAATAAGGAAATAAATGTTTTTTTAAAATACTACAAATTTAGTGAGTAGGTTAGAAAATGGATGACCAGGCAGTCGATAGAAGTAATATTACTACCATTTTTAAGAGAAGGAGCATCAAAAACTTAATCAGACAGTTGTCCAATTCTCATTTCTTTCACCACCCTACCCCCTCCCATTTTAGTTTCTGTTATATTCTCATTTTGAGTGATGCTACAGAGCTTAGTGTGATTTGTTTTTGTGTATGTGTTTTTAAATGTTTCATTTCTCTCATAGACTACCTGATTACTGCTTTTTGATTTTCTGTCTTTTTTTTTAATCCCTTCTGTGGTTTTTTTTGTGTGTTTTTTCCCCAATTCTCTTGATTTCGGTATTCTCAAAACTGTTAAGAACTCTGTTAGGGAAGAATAAAAGAGGGCACAGAAAAAAATGGACAGTTGACAGGGTAGAGATGGTTGAGGTGGCATGGAATATAAGATGGCTATATGTATTGAAACTGGTCATAAGTCATCCATGGAAAATGTTTAACCAATATAAATACAGTTGACCCTTAAACAACATGCAGGTTTGGTGTGACACCTTGCACAATTGAAAATTGTGTATAATTTTTGTCTCCCCCAAAACTTAAATACAAATATACTGCATTCTTAAAATAAGCAAGAGAAAAGAAAATGTTAAGAAAATCGTAAGAGGAAATGCATTTATAGCATTGTACCTATTTATAAATAAAAATCTGCAGTTAAGTGGATCTGTGCAGTTCAGACCTGTGTTGTTCAAAGTTCAAAACTATAGTTCTGTTGCTTAATTGTCATAAACTATTGCATGGAAAGGAACAAGTGAGATGATTGGATACACAGTTACAAAGAAGAAAGAAGCTGTTGATATTAACACTATCCAGTTATTTAATAACATTTCAGTGAATAGGTTGTTGAGCTTGCTTGTTGGAAATGCTCAAATAAGTTTGGGTAAAAATTTTAAAGCAACTTGAATACATGTGATAAAAGTAAGATGTTTACATGGTAATTTTCTCTCCTGAGGGGCAGCCTCCAAAGAGAAATGCTTACTAAGCAGGCTGGTGGTATCTCCAGTGCTCAATTAAAGGTGTTAATGAGCCATCTAAGAATATTTTTCCAAAAGAGCAAGAAATGTAGAACTAAATAGAAAAGTCAAAATTTATAACTTATTTTAAACCATGTTGTGAATCTTAAATTGGAGAGGGAGTTTCCCACGTAATTAGGTAATTTGCTTTGAGGTAGATCTGATCTTCGTTTTTTTAAGTTGTTTTATTTCCTGTGTAAATACTTAATTGTTAACTAATGATAGCACTTATTCTGATACAGTACCAGGAAAAACTCACTTTTTATTTTAACATATTTCTTTGACTCTCTCTTTCCTCCCCCTCCACTACCACACACAGAGAAGACAGAGAAGCAAGGTTTCTAGCCAGTAAAATGGGAATCATAGCAACATTCCGGTCATGGGCAGGTAAGTTACTTGACTCTGTTTTCAAATGTTAAGTTATTATTACAGCATCTAATGTAGATGTTAATCTAGTCTTACCTTACATGTTATTTTTAGAGCTAAAAGAATTTGTACAGAATTGTTAAAATTGACTATTTGTAAGTCTATGATTACCTGGGCAATTAAAAAAATTAAACATGAGATATATATATGGTGTTAGCTGTATATGTAACTAAAATTTGTTACCTAAAAGTACAATATAAAATATCATTAATACCAAATAAGCAAGGTGTAGGCTATTAGTAGTCTTACATTTCTTGAGAAGAGGGAGTAAGCATGCTTTATCTTTCTGTGGAATAGAAAGCAAACATATTTCTTAAAATAATACCACCACTAAGTATGCTATTTTATATTAATAAATACCTTCTTCCTTCTTGACTTTGTAGAATAATTTAAGGAATAGCATACAAAGGAGTGTAGCAGTAAACAGAACAAGAAAATTTTCCTAAACATATCTGTGTACCTAGGTAACGCTAACTAAGATCTCTTTTCCATACAAATTACTATCCCCGCCATTGGCCCCTAGCCAGTATGTATTCAGTGACTCCCCTGACCTCTCAGTGCTTGGTAAAATCTCCATTCATGCTGTGTCCTCATGACTGCCTATTTCCCTTTACCCTCGTGGTTAAACTAGGTATTCATGAGGGCCCAACGATCACACATTCTTTTTTATACTTAACCAGCCTCCACGCACTATTTTAACATAGAAACCAACACAATCCTTCTACCAAGTTTAACTATCACTGCCCTTACCTCAGAATTCACTCTAACTTTGTTTCCTATAGCTACAACTATCATCTTTTGCCATCCTTCAACTTCCTTGCCATTAGAGCTGTTTCTGTCTTACCAACACATGAATTCTATCCTAGCTACCAGGACAGCCTAGCTACTACCTTCTCATTCTCCTTACTTCCAGGCTCTAAGCTCTGCCATTCTGTTCCCTCGCATCTCTTAAACATTCTCTCTACCATGCTTCAGTTTGTCCTCTAGCCCTTATACACTGAAATACCGGCATTACAAGTTAGAACTCTGAAAACATTTTTCTCACAAAAATAATTTCCTAAATAGTATTTAGACACTGTGGTACTATTCATGAGCTTTTGTATATTTGTAACATTATTATATATATATATATTTCAAAATCCAAAATTGATTGACAAATGAACTCCAGAACACAGTTGCTTCATGAGATGCAACCACCCATTTTCCTGATTAGTGCAGAGTACGATCTATAGAGACTGTATCATAATCCGTAATCTCTCACATTACATCAAACATCAGAGTTTGAGAAATACCATTTTGATGACTTAAGCAAATAATTTTGAACCCAAACTCAAAGAGAAATATAGATTACTAATTTTTTTTGAAATTCAAGTCAATGATTTTTTTCTTTTTATACTTTAGGTATTATTAATTTATGTAAACCTGGAAACTCTGGGATTCAATCTCTAATTGGAGTACTTTGCATACCAAATATGGAAATAAGGGTTTGTAAAAGTTATTCTGATTGTTTCATTTTTTGGACTTTTAATAGGGGAAATTAATTGTAAAAAGGTTATTTCAGGTGATGCTGGAAATGGATGTGGTTATAGGTGGAAAGATTCAGAAGCAGGCATCTAGAGGTTGGGGCAGTTTAGTTGTCTTCTTACTCAGCAGTGATGAAGGAACATAGTTTTTGGAGTCTGGCTGATTGAGGTTTGACTACTAGTTTTTTACTTATAGTTCTATGACCTTGGGCATAATACTTTTTAAAAATATATATTTTTATTGATTTCATAGAGAAAGGGAAAAAGAGAGAGAGTGTGTGTGTGAGTGAGTGAGAGAGAGAGAGAGAGAGAGAGAGAGAGAGAGAGAAAGGAACATGAGTGATGAGAGAGAATCATTGATTGGCAGCTGCCTTCAGCACACCCCCTCCTAGGGATCAAGCCCCCAACCAGGACACGTGCCCTGACTGGGAATCAAACTGTGACCTCTTGGTTCATAGGTTGATGCTCAACCACTGAGCCATGCCTGCTAGGCGGGCATATTACTTTTAACCTTTAAACCTGTGTCTTCATGTGTACAATGGAGTTACTAAAGATTTATTGAAGAGATTAAATTTTGTATTTAGTAAGCATTTAATAGTTATTTTTTATCTAATATACGCCTGATAGCAGTGGTTTTCTGAAATATATTCTGTGTTGTTTTTTCTCTCAATAAACTGTGTTTTAGTGGGTCTCAAAATTGTGTGACAAATGGTTGGTCAAGTGGTTTTCATTAAAAAGTATTAGTTTTAAAAACTAATAATTTAAAGCCCCCTCCCCCTCTCTCAGAAAAAATGGTCCACAAACATTTTCCCTTCCTTCTGAAGGTTTTCAGTGCATTATCATTAACCATTTTATTAAACTATTAAACATACATGGCCAGTAGAGACAACAGTTCTGAGACTGTTCTTCCTTCCAATGCTGATTAAGGCTGGGTGTCAGGTATTAGTGGCAATATTCATGTAGCCTCTGAGATCCTGAGATCTCTGGCCGTCTTGGTGACTGCCAGCTCCAGCAGCCTTCTGGCCCACTGCTTTGAATACACCCATATCAGCCGTCTGTCTCACATCATGAACAGCAAAATGACCCAGAGGAGGGGCTCTCAGCACCCCTGGGCTTGCCAGGAACCACAGCAGTGATGACAGTATCAACAGATTTCTAGAATTTAGGGCGATCTTCCAGCTTCTTCCTAGAATGACAGTCAATCTTCTTCTCACAGGTTTAATCAGCAAACTTGCAAACAGCACAGGTGCTTAACCAGCACTGATTTGGCCTGGATGGTTCAGGATAATCACCTGAGCTGTGAAGCCAGCTGCTTCATGGGTCATTTTGGCTGTCTGCAGCCACAGTGCATGATGAGCATCTTGGATAGACATGTCATTGACATTGAAGCCCACATTGTCCCTAGGAAGAGCTTCACTCAAGTTTTATAATGCATTTCAGCAGACTTCAGTTGTAACACTGACTCAAGGAAAGATAACCATTAGTTATACTGGGTTTGGGAATATCCCTGTCCACAGGGACAGTACTAAGGCCACCAATTTTGTAGACATCCTGGAGGGGCAGGTGCAAGGACTTGAAATCCTAAATTCTCCATTCGACGTGAAGAGGGTTGACTGACTGACGGAGAAATTCCTGGCCAAGACACCATTTTGAAAAGGAATTTTTGGACTAGAACCCGGATTCTTTGTCCACCAAAGTCAAAGAATGAATCCATGGACAGAGAGTAGTATAGCCTATTCTGTTTTTATCAGTTTTTTATTTTGCGAATAGAACATTCAGTACATCTTTAAGCAAAGATTGTTTTCCCCATAAAAGTTAATGAACTGTATTTATTTGCACTTGCAGCGAGGTCTGCTTGAAGTACTTTATGACATATTTCGTCTTCCTCTGCCTGTGGTGACTGAAGAGTTCATAGAAGCGCTGCTCAGTGTAGGTAAGTATCAAGGTGCATCTGCATCTATTCACATGTTATAATTTTTGAAATGGCAACCTAATGGAGACAATCCCTCAAAGAAAAAGTACTCAACTAAATATTGAGTATAATTTTCTTTTCTTATTGCATTAGAGTGGGCATGAAATTAATATAAAAGTAAAATCTCCAATAAATTTCTAAAAATAAGACATTTTTAGTTTCTTCTCTGTCATCCTAGCTCTTCAGATGAGCAATGAAATTAATAAAAATATGGACCAAGAAAGGAAGAGGAGACAATAAGAAACCTATATAATTCTCAAATTATATGATCTAATTCTTATTTTAGACAAATGACCCTAGTCCCAAAATAGGTAGATTTCTGGACATTTATATAAATCATTTTTTTCTGTATGCCTTTTTTAGTCTATTTTTTTTCCTAACCAACATTTAAAAAGATTATTTATAGCCTAGCTAGCTGGTAGTTATATGCACTTGTTTAATTTGCTCCTTAACTACTTATTTTAGATCCAGGTAGATTCCAAGACAGTTGGAGGCTCTCAGATGGCTTTGTAGCAGCTGAAGCAAAAACTATTCTTCCTCATCGTGCCAGATCCAGGTAGAATTTAGATACAGAAATGGTTCAGATTTATTACGATTACTGTTTTTATGTTAAATTATGTAATACATGAATATTAGTGAAACTGTTTCTGTGCTGTGTTTATTACAGGCCAGACCTCATGGATAATTATTTGGCACTGGTACTCTCCGCATTTATTCGTAATGGACTTTTAGAGGTAAGACTTACAAACACTATTTTATTTTATTTATTTTTACTAACAAAATTCTTTCAGAGCAACAGACATGCATAAATACGTTCATGTATACTGTTTTGCAACTATGGTATTATTTTTATTTTTAAAGGGTTTGGTTGAAGTGATAACAAACAGCGATGACCATATCTCAGTTAGAGCTACCATCCTTTTAGGAGAGCTTTTACATATGGTAAGCTTTTACATATTAATAGTATGCCTCATGTCATTAAATCTTATACTAACTTTCAATTTTAACAACTTGAGTGCTATAAATCTTAATCGCTCTTAGAAAGACTTTCTATCTTTAGTAATTAAAAAACTAAATATTACTTCAATCAGCTAGAATGGAATATGGTACTCAGTGCCTGAATTTTAGAAAACTGCAAAATTTCTAAATATAACTGCCTTATTTGAACATAGTCTTCTCTGTCAACTTGTAGGTTGAGGTTCACAGGGTGGGAATCTTTTTTTATTTTTCCCATGATATTGTGATATCAGTAACTTCTGGAAAAAAGGAGCTAGGAAAGTGATCTGACCATTCCTTACTCCCACCAATGAGGGGACTTTGATGGTAAGATAGAAATTCTTATTTATAGGTCACCTCTTAATACTATAAATAAAAAGAACCATTTTAAACTCATTAAGGAAGAAGAAACCCTATGGCAAGTCTTTTAAAATTATATATATTACTTGCTATTATTGGCAGTGTATTTTTTTGTTTTTGTTGTTTTAGCATCCCCACATCCCAGTTGTTGTTTTTTTATTTGTTTTTATTGATTTTAGAGAGGGGAAGGAAGAGGGAGAGATAGAAACGTTAATGAGAGAAAAACATCATCAATCAGCTGCCTCCTGCACAGCCCTGCTGGGGATCGAGCCTGCAATCCTGGCATGTGCCCTGACTGGGAATCTACCTGGCGACCTCCTGGTGCATGGGTTGATGCTCAACCACTGAGCCACATCAGCTGGCCCCAGTTGTTTTTTGTTTCTTTGTTTGTTTGTTTCCACACAGCAGCTGGGTTGTGTGAGTGAAGTAAAGAGAATTAAACAGAGTTGAATGATAACTTTCTTGTTTATCATTTATTTAGCCACTTGCTACTCTATTTTCCAGCCCATGTATGAAAGAATTAAGTAATATTGCAGGTTCTCATGTTTGATTATTATTAATTCTTAAGATATTTCTTGTAAGCATATCAATATCCAGATTTGTTTGCTTTTATGTAAAGGAACCACTTTTATACATTTCATCTGTTTCTCTAAGTATACATCAGAATTCCATGATTCTCTTGAAATATAAAAGCTGGTAATTTTGAGTACTGTAGCAGTGTTATTAGTTCATTGCTTATTATTCTTATATATTTTGACTTCCACATTTAATTAATTTACTTATCTTCATTGATAAAAGCAGATTGAGTGGTGGAATTTTATTTGGAAAGCAAGAGTTAATAAGTTTCTTATTTTAAATAGTGTCAGAATATGAAGCAAACCTGTTTGATAATGATTTTTAAAACTTAAGTCAACTCAAGTTATATTGCATCTAGAATTTTAAATATTATTTTTAATGTAACATTATAGCTCTGGATCTAAGTTTTGATATATTGTTTTTTAGGTCATTAAGAATTGAGTTTAATCGTCTACCACTTAAAAATTATAATTTAATGTTATAATAACAGATTTATGAAACATAGTTTTGTTAGTGTAATGTGAGTCTATTTGTTACATCTTCTCATTGAAAGTAGGTAAGAAAAAAATTATAAATATTGGAAAGTAAATCATTAAGTTAATTTCATGAGTAAAACCTCAGAGTCTTTAGCTTTATATCTGTGGATAATCTAGAACAGCGGTCGCCAACCTTTCGGACCTCATAGACCACCAGTGGTCCGTGGACCACCAGTTGGCAACCGCTAATCTGGAACATAAAATACTCCTATTTCTCAGTTCTCACAAAATGTTATGTTTCATTTTAGGCGAACACAATTCTTCCTCATTCACATAGCCATCATTTGCACTGCCTGCCAACCCTAATGAATATGGCAGCATCCTTTGATATCCCTAAGGAGAAGAGACTGTAAGTATTAGAGCTCTGGCAAAATTTGTGCCTGTCACCTTTAATACCCACCATTTAGATAACCTCTTCTTTTTAAAAAGTAGTATGTGTAAGGTATACTTGGAAGTTCTTTTAGGGAAGCCTTACAGATAAGGGAGAAATTAATAGTTTTATTTAATACTTTGTATTGTAGGCCACAATACAAACTTTTTCTAGCATGTTTCTAGCATGTTCTTGGACAAGGACATAGACTTTCTACCAGATCACTAAAACATTGGTTGTGACTTTTTTGGACTTCTTTATGTTTTGAGCAGCAATTCAGGCTATTTAAAAAATATCTAAATTATTTCAAATTAATAAAGCACAAAGATTAACAATGTATATTATATGTGGGGTTAAATTAATGTTGGAATTTAGAAATCCTTATTATAGGCATTGAAGTAAGCTAAACTCTGAAGGAGATATTGCAAACATAGAATTCATAAATAAAAGTATGATAAGATAGCTATAGCTCTGCTGAAATTTCAGATAAAGGTGAGAAGGAACTTGACTGGGAAGTGCTAGTGGGAATTTTTTCATTTGGTAAAGATTATGTCTAGGCCAAGGGTATCTTTTTTATTTGTTTTCCAGTTACAACCTCAATCATCTATATATTTGGACCTCATATTTTATATAATATTAGTGAAATGTACTTCATAGCTGTTCAGAACTATGAAATTTTGTTGACAGTTATAATACACTAGAGACGCAGTGCATGAAATTCGTGCATTGGCCGGGGGCGGGGGGGAAGTGTCCCTCAGCCCAGCCTGCACCCTCTCCAATCTGGGACCCCTTGGGGGATGTCCAACTGCCTGTCGGACATCCCTGCTGTCGGACATCCCTCTCACAAACCTGGACTGCTGGCTCCCAACTGCTCACCTGCCTGCCTTCCTGATTGCCCCTAAACCGCTTCTGCCTGCCAGCCTGATCAACCCCTAACCGCTCCCCTGCCAGCCTGATTGACGCCTAACTGCTCCCCTGCCGGCCGGATTGCCCCCAACTGCCCTCCCCTGCCGGCCCGATTGCCCCCAACTGCCTTCCCCTGCAGGCTCAGTCACCCTCAACTGCCCTCCCCTGCCGGCCTGCTTCCCCCCAACTGCCCTCCCCTGCAGGCTTGGTCGCCCCTAACTGCCCTCCCCTGCAGGCCTGATTGCCCCCAACTGCCCTCCACTGCAGGCCTGGTCACCCCCAACTGCTCTCCCCTGCAGGTCTTGTTGCACCCAACTGCCCTCCCCTGCCAGCCATCTTGTGACCATGTCGCGCGAGGGCATCACGCCACCTAGGCTTTTATTATATAGGATTCTCAAAAGTTTAATTGGCTTTATTCAGAAGTACACATGTGGGCCTCACTATACATAATACTCTATTGATTTTAATTCTGTCAATGAAAATACTATTATTTAACAAACTAAAGTTGAATTATAAACTTGGGACATTAGGGACCATTTTGATCCTGATTGTAGGCTTACATGTGTAAGGGTAGCTTTCAGCTTTTATTTTAGTAGTTTCATGATGGAAAAATGTGCTTTCCAAAAGCCTGATAGACTTAAATTTTTATGGCCATGAATTTCTTCCAGTGTTCTTGATTTTTTTTCTTTGTGGTACCAAATTTGATTAGATAATTTACTTTATAGTGATAATTTCTATCCTTGAATTTATGTGTTTTAATAGAATGATTTACCGAAGTGATCTCTTTAAAATTATGCTAGCTCGCTATAGTGTTAATTGAATCTTTTTCTCATTAGGAGAGCCAGTGCAGCCTTGAACTGTTTAAAACGCTTCCATGAAATGAAGAAACGAGGACCTAAGCCTTACAGCCTTCATTTAGATCACATTATTCAGAAAGCAATTGCAACACATCAAAAACGGGATCAATATCTCAGAGTTCAGAAAGATATATTTGTTCTTAAGGTACTGAAAAGAAATCGTAATCTTTAACTTGGTTTCCTTAAGTATCACATACTTGCTTGGATTTTAGTATACTAGTACATATACTTGCTTGACTTTTCAGTTTTATTCATGCATATGGATTTCCAGATGGCTTCCAAGTTTTATAATGACTAGGCAGTTTTGAGTTGTGCTTTTATAACTATAGAAGTAAAAACATTTGATGATTCATTTTAAAATAAAAAATATATACTTTTGTTTTTAAATTTTAAACTTAGTTTTCTGATGTGAGACAATTTGCCTTAGTTTTCTTTATTTCTGATGATTCTAGGATACAGAGGAGGCTCTTTTAATGAACCTCAGAGATAGCCAAGTCCTTCAACATAAAGAGAATCTTGAATGGAATTGGAATCTTATAGGGACCATTCTTAAGGTATTACAGGATACTTCTTGGTGATGGTGTGATTGTCTTCATTTTAATATTCATTGTAATTCATCATAATTATATGTTTGGTAATTGGTAAATACTTTTATAATGTAAACATTCTGTTTTTCTAGTGGCCAAATGTAAATCTAAGAAACTATAAAGATGAACAGTTACATAGGTATGTAAAAACTATTTTGCTTTTAAGTGTAGAGAACTTAGCTTTGAATTATACCTAATACTTGCTAAAATAATAATTGGTGCTTTGAAGATGCATATGTGTACATTGTAATACTTGGTATTTTACACATACATACAGATGCTCCTCAGCTTCCGATGGGGTTATGTGCCTATAAACCCATCGTAAGTTGAAAGACAAAAGTGCATTATAACATCTACTGAACATACATCAGAGCTTAGCCTACCTTGAACGTGTTCAGAACACCATATATAAAAAAACTCTGGAAGCACCGTGTGCTGTAGAGTATCGGTTGTTTACCTTCATGATCACATACCTGCCTAGGAGCAGCGGCTTGCTGCCACTGCCCAGCCTCAGGAGAGATTATTGTACCATGTATCGCCAGCCTGGGGAACGTTCACAATTCAAAATTTAAAGTACAGTTTCTACCGAAGGCGTATTTTTTCGCCCCATCATAAAGTGGAAAAATTGTTAATCTGGGGCCATCTTTTTATATATTTTTATACATACATAGTCTTATAACCAGAAAGCATCAGTTAATTTTCTTTCTTTTTTAAAAAATATATTTTTATTGATTTTAGAGAGGAAGGGAGAAGGAGAGAGAGATAGAAACATCAATGATGAGAGAGAATCATTGATTGGCTGCCTCTTGCACGCCCCCTACTGGGGATTGAACCCGCAACCCAGGCATGTGCCCTTGGCTGGAATCGAACCTGGGACCTTTCAGTCCGCAGGCTGATGCTCTATCCATTGAGCCAAACCAGCTAGGGCTAATTTTCTTTCTAGTTATTTACATTGTGGTTTTAGTTTTGGAGCAAATGAAGTACTTAATATAAAATTTTCTCAAATTGGATAATATCAACTATGTAGTAATCTTAATCCTAATGTGTGAAATGGCATAATAAGGACATAGTGTTTCCCTCCCAAAATGAGGGCCATTATTATTTCACTTCTATTCCCATCTGCCTTTGGAGGGTTAGCCATTCTTCCTCCTCTTTACACTCCCCTTAATCAGGTTAATACTCCCCACCTTCCCCAAGACACACTCATGTTCATAGCAAATACAGCACTTCAGCTCCTATGCTCTTCTGTAGTACCGCCATGCGTTTTACTGCCTCTGAGGTGGGTAACCAGCCACCAGTACTGATCTCCTTGGAGAAGTAAAGGGGGCCTTTACGTCATTTTTTTTATTGTATTTATCAACTTGTGATTTTAATTTAATACCTGCATTAAAATATGAGAAATATGTAGACTATATAAACCACATTGGAATAAAGAAGCATAGCACTAACTTTTTGTACTCCCTGAGAACAGAGATGATGTTCTCATTCAACTGTTTCTCCCACTTCTGTAACTGGTACATTTATTAGATTATATTATAGTGAATGAAATTAGTTGAACTAAATTAAATGGAAGCTTAGAACGTAATGTTGAAAACTTGAACATTGAAATATCAGAAATTATGTTCATTGCTTCATAACTTCAGTAACCTAAAATTTACTTGCACCTTTTATACTTGGTTTTTTACCTAATTGTGAAAAAAAAATGACAAAATCATAGTGTGATAACATGCTTAAAATTACCTAGTATGAGATTAATTTATAGAGCTGTCGTACAAAGTTCTTCATAAAATACCATAGAAGAAAATTCATGTCCAGGTGGCTGTTTATCCAACCTTATCTTCTAACCATGTTATATATCTGCATTTTTCCTGCTAGCACCTTCCTTTTCCACAGTTTCTTTCAGGCATCTCACTATAAAATTCTTATTCTACAAAGATATTCTTTAAAATAAAGGGTTTTGGGGGTTTGTTTTTTGGTGTGTGTGTGTGTGTGTGTGTGTGTGTGTGTGTGTGTGTGTGTAATGTACCAAATGTGCTTGTTAAATTTCTTGTCATTTACCTCAGTGGTTTGTTTGCTTGCTTTTTTATTTATTAAATTGATGGGGGTGACGTTGGTCAACATGAACATACAGGTTTCAGGTGTGGGTTTCTGTTACAAGTTCTGTATATTGCACATGTGCCCACCACCCAATGGTTTAGACATAAAACATTCAAAACCTTAGTATTTCATAAATTATGGTTAAGATTCTAAAATAATTGCTTGGTTTATTGGCTGCTAATTTAATTTTGATCTTAGATTTGTACGAAGACTACTTTACTTTTACAAGCCCAGCAGTAAATTATATGCCAACCTGGACCTGGGTTTTGCCAAGTCGAAGCAGCTTACGGTCGTGGGCTGCCAGTTTACAGAATTTCTTCTTGAGTCTGAAGAGGTAATAAGCACTTTGAATATTTTCCAGAGCAAATGTTTTTATTGTATTTGCTCCCTTTTACTTCTGAATATGCATAAACTCTATTTAGACACATAGGGAATGAGCACAGACCTAAATTTGAATCCTGCTAGTTTTGTGACTTTGGGCAAGAAATTTGCCTTCTAAAAAAACTGGTTTACTCCTTGTAAAATGGAAAATAACACCATCTTCATGTAGCATTGTATCTACTGGGATTAAGTATAACAATGTTATATTTTCTATTAAAAACAATAAGGTACTCAGGTCATTGATAATCTATTATTTGTAACTTCATCATTATTAAATTTTTTGGACTTGATTAAAGTTAATTGTTCTAATTATAGGTACTAAGTACTTTTCTAACAGTATCACAATGTATTTGCTTTTAGGATGGGCAAGGGTACTTAGAAGATCTAGTAAAAGATATTGTTCAGTGGCTCAATGCCTCCTCTGGAATGAAACCTGAAAGAAGTCTTCAAAATAATGGCTTACTGACTACCCTTAGTCAACACTACTTTTTATTTATTGGAACACTTTCTTGCCACCCTCATGGAGTCAAACTGCTGGAAAAATGCAGCGTATTTCAGTGGTGAGCATCTCTAGGTTCTGTTTTCACTTGTCACTAAACCATTTCTTTTAGAAAAGCCTGTTCATATTAGGAATTTTAAAATGTTTAGTGAATTAACAAATTCATACAATAATTTCTAATAAACTTCATTATTTTTATTCTGGGTTTTTTGTTTGTTTGTTTGTTTGTTTTAGTCTCCTTAACCTTTGCTCCTTGAAAAACCAAGATCACTTGCTAAAACTGACCGTTTCCAGCTTGGATTACAGCAGAGACGGGCTGGCCAGAGTCATCCTCTCCAAGATCCTAACTGCAGCCACTGACGTGAGTATAACAGACAGTGATACTGTTGTTTTTTTAATAACCAGATACTTTATTGATTTATAGACTTTAGTCAGTTATTTTCCTTTTTAAACTTTAAGATTAATTATAAATTGAAAGGATATGGGATGGAATTTGAGCTTACTGTAAAATTTTAGTTCTTCCAAAGAACTCCATCCAGTACTCATATTTTTAAAGGGGAAAAAGCAGCTAGATAGGAACAGAAGTATTTTACTTTACTAGCACTGAAAAAATATTCATATAAGAACTAGATCATCAATTCCAGTTTTTTTGCCCTTTTCAAGTAGCAGTTCTGCTGCTGTCCCAAAACAAAGTCAAATAGGCTATTCGTGGTGAAGTTTGTGGGGTTTTTTATAAAATGTTTTCATTTGTCTTTATAGGCCTGTAGGCTGTATGCAACCAAACATTTAAGAGTATTATTGAGAGCTAATGTTGAATTCTTCAATAACTGGGGAATTGAATTGCTAGTGACCCAGCTACATGATAAAAACAAAACAATTTCTTCTGAAGCTCTTGATATCCTCGATGAAGCCTGTGAAGACAAGGTGATGCTTCATTATTTTCTAATAAGATAGGCAGACATCAATTTTAATATAAAACTATGAAATTATAATGTGTATATTGTAGGTGTTTTGAAAATAGAGAATATACTATGTTTGTGCAATTTTTCAATTTGCCTAATTATTTATTTTAGGCCAATCTTCATGCTCTTATTCAGATGAAGCCAGCTTTATCCCACCTTGGGGACAAAGGTTTGCTTCTCCTTCTGAGGTAAATTTTAAATCAGTCTTCCTTGTAGTTCTGTTTTCTTTGTGTTCTCTGGTGGTATATGTCAAAGCTGGATTCCAACCTAAAAAGGAGTTCAGCTGTAAACGTGTGAGAGGGGCCTACTTTAGGACCTTGGAAATCCTTTAAATCTTTAGTGTTTCTTTTTTTTTTTTTTTTAAATATATTTTATTGATTTTTTACAGAGAGGAAGAGAGAGGGATAGAGAGTTAGAAACATCAATGAGAGAGAAACATCGATCAGCTGCCTCTTGCACACCCCCTACTGGGCATGTGCCCGCAACCAAGGTACATGCCCTTGACCGGAATCGAACCTGGGAACCTTGAGTCCGCAGGCCGACGCTCTATCCACTGAGCCAAACCGGTCTCGGCTCTTTAGTGTTTCTTTTACATTCTATGTCTCATGCATTTCACAACATTTTCTCTAGTGTGATTAGATTCATGTGATTTTTGCAAAGATTGTGAAAATGTATTTGTATTTGAAGTTACAATCAGGAATAGTTGACCTTTTTGTTTTCGGTAGGAGCTGTTCCTAAAGTCTTTAAGCTCCTTAAACATATTTTTTGTTTGACATATTTTAGTCTTTAACGTGTTTTGTCAGATTCAATGTTAAACTATCAATTGTTTTCATTTTCAGATTTCTTTCCATTCCAAAAGGGTTTTCCTATCTGAATGAAAGGGGTTATGTAGCAAAACAATTGGAAAAGTGGCACAAGGTAACTTTCTATTGAATAAGATTCAATTTGTATGTGTTTACTTGGAAGAAAGATTGGTGAACTTGGAGGTTTTTATTATATCATCAATATTTTGAAACTAAAGATGTTAAATATTTAAATTTTGTGTGAAATCAGATCTTAAATTATATGTAACTATTTGTATTTATATTTATCCTTTTTTAAGCTACAGTTACTTGATGTTGAACTATTGATTTTGTGTATATTCTATTTAAATTTAGTTCATTTCAGTGCCTAAATAATATATTACTATATGAATGTACCTTAATTTTTTTAAATCTTCACCTGAGGGTATGTTTTTATTGGTTTTAGAGAGAAAAACATCAGTGTGAGAGAGAAACATCAATTGGTTGCCTTCTTTACTGCCTTGACCGGGGATTGAACCTAGACCCTTCCATGCACGGGATGGCACTCCAGTCAGCTGAGCCACACCAGCCAGGGCTATCTTAATTTTTATAACCACTCTTGTACTGATGGGTATTTAAATTGTTACTAGTGTTTTAGTTTTGTAAACAGTGTTTGCTGAATATTTTTGCATATATCAGGTGTCCCCCAAAAATGTACCCACATACTTTGAATAATTATAAAGGCAGTAAATGTGTTTATTAAAATACATTTCAGTTTCAAGATTGAGCTATCAGCTGTTACAGTGTGTATACAGTTTTGGGGGACACCCTGTATATCTTTCCATACTTTTGTAAGTATGTTTATTGGATAAAGTTCTAAAAACATAATGGTGGAGTTAAAATGTACGTGAATTTAAATTTTTGATAAATACTGTTAAATTGCTTCTAAAGAGGTTCTACCAATTTTTTTAAAGCACTTTGAAGTGAAGATCTTTTGCAGTAAAGATGGCAATGTGATTGACTAAATGTTTAAGTTGGAAACATTTTTTACTTTTGACCTGATTTACATCAGTGGGGAAAGATATTATTTATCAAAAGTTGTTAAAGCAATAGAACTCAGTTAATTTCCTTTTTAAAATTTCTAGTGAATATCTTCAGTATTTAATATTAAGCTATTTTTTCAATGGGGAAAGGGATTGAAATAAGATTAAAAAATTATTAACTTACTAGTGTGTACCCCATTGATTGAAAATGGGGTCAGAGGAATATAAGCGGAAATATTTTGGGTATGCTAGAACATTTACATTTATAGTACTTTGTTCTACCCTTTTCAAAAATGTCTTAAATTTCTTAAACAGATATTTATTTTTCTCATGTTTATGCTCTAAAATTTACTAGGTACCTAACATATTATAAATTTAGTGAATTTATGAAACTATATACAATTAAAACAATATTGTCTTCTAGGAATATAATTCAAAATATGTTGATTTGATTGAGGAACAACTTAATGAAGCACTTACTACTTATCGGAAGCCAATTGATGGCGATAACTATGTTCGTCGGAGTAACCAAAGGTACCATCAGTTAATGGAATAATTTATTACTGGTCCTCAAATATAAAATTTAAAACCATTTTGTAATCATTAATTTCTAAAGTTTTCTGAGTATTTGGATATTCTATTTCTTACACTGACAAAAATGTTCTTAGAGGATGGCATTGATGGCTCAAAAATTCCAGTGGCGTTCCTAGCATACTGAGAATACCCTTACATATAAAGCATTCAATACCCTTCATGCTCTTACCATTACTAGTCTATCTTTCCATTCTCAGCTCTCTTACTATTACTTTGAGACCAGATAACCTATTATTTTTCTAGAGAAATAATCATGCCTTTCCACCTCCATATTTTTATTTATGCTGGGGAGCTATATCTAATAATTATATCTGTCTAATACTAGTACACTATTATTAGTAATTGTTTTAATTAGCATATTTTAAATGAACCGGTAGATATATCAATCATCTTTATTATACTAGATTACAGCGTCCTCATGTCTACCTGCCTGTACACCTTTATGGACAACTGGTACACCACAAAACAGGCTGTCATTTGTTGGAAGTACAGGTAAAAGCACAGTCTGCTTATTTAAGTAGCTACAAAGTAGGGAAAAAATCTTAACATTGTTAAAGTATTATTTTTGCAAAAATTTTTCAAAATTATGGTCGGTGGCATATTGCTTTTAAAGCGTCCATCTTGTAATGGATTCAGGTAGTCTGTGTTCGTAATCCTTAGACATATTAATAGCTTGCATGCATTTCCTTGATTTATGTGTCACCTTTTGCAAAGCTAATTTGTTACATAAAATCTGTAACCAGTGAAGGTCTGAGTTTTTCCTTTATAGTGTTTTGGGGAAGATTGTCTTAGTAAAAACATTCTAAAGAACTGAGTTTCTTCATTCCTTTTATTGGGAAATTAAACTGAATCTGATGACAGATTCTGTTATCTTTGGTGAGCACCAAAGTAAATGATTTTCTCAGTGTACTATTATCTATATAGTATTTGTAAAATTTTTTAAAATTAATTTTTAAAATTTTCTATTTATAATAATGATAATTATGATTAATGTTTTTGTAATACTAAGTATCAATTCCACATGGCTAATGAATGCTAATTCTAGAATATTAGCTGAAAGTCCATGCTGCTTCTTAAGAAATTTTACATAAAATTATTTTAGAATTTTAAATATGCAAGGTTTACTGAAGAGAAACCTTAAATAGGTTTTCAGATGTAATAAGAAAATACACTGAAAACAATTGTTTCTTATATGGGTTTTTTTTTTCCTTTCTCCAGAATATTATTGCAGAGCTCTGTCACAACGTTCGTACACCAGATTTAGATAAATGGGAAGAAATTAAAAAACTGAAAGCATCTCTTTGGGCCTTGGTTTGTAATAAACACTTCTATAAGATTTTCATAATGTTTTATTTTTATAATTTTCCCATTAATAGTAAATAGTTAAAAATTATTTTATATGGAACGTTATATTCTATGACCAATATTGTTCCTGCTCCTTTAAATATTAAATTTTAGCTGAAAAGTAGATGACTAAACTATTAGTTCTCTTGCTAAGGGAAACCAAACATTAATTCCTAAAGTTTCTTATTTGAGGTTTATTTCACATTTTTTTCCTCATAGATGGGATTAAATTTTTCTCTTTTTTACTACCTTTCCAAACCTTTCTTTTTTAAAATATATTTTTATTGATTTCAGAGAGGAAGGGAGAGGGAGAGAGAGAGAGAAACATCAATGATGAGGAAGAATCATTGATCAGCTGCCTCCTGCATGCCTCCTACTGGGAACTGAGCCCGCAACCCAGGCATGTGCCCTTGATCAGAATCAAACCCAGGACCCTTCAGTCCGCAGTCCAGCATTCTATCCACTGAACCAAACCAGCTAGGGCTTGCTTTCCAAATCTCTTGTATTAAATTGGATATAAGTGATTTCTTTTCTTTCAGGGAAATATTGGCTCATCAAATTGGGGTCTCAATTTGCTGCAGGAAGAAAATGTGATTCCAGATATACTAAAACTTGCAAAACAGTGTGAGGTTCTTTCCATCAGAGGGTAAGAACTTTCCATCATTCAACTCAGAAGTCTTTCTAGTGTATAATACAAGAGGCCCGATGCATGAAATTCATGCAAGAGTAGGCCTTCCTTCCCCCAGCTGCTGGCACCAGCTTCCCTCTGGCACCTGGGACCCGGGCTTCCCTCGCAGCCCCAGCTTTGTCTGGAAGGACGTCCAGTCTAATTAGCATATTACACTTTCATTATTATAGATTGTTCTTCACTAATGGGTATAAGGGAAGAGCATTTTATTGATTCAAAGTAGTTCATTAGAACTGTTAATTCACTGGGAGTCCTATGATAGAGATTTTTAAAGGCATTAAGTTAAGCACCTTAAGGAGCTCCTTGTTATATTACTATTCTGTTTTTCTCATTACAGTTTACCTTGCAAATAAACAGTGAAGTGTAGTGTGTGTCTAATATCCCAGTGGTCCAGTAGTCCAGATATTTCAAATTTATCCCAGAAAAGCTAATATATGTGTTTTTTTGTTGCATTATATTCTTGTCAATTATTTCATTATAATTAGTATTTTTATGAGGAAAGTTTTTACGTTATTTGTTGCTTCTAATTTACCCCTAACTCGTTTCAATACATTTTTCCACAAGCTTAACAGTTTTTAATGGCGTTTGAAGAAAAATAGAATGTACACATAGCCAACTAATACTTTGTGATTGCTTTAGGAAATCTCAGTTTGGAATTATAAACTGTTATTACTACATCTTTTACATATAGGACCTGCGTGTATGTGCTTGGACTCATAGCCAAAACCAAACAAGGCTGTGATATTCTAAAATGTCACAACTGGGATGCTGTAAGGCACAGTCGCAAACATCTGTGGCCAGTGGTTCCAGATGATGTGGATCAGCTCTGTAATGAACTCTCATCTATCCCAAGCACCTTGAGTTTGAACTCAGAGTCAACCAGCTCTAGACATAACAGTGAGAGTGAGTCTGCGCCATCAAGTGAGTATTGTGACATATTCCTATAAAGTTAGCCAGTTAACATTTGTATTTGAATATCAAAATCTGTGTATTCCATTTCTAATTTACCTTTTTCTAAGATAATATGGCCATAGTAGCCTCTTGAAGAATGCGTATCTTTTCACAACTGTGTGTATAGTCACAACCTACATTATTTTCTCCCCTTTTTCTCAATAGCCTTTGGAAAAATCCTACTTTCAGAGTTAAATAATAACACTGGGGTCTTGATCCGGCATCTAGAAGGGTTCAGCAATCTGGAGCAGGGGCTGTGCGTAAATTAAGAGTCCAGAGACAAAACCTAATTTTGAAAGGCATTATAGGGAGTCAGAGAAGACTTAGCTAAAGGAAGCAAGTTCTTTTCATCTCAGGACCCCTTTTTATTAACACAACTAGAGGCCCGAAGCACAAAGATTTGTGCAAGAATAGGCCTTCCTTCCCCTGGCTGCTGGCACCGCCTTCTTTCCAACCCAGAGCCGCTTTTCTGCCTTTGCTCCGGGCCGGAGCTGCCTTCTGGCTCTCACCTTGTTGCATCAATTTGCATATTCCCTCCTTACTGTCTTTGGGCGCCTCCATATTTGTCGTGGAGTTATGGTCAATTTGCATATTCTGTCTTTATTAGATAGGATTTGTCCTAAGGGAGGTAGATATATACTTCAAAGGCCAGGGTTTAGTACACAAATCCATTGTCAGATTGGAGAATTATCTCCGGCTGTTCAGGTGTTTGGCCAGGAGGAGGCAATAACATGTAGATTAAGATGCCCTGAGCTGTCTGGCAGCAAGCAATGATTTTATGCATCCTTTTCAGGTTTTGGGAAGTGCTTTTACCCATTCCCAACAGGCGATAACATATGTGACTCAGCCCTTGTTGAGTCCCCAAGTTCCATCAACCTTTTGATGAAACTCTTGCAATTATGACATGCTGGAATTGGCTTCCGGCAAAATAATAAGCCATGTGCCAGAAGAACCGTTCCGCTTTTTTGCTTGTCATGTAATCTACTAAATAAATGTCTATTTGCCAACCTTCTTCATTTACATAGTTTTTTAAATTCATTTTTCAGATACAGCAATTGTTAACTCATAATATTTGTGTTAAAGGATATATTCACATGTTCATTTTTGAAAGAAGAGATAAATTTAACCCTTCATTTTTGACAATGTTTTCCTTATTCAACTATTAAAAATCCATTTTCTGAAACATGTCACTACTCGGTACCACGACTTTGCTCGTCATTTTTATGTACTGTTATTAATCAGTCCTTTGGTCGCAGGTATGTTCATAATGGAGGATGACCGGTTTGGCAGCAGCTCCACTAGTACGTTCTTCCTCGACATCAGTGAGGACGCAGAGCCATCCTTTTTTGATCGGCCTGGACCTGTAAAGGATAAAAATTCATTCCCTTTCTTTGGGTCTAGCAAACTTGTGAAGAATCGTATTTTAAATTCTCTTACTTTGCCTAATAAAAAACATCGTAGTAGCAGTGATCCAAAAGGAGGGAAACTGTCATCTGAAAACAAGACAAGCAACAGGCGGATCAGAACGCTTACGGACCCCAGTGTTGACTTCATTCAGGGTGATGATTTTACACCCATATCCACAGTACAGAAAACATTACAATTAGAAACTTCATTTGTTGGGAATAGGCACATAGAAGACACTGGTAGTACTCCAAGTATTGGAGATAATGACTTAAAATTCACTAAGAGTCTTGTTACAGAGAATCACAGAGAAAACACGAGCCGAGAGAGATTAGTTGTGGAAAGCTCAACGAGCTCGCATATGAAGATGCGTAGCCAAAGTTTCAATACAGACACTACAACAAGTGGCATAAGTTCAATGAGCTCAAGCCCTTCCCGAGAGACAGTAGGTGTGGATGCTACGACTGTGGACACAGACTGTGGAAGTATGAGTACTGTGGTAAGTACGAAAACTGTTAGGACGAGCCACTATTTGACGCCACAGTCTAACCATCTCTCTCTCTCCAAGTCAAACTCAGTATCCCTGGTGCCTCCGGGTTCTTCTCACACACTTCCCAGAAGAGCACAGTCCCTTAAAGCACCCTCTATCGCTACAATTAAAAGTCTAGCAGATTGTAACTTCAGTTACACAAGTTCTAGAGATGCCTTTGGTTACGCTACTCTGAAAAGGTTACAGCAACAAAGAATGCATCCATCTCTGTCTCATTCTGAAGCTTTGGCATCTCCAGCAAAAGATGTGCTGTTTACTGATACCATCACCATGAAGGCCAACAGCTTCGAGTCCAGGTTAACACCAAGCAGGTGAGTAAAAATATGCATTTAAAAATGAACAGTAATGGTTGCATTGCAACAGACTTAAATGGAAAGCATTAGTTAGGTTTTACTTCTACATAAAAGCCTCCAAACTGACCTATTACCATTGTTTACTATGGTAGGCTGTAAGCTCCTAGTTACCCGATATGATTTGAAATGGATTCTTGCAGCTGCGAGGGGGGAAAAGAAACTCATTTAGGCCCTGAAAGTAAACATACATGCTTTTCAAGGACAAACAAGTCACAAGCTTTTTTTTTTTTATTCTCGCTTCTGCAAGGATCGATTTTAAAAAGAAGCATGTCGGGGGAATCAGGAGCTTAAGACCTACAATAACAAACAACTTTTTCAGGTAGGTCAATTTAAGGCTCCAAAAGTTGACCTCTTTTTTTTTTAAATAACTGAAAATTTTAGGGAAATTATTTTCAGTTTAAGTACCTGGTATTATCAAGTCGGAACCTAATTTACATAAAAAATTACTTGGCCTTTCAGGATTCAGCAATACCAACTTGCCTGTGCTTAAGAACATTTAGAGGATTTCTATGTCATATCTAAAGATTATATAGCAAGCTGGTCAAAGTAAACAGTTTAGGTGTGCAGTGTTAAATTTGGTTATTGCAAAAATTTCTTTACCTATTTTTGTTGGGCCAAATACTTCTAAAACTTTTTTAGTTTCAGATTATTCAGTTGCATTTATTTAGTATTTGTTAAGTACTAAGAACAGTGCCTGGCATATATTAAATAGTCAATAAAAGTTAACTGTCATCATCATCATCATTGGTAATCATTTTTTAATGTAATCCTTTTGGTTCTTATATAATCAAAATATTAATCACATTAAGAAGTTGTTATTAAGCAGTTTTGTTTCAGTAATGCTAACACATTTAGTAGATGGAGTTCCTGATAGCACATAATTCTATATCTTGTAGAATTTCATAAATTATGCAGTAATGGCTCATTTACCTGGAACACACTGGCTTTGGCAACCTCATCAATTCAGAACAGAGCCAGAAAACCTCTCAACAGCTCACCAGTATAAACCTAAGCAGTAAAAGTTCATGAATTTTATTCAAAGGAGGTGCCTGTAACCTGCATTCAAAGTTTGTTAATATTTATTCCAACAGCCCGTATGTCTGGTTTTCAGGCCCATAGAAGCAGCTATTAGAAGTTTCTATTGAGGCACACTGTAACAGGAAAGGTCAGCTGATAAAATTGGTAGCAGAGGAGGAAACTTTAATACTTACTACCAGAAAATATTTGAAAACTTAAGGAACACAGCAGCCTGGTAGCATTCAGCCAGGGGCAGTAAGGAACACAGCACCCCGAAATGAACAGTAGGAGTACCACCATCTTATAGCTCAGCAGTGACTCGAGTGCTGTTAACTCTGAACTGACCTGTTAGGTTCATTGTATCTTATTGAAGCAGGCATTTCTATCCAAGTTGAATAAAGCATAGATAAAAAGTTGTAGTGCTGCCGAAACCGGTTTGGCTCAGTGGATAGAGCGTCGGCCTGCGGACTGAAAGGTCCCAGGTTCGATTCCGGTCAAGGGCATGTACCTTGGTTGCGGACACATCCCCAGTGGGGGTTGTGCAGGAGGCAGCTGATCGATGTTTCTCTATCATCGATGTTTCTAACTCTCTATCCCTCTCTCTTCCTCTCTGTGAAAAATCAATAAAATATATATATATAAAAAAAAAAGTTGTAGTGCTTAAATATTCAAAAGAATAAACCAAAAAGACATTTATCCCAAGTTGCTTATTCTCTAACCACTCTGGGTTCTTAGCATCTTATTTCCTATACTGGAGGCCCCGTGCATGAAAACTCATGCACTGAAGCGGGGGTCCCTCAGCCCGGCCTGCCCTCTCTCTCAGTCCAGGAGCCCTCAAGGGCGGGAGGTGACGCCCCCATCACACCTCTGCCGCTGCCACTGCCGGCAGCACAAGCCTCGGCCAGCCGGCCCTGGTTACCTGAGCCTCGGGCGGCCCTGGGCGGCTGGGCAGCCGCCATCCAAGGCTTGCCTGTGCCTCGGGCCGGCTCCCGGCTCGGGGGCTGAAGGCAGGTCCAGCCGCACCACGCGCCTGCCACCCTCCCCACCGTCAGCGGGGCTGAAAGGACTGGGGGACTCCGGCAGGGCTGAGGGGACTGGGCGCCGCCATCTTGTGGCCATGGGCACTGTCATCTTTGTGACAGCATGATGGTGAATTTGCATATTCCCTCTTTATTAGATAGGATTCTCTGTTAGAATAGGAGAAGAAGATTTGGAAATTTCCTAGAGTAAAATGCCAAATCGTTGGCATTATAAAGAATGAATAGGTGAGAGAAGATATTTCTTGGGAGAGAGATAATAAAAATGAGAATAAGCAGTCAAGAGAAACAGGAACAGCTTAGGTAAAGGCATGAAGGCATAACAGAGCTCATGTTCACCAAGTATTTCATTTATACTTCAAACTGTATTGAGAATTTACTTTGTACCGGGTTCCATGGAGGAAAAAAATCGTGTTGGTATTAGTCTTCCTATTTGGTTAATTCAGAGACAATGAAAACAGTGATGATAACTATAAATTTACTTTAAAATAATGGCTTGGAATCCAGGCTGAGAACATTTTTACTTGGTTCATTTTCTTAAAAAAGTAGAAGAGTAGGTATACTGATACCTGTGGTATAATGGATAGCATGAATCCAGCAAACTTAAAATCATATCTCACTCAGGTCGTGCCTTGGAGCATGGTAGGAACAACACTGAAGTAGGAATCTTCAATCTTGAGTTTTAGTTCTGTCACTGAGTGAATGAACTTGGACAGAGTTCTACAAATCCTGCCATAATGTCTCTTATACCTGGAATTCAATAGCTCTGCAGACCTCAGCAATCTAGAACAAAGCCAGGCAAACCTCTCAGTCAGTCACTCACCGTCATAAATCTCTGTAGTAAAGTTCATAAATTTTTCTATATCTCCACTTCATGTGCCTCCTCTACTGGAGACTGGACTAGATAGTAAGTTTTTGTTGTGAGTTTTTTGTTTGTTGTTTGTTTTAGAGAGGGAGAGAGAGATAGAAACATCAATGATGAGGGAGAATCATTGATCAGCTGCCTCCTGCACACCCCCCAATGGGGATCGAGCCCACAACCCGGGCATGTGCCCTTGACCAGAATCGAACCTGGGACCCTTCAGTCCGCAGACTGATACTCTATCCACTGAGCCAAATCAGCTAGGGCTAGATCGTAAGTTTCAAGATTTTTAAATATTGCTTTCTTCACAAAAACATTTCTATGAAAACCCAATAATATGTGGAATAGATTAAATGGAGCTACTCTGGTTGAACTAGAGATTGAAAAAGCGAGTAATCCTTTTCTGCCCACTCCAGTAGACCTTAAGTTTTATGTAGTTAGAGAGATATAACAGTACAATTTAAAAACCACTCACCTATTTTTTGAATACATAAATTTTAATTATGGGTGGTTTTTAGTTGGAGATTAGTACAAATTAAGAGTGGTTTTAGCTAAGATAACTATTTATTTTACTTACTAATTTTTTTAAACCTTACCTGAGGATATATATTTCATTGATTCCAGAGAGAAAGAGGACAGGAAGGAGAGGGGAAAGAGAGAGAGAAACATCGATGTAAGAGAGAAACATGGATGGGCTGCCTCCCCATATGTGCCCTGACCAAGGATTGAACCCCCATCTTGGGTATGTGCCCGGGCTGGTGCACGGACGATGTTCCAACCAACTGAGCTACACTGGCCCAGGCACTATTGCTGGTTCTAATAGCTACTGTTTATGAAGCATTTATTTTGTGTGCTTTATAAGTAATTCTTTGTTTTAATACCAGGCTACATTATTGCACTTTATCTTTTTAACATGTTTTTATTGATTTTTAGAGAGAGAGGGATAGAGAGATAGAAACATCATTGATCAGCTGCTTCCTGCTCACCCCCTACTGGAGATTGAGCCCACAACCCAGGCATGTGCCCTGACCAGTGACCTCTTGGTTCATGGGTTGATGCTCAACCACTGAGCAACACTGGCCGGGCTACATTATTAACTTTAAATGACTTGGGTTTCCAAATATTAATATGCATCTACTGTGGAACCTTGAGTAGTTCCTTGTATATACAAAGCAGATCCCTAGTAAATATTTTAGCATGTCTATTGCATGAATAAGAATCTGTCTGAGAAAGGTGCATATCAATAGGCCATATTTGTTATGGAATCACTTGTAAGGACTACATTGAGGAAATATTTCATATAAGGCTATCTTGTAATTACAAATGATACCATTTTTGCTATTTTGTGTCTGCTGTGCTACTTGAATTTTATGTTGATAAAGCATTGAAATAATTACCATTCAAAAAAAGATAAATTATTATTATTTTCATAAAAATAATATTAAAGAAAGTTATATCTGGAGGACCATAACATTGTTTTTGGTAACAGTCAACATTACTGATAACCTTTTTCCTTTCAATGTATAACAGCTAAATATTTTCAAGTGTTTATATGTTCTCAGTAAATAACATGGCCCTGTTTAGTATTTGACTAGCTATTAGCTACTTATTTTTTGTGAATATATGAAAATAAATTAAATTTTCTAAAGGCTAATATTATAAATCAGAACACTAATGCAAGTGATTTTTATGGTATTATAGGTTCATGAAAGCTTTAAGTTATGCTTCGTTAGATAAAGAAGATTTATTGAGTCCTATTAACCAAAATACCCTGCAGCGATCCTCCTCAGTGAGGTCCATGGTGTCCAGTGCAACGTATGGGAGCTCAGATGACTATATTGGTCTTGCTCTTCCTGTAGACATCAACGATATATTCCAGGTATCCCAAATCCTCTTGTTTTCTTATGAGTTGGTTTCCTGCTTGCTAGAAATTATAAAGTGAATACTAATTTGGAGAAAGTGATTTTTAAAGCAGTTGAAAGGAATTTTATGAAAATGATTTCACCTTTCTCACCTGTTACATATTCTTATTTAGTACCTCCAAGTCCCTAGAACACTACCCTCCCTTCTGATCCCTTAATGATAAATTGGCATCGTGTTCATTTTCTTTATCAATATACTAGAGGCCCAATGCACGAAATTCGTGCGGGGGGGGGGGGGTTGTGGGGGAAGTCCCTCAACTTGGCCTGTGTCCTCTTGCAATCTGGGACCGCTGGCTCCTAACCGCTCACCTGCCTGCTGCCTGCCTGATTGCCCCTAACTGCCTCTCCCTGCCTGCCTGATTGCCCCTAACCCCTCTGCCTGCCTGCCTGCCTGCCTGCCTGCCTGATTGCCCCTAACTGCCCTTCCCTGCCAGCCTGATCACCCCTAACGGCCTCTGCCTCGGCCCCCACCACCATGGCTTTGTCCAGAAAGAAGTCAGACGTCCAGAAGATGCCAGTTGACCCGATCTAATTAGCATATTACCCTTTTAGTAGTATAGATCATATAGGATAGGATTGTTTACATGGGGCGGGGGAGCCTTTTTCATCAGGAGGAGATGCTCTTGGCAGACAAAAATACATAATCCCTATATCTGGACTGATAGCCATATGCACTGTACTGCCAAATCGGTCATTAAAAAATTGAATCACTTTCTTACACCTTACACCAAACAGCTGTTGTCCTTAAAACTCCTCCTCAGCCCCCACCTTAGGTTCTGCCTTCGCAATTCAACCAGATTAGGTTCTGATTGGTCGGTTTCTATGCTAGTCAGCGTCAAAAGCTCCACCTCCTGGCAGCCATTGGCTCCTCACACTTCACCCAGATTTGGTTCTGATTGGTCCGTGTCTATGCCAATCAGCATCTCCGGGCCTATCAATGGGCCTGATCAGAGAGGCGGGGCTGATCAGCAGCCCCAGCGGAGGCCTGAGAGAAAGAGAGGCACGGCTGCTGGCCAGGCCCAGAGCGAAAGAGAGAGGCAAATGCTGATCTGCAGCCCCCTTGGCAGTCAGTGCTGGGTCCGGGCTCCTACAGCCGAGGCAGTTGGTACTGGGTCGCCACAGCAACCCAGCACTGACTTGCGGTCGGTTGAGCCTTCGATCGTTTTGGACGTTATGGACCCTGGGTTTTTATATATTGGGATTCTTTGTAGAAATTTAGTGAATTTCTAGCCTTGCCTTTTAGTCACATTTGATTTGTTCCTGTTAGCTTTTTAAAAATTGAGATATAACTGACATGTAATATTGTGTAAGTATGAGGTGCACAATGTATTCCTTGTTTTTTAACCCTTGATCCTATTTTTCTCACACAGGACAGCACATGTTGTGACCAGTCATTTAAGGTGGCCTGTATCCCATGAGATACTTGCAGTACCTAGATGGTAGATAGAACTAAATAATACACATTTGGCCTGGCCAGTGTGATTCATTGGTTGAGCATCGAGCTATGAACCAGGAGGTCATGGTTCAATTCCCAGTCAGGGCACATGCCCAGGTTGAGGCTCGATCCCCAGTAGGGGGCATCCAGGAGGCAGCGGATCAGTGATTCTCTCACATCATTGGAGTTTCTCTCTCTTTCTCTGCAATCAGTAGAAATACTTTTTAAAAAATACACATTTGCTTAGATGTCTAAAGACATTTTGGATAAATTCTAAAATAATTATTTTGATATCCATTTAAATCACCAAGACTAGATAAGAACCTTAAGAGTTATTTGTTATTTTCTCAAGTTTTGGTAATTTTAGTTCACTAAGCTTTTTGTTATAGGTTCATGTGCTATAGTAATTCCATTTAAAGTGCATTTCATTTGGTTTTGCTACTATTCATAAAGTGGACTTGTTGTTATAGCTGGACTTATCATGATTTATATCTGGTTTAGGTAAAGGATATTCCCTATTTTCAGACTAAAACCATACCTCCAATTGATGATCGAGGTGCAAGAGTGTTTGTTCATGAAGCAGGAGGTAATTCATGGTTTTTTTCTCATGAGACTTCTCTTTCTATTAAAAAGAAAAAGAAAAAAAATTTTTAAACAATGTTGTTTTCGGTAGGATGACTACAAATTCATGTATACTTACTTTTGGACCATTTATACCAAAGTAATTGTTTGAGTCCATTTAAAATTAAACCACATTTTTTTGTGTGTAATGGATGTAAGAAAATGTTTTTCCAATTAAGTACCCAGCCTCTAAGAAGATTAAAAACTAGGTTAGTTATTTCTGTTTTTAAAAAATAATACATGAAAAATTTGTAACACTAATCCTCATAGGTCTAAGAAATAGCCATTTGGACAAAGGATAGAGAGAGATAAAAATATACTTATATATTGCATGATCTCTTTGGTATGGCCTGTCATATTTTAATAAATATATGCATATCAGCCATAGGTTTAAGGCTTTATAATTTTGATTATTGATTTTAAATAAATACCACTTTAGACTCAGAATTATTACTTTTCTTTATGAAAATACTGAGGATAATTGAAACGATGTCTTAATTGTACAATCTATTTTCCATTTTGTACCTAAAGCCTCATATTAAAGTAATAGAAACATATCTGCTGACTTTACATTAGTTTCCTAGTTATAGCAAATTATTCTTTTCCTGGTTTTGAGTGGTAAGAAGAGTTCTGGTTTTCTTCCCTAGCTTACCTCCTGTAAACTGTCACTTAGGTGAAGGCACTTGAAGGAAGGATCATTGATGCTGTCTTTACCAGTGTGTTTTGTTTACTTCTGCACAGGTCTTCCATCTGGCACTGGAGGTCTGGTAAAAAACTCCTTCCACTTGCTGAGGCAGCAGATGAGTCTTACGGAAATAATGAATTCAATCCATTCAGATGCTTCTCTGTTCTTAGAGAGCACAGAAGACACTGGGCTACAAGAGCATACAGATGATAACTGCCTGTATTGTGTCTGTGTTCAAATTCTGGGTTTTCAACCCAGTAACCAACTAAGTGCAATATGTAGTCATTCAGGTGAGTGAGTGTGTCCTTCTGGATGAATCCACGAATTTGAATCTGCTCCAGTCACACTTAGGTCATCCCCCAGCCCTATCCAGCATCCCTCACACTGCATTCTCACGCCCTCAGCCTTAGTTCAGTCACTCAGCACCTCCCTGTTGGAGTGGTATTTCAGTCTCCAATTTTGGCCCCTTCTAGTTTACTTTTAAACTGTTCCTTGGGATTAATTTCTTGAAAGTTCTTCACTGTCTATTCATGCCCAGCACACAAGACTCTGTGTGTGGCCTCACTAGTGTCTTTTTCACCATTCTCTTCTCTTACAGTTGACATACTCTTACTGACTGACATGAAGTTTTGAACAAATTGTGCCCCTTTTCAGCATTTCCCTGCTGTTTCTTCTTGCCCTTCCCTCTCTTACACACATGCAAGTTTATACACAAGCACGCTGTCTATTTAGTAAGTCCACCCCATCCTAAGTGTCGGTAGTATTTTATCTGAGCTAGATAATGACACTCCTTCCTCTCTACTCTCATAAGTTCTGATAGTTCAGTTATAGTAGTGATAAGCCAGGGAAGTATGGTTCTTTCAATGGTAATTATTAAATGGGGGGCAAGAAGGAAGTCATAGAACAATACCCATAGTATAATTCCACTTCACACCCAAAGAAGCAAGAAAGATTAATTTATAGTAGCACAAGATCTGAAATTACATACAGACTTTTAACCGTATTTTTCTGTGAAGAGTGATATTTAGTTTGGGATTGGGAGGGATGGGAGAGGGGTAGATAAGGTGCTTTTTATGCTAAAATTCTTGCACTCGCGGGGGGGGGGGGGGGTCCTCTCAGCCCAGCCTGCACACACTCACAATCCGGGACCCCTCGGGTAGAGTCCAGTCCCATCACAGCATGGCTCTGGTTCCCTTGGCCTGCGGGCCGGTGGGGAGGGACCAAGAGGCCATTCCGATCGCAGCATGGCTCCAGTTCCTGGAGCCTGCGAGCCGGGGGTAGGGACCAAGAAGCCAGTTGAATGGCAGCATGGCTCTGTTCCCATAGCTCCCTCCCACCACCATGCCGTGGGCAGCCAGGACCCAGGACTGACTCCCACCGTGGGCGGCCGGGACCCAGGACTGACTGCCGCCACACCGGCTAGGACCCTAGCCTGGTGTTCGGTCATCTGTCCAGTCATTTAGGTTGGGACGGACCCTGGCTCTTTATATATTAGGATATCTTTATTTGAATTTTTAAATAAAATTGTATGTATATATTTCTTGCGAATTTAACAAATTTCATTATCTGAGTAGTCTACTTTGAAAATCTTCATTATGAAACATAATTGTTGGAAACTGGACAGAAATTACAAGGAAGCATCTCCTCTGTGGTATACAATGCAAGCACAGGAATTAAACCATTGTGACACTTTAATAGAAATAAGTGATCTTTCTCTTCAGATCTTCAAGACATTCCATATTCTGATTGGTGCGAGCAGACTCTCCATAATCCCTTAGAAGTGGTTCCCTCTAAATTCTCAGGGATTTCTGGATGTAGTGATGGCGTGTCTCAAGAAGGCTCAGCCAGCAGCACCAAAAGCACAGAATTGCTGCTGGGTAAGTTGTTAGATTCAATGCCAGCATTGTTAATAAAGCTAAGTTTGTTGTTGTCCCCAAATAATGTTAAAGTTGTCTCAGCACTATGACATCCGTTTTAGTGAGGCCTGTTTAGCCACCGATTGCACTTACCTATGTTAGCACATATATGTACCCTCTCAGTTGTCTCCTTTCATTAGAAATAATTTCGTTCCCAAATGATCAGAGTATGTGCAGTTTATCTCAGTTTTAAATCTTTAGGTAAAGTTTAACAACAGATTTCATTACTTACAACATTTTCTATTGTGATACAGATAAAATATTTTAATCTTCTTTTCAGGTGTTAAAACAATTCCAGATGATACACCAATGTGCCGTATACTCCTTCGCAAAGAAGTCCTAAGATTAGTCATTAACTTGAGTAGTTCAGTTTCAACTAAATGTCATGAAACTGGGCTTTTAACGTAAGTTAATACCAGTCTGAGTATTCTTTTTTTGTTCTGATTTTTATTGTGAAAAAGATACTTGAAATACTTCAAAAGGTAGCTTATATCAGTAGTTCTCAGCATGGGTATCTGTGTGAGGCAGATTTTCTCCATGTTCTTCACCCAAATGACATGTGATAACAGACTGAACCAGAAGCAGTGTGTGAACCCAGCTGCCTTCTTTCAGCAAGACTTTAGAGAGATCCGTGGAAATGTAAAATAATGCTACTCTTTCTTTGCTAGTTTTGGAAAGTCTAGTTATTTTTTTTATTAAAATATATTTATGTTAACATGTAATAGGTTTATTTCTTTAATGAATTAATAAATATTTTGAAAGTTTCTTTATTTTAATTTCTAACATGGTAATTATTTATGGCCATAGCCCACACACAAAATAAACTTTTGGGGGGTCTTTGATAATTTTTAATAAAGTAAAGGAATCATGAGCCCAAAAAGTTTTTTTGTTTTTTTCCTCATCCCAGGCATGAAAAACGCTGGCCTACATAAAAGTGATATTTTCTTGGGTTAATTTTCCCCTACTTTTCCTTCTTTTTCTCAATAAAAGTTGCAGAATTTTTGTTGTTTTTCTAAATCACAGCAACATGATATTCAAAGACTGTATATTCACCATTTTGGGTTTGTACGATTTAAAGCAGTGGTCCTCAGAAGAGAAACACCGCAGGGTCTCCTAGGAGGCTTTAAACACAGCAGTAACGCAGCTGCCAGGGGCCCACTGCACACTGGCCTGGGCTCTAGAGTCGTGGCCCTGAGCTGTGTCTGGTCCACCCCACCACTGAGTCTCAGGTGCTGTCCTCCAAGCCACTGTTTAAAGGTTGAAAGATACAGATAGCTCAGTCAAGGGCATCAATAACTTCAGTCTAACTTAAAAAAAAAAAAAAATCTATTTTAAAACATTAATTTTGAAAATATTTGAGTCATCCTAGACTGATAAATAAATTCTGCAATTTCTCATGCCAGTGAAAAAGAGTATTTCTAAACATTCGGGTTTTGATTAAGAGATAACTCAAAATGTAAGTTATCTCATTTAAGTGTGAAGTAGGATTATTTAATATTTTATATTCATATGCCATCACCCAGATATGCCATCTAATCAGTTTCTGGAGAAAGAATATTTGAACAGAGATACTCTGGGGCAAAAGTAGTTGTTGTTATAGTTTTCTCCCATAGCCTTGCCTTTCATTACAGAATTAAGGAGAAGTATCCACAGACATTTGACGACATCTGCCTTTACTCGGAGGTTTCCCATTTGCTGGCACACTGCACGTTTAGACTTCAATGTCGGAGATTCATACAAGAATTATTTCAAGATGTGCAGTTTTCACAAGTAAGTAGAATTTGTACTTATCTTTGGAAAGTAATTCTGTGTTTAAAAGAGAGATGATGTCTGTGGATATACAGAAAGTCGTTAAATTGGACCACTTCTTCCCTAGATGCATGAAGAAGCAGAGGCTGTGTTGGCAGTACCACCAAAGCAACCTGTAGTTGATCCATCGGCAGAGTCCTGACCTCCTGTTTGGGATGTACATAGGCAGATGCGATTCACACATTCACGTCAACGTTGCTGACAACGCCGCGGACGGGGCAGCAGGGACAGGAGCGTCTTCTGAGCACTGTGCCAGCAGTTTGGGCGCACGAACAGTGGAACTGCCGACTGCCCTAAGCAACCATCTTCCTCTCTCCCCTGGAGCCCCTTGGGGGTTCATTGTTCATTACCACAGTTTTGAAAGTTTTAGTTACCATTGTATGCAAGAGCCAAGCACTGAATACCTACATAGGTTTTCTATTTTTTCATTATACATGCGGAACAACAGTGGAACAATAATAGGATACACAGAGGCACCCTTCACACAGTTATTTCTGAGTCCTTTTTTAGGGCAAATAAAAATATGCCTTGTTTGTTAACTAATTTATGGAAACCAGGAGTCAGTGACTCCGAGGCCTCATCCGTCACCACAGTGGTTTGTGCTGTAACTGCTGGTATGAGAGGGAACTTTTCCTAGTGTCCGTAACACTACTTCAGAGCTTTGTAACCTCAGAGCGAAAGAAGAGCCTCAACGACCCGGGACTTGTAACTTATTTTTATGTTATTAGATTTTCATAAAGTTTTTTATTTGTTTTCCTCCTCTTCGGTTTTGTTCCAAGGTGTTGTTATTATAGGCTATTTGAACCAATTTAAGGTTTTTCACTACAGTTCCTGATTAAAATCAGAAAATCATTTTACAGTTCAGCCGTTTCCCACTTCTAGAGTGCATATATATGTGTTCAGTGGACTGCTGTTTTCATCCTCTTCCCATATTACCATTTTAAACAGGAACTTGAATAAGCACTATTTATGCAGACCTAAAGCAAAAGAGAGCATTAAATGATACTTTAAGGAAAAGTTAAGTTTGCCTACAATTTACTACACATTCCATGGGAAAAGAAAAGCCATATTTCCTTTTAAAAATTATTGACACTGTTATTGTGATTAAAAATTGTAGTGAAAAGCCTTAAGTACCAAATTTTAAAGCAGCAGTAATTTAATTTTTATATCAGTGTTCTTGTTTTGCACAAACTAAATGCAGTGATTGGTTAGTTTATGAGTACAGTAATTGCCTTGGTCACAATTGTGAAATTAAGTTGACAAGGGCAAGGTTTTGTTTATTTGTGTGTTTAATTTGTATATGTCTAACAGAAATGAAACATATATGCAAATTTGTATATAAAAATAGCATGGCCAATCATCATTAGAATGCTTGTAAATGCAAGGATTTTTTTTTTTTGAGGTCTATATATAAATAGAAAAAAAACTCCAGCTGGACTAATTAGGACCCTTTTTAAATTAATTTGTGTATACCATTTTTACAGTCACACATCAGCTTTGACATAGTCCTAATACATTGATTAATGTTTTCTTATGTCACAGATCCTTTTTACAACAGGCTTGTTCTCTGAGATCTCTGTAAAGAACCCTGTGAACCAGAAAGCAGAACTCACAGAGATCCTTTTTTTTTTTTTTTTTTTAATTAACTGGCACTGAAAGTTCCCATTGGGATGAAACATTTCATCTTACTTTATAACACCTCTGACTGCACTTCACGAACTGTTCCCATGTGCACTGTGTAGCAAGTGACATGCTGTGAAGCAGACAAGGGCTGGACTGCTGCGTCTGGTAAAAAGGGGTTCTTCAGACTTCCTCTCAAATCAATTGAAGATACAACACACCTTTTTATACTTTAACTTATCCTTAACACAAATGTTCATTTAAATGTTGACAATAATTTGCCTGTCACCTTGGTCTTTGGTCTTGGGTGATTAAACTGCTTTCCAGAGAACCAAATGTTAGAGATAGTAGACCAGATAGTGGTTAAAAACTCCAAAGGCAGTAATATAGTAATCTTCTTCACAATGGGATTAACCTATTTTAGACATTCATTTTAAACACTACCTCAGTTAGTATTAATAGAGAGTATAAAATCTGTGGTTTAACCCCTCAGAAGGGAACAGTAATTCTTTTTTGTCACACACATCATCCCCATCCCGGGGCCCCACCTCACTCGTCCATCCTGAAATGAAGTCTCATTACTGTTAGTCGGAACTGTTTTGTTTTTTATTATTACTTTGAAAGACTTGTATGTATGCATCCTAATATTTGCCTATAGCACTTAGTTTGGGGAGACACTCAGAGCTTTTTGGTTATCAGTAATTTAAGGAACAAATGTACTTAAATGTGTAATATTACATGGTTTATCCATGTTTCACTGACAGGTCTAATACGTTCTTTTTGAGTACTTGTTTGTATAAAAGTAGACGTTAATGATGAAAAATGCTCACATGCAGTGCCAAGTGATTACCTTAGGTGTTTAAAAATATTAAATTATAGCAGAACAGGTTAGGAATGGGGTCAGTGGTAATAGAAGTAATTGAGAAAATCATCTATAAATGATAGATAGTACCAGACTAAGAAATATCAAAATAATGTCAATACTATAGTTTTTCAAGATTTTAGGATTAATCTTAGTCCATATAAATCTGTACTATTGGTAATTACTGATAATTTGGAGGAATTTGGACAGTTGTGCTGGTTGTAAACTGAATTTCTAATTGTAAAGTAAATTATTTTTAATTGAATTTTTTTCAAGAACAGATTTTAGGTTCACATACTAAATAAATAATAAGGAAATTAGAAATTAGTATTCGTAATTAAATATGATCTAAAATTTCTTACATTTTTATTTCCTGTTTGTGCTTAGATAGGTTTGAGGGGGAAAGTTTCTTCTCCCTAATAAAAAATTTTTAATGAAGATTGGTAACATTTGGACATCCTGTAAGACAGTGACATTAAAAAAGGCTCTTTTAGGTGGGTTTGGACATTACTATACTAGTTACTCTAATATGTGTGCAAGTCCTTTTAAAATGGTGTCTTTAATAGTTTTCAGCTCTTTTATCCAGAGCTTGAAACAATTAAAGCTGAGTTTTTCAGGGCATATTACAATGGCAAAGTGCTCTACAATGGGGTGTCAGTGAGTATTTCGATTTGTCTACTGCTATTTATATACAAATTTTCATTCCATTCAGAGGATGCCTTTGATCCCACATTAAGCACAGATGATTAAGCAATAAAAACCAAATTGTCATCCAAATTATAACTGCAATTATTTTTGCATGGTAAGAGTGAGGTGCTGATTTTGTGAGATGAGCTGTGTAAACTACCTTGGAAAAGGGTCCTTTGGATGTAAGGTTTTCCCTTTGTCCTATGCTTCCAGTTTTATCTCAAATTCACAGCCCATTAAAACATGGGGGAAAAGAAAAGGTAGAGTTAATTGCCAGAGTTTTACAAGAAGAGCTGTTGGAATAAAAGAACATTTCAGATTTTCCAAAATGTAAGTTGGGAAAGGTCTCCCTTGTCTGCCAGTCAGGAAATACATTATTACCAGTAGTCCTTCATTGAGAGTTTTGTGATGAAAGCATGCCAGTGAAATCAACAGCAACGTTTCTCTAAAGACATGGAAATCTGAAACCTTTCTAGGAGCACTATTGTTTTTTCTCAGTCCCAGGTGCCAGGGTATTTTTCATTCATGGTAGGTTTGTATGACGCACACAGAATGCGGATTTCCCCCCTTTGGAGTGTTTCTGTAACGTAGATGGATAGCTATGCCACAGCATGCATAAATTGCACATTTTGTTTGATTTTTTAAATAAAATATTTAATTTTAAAAATATAATTTATGCCAAAAAAGTATACCTTGTAATTTTGCCACTAAAATGGTTGATTTAGCACAAAATGCAAAGTTTTGGGGCAGAGGTGGGGGGAGATAAAAAATTTTCATATGTAATAGTTGGAAAATGTTCCAGTACTGGCCTGTCAGAAACTCTGACGCTGCATTGTAAAACAAATGGTGTAAATTAGTTTTGAAAAGTGGTAAGGGATTGTGAAAAAAAAATCTCAGATTAATGCTCCCTGACCACATGACTTTCTTCTTTTTTTTAATTTAGTAATACGCTGCTACATATTTGGAGGTTCTGGTGTTTGTAGGTCACTGAACAGACATTGAAATATGATTTATATTGTATAACTGTAACATAGAAAGAAAAAGTATTTATATATTTTCCGTAAGAATATTTCATTGAGTTGTGTATAATTTAAATAAGGTTTGTCCCTAAATGGTTTTGCTCACCTTGATTTTTTGTTGTTGTGGTTTTCTTGTTTTTGTATAATGTGTACAGTTTATGTCAAGGGCATTAAAAGCCTCCTGAAGCATAATCTTATCAAAGGGATACATTCTTAATAAAATGTACTTAAAATTCTGAAACTTGTGGTGGTGTTTGAAATTTTAAAACAATCAGTATTGATTTGAAATATGTACCACTGAGGCTGATCCTATCTAATAAAGAGGGAATATGCTAATTGACCCTCATGCCGTCACAAATATGGCAGCACCCACAGCCAATAAGGAGGGAATATGCTAATTGACTGCCCCGCCCTCAAAGATGGCTGTGCCCATAGCCACAAGATGGTGGTGCGCAGTCCCCTCAGCCCCGCCAGGGCAGCAGGTGCCCAGCTGCTCCGCGCACCTGCCTCCAGAGTCCCACAGTCCTCTCAACCACCCAGGGCCGGCCCAAGGTGCAGGCAAGCCTCAGATGTCAGCTGCCCAGCCGCCCAGGGCCGCCCGAGGCTCAGGTAACCAGGGCCAGTCAAGGCTTGTGCTACCAGCAGTGTCAGCAGCAGAGGTGTGATAGGGGTGTTGCCTTCCCCTAATCTCCAGGTCACCTCCTGCCCCTGAGGGCTCCCAGATTGAGAGGGGGCAGGCCAGGCTGAGGGACACCCCCCGCCTCCAGTTCACGAATTTTCATGTACCGGGCCTCTAGTATATATATAAGGGACTTTTAGGCAACACAGATAACCTAGTTCAATGACACATTCCTGGCTTGTTCAAAATGTCTTCAAATATTTACACTTTCTTAAATGTTAGTCATAATCTAAACATCTTTACTGTTTTACCCTCAAATCATTATCAAGGGTCTCAAAAAAATGGATCAGTCTTTAGAACAGTTCTGAAGTTTTTGAGGAATTGATAGGATGATGACTTTTGTGGGAGGTGGTTGATTTCTCAGGCAGAAACACCTGAGCAGAGAGAGTAACATAGGGCCACCGGGTGGCGGGAGAACACACCACAGGGGAAATGATCAAGCCTGGAGAGGAGAACGCAGTGTCCGAGCTGTGGTCTGTTGCAATTGATTAAGTGTTGTAAAATGTATGTCTCGCTTTTAGAAATAGATTTATTTTGGATATTTTGGTCTTGAAGCACATTTCTGTGTTATCACTTTTCATTGCCTTTCACTGTATGTGTCGATAAATAGTAGGCCCCCAAATAAAAAAGCACAGTTCATCATCCTACAGCTGATCTTTGGAAAACGTGGTGGTATAGCTGAACTTCAGGAACTTGCATGTTTTAAAACTCTTCGATATATAGAAATACTCAAGCACTGTCTTAGTCCTCTCGGGCTGCTGGAACAAAATGCCACAGTGGGCCCTCTACACAGCAGGAGCTTGTTTCTCACGGGCGTGGGCTGGAAGCCAGGCCAGTGCAGCACGGCCAGGCGAGGGCGGGCTGCGTCGCGGACCCCTGTGTCCTTGCGCGGCGAAGGACTAGTCAGCTCCCTGCGCTGAGAGCATCAGTCTGACTCACGGAGGCTCCGGCCTCACGACCTGATCACCTCCGAAGGCCCCACCTACCAACACCATCATCTTTGGGGGTTAGAATTTCAACATACAAATTTGGGGGGTCGGGGGAGGAAGTCAGACTATAACAACTACTTTTGATCTCAACAAAAAGAAACCAAAGTATACTAAATCTTTCTTTGAGGCTTATAGAAGACTAAGACAACGGCATTTGCTAAGTCCGTTAAATTGAACATACTACTTGGTTACCGTGTTGTAAAAATTTTAACCGATTCTCAAGGTGTTTTACCTTCTTTAAAGTTCTACTTTATGCAAAATATGTAATGTTTTCTAAATTCTTTGAGGTGAAGACCAGCTGATCTTTCTGCAGAGCCCTTAGGACAAACAGATGTCTAGTTCAACTAGATCTTAACAAACACATTCCAGGGAGAGCCAGTTTCGCTTGAAGTCATGGGAGTCGGGTGTTAGAATGTCAGCAGACACTTCCGTAGCTGCTGTGCGACGAGGTCCCTGCCCCAGCCTGAGTCGTCGGGGTACCCTGACCGTATAGTATTGAAACTGAAGGTTTGAAATACTAATTTACTTGGTGGTTCTGAACATGGGAGAGGAATGTTTATAGCCACAACTATAGTTGCAGTGAAACTGTAAGCCAACGGTTCTTATTAGCCTGGCATGTCCTACAGGTGTGTTGTTATGGTTCAGAAAGTTGCCTTCATTTGACTTAGGCCAGGGAGTCTCAAAGCTGAGTGTGCATCTGAATGCATGCCTGGTGGACAGACAGAAGCCAGGCCTCATGCCAGAGGGTTAGAGTGGCATCCGGGCATGCGCATAAGCTCCTGAGGTGATTTATGAGCTGCACTAATCGTTAGATTTCTATTTCGTTGAGGTGGAGAAAGCATGAACTAATACAGGGGTGAAGTCCTTTAATTAGAGCTTGTTACGACAAAACGACTTCCAGGTCATGCATTACTTTTTAAAAGAAACTCTCTAGGAAAGACACAGTTTACAAGTGGGCCATCACCGTCACTGACATTTCTGTGGACTTTCACAATTTTGCGTTACGACAAAGGAACACGAGGGTAAATGATGTCAACACTGAACCCAAAGTCCTCTCGACATGACTAATCGAGATACAATCGAGATACTCGTTGGTACAGCGTTCGGAAAGGGCTTAGCCACATGCGAGGACCGTGCTGAAGAGCCGAGCAGAAGCCCTGGTGTGTGCGGGCACAGGTAGGTTGTCGGACAGCCTCCTGGCTGTAGGTGGGCCCTCCCCCCCTCTCTCCGTGGAGTTGAGCGGGAACGTGGTGGCGGGCGGGGCGTGGGGTACCGGAGGCACAGGCAGTGCCGTCTCCATTAGGCAAACGGCACCCCCCCAGGTGTGCTTGCTTAGAAACGTGACCCATCAACACTGCGGCTGACGGCTGACGGGCAGGAGGCGGAGAAGGAGCCGGGGCACGGAGCACCTGCCGCGCTGCTTCGCATCACAGGTTCCAGGAGACGAGGCTGCTGCGCCCGAAGCGAGTTCCCTGCGGGTGGCCTCTAGGAGCTCGGCCCTCACGGCCCCCCGGTGCGGCTCCACTTACTAACGCAGACGTGTACGGAGATGAGAGGGAGGGGGCGCGTGGCCCTGACCACCTGCTGGACAGTCCAAAGGATGCTAAACGAACAGGCCACACACCCGGCAGTTCTTAAGAGAAAAGAGGAACCATGGCATTAGGAAACGGAGCCGCTCGGTGCTACGCTTTCCCCTCGCTGAGGTAGTCATCAACAGTTCCGGTGGCAGACCGGTGTCCACGAAGTGGGCGTGCTGTGATCCTGACACCGGGCGTCCCTCGCCAGTCCCTCTGACGGTGGTGAGCGAGCGAGGACAGGCGCGGGGCCTTACCGATGTGCGCACTGCCTCACCTGTTAGACAGGCCTGTGCCCCGGGAGTTCTGACTGTGCCGACGCACGGCCAGTTCTTGTCACTGCGAGACAAGGCCACACTGTGCGGGCCTCAGACACCTGTGACGTCTTCATTCGCCGCGCCGGGAATAAGCAAACACTGACAGCGTGGGCTCTAGGAACGGAACCTCGGCGGCCTTTTCCATTAAAGGCTCCATCTGGTTCCTTCACCCTTAAGTGAGGAAACGTGGGGGTAGAACTCGATGGAAACCTTTCTCGTTAAAGGCTGAATTCCAGGACCGTAGCCGCCCTGCCCAGGACTGCAAGGAGGGGGTCTGCCCCTGCGAGGGGGGCCAGGGAGGCTGGGACAAGGCGAGCCGGGGACACGCAGCCACCAGGTAAGCCGGCTGCCCGCTCCCACGATGCGGGATGCGGGCGTTTCCACAGGAAGGGAGGGAGGGAGGGAGGTCTCATGGCCTCTGCACTTTGAAACCTGGCACGATGGCCGTGGTCTTGTCTGACTCAGGCCTGCCCGCCGTGGCAGCTCCCTGGGGCCACCCCCGGGGCCTGGCAATGGGGTGGGCTGGCCATGCTTCCCTGGTGTCTGAAACAGCTGAAGGGGTGACAGGGATGGACGGCTAGCGGCAGTGTTCGCCTGCATCCAAAAGGCTCATCGAGGAGAGATGGCTGTTCTCATTCGGGGAAGGGGAGGCGAGACCCGGGGGTACGGCCATTTGCATTCTGTACTCGGAGCGGGGTGCCAGCTCGAGGGGGTGTGTTGGGGGACTGTGCCTGTGTCCAGACGTGGGTGAAGCCCCCTGGGACACGTAGTTCAGAGTGGTCTCTCCGGCTGGGCTTTCCCCCGGGGAGTTCATGTAGCTCGGTTCTAGGGAGCTCAGCACGTTCCCAGGTGCGGTCAGCAGGCCCCACAGCCCTGGGGGGGCCATGTGGGGTGCTGGGACGGGGCCACAGGACCCAGCGGCAGGGGCTGCCTGGTTGTAGGTCAAGTTCTCGAAGCAGATGCCAGGGCCCGGGCCCGCGGCGCTCCCGGTGGGCAGGAGGGAAATGTAGTCGTGCTGCGGGCGCTCCGCTTCTGCCAGCGACTTCCTGGCGCCGGGGACCTGGGCCTTGCCCGCCTCGGCCTTGTTCACGACCTCCAGCGCGTCGGGGACGCAGTCACGGACACTCAGGATTGTCAGGTGGGGGTTCTCCTGGCACGGAAACACAAACGGGCAATGTGACGCGGGCGTACGTCTGTGGGAGGCGCGTGGAGCCGCCGCTTTCCTGGGTCCCTCCTGGTCAGTGGTAACTGGAGGGTAGCGGGGTGTCCCCACCCCACCGCCCTGGGAGAGAGGGCCTGGCTCGCTCTGTCGTGTCCTCCTGGGAAGTCCACGGAAGGACGACTGCTACAGCCCAGCCGGGGCTGGGGTTTCAGAGGCCTGTGGTTTCCCTGCAATCCCCCCAGCATGTACCTTGGGTTTTAGTAAGGACAGGACGCTGCTCTTGTACGGGTCCGGGATGTCAGGATAGCACGTCTCCTTCACCCTAGAAAAGCAGTGACAATGAGACTGGATCTGGCTGGAATGTGTCGGAATAGTTACGAATGAGAACTCTGAAGCCAGATTCCTGGGTTGTAACCTTGCTCTGTGGCCCACTGACTGTGACCTTGGGCCAGCTGCTTAACCCTCGTGTACCTTCAATTTCCCCATCAGTTCCATGGAGACAATGACGGTGCGCAGGGTGGGGCAGTGAGATTGAGTGAGTTGTTATATGTGAGCACTTAGATCAAGCATGTCAAACTCAAAGGCTAACACGAGCCAAATAAACAAGGTTTAAGTGTATGTGGGCCGCAAAAAAAAACAAAGCTTCAATTTTCATAGAAATGTAGGTTTATTTCGATAGAGACATGCTGAATGCAAAGGGCTGAAATAAATGAGTCACTGTTAACATAAAATAATAGAACATTTTATAAAAATTAATATTTTTTCTTGAATATTAACTTACCAGACACTGAATAACTGCACAAATTAATAAGCATAACATAAATAAACCTATTTTTCTTGTTCTACGAAAGCGAAATATTTCCTGTTGCTCACACCAAACAGGTCAGTCCAAGACTAATGATGTGGCAATCGGCTGCCAAAATATTCGCTGCTGGTATTAGTGGAGAGAAATGGTATGCCTGCCATAAGGCACATAAAGGGCATGAATGCAACACGATTATAGGAAACAGTCATTAGCAAATGTTGTAGTTTGTTATTAATAACTAGTGCCCAGTGCATGGATTCATGCACACTGAAAGGAAATTAATTAGAAGTAATATTTTAATATCGCCATTTGCCCTTTCTCTATAATAGAAGTGTCAGAGATGAAAGAAAATTAGTAAAATGTATGTGAAAATAATATATAAATTGACTAATAAACATGATATAACAACAACAAAGACATGATATAAAAACAACAAAAACATATAAAAATGATAAAAACAATGACTGATAAATTGATTAAACTTATTCTAATATCTCTCTATATACCACATTGAGTAAAAACAGAGTGCTTGACTAATTTTCCTTGTGATTAAGTATTTACAACTTTAACATCATACGCTCTTTGAACTCAAGAGAAAGCAACATATAACTGACCATGTCTGAAAACGGGTTCAGGTAGGAATATTCCTACTCTGTCTAGAGCAGCGGTTACCAACCCGTGGTCCATGGACCACTGGTGGTTGGTGAGGTCTGAAAGGTTGGCAACCGCTGCTTAAGGAAACCTTTGGAGCAGCTGTCGCCAACCGGTGGTCCATGGACCACTGGTGGTCATGATGTCCGATGGTCTAGAGTTTGTCCTTGTGATTTATTAAGAGTCATTGCAAATGCTGGCATCACGGGAAACTGTCTTTCAATTAATTTAAATGGGAGGCCAGTGTCAGATGGGGACAGTTGTGCCAATAGTTGGTCTTCAGACATATTCTGTCGACGTTGCCGCTTTCTTTCAGCTTCAGAATGTCAACAGAAACAACCAAATTCACGATTGACAATGACAGATCAAAACACAGGTGTGCAGCCCTAACCAGTTTGGCTCAGTGGATAGAGCATCGGCCTGCGGACTGAAGGGTCCCAGGTTCGATTCTGGTCAAGGGCATGTACCTTGGTTGCAGGCACATCCCCAGGGGGTGTGCAGGAGGCAGCTGATCAATGTTTCTCTCTCATTGATGATTCTAACTCTCTATCCCTCTCTCTTCCTCTCTGTAAAAAATGAATAAAATATATTAAAAAAAACAACAACACGTGTGCGATTGGCGCCAGCTAGAGTTTTATATGTATTGCACATGTGTGAGTCAACATTTATTTCTAAATTGCCAGCACAGTCATATGTCATATGTACCGGCCAGTCGGTCGGACAGTCGGATGAACAGACAGTCGGTCACTTAGCCTTATATATATATATATATATAGATTATGTATAATAGGATACTGTAAAAATTAAGTTATGAAATTTTTATTAAAATGTCTCTTACATACCGTTATATTGGCTGGTCCACAAAAATATTTGTTGTGGGCCGCATATGGCCCGTGGGCCGCGAGTTTGACATGCTTGACTTAGAACACGGCCAACTGCATAGTGAGTGACGTACAAACATTAGCTGGTTGTTATTGAACAAGTCTTTCATCTTTTTAAATGGTTATTGTTTCCTTTATATATTGACCCCAAAAGCAAAATGTTGAACATTTTTTCAACTTTCCTCATAGCCTCCTCTGTCCTTTTCCTTTCCAGCCTATTCCTCATATTATTGGTGTGATTTCTGTTTATCAGACTTCTTTCCAGAGTTTTCCCTGACTCTCTTCCTGGATAACCCCGCCCACACACGTACCACTGACTCTTCACGTAGCACAGGACCGTGAGGAGCAGGAGGAGGAAAACCATGGGGAGGATGATGCGGATCAGCACATGGGCTGAAAGAGAAAGAAGGCGATATTTTAAATGAGTACCTTTCCCTCCTCAAAGGAAAAAAAATAAGGTTAAGGTTGAGAGCAACTTTACGTGTTTATTATTTCTCAAAAGTCTACATATGTAAGATTCAATAAGGGATCTGCCTGCCTGGGGTGGGGGCGGCAGATCGGGGGGGACAGACAACCGGACCAGCCATCACAGAGCACCCTTGCCCTGACACTTGTGACCAAACCCCATACCTCCTCTGATACATGGGCCATCGCTCCCAACTCTCCACCCCCCGCGTTAGCTTCTACTCTGCCTTCTGGCCCCGGTGTCATGTCCTTCTCTGCCCCGGCCCTTGGGGCCCAGCCACGGCCTGGGTTTGCCAATGGGATGGTAGTAGTTCATGTCGATGCACTTGCTCACACAGTTTCGCTTGCCCTCTGTGTGGTGATATGCGCCAGGACGAGACTGTGCCCCTCATCGCCGCTGCCCCTTCCGCCTGAGCCCCAGGGAAGCTGCGTGAAACACACCTGAGCCCGCCTGGCCCAGTGAGCCGTGAGCATAAAGAGATTTTGGTTTTCTGTACGCCACTGAGATGGTGAGGCCTAACTTCCTGATTTGGCCTCTCTGAGGGCGATGAGAGACGCGTGCGGTTGGGCAAGAAGTATTTGTCCCCAAACCTGGGGTTTGCACCCCTTCTAGTTAGTCTCTGGTGCAGTGATGTGGTCACTGGATAATGAGTCCATTGCTGTTTCTCTGACAAGTCAACCCAACAGGAGCTTCATTTCCTTGGTGCCCCTCTTCCTGTCCCACTGCGTGCCAGCCTCCATTAGGAGTGCCGCCGGCTGCCGCCCCCCCTCTGACAAATGCAAGTGCCCAGGGAGGGTCTGCAGGCTGGCGGCCATGCACACGGAGTGGATTCTGTCCCTCCATGTGCTCCCTGCCCTCCCCGGGCCCTCGCCCCACACGTGCTGTCCTGGAAGGAAAGGGGTTGGATTGGGGGGCGGGGTGGGGGGAGGGGAGTGCTAGAGTTTTGTAAGGGAGGGCAGGCCTGGGGAGATGCCCCGCTGGTGCTACAAGGCCGCCCAGCTCTGGAGAAAAGGACCCAGATGGTGAGAGGGTGGCAGGCACCTGGACAACTGGCCAAAAGGAACCCTGACACCCGCGAGAGGGAAAGAGACTCTGTCCTGACACCACTAAGAGCGCCTCGCTCTCCAAATCAGCCCCTTTGGCGACTACAGCTGGCTCAAAATTGGGTTAAATCACAGACTTTTTAAATGGAACTGAGAGCAAGCCTGGGGGCCTGGCCATAGTAGTGTCCAAACCTCAGACTGGTTTGCTAAACTTTTCACTGGATGAATTTCCACGAACTGAACACACCCCGGTGACCAGTACCCCAGTCAAGGAAAGGAACGTTACCAGCTCCCAGAAAGCCCCCTGGCGTCCCCACGCAGCCACCTCCCTCCCAGGGGGACCGCTGCCTTGTCTTCAGTAGCACAACCCACGTGCCTCTGTGCTCTGCGTGGTATCAGACAGAGGGGCGGGCCTGCGCTTTGTCACTCAGCAGGGCATCTGGGAGGCGTCCATGCCACTCTTGTGACGGCAGAATGGCACTCTCGTTGCTGCAATTAGGCAGCAACTTAATTTGCTTTCAAAGAATAATCAATATAATAACTAGAGTCACAGCCAAGGCTAAGGAGGTGTAGCACAAAGAAGGGAGATAAATGAAAGCAGAAACACTTGAGACAGAGTTATATGTATTATATATGGGTGTGTACACACACACCTCTACCAGCCAAGTACCAAAGAAATAAGAGAAATAGCCTGAAAATAAATTAAAAATTAACTCCAAATAGCAAGAGGGCTCAAATATTGTGCCTCACTGACTGAAATCTATATCTGGCTTAGAGACGTGGGCCATGGTCCCGTGACCTGCCTTAGACTCATGGGCCGTGTTCCATGATCTGACTTAGAGACGTGGGCCATGGTCCCGTGACCTGCCTTAGACTCATGGGCCGTGTTCCATGATCTGACTTAGAGACGTGGGCCATGGTCCCGTGACCTGCCTTAGACACATGGGCCGTGTTCTATGATCTGACTTGGAGACGTGGGCCATGGTCTCGTGACCTGCCTTAGACACATGGGCCGTGTTCCATGATCTGACTTGGAGACGTGGGCCATGGTCCCGTGACCTGCCTTAGACTCATGGGCCGTGTTCCATGATCTGACTTAGAGACGTGGGCCATGGTCCCGTGACCTGCCTTAGACACATGGGCCGTGTTCCATGATCTGACTTAGAGACGTGGGCCATGGTCCCGTGATCTGCCTTGGACACATGGGCTGTGTTTCGTGGTGGCAGCGAGTGCCCCAAGCTGCCCATGCAGTCACGTGTCCCCATCATCGTCCAGGGCCCCCGGGCAGCACTGCCACCTGAGGAGCCCATCCTGTCCCACAGCCCCACCTTCAGCAAAGGGACCCGGCACCGGGACAGCTGGTCACGTCAGGCAGACATCTCGGCCTGTTTGTCTTTCATGGAGGAGTTTCTTCAGAGACCCCTCCCGCGTGGACCCTCTGTTCCCCCCGCTGACACCTGCTTTCTCCTTCCTCCATCAGTCTAGTCCCCCCTTCCTGTTGGGTGCAGGCCAGGCTTTGCCAGGAGACTCCTATTTACCATTAATCGGTCCCTACCATTCTTCTTCCTTCGTTCTTCATCTTTTGGGCCAAAAGCATTTTGAAAATATGGATATCTTTTTTTTTTTTATTAATCCTCACCCAAGGACATTTTTCCATTGATTTTATTTTAAGGAGAGTGGAAAAGAGAGGGAAAGGCAGAGAGAAACATCGATGTAACAGAAATACATCGATTAGTTGCCTCCTGCACGAGCCCTGACTGGAGCCTGGGCCGGGAGGAGCCTGTAACCAAGGTACGTGCCCTTGATCGGATTTGAACTCGGGACCCTTTGATCCACAGGCTGACGCTCTATCTGCTGAGCCAAACCAGCCAGGGCTGAAAATATGGATCTCTTTATCTCACCCTTTCCCCGCCAAATCTGCAAACACCAGGTTTGGGAACACATACTTCTTGCCCAACTGCACCCACCTCTCATCACACCCGCCTCTCATCGCCCCCGGAGAGGCCCAGTCCAGGAAGCAATTAGTTCGCCACCGGGTGAAACCAGCTCAAAGGCCAGCTGCCTTGAGCCCAGCGCTGGGAACATACCACCGCATGCCCCCGCGGACTCGTGCGGCTGTCCCTCAGCCAGCACTCAGCCATCTGTGACTTTCAAACCGGCTGGCCTGAGCGCCAGAGCAGTGCCGGGGGCAGGAGAGAGGCAGGAGCAGGTTCCGGGCCATGATCAGCCCACTCAGCTGTTTTCTGTAGGGCAATCCTGTAACATTTTCTGTGAAACAGTTTGGTCTAGACAGAGACAGACAGAGTGCTCCAGATCCCGACAGAGCCGGGCGTGTGTGTGCTGGGGCGGTTCCCGGGCTCAGGGAGGCAGCGGCCTTGCCCTGAGGACACTCACAGTGCTGGTCAGGGGTGGTGACCTTGGTGAAGGCCTGGGCCGGGCCCTCGCCGGCCCTCGTGTGCGGAGTGACCAGGAACTCGTAGAAGGATTCCGGCTGCAGGTTCTTCACAACAAATGTCTTTTGCTCTGGGTTGTCGATGTCATGTTTGCAGCATACGGTGTTATCTGTGGTTTAAAAAACATTGAGCGTGTGAGAGAGCTGGCGCTAACACTCCTGTTGACTCAGCACTGTGAACATTTTCAAACCAACAAAAAAAAACAAATCATAACTTCATCACACAGGGACATTTTCAGGAGTTGGCAAGAAAGGCAAAACATCCACTAGGCAAGAGATGCTGGTGATCAGGGGAGAGCGCACAGTTCTGTAACAGGTGGCAAGCTCTTGCCAGAGACTTACACATACATGTCATAGCCCTGGCCACTGTGGCTCGGTTGGTTGAATGTCGTCCCCTGCACCCAACCGTCTAATATTGATTCCTGGTCAGGGTGCATAGGGGAGGCAACCAGTGGATGTTTTTCTCTCCCTCTCTTCCTCTCCCTTCCTCTCTAAAGTCACTACAAAATAAAGACATCACATAGACTCAGGTAACAAAGTGATGGTTGCCAGAGAGGAGGGGGCTGAGGGTTGGGGTGAGAAGAGTGAAGGGATTAAGAAGTACAGATTGGTAGTTACAAATAGTCAGGGATGTAAAGAACAGCATAGGGAATATAGTCAGCAATGTTGTAATAACTGTCTGTGGTGTCAGGAGGTACTTGAATTATTGGGGGACCACTTCGTAAATTATATAAGTGCTAACCACTACGCTGTACACTGTGAACTAATATAAAGTAACTAGAGGCCCAGTGCACTGATTTGTGCACCAGTGGAGTCCCTCAGCCTGGCCTGCGCCCTCTCGCAATCTGGGATCCCTCAGGGGACGTGGTAGTGCACGAAGTGGCAGGTGGCTGGGGAGGAGCCCGAGCCCAGGTCGGGCACTGTGCTGCTCCCACTCATCCCGCACCCGCTGTGCCTGCAGCCACTGCCGCTCAATAGGCTCTCTGCCACTCCCCTGTGGTCTCCGGGCTGCAGCGGCCAGCCGTGAGCCCTGCATCTGGCGCCCATCGGTCAGCTGAGTAGTGAGTGCTCCTGCTGTGGGAGCGCACTGACCACCAGGGGGCAGCTCCTGCATTGAGCATCTGCCCCATGGTGGTAGTGCGCGTCATAGCAACCAGTTGACCAGTCATTCAGTCGTTCGGTCACTTAGGCTTTTATATATATAGATACTGAATGCCAACTGTAATTGAAAAATTTTTTAAAAATACCTAAATAACCTTTAACAAGGTCAAAGGGAAAAAGGAAAGGGGTTAGCAAGGAAGTTTCCTTCGTGGCAGGTTTTCTTAAGGAGATGGAGGGACTTCAGGTGCTTCTAAAAATATCAGGCCACATGGTTTTTAAGTTAAAATATTGGCCCCCATCATCCTGTCCACCTATGAACTTGCTTAAGAACATGTTTGACCTGCAAGAATAGACCCAGTCAGACGGCAGCCTGCCCCATGATTTCAAATAGTGACATGTTACAAGGGTAAACAAACACACACGTCACCTGGGAGGACTGCCTTTGTGAACCCTGGGTGGCACTGCTCCGCCTGGGATCGCAGGTAGATGCGGTAGCCTCGGATGAAACCAGGCTGGGCGTCAGTGGCGTAATCCTTCCAACTCAGAGTGAAGGAGTGGGATGTCAGGTTGTTTATGGCCACGCGAGGGTTGTCCGCAGGAGCTGGGAAGGAAGTCGGGGTCAGAAGAGTCAGGATTTGGAAATATTCTCTAAGTGTTCCAGGACCCAGATACCAGCATCCACGGAGGCTCAAGTCCCTTATATAACGTGGTGTGTGGTGTAGAACAGTGCATATGGCTGGCACTCCACATCTGTGGACTCAACCAAAGGCGGATCAGAAACCGTATTTTTCAATATTAAGTTGGGAATCTGTGATGGGAAACCCAGGGATGTGGAGGCCTGACTGTATATTTATTGGAAACAACAACAACAACAACAACAACAACCCTCATGTAAGCAGACCCACGCAGTTCTAAGCCATGCTGTGCCGGGGCAGCTGCATCTAGAATTCGGGAACAGACGATTTCTAAAAAAGCCTTATTCTCTTTTTGCTGTGTGACCTTGTGTTGCGTTTCTCTGGGCATCTGCTTCTACATCTGTGAAAGGGAGGCTTGAACAAGAAGGTTGCTCAGCCTCTTCCCAGCTCTCCCAAATGATGCCAAGGCACGGGTCTTCAGAGCAGTGGTCGGCAAACTCATTAGTCCACAGAGCCAAATATCAACAGGACAACGACTGAAATTTCTTTGGAGAGCCAAATTTTTTAAACGTAAACTTCTCCTAACGCCACTTCTTCAAAATAGACTCGCCCAGGCCATGGTGTTTTGTGGAAGAGCCACACTCAAGGGGCCAAAGAGCCGCAGGTGGCTCGCGAGCCGCAGTTTACCAACCACGGGTCTAGAGAAAAAGGTGAGACTCCTCAGCGTGCCCAGCCCCGCGGCCTCTGGGGTTGGCTGTGGTCCTCCTGTCGGTGACATAAGTCCCCCTGCACAGAGCCAGCGCCATGTTGACTGAAAACAGTCTCTCTGAGCAGGGAAATATGAACTCTGGGAAAATCAGCAATGGCTTTGCCCTCTTTTGCAAAGCATTTATACACTGTGTTCAGTGAGAATGTCTTATGTTAGTATGATTTAAAAATAATTTGGTAAGAACGCAACGACCACAATCAAGAAGACACTGAACTTAGGCACGGCGTTGGAATCTTCCTACACCCCAAGCTGAGTCTCTGGATTGTTCTGAGCAAGTCCGCCGTGGGCACATCACAAGCTTTCAGCTCACCTAGTTCCTGCGAGTATCCTGTCTTCCTCTCCAATAAATAGGCCCTCCTTTCTGGAGAAATTCCATAGATCCTGAAGTTGTATCGGACCCCCGGTCTGAAAGCATCTAGAGAAGAAAAATCAACAGATTTTCAGTAACAGCGCAGGATGACCTTCTCTTTCCTCCTGAAAAGGAAAAGAAGGAAAACGGAAGTTGTCCCCTTAGGAATCTCCTCGGGGGTGCTGCCCTTTGTCTCCACTGCCTGCCCTCCCTCCACCGGCCTCCGAGTCCTTCATTGTCTCCAGGCAAGCCCATGGGCCTGTTCTCTACATCAGCCCTGGAGGAAGAGCTCTCAAACACATGTGCATGACATGTGTGCATGACACCTCAGGCGTGTGCATGACATGTGTGCATGACACCATGCAGAATTCGACCAGAGAGCCACTGCCTGCCCTCCTGTGACTGCAAACCCCTGCCCAGGAGAGCCACGTGTCTGGAAGGCTTTGCTTCACCTCCTCGCTTCCCCCTTACACTGCAATCCACCTGCAGTGCTCACCTTGCCACTGAAGTTCTCTAGCCACGGGGAACCTCGCCTCCTCAGCCCCCAAGGGCTGATGAATGCCCTCTGGGCCTCTGTCACCCTCTGGACCCAGACAATTCCCACATTTTCACCTTGAGTCCAGCAGATGGCGCTACCAACCCCTGCTCAAGCCACAAACCTAGGCTCCTTTGATTTTGTTAATAAAAGAGTCTTAAAATTACAAATCCAATGTGGGAGGCAAGTTCTGTATGTTCTATTAAAGTTGAAGGAGGAGATGGTCGATGCCCATCACAGTCCTAAACGTCTCCCAAATCCACACACTTCTTTGCTTTTGTAAACGCTCTCTGGACAACTGTTAGAAGGCCATGCCGCCACAAATTCATGAAAACCATGAAACCCTCTCCCAGCCTCAGGCTCAGATATTCTCTGGCAAAGTACCGGTAGATCTAAGGCCAAACCTCAGGCCACATCATTGGCAACATTGGAAATCCTAGCACCCATGATGGATCGGTAATTTCCAAAATGATGAATTTATCACAAAGCATCCTCAAGATGGTCCAGACATCCTCGCAGATCGTGCTGCAAGGTGGATGGGACAAGATGGTGACGTGGAAGGTGCTCACCTGAGCTGATGACGGTGCTGGTGGCATTGGGGCCCAGGTTTTCCCACTGGAGATCGCAGGGCGACTCCCGGGGAGCGGCACACCAGTCCACCACGTAGCCTATGACTTCTCCAGGTGGCGGTTTCCAGGACATAGAGACTCCGTCCCCTGTGCCTTGAACTCTTTCTTCTTTCACCTCCGCTGTTTCTTAGATGTGAGGGGTGGAAATTGAGGCGAGGACAAAAAGAGAAAAGACAATTGGGGTATGTACTAAGTTGTGTTACGCAAGGATGTGCACGCTCCTCATGGCCAAGGCTGTCACACAGCAAAACAAAACAAAGACTACTCTGTGCCCGGGTAGTCTTTGTGAGGGCTGACAATTGGGAAAAAGGTGACATGGTCTTAATGGACTACCAGTCCTACCGACTTAAAGCAGGGTTACCCTACATCCTGCGGGATGGGAATGCCCCCGTTCCCCAAGGCTGACTGCACAGCCTGCCCCTTTCCCAGGCAGCGGTCTCAGCTCCCATCTGAGAGGACCCAGGCCCCCATCAAAGAGTGAGCCCACCGGCAGCTGCCCAGAAACTCAACCACTGCGGACCACGTATGGCATGGTACAGACAGACATTAAACATGTACTCTATTTGCCTGCAGTTCCAGTTTCACTGGGCATCCTGTATTTTATCTGGCTATCCTACTTACCGCTGAGCATTATGGGAAAGCATGGTGCTGCTAACTTTGCCAGGGCACCGCGTGACTACCCAGCTGGTGCGCCCAAAGGACCGTGCAGCCCTGGCCCAAGGCAAAGGGCCTTGTGTGTACCCTACCGACAGGGCTTCCCTCTCCCTTCAGCAAAGACACGAAGCTGTCTCCCATCAAAGCAGCATTTTTCACGTCACTCATTCACACTGAGATCTCCCCCGGGATTTAGAATCACCGCTCTTATCAAGCTGCTGCTTTACAACTGCAAGACTGTCTGAGAAGTGGAGGTGGAGGCGGAAACGGGCGTCACCTCCTTGGTCTGTCTCAGAGTCCGCCTGTGTCTTTATCCACTCCAGTGACAAGAATGCAAACACAGGGGAGCTGGAGAGAGCCCCACGGAGGGCGGGAGGGTCTGAAGGCTGCACAGCACCGGGAAGGAAGGTATGGTGGGAACCCCGAAACAGACAGACAGCAGCGCTCAGCAGCGTCTGGGCTGGGCCTCATGCGAGGCCATCTTTCTTTCGCCTCCCCTGCCCCTGGGGAATGGAATGCCTGCTTTTCCTGTTCTGGTTCTAACAAGGACAGAATGTTGTATACAGTCATTTCCTCTGATAAGTGCTAGTCTTGGCACGCAAAGCTTATCCTATATAATAAAAGTCCAGCGACCAAAACAGTGGAACAACCAGAGATTAGAACACCACAGCCCCTCGCCCAGGCTGGTTCCACCCCCAAGGGAGTGGTTGGGGGAAGCAGGCAGGCAGGCAGAGGTGGTCAGGGGTGATCAGGTAGGCAGGTGAGTGGTTAGGGGTGATCAGGCAGGCAGGCAAGCAGTTAAGAGCCAGTGGTCCCGGATTGCAAGAGGGCCATCCCCTAAAAGGTCCCAGATTATGAGAGGGTGCAGGCAGGCTGAGGGACTCCCAACGCCCAGGACCCTCCCCTCCCCGCACAAATTTTGTGCACCAGGCCTCTAGTGTTAAATAACTCCTTAGTTTTTCTTCTGCGACACGATCCTACTTCCTCTTTTTCACTTGATGTAATGCATAGTTCTTAAAACAAAATGAAACACCACCACCCTCTAATCTAGCCCACGTAACCCCAATTTAAGCCCAATTGAATGATACATTTATACCACCTGACCTCACACTGTAAGCAGGGTCTGAGGATGTAATAGTAGTGGCAGTGTTGCAAGGTTCATGAGTGACCCCAGATATCAACTGTATTATGTTCAAGCGTGCATCGACTCAGAGTGTTCCCAGGGGGTTAGTGCACCCAACCCCCATTCCCAGCTCTCCAGGGAAGGAAATCAGTGTCACTGCTGATTTTATGTGTAGGGTCATTCCCACCTTCTCCTTTCACGGGGGGCAGGGGGCAGGGAGCCAGTCCCCACGGTTACTCTACAGCTTTGGCAAAGCCCCTCTGGAGATATGAGCCTGGCTCTTTTGGTCTCTGGAATGTTCCTGGGCTCTTTATAGGCGGCAAAGACTGACAACATAGTTCATAATATCATCTTTCATAAGCCTCAAGTCACATTTACACCATCTCCCACTCTCCGTTAGGACTGTTGGTTGGTGTTGTATTTATTTCAGTAAATTTGCGATAATTTCCCCAGTTTGTTGAAGAGTCGCCAGGGCAGAAATGGCCCGAGCGATGGCTGAAGTCCTTCTCCCCACACGAGGAGGACTGTCCCGGGGAGCCCACGGACACGCCTGGACCAAAGGGGAAACGGCTAACGCTGTGGTCGCTGGACGTTCTGTCGCCCCAAGTGACTGTCTTTCCAACTCGCCAATCTCTACCCGTAACATCACCAACGCTCTCCCAGAGGATAAAACGCAACAAAGCACCACTCACGGTTCCCGGGGTCCCCAGTGATGACGATCACAGACGCAGGAGACTCGCCCGCACCGTTGCTGGCCGTGAGGCGGATTTGGTGCGAGCACCCGTCGAGGCTGAGTTCTGTGCCGTTGGCCGGAGCGGGGATGGAAAAGAGCATGGAGCTGGAGGGTCTGTCCAGGCTTTCTGTGGCTACATTGTAGAACAGGATCTTCCCGTGGGCCTGCGATCTGGACAGTGGCTGCAAAACATGGACACTCGTGTCAAAACGGGCTTCCCTCTGGAAGGAGTTTGCACACTTACTTCTTCATCTTTTCTCCCTCAAATGCTTACACACACACGCACACACATGCACACCCACCAACAAATTACCACAGTTTAATAGAGAAAATAACCTCTAAGCCCAGCCTTTCACCAGGCCGTCTTCTCTCAAGCTGAGCAGAGCCGGCTCCGGAGGGCTGAGCTCCTCCTAACGTGGCCACAGAAGAGGGAGCGAGTCAGGAATCGAGAGAACGGGGCAGGGGTGGGGGGGGGCTCTCTAGCTGGGATTTAAAAGAGACTGAGTGGATACTGAGGGGAGAAACCATCCATGAGCCCCGGCAGAGGGCCCGACTCCTATCCTCACCCCCCACCCTCGCAGCTGTGCACCCCCTTCCCCAAGGCCCACAGGTCCCTCCTAGAAGACTCCCCGGTTGCAGAGAATTCCCTGCTCACCTAGTCCCAAGCCCACGCCCAGGGCCTGCCCCTCAGCCTACCCTCCCAAGGACCGATGGTGCCCCCTAGACCTGAGACCGGGTGGACAGGACGTGGACATACGGACTGGCATGTCCACACGTGTGCACACAGGGCTCGTGGCAGAGGGGCCAGAGTGGAGGTGGGAAGAGAGCGGGTGGTGTGGCTGGGACCAGCTCTCTCAGGGTGGCCAAGCACTGGTATCAACCGCCGGGGACCTGAGAGCTCCGAACACAAACCTGGCCTTCTGTGTGGCCAGGGGCATATTCGTCAAGGTCAAAGGTCACCATAGAGGTTGTATTACAGTGTTCTAGCTTGGCTCATAAATTTTAAACATACATGCTGTGACTACTCAAATAATCGAAACTTTGAAGTATGGCGATAAGCGTGCTTCTCCAGCTACACTTGTGGGGTGACCCTGGACTTCAGCTTGGCCCAAAGAGCTCACCTCGGAGGCCTGACCGGGACTCCCTGCTTTCCATGAAATTCTGTCCTTGAAATTACCTAGCCACATCCTTAGCGGGAAGAAGGCACTCAATCACATCCTTTCTTAACACCCTGGTCTGCAAAACAGTTGTTTTGTCAATTAAATGGTAATTGGAATGCTTGCACAGGCATCGTTTTACAGACCTCTGGGCGGGCCACTGACCAGGGAAAACATCCTGTGACTCCCAGCTCGGCCTCCGCCAGATGAGCATCTAGGGACAACGGACCTCATCCTCACTCCCAACCCCCCACCTACCCCGAGGGCCCTCCATAAGCTTCCTCAGGGAGCTCGGCTCCTCTCTTCTGGTCGACTCCCTTGCACACAGCCCTTTCCATAAACTACCTGCTTGATCTTGTACTGATTTCTACCACATTGAGACTCAAGGACCTGGCATTCAAAGTCTGATAACACTCGTGCCCTGGGGTCTGCACAAGTTGGAGGGGCCCGAGTAGAGGCTACAGAGAGGCAGGTTCTGACAATGAGAATGGTCATCTGTGCAGTGGGCGGTCAAAGGTCAAGGACAGAGCAGTGCAAACATTAGCCACATGGGTGTGGAATGGGGTTCCCCCATTGGGCGACGCCTGCCGCATTCACAGTACGGACCCCCCTAAGTTCCCTACATTGGAAGACTGCAGCCAAGTCTGCTTTGTTTCCCGTGAAAGACAAGGCCAAAGAAAGCTGGCCCTTTAAATCAGTGCGTCTCACCTTCCAGAATAAAGTGACATTACAAGCTCCCAGCGTTGATCTCACGCTTCTCCAGACATCAGGAGCCGTGGAGGGAGCTGAAATGAACCAAGGAAAGTTCCTGTGTCACAATATGAATGCAGAACCATACATTCCCGCTTCCAGTAACGACGGCTATCCGGAGGCTTCTCCCTCTCACTCATTGTGACTTTTCTGCCCATTTATCCACAGCCACCCTGTTCATGCTTCTCTAGGCACATGTAGTAGGTGCTTAACAAAAGGTCTTGTGTGTCTGAATGGGACGTCACACTGGAAGCCCTTTATGAACGAACGCCAAGCCTTAGTTTCTGGAAGCCACCAAAGAATTTTGGAATCATTTTGTCCATTAGGCCAGTGGTCGGCAAACCCATTAGTCAACAGAGCCAAGTATCAACAGGACAACGATTGAAATTTCTTTTGAGAGCCAAATTTTTTAAACTTAAACTTCTTCTAATGCCACTTCTTCAAAATAGACTCACCCAGGCTGTGGTATTTTGTGGAAGAGCCACACTCAAGGGGCCAAAGAGCCGCATGTGGCTCGCGAGCCGCAGTTTGCCGACCACTGCATTAGGCCAATTCTAGGGGCTTATTAAGGTAAATTCGCACACCGGCTGGGCTCTACTGAAGCCGATTTTAATTTGCTAAAGGAGCCGCTGGAGAAGCCAACATTAAATCAAAATCTTACTGAAATACTCAGGCCCAGTAGGGGGCCCCAAGTTCAATGCAAAATCTTAGCTAATTCATAAGCTGGTGTTTGTAAGAAGAGACCATGGCGGCACAGTTAATAGCGCTCCACATATGTCAATGTAATTTCCACCCAGTGTCATTTGTGATTATGCTGAGGTGTGATTATAATGCACACAAGCTTTCCAGCATTCACCAAAGTGCTCTCAGAGGTTAAAAAACAAAGCATGAATTTGCCATCAGTAGTTTCATCTGATTCGCTGTCATCATCAAAAGCTAAGGATAGTATTTTCAGGTTTATTAGATGATAATCTAAAAGAAACAGGAGTGGGGTGTGGAGGGGTCAATGGTAAGATATGTACACATATAATACCTTAATAAAAAAATTGGAAAAAGAAAAGAAACACAATTTACTAAAAGCTCTATTCTTTTGCCATTTTCCTTTTGCACTTAAGTTTAATTATAATGTTGGAATAAATTTGCAAAAACCAAGCAAAAAAAGCAGGCTTATTCAAGTAGACATTCTTTAATACAATACAACTGAGGAATATGCCATATTATTCTCAGGGCTTTCTGCAGCAGGGGGACCCTTGAGGAATCCACACACGTAGGGAAAATTATCGGGGTGCTGGGGAGTGTGAGGATGGGCAGGCTGGGCAGGAACCCCAGACAAGACGAGGAGGCCTGCTGAGCGTGACCAGTGGCCAACCCAGTGCGTAGATTCTGACGCAGGCAGTGCCGTCCCCGCCCCCCACCCCCCAATTAGAGCCACTGCTTTAAAATGAGCCTCCTCAGGTGAAACAGAAAGAGCTCTGCCTGCCTACAAACAAGGACAATAAGATGGACTAAAATAAGTACATGCAATCCTTTCTCTGGCCCTAAAATTGCCAGGGCTCAAGGTTGCAGTAACAACAGCAGGAGACAGAACTTGTGGAATCAGCTCTGGGCGCGGGCGGGCTCTGCAGTCAGCCTGCCTGGCTGCGAGGTGCAGCCACAGCCCGGCCATTGGCCAGGCCACTTCAGTACTCTCTGAACCTCAGTGTCCGCATCTATAAGGTAAGGATAGCTATAGTGCCGACTGCATGTTGTGAGGGTTAAGAGAGTAAAACACTGATAGAGCTTTGAGCTGTGTCTGGCATATATTACATACTCAATAAATGTCAGCCATTATTATTACTAGAGGCCTGGTGCATGAAATTTGTGCACAAGTAGGGTCCCTAGGCCTAGCCGACGATCGGGGCCATTTGGGGCCTTCCTTTCCCCAGCTGCCGGTCGCCGGCCGGGGCCTTCCTTCATTCTGTGCCACCCCCTGGTGGTCAGTGCTTGTTATAACCAGCGGTCGAACTCCCAGTGGGTCAAACTCCCAAGGGGACAATTTGCATATTAGCATTTTATTATATAGGATTATTATTATTACTACTACTATTATTTCTCAGCCATTCATTAACTTTGCAAACTAGGCAAGTCTCTTCACTCTATGGGCCCAAGTTGCTTCATCAGTAAACTGGGCAACGGTAGTACTTCATTACCTTGAAGTAGGGCTGGGCCCTCTAGTCTGCTGAGGCCTATTTGAGCTCTAACACATAGTCATTTGGGAGAAAAACTCTCTGATCCTGAATATTGAGGAAATGGCCCCTGAGGGCATGACACAGGGGTCTCACAGTTTACTGTGGCTGAACCAGTGACTTATCAATCATAATCAAGTTTCCAAATATCATTATATTTCCAAACTTGGCCTAGAGTTATTTGGCATGAGACCAACGCTTTCCTTGGCATGGACTCTATGTTTGCTGGTCCTGAGTTAAAAGTCCTTATTAATTAACACAGACCCAAGTCCAGCGGGAATCCAGCAATGCCAGGAGCTTAGAAACCACTTGGGCGAAAACAAAGATCAGAGAGAAAATAGAGAGTAGAAATAACACCGACAGCAAATGTTCCAAGTGGATGTCTTCCCACTCATACCTCATTAGCCAGTTAATTCAGCTTCTTTATCTTTTTTCTTTTTAAAAAATATATTTTTATTGATTTCAGAGAGGATGGGAGAGGGAAAGAGAGATAGAAACATCAATGATGAGAGAGAATCACTGATCGGCTGCCTCCTGCATGGGCCCCACTGGGGATCAAGCCCGCAACCTGGGCCTGTGCCCTTGACCAGATCGAACCTGGGTCCCTTCAGTCCATAGGCCGACACTCTATCCACTGAGCCAAACCAGCGAGGGCCGGCTTCCTTTTCTTTTTAAAGATAGCACCCCGCCTCTTTTGTAGTATTTCCCCCTTAGTTTTTGGTACAAACAAGAGCTCTCAGAGAAGACGGCCATCTCCCATCAGTCAGTTTAGATCCCTGAGTGAAACGCCAGGGATTGGAACGTACCAGCTTGGAGTGTGCTGAACTTCTGGCCAGCCCACTGACTCCATTTCCAGAAGTGCTCGGCAGCAGCACAGCGCACTCGGGCCGCATACTCTGTAGCAGGGGCCAGGCCGCTGAAGAAGTACTCACCGTTCACCCGGATGGAAGCATTGTGCTGCTTGATGGGAAAGACAGAAGATCGGTGAGCGTTGTCCACTGCGAAGCCCAATCCCAGCACGGCACAGCCTGAGCTGGGCTAAGACTGGTTCTTCTACGGCCCCCTTCTGAAAGTCTACAGTGAATTTCATGGACCTTTTCAACCCTTGCCACCCACACCATTGGAACCCACGGAGAAATAAGGGTGTAGAGAGATGTTCCCCCTCAGTCTCTCTGGTCTGGGCACACAGGGCTTTCGGAAAATGGAGTAGTAAGCAGTGTCCTTACCTGTACCACTCGTCCTTCGCCATGGAGCTCCACCTGACACAAAAGCGTGGAATGATTCCCCAGGGGCTGTACCTTCCAGGTCATGCTGGCATTTGTGGCGCTTACGCTTTTAAGGAATACATTAGAGGGGGTCATTGGGCGAACTGCCAGAAAAAAAAAAAGGGGGGGGGGGCGGGGGAGAGAATAAGAACACAAAGTGAAAAGAGTTCAAGCACAGGTCCAGAAGACTGGTAAATAAGCAGGTCTGTCCTCCTTTATTCAGTAAGTAGTTTTGTTTATTTTTGAGAAAATGGCAAACAAAACCAGACTTACAGCCAGGATGGAGTAAGCCAACTGCAACCTTTCTCTCTCATGGATTACATTAGACATTCTGCACGAAACACAGAAAGAAACTACCTGAGGACTCCTAAAATTAAATAAATCGGGCAGATGGAGGAGGGGCGTCTGAACTTGAAGAAGCGGTCCATGGGGAGAACGTAACAGAACGCAGAGTCCAACCAAAGCAGGAAACCGGAATGAGCAGAATTACTGAACTGACACGAAATAAGGCATTGTCACCGTCCTCGTTGTGAGGTTGGGGGGTAAGCTCATAGGTGCTTATTACATTATCAAACCAACCAATAAGAGGGGACTGTGGGCCAGGCATGTATCCACGAGGAGAGGCTACAGACGGTAACTTTCGCTTAGCATGTGAATTAGGCAAAGACCTGCAGCACATTCACCCCCCACCCCGCCTTGTGCCAAACCAAGACACACATGGCCACGGCAGCTCTAGCCTCACCTCGGTGTGTCAGGTTGAAGAGGATATTGACACTCCTCTTCCTGAAGAGGTTTTCAGCCAGGAGTGTGAAGTTATACGTTTCTTGTGAGTCTTGAGCTACTTGCCAAGCACACCAGGTTTTGTGTTCACAGTCTTGCCTTTTCCCGGAAAATCTTAAAAACAAAAACACAATTCCAGGGTTTACGCGCTGGTCCATGAGGAAGTGCATCCCAGGCTCCCTCGGGGAGGCTCAGCGGCTTTAAAACCATGTTCCACATGAGCGCGTCCATCCATCACCAACCAACACCGCTGGCGAAATACTGCTTCGGCAAGTCTGGCTTATGTGGTGAACTATGGGACGTGAGTCACCGACGCCCCCTCGCAGGGGGGAAGACCTCTCCTTCAGTGACTTTGGATCGTCTTAAAAAGTTGGACATTAGGTAGACGCAGCTGGAACTATGATTAAAAAGGATGGAAGTATTTCCACATCAAGATGAACCATTCACGGTCTGTCTTGTCATTTTGATGCTACCCTTCCCTTTGATGACACTCGGGTCGGACGCGCTGTGCACTGCGACCAGCTAAGACCTGCTCGGACTGGCAGGGCGGTTTTAAAATATCTGTTCAAATTTACGCAGCGTCTAAACGCGGCCTTTGTTAAGTTGTCACCAGGACTCAAACGAGGCCGAATCCGTCAATAATGTAACGAGCGCTCACTTACGATTCAACTAAAGTGTAGCGTTGGGAGCGGTATTTCCAAAAGTCAGTGTCACTCCCAGGATCCCAAGTGCAGTTCAAAGTCTTCAAGTCCCGAGTCTCACAGGAAAAGCCCTTGGGCTCCTCAAGCACTTCTGTCCACCGGAAGGAAAGACAGACGAAAGGCCTCATGAGTCAAAGGCAAACACGATGCGGAGCTCTGCGTGGGGTCTGGCAGCGAGAGGGTCCCTTGCAGGGATGTGTTCCAGGTGCTGCAGGCGGCCCCGAGAGTCACGCTCCGGCGCCGCATCATGTTGGCCCGTCTCCTCCCTCTCCCCCCTCCTCCCGTGCCTTTCCGTGCATCGTGGGCACGGGTGGGCATCGTGGGCACGGGTGGCCGGCGTGCTGCTTGCAGCCCCGAGTGTGTTTGATGGACGTTGTACGCCCAGGCCGGCTGGAAGGCGCTCCGCAAGTGCTGCTCAGCCACAGAGCGAGCGAGTGAAAGAATGAAAGAACCAAGTCAGAGAAGCCGTGGCTGACTGAGAGCCTGGGGGTTACCCGTGGGCTGCCAGGATGTCGGTCAGATTTGGGGAACCTGCTACCCTCAGCAGCCGGGAGCTGGGAGCGCCAGGATGGTGCCGGCCCCGCCGAAGAGGCCAGGCCAAGGAGCACAAACCCAGTGCCCGGGAGCCGGGGAGGCCTTCGGCATAAAAGCAGCGAGGGCACAGTCGCAGATCTTGCCCTGACGTGCACGGAAGGGCCGGCTCAAGACAGAACCGAGGAGCCACGGGACAGACATGTGCACACAGCTACAGGAAACCCCAATGCTCCCTCCCCCCCGCAGCCGCCCACGGGGTGATGGCCTCGTGCTGAGCCCCTACTGTGTGCGGCCAGCCCCCTCCGAGTTCACTAATCCTCACAACAGCTGTCATCGTCCCCCCTCCCCAGGGGCAGACACCAGCTCAGAGAGGCTAAGAAATTCGGGGCACATACAAGAATCAACCAATAAATGCATAAATAAGGGGGACAACAAATCCATGTTTCTCTCTCTCTCCCTTTCCTTCTCTCTCTAAAATCAATCATTTTAAAAAAAACAACTGTAATTTAAAAATTCTTAAATAAAATAGGTGGTACATTTCAAAAAAAAAAAAAAAGAAAGAAAGAAAGAAATTCGGTCCACCTGGCAGGCCCAGCACGGGAGAGAGTCAACCCCGGTGCCCGGACCCCAACCCCGGCTGCCTCTCGGGGCGAAGGCAACGTGGGATATTTCCAGGTCATGGCCTGAGCTTTCTCCCCTTAATACTCTTGGTTTCTAGGCATCAAATTGACAACAAGGACCAGGCGTCGACAGGAAATCCTGCTGGGATTGCTCCAGGGTTTCCTTTCCTGAGTCCCTCCTGGAAGACTTGGGAGGTCAGAGAAAATTGGACCGTGAGTGGAAATGCGACCCGTGTTCCGGTAAAGGGGACCCATGGTTCCTTAGGAAGCGGGAAGAGGGCAGGGAGAAGGCGCGTGCTTACTGGCGACAAAGAGAACGAGGCCCGGTTGGGTGCCGTTCCTGTCTTCCTCACAGAAGAAGTTTGACCCCGTCTGACTAACGAAGGAGACGTTCGTCAAGGTGAGCACAGACACGTGTGCGTCCAGCTGCTCTCCGAGGATCGGCTTGCCATTCAACTTACAGGACACCTTACTCTGGGCGTGCCTGGAAACGTAACAGAGGGTGACATTGGAGCCCTCCTCCACCAGCTTCTCTTCAGGGAAAACAAGCAGCGGGCTTGGTCCAAGCAAACTCTGAGCTGCAAGAGAAGAGAAGACATCTCGGTGAGAAAGACGCTCAGAATCCAAACGGCCCCTCCCGTCTCCCTCTCCACAGTAACTTTAGCTGCTTCTGCCTTCTGGGGAAAATAGGGGCCTCCATCTCCACAGCAAACCTGTGAACTTGGGTGCACACAACACAGTCCTATGTGCCAGGCTCCCAGTGTCACGCCAACACACGGCTGTTGTCCAGACCCCTTTACTGTGGCCTCTGAGGACTGCTGGGTCATTGCTCATGGGGGGTGATCATGGCCTGCTCCGTGGATCCCAGCCATGTGAGAGGCCCTGTCTTGAGTGGTATGTCCATTATCTCATTAGGTCATTTTCCCCCTTCCCAGCCATAGGTCAGGCAGGACTGAGCCCAAGTTCACTCGAGTGGCAAAGCCACAGTCACACACGCTAGGTCTGGCCAGCTCCACAGCCACGTCCTGCACAATCTCTAACCTGTACCGGCCACCACATTGCCTCCTGCCTCCTCCCTCCTCAGAAATGCCAGCCACTCAGCCATCTCCTTGTGCATCAGCCTCTCCCTATGTAGGGCCCACCTGCATGTGAGATCCTCCTGTCTCTCCCATTTTAAGCAACATCATCGTGCTCCCCAGGCATGCCTCGGCGCCCTCCCCACCTGCCCTCACAGCTGGCCTTCCTGGGGAGCTGCCTGTGCTTATCTCTGCTCAGATTCCTTTGCCCCCCACTCCCGAGCCCACCACAGTCCCGCTGCTGGCCTGCGAGGACCACAGTTGCCATCACTTATGCCACCCACGCGGAGTGCCTGGCGTGGGCGCACTTTAAGGTCCCCAGGTGATTCTAACGTGTGACCGTGGTTGGCAACCAATGCATTGGGGGTTAGGAATAATCAGGTTTGCCCTTTATTCTTGAGTTAGTTTGGAGATGATAGTTTGGAGAAATGTAGTGTATTTTTAAAAATATATTTTATTGGATTTTTTTTTTTACAGAGAGGAAGGGTGCGGGATAGAGAGTTAGAAACATCTTTGAGTGAGAAACATCGATCAGCTGCCTCCTGCACACCCCCTACTGGGGATGTGCCCGCAACCAAGGTACATGCCCTTGACCGGAATTAAACCCAGGACCCTTCAGTCCGCAGGCCGACGGTCTATCCACTGAGCCAAACCAGTCGGGGCTGTAGTGTATTTTTTTTTTTTAATCAAAATAGATAGGTTGTTTATAAAGTTCATTCTCATTACTGCTTTTTTAATCGCTGTTTTGTCTGTGAGCGAATCCCTCCTCCAGCAGTAGGATGCAATGGTTTCTAGGCCTTGGTGGTCTGGGTTGGAATTATGGATACACCCCTTAATGGATTGATGACCTTGTCTGGGTTTTTTAAACCTATTTGTGACTCAGTCTCCTCATCTGTGAAGCTGGCAGATGTGCAGTTGTGAGGATTCAGTATGTATAGTGCTTAAAACAGTGACAAGAATATAGATTTAATTCTATTATTTAGTATTAAACTAATCCCTAGGCTACTCATGGGTTAATGTGTTATCCATTTGAGTTCATAAACCAGTATAAACACTTAACAAAGAAATGGTTCTATTGATTGGCATTCCAGATAACTTGGCAGGATATATAGTTGAGAGAACCAAATGATATTGCTTAGCTGAACCATAAGAAATGGTGGCATACCCACTGTAAATTTTAATGACAACAAAGTTAAATTATCAAAATTGAGTGATATTTAAAGTGTATTTATCTATAGTCTCATTACTTAAAGAATTGCTTTCATTTTTCCATATGTCCCTCCCTTCTCTCTACATTAGGGATACTGGCAAACTAACTGAGGGGTCAACGCCAACCCACCATCTGTTTTTGTAAATAAAGTTTTATTGGAAAACAATCACCATCATTCATTTCCATGTTTCCTGTGACTGCTCCAAGGACACAGTGGCAGAGCTGCACACACACTGTGTGTGTCGTTCCAATACAAACATGTATAGCTTGTGTCCTACTTGGTTCACTTAGCCTTCCATACACATTTGGAAATTAAATAAAAATGGTCTGGATTTGCATAATTATTTCAATGAATAGATTCAGAGGCCAAATCTCGGACGTCTCTCTCCTGGGGCCAAGTTTCACACCCAAGCTTGTTCGTTCCAATGGGAAATAAGCTTGTTAGTTCCACTGGGAGCCAAAGGAAATGACTGGTGTCCTCCGAGTGCCTCAAAGAGGACCTCCACTATTTGACTGTTGATCCCCAAATAGTATTACATTAAACCCTTTCACTCTCTCATCGCCTCGCTTCTTTTTTTTTTTTCTTAAACATTTTTATTGATTTCAGAGAGGAAAGGAGAGAGAGAGAGAGAGAGAGAGATGAGAATCATTGATCGGCTGTCTCCTGTACGTCCCCTATTGGGGATGAGCCCACAACCCAGGCATGTGCCCTTGACTGGAATCGAACCTGGGACCTTTCAGTCCACAGGCCGACGCTCTATCCACTGAGCCAAACCAGCTAGGGCATCACCTCACTTCTTACCATCTGCTTCCACCCATGAGCTCCAGCTGCTCCAGCTCCTCCGCTGGGGCATCCGGGGATCATCCTCCTTCCCCCGTATCCTTACAAAGTGCGTCGCACATTCCAGAGGCAGCTCGGATTCCCACGTCCAGCCCAGGGTCTGGTTCTGCTGCACGGTGGTGCTATAGTTCTCCTGGAAGTCAAAAGAAACAGTTGGGAACGCAGCCATGCTGTCCTGGGAAAGGGCTTGCCTGGACTTATCCCAAAGCACACCCCACCTGCAACTCCACAGCATGAGCCAGGACCTGCCATCCTTCCCAGCCAGCTCCCCGTGCTCCGAGGACTCAGGGAGGACCCGGCCAGAGCCTCTTGCTTCTCAAAGACTCGGCTCCCACCGCTCTGGGCCTCCCATTCCAGGGGTTCCGAGTGGAGCAAGTGAAAGGAAACGGAAGCAACAGTGCTGGTCACACAGGACCTGCTAAGAAAACTGCCAACTGGTAGAGAATTACTTGAGTCGCGCTTTTCCAAGTAAGCGAGATCGATGGGTATGGTTTTATGTTCATCTTTAGCCAGGGCCTGATCAGGTCAGCCAAGTCTCGGCAGAGAAAGCAATTCTCATGGAGCCGGAAGTTCAAAGGTCTCCCAGAGATCAACAGATGGCTCCCCGTGTCCCCCTTAGATTTTTGTCTCTTCTCTTCTCAGAGATGGTGGCCACATGGCCCATATCCCCTCCCTCGAGCTCCGTCTGTCACATCTTAGTTCCCAGAGATGTCAACCACCAGGACCGCTCACCCTGCTCCCTGGGAAGCTCGCCCACGCGGAATGCAGCTTGGTCATCCTGCACAGCTTCAGTCTCCAGCTTCCTAAGACACCGGGACTTTATGCTCTAATTCGCTAGGCTTCCGTGGCTCCTCTGCACCTCACCTGCCATTCCAGGCCACCTGCAATCTACCCCGCCCCACCTCCCCCTGCAGGAATCCTCTCCGGACACAGCGGCCCACCCCCGTTCTGGAATCACTCACTGTTTTCCCACCTCCGTGTGGGCTCAGCGCCCCCACGCTCCCTCTGCCCTGGAAGCAGCCCCCCTCCTTCAGGCTCCCTCTGGCTCCCTCCCAGCCTGCTCTCCTGAAGCCGTCCAGCTGCTGGCCTCCACCTGAGTGAGCTCCTGACTCATGGCCCCAAGAGAGAGGGACATGCTGCCGTCTTCACACCCCACGGCTCCAGGCGTCCATGCAGCGGGCCTCCAGAACGCCTGCATTCTGGCCCCACCGCTGGGAGACCGAGGCAACAACCCCCTGGTGCTCCCTGGGGAAACTGAGTCTGCTTCCAGGGCCCTCAGGGCCAACGGCAACCCCCTGCAGTGAGGGGGCGGGCAATGCGCATGGCGCACAGCCTGGAGCTGGCAGACGCCGAGGCCTTCCCTCCCCAGGAGCCCCTCCCTTCCCGGTGCCACCCTCACACACCTCAGTCCCCTGGGCGCACCTGACCGCGCACCTGACCGATGCAAAACTCTGATGTGGAAGTCATTTATATATTTTTTTCATTTTTTTAAATAATATATTTTATTAATTTTTTTTACAGAGAGGAAGGGAGAGCGATAGTTAGAAACATCGATGAGAGAGAAACATCGATCAACTGCCTCCTGCACACCCCCACCTGGGGATGTGCCCGCAACCAAGGTACCTGCCCTTGACTGGAATCCAACCTGGGACCCTTCAGTCCGCAGGCCGACGCTCTATCCACTGAGCCAAACCGGTTAGGGCAGTTGTTTATATTTTATTCAGTGTGTGGCATCCCTTCATTTCTAGATTATAAAACATAGGTTGTTAACTACCAGTTTAGTGGACCTGACCATTCATCACTATTTCATCTGAGAACTTCAAGTACATTTTGCTTCAATATTGTTCAATGTAAGCGCCAATACAAAGAAAAGGACTGTACCAATCACGGTGACTTTTCTATAATATCAACAAGCCACAAACTGGGTCTCCCCTCCAGCATCTCTCTCATATTTGGCCACTCTGCCTCCACTGCCCCCCCCCCCCCCCCCCGGCCCCCAGCGCCTCTCCTCTGGACCGACCCCACAGCCTGCTGCTGGTCACGCGTGGCCTCCTCCTGTTGCCCACCTGCTCTCCATAGTGCACACAGAGGGGGCTTTTTAAAAACTTCCAATCAGGTCCTGCCACTCCCATCTTTTCACTGGCCTCGGGATAAAGACATATTTTGGCTCAAACAGCCCTTCTTCCCAGTTGCTGGAAGTCAGGCCGAACCCCAGCCGCAGAGCACTGGCCAGCGACCTAAGTCGCCCCTCCCCCGGTCAGGACACCCTTGTCTGTGGGTTTGTCGGACCCTCGCCTTGAACAGCGTCCGGACCTGGGCCCACGGTCTAAAGCCACGTGCTGAGTGCCTTCCCCGGCTCATCAGCAGGCAGCGGCTCGGCTTCTCCCGGACACCGCGCGTGGCTCCGTCTAACACCTGTGCTCTGTGGTGTTGACGGCCTTGGGGAGAGGAGAGAACTTTCCTTGCACGCATCAGCCCTGGGATTGTTTTTAACGTGGTGAGTTGTGTTTGGGCTGCTTCATTAACTGAAGCTGGTGTGAGGTGGAAGGGTGGGAAGATGTGCTGATGTGGGGAGGTGAACGGCTGTCCGTAGACATGGCTAGTGTTATAATCAGAACACTGAACAGCTCTCATTGGGGGTAGAGTTATACACCTGCTGTCAATCCCACATCCACAGAGTCAGAATTATATTTCACTGAGATCTCAAAGGCAAGAGTGAATGAGGACAATCACTGGAGGCTTTAAAATGAGTGGCCTTCCTGCTTTCCTGAAGGAGCTACCCATCGGGACCCCTGGACCCAGACCTCCACGGCCCGAGAGGAGTGGCCCTGCACTGAGTAAATGGAGGTCCCAGCAACGACACGTCCTGTGTCTGCCTTCTCTCCAGGCAGCTCCTCCGCTCCCCTCCAACGAGAAAACATCCCGCCGTCCTCCACCATCCCAGGACAACGAGTGAACAGATGCACCGACAGATCATTAAGGTGCCCCAGACCATCCATGACCATTGAAAGAAACCACCAAAGTGCCCGCTGCACTAGACGAGGAAGCATCAGGCAAAACGGACACAACCATGATAGGAATCAAGACCAGGGAAAAATCTCTCCAAATAATTCAAAAGCAAAAGTGTGGCACCAGGATTTTCTTCACGTAACTTGTTAGAGGAGAAGCCACCTGGGAGGTAACCACGGCCACCATGAAGAAGTGCTTTCCGGCCAGAACACGAAGGTGCCAGACTCATTCTCCCTACCTGTCAGCACAGCGCAAGCAGAGACTGACTGGAAGCCACGCTGGCAAGAAAACGTTGCCAAAATGACATCTCGTTTACAAAATCTCTGGTGGGACGGGAAGAAAGACGGAAGAGAACTAAGCTGGTTGATCTTCATGGACGGGGAGTCAGTACTCACTGGGACTGACCCAACAGCCTTCTGAGGGGCCCAGCAGGACCGAAGACATGAGCTATTCATGCGTCCCATCCAACCTGCCCAACCAAATTGTCACATTTCACTTTGTCCCCAATCCTCTTCACTAAAAACACAGAAATGCGACTGTTTAGGAACACTGTTTTGAGTTGCTGACGTGTTTCCATACTGGGGTTTTCTGTATGTTATAAAAGAAAACTCATGACACCAGAAAAGGATTTTTAAAATATAGAGTCAAAACAAAGCAAAACAAAACTTACCACCCAGATGACATTGGATTTGTTAATTCTACTGATCTCGATCTGAAAAGCCATTTTTAATTCCTGATGCGTCAGGGTGTGGACACTCCATTGTAGCTGCAAACTCTGCTGTGTGGAATTGATGGACACATTCAGCGATAAAGGTTCCGACAAGACTGAAAGACCAAAATGAGACACAAAATGACACTTAATAGGAGTAGGATTGAATAGCCACAGGTCCATATTGTTAGCTTTGAAAGGTACAGCTCACATGAGCATCCTAAAGTCAGACACCTTGAAAAGCTGGGAGTTTAGAAATCACTTGGAGATTAAGAAGTTAAGACTTAGGTGAATGAGATGATTTGCTCAATGATACACAGCAAGTTAATATATTGATAAACAGTGAAACAAATAATACAAACAATCTATATATGTATATGTAAATAAATAAAGAGATAATATGCAAATTAGGCCAGGACGCCGTAACGAGTCACAACTGGACAGGAGGAGGACCAGGGGACGCTGTGAGTCAGGCGCGGGTCCCGGCCTCCCGCGGGGGCGGGAGGTGGGGCACCTCCTCTCGCGATTTCAATTGCAGGCTGGGCCTCTAGTAAATAATAATTAAATTAAACAAATTGCACAGATTTATTTAACAATGAAACAACAAAGGACAGTTCATTGGACAATATAACTGGCTTGGAAATTTACAGCAAGGCTGAACAACAGGACTAGTTGCTATCCGTTTCATATTTCTGGAAGTCAGAAATGAAAGCTTGTTTTGAAAGTCAGTATTTTGTTGCTTATTATATAGCTATAAAGTGGGAGATAGCCCATCTCAATGCACAGAACTTAAAACACCTCTGGCAAAAATTCACTGAACTTTTTGGATGAGCAGCAGCAGCAACATATGAGGCATTTGGTGTGAAATAATCGGGACAAGGTTCCTAGCTTAAGGAACGAACCTATTGGAGAGACACAGCTGACTCTTGAAATAATGAGAGATTGCAAGTGCAGAGGGGTTAGTGGTGTAACAGAGTCTGTGAAAGAAGAGAGATGCAAACATGAATCATACGTGCAGAGGCCAGTGGGCTCAGGAAACAGCCAGTTCAGGATAGGCCCTGAGGGAGGGAGCTACATCACCTTCTAAGCATTCATTCTTCTAACTAAAAGGAGACTTGGCAAGATGAAAGAGCTGGTTCCTTATGGAACTGGGGGGTGGGGTGGAGGGCATGTTTTTAATCCTTGTGGAGCCAATGGCACCAGAGAAAGCAGGGTGCATGCAAAATTCCCCCATTTTCCGAGCCCTCATTTCATTTTTCCTGTTTGTTGTTGTTGGTCTCACTCTAGATTCAAATTCCCTGAAGGACAGAGGTTGATGCTTATGCGTCTTTGGATGGACTCTTGTCCCCAGCACTTGGCATAGTGTCTTACCCGTAGCGCATGTTGATCTCAAATGGCAGAGATCCAGGATCTCCACGAGGTCTCAAGTGCCTGACAAGCCATTCCTCACTCACACCTCGATGTGTCCTGCCTGGCGCTCTCTGCTCCCCGTGGCTGCTTCGAGAGGCCCTTGCTTGAGCACTGACCACAGAGCGCTGTAAAAGTCTGTCGTGTGTTTATCTCCCCATAGACTGCGAGCTAAGCAGGGGTGAGACCAAGACTTACTCAGCTCAGTGAAACCAAGACCATTACCACACCTGGCCCAGCACAGTGACTGGCTGCTGACTGAGCCAGTAAACTCCCAGTATCAGCTTTATTTCTGGAAACTCTAGAAAGCTACTGGATGATGTGTTAGATGGAAGGGGAAGTCCATAGACTGGCATCTGCATCAGCAAGTGCTGAGTGACTCAAATACTGGAGAGACATCAGTCAGTCAAAATAAATTTGGTCAAAAGCGAACTAGGACTTCCTTGGGAAAGAGTGGGAAAGGCCAAGGTAAAGTCGGAGAGCTAAAGGGATTTAGAGATTAAGTCCAGTCCCATTGTTTTTCAGATGAGGAAATTGTGGTTTAAAAAAAAAAAAAAAAGGAAGTGACTTTCCCAAAACCGCACAACTTGACCAGAACCCAAGGCCCTTGGCCCTTGGCCCTGGGCCCAGCGCTCTTTCCCTAACGCTGCCCTGGAGTACTGCCAGAAAGGCAGGCTTGGGAATCAGACTGACCTGGTTCAATCACAGCCCCTCCTCCCACCTTCCCAAGCAGTTTCTCTGGCTGGCTGGCCCCGACACCACTTAAGGAAATAAACCATGGTCCATTCACAAGATGGGACATGATGCAGCCATTTAATATAATGTTATTTCTAGAAGAACATTTAAGCTCAAAGGTAAAAACTCTCATTGTATGTTGAATTAATCATCTTAATAAGGATATACCGTATTAAAGTATATATACTCATAAGTATACAGGGATGGGCAAAAGTAGGCCTACAGCTGTGAGTACATGAAACAGAGTTTATTTTTCTATTATTTATTCTTGTACTATATATTTTTCCATACTAACAACTGTAAGCCTACTTTTGCCCACTGCTGTATAGAATATATTTCCCCAGTATACATACTTATGCTATATATAATATATACTCTATACTCTATGTACTTTAATAAGTATATATATTTAACATAAGTATATGTACTCTAATATATATATACACACACACACTTAAATACATACACATATATGTATATGCATACACACACACACACACACACACTTAAGTATAAATATTCCCAGTATAAATAGCATAATTTCACTTCTATAAAAAAGTCTACACATTTACATCTTTATTTCTGTCTGTGCGTACATACACACAAGAGACTGGAAGAAAACACATCCAGAGGCTTCGATCCTGGTCTCTGGTGATGCAGACGTGAGCCCGGGGCTAGGGCTAACGCAGTAAGCCTTGGCCCTGCCCTCTGGCCAGGAGAAGCTACTTTGTCTGAAAAGGAGGCTCACCCCTGAGCTGGTGGGTGATCCCGTGGGAGGACACTAGCGTGAGTAGGTACTGGGTCAGATGCAGCAGAAATGGAGGCAAGAAATCCAAGCAGTGCAGGCGAGGACGAACACAGGATTACTTAGCAATGCAGGCATGCCCGGCTGAGAGAGCTGGAGGCAGAAACACGGCTGGTGGGAGAGGAACAGGCAGGCGCATGTCTGGTCTAAACAATGGGAGCTGCGGGGGAGCAGAGAGCAGAGGTCTTGTGAGGAGAAGGCACACAGCGAGTAGCCAGGGTCAGATAATGAGACTTGCCAGGGAAGTGTGGTGCCGGAGGCTTGGCTAAGTGCCTGGGATTCTCTGGAGGTGGGACCCTGGGCCAGCTGAGTCACCCTGATATTCGTGAGGTAGGGGGAGGGGTAGACATACGACAGATAAGAAATCCTAGTGCCTACCGTTCACTCCAGATTAGGGAAGACACCAACAGTCAGACTATGATTTTTAACAAGCCATGAAAGTGGCATTTTCCCATGTACCCTGAAGCTGAAAGAACTCAAGCGAGACCTAAAGACTCTCAGACAGAAAACTGAGCTCTTCTCAGAACAAAATCTCCCTTTCTAAAAATTTCCAAATATCTTTTCACGGAGTTTTAAGGGAAAATTGCAAAATTCTATGGATGTTTCCCGCTAATGTCTTCTTCATGAATCCACGGTCAGGAGCTGTCTGGGTCGTGACAGAGAGCATGCGCCTTCCTCTGTCTTACGAGGGAGTGCAGAGAAAAGTAAACACACAAACAGAACCATCAGAGCTTTGTAAAATACAGGAGGAAGCAACACATACTTTATAAACCAACGGAAACGCTCTCAGCTCAAAGAATCCACCTTCAAACTGCTTCAAAAAGTACCCATAAACATTTTAGAGGAATTGAATTCTTACTGACTCTGTTTATAAAGTCAATGTATTTCAAAATACCCTCCCTCGGGAAGTAGCTAAGTGACAAATGCTTTTCTTAAATCCACGCAGAGCATTTCAGCACCGAGCAGGGCTCTCTGGCAGCTCACAGCTTCTCGGTGACCGTGGCTGAGGGACACACGGCGTGTTCTGACTTGGTGGCCAGCCCGGGCAGTTCCCCCGCCTCTCTTTCCCTAACGCTGCCCTGCTCCGCAGCGAGGTGCAGAAAGCTCTCTCTGGTGATGGCCATTTTCAACGCATCAACCATGAAGTTCTGCAGGGTTAGGTCTACTCGCAAATGCTTCCATGGCCAGGAGCTCAGGGTCAAAGGTGGCTCAGTAAGAAGAGTCATCAAGATCGGGAAGCTCATGACTAAGGTAACTGTTGTTACTCATCAATTCCATGCAATTTCAAAAAAAAAAAGAATTGTGCAACTTTCCTCCAAGGCAGCCCATTACCTCCTTTTTTCTCTAGGTGATTGTTCTCTTGACTGTGTTAGCCACTTACCTTCGCTCTGGTAAGTACTCAGAGGCAGCCAGGCCAAGAGGAATGTTGCCTGAAAGACTGCCACGGGCGCCATAGGTTCTGGCTTCCTGAAAAAAAATAAACCACAAGGAAAGGAAATTTTAGGTAATTTTGGCTCGGGCGAGTTTCTTTGAGCCAACTGTGGTAGAGGATGGCATGAAAGTTGCCATTCTTCTCTCCTCCCTGTGCCCACGCCCGTTGTCACGTGACTCTGGATTCCCAGTCAATAAGAAGGGCACATGTCCCCACTCACGTGACTTGCTCTGGCCAGAATGGGGCCGGAGGGATGGGGTGCTTTTGGAGGCGAGGCCTAAAGAGACCTGTGTATTTCAGCTTGCTCTTTTCCGTTTCCACCTTTGGCATGAAAAGGACATTTCGGGGCTACCCCACTGGAACCAGGAAGAGAATGAGCAACCAGGAAGCAGAGCTGAGTCACCCCAGCTGGGCCAGTCCAGCCCAGCTCAGCCAGAGGCCCGCCACACCCAGCCACCACCAGCTGATCCCAGGCGGGAGAGCAATGCTGCCTGCCACTCACGCTCTGTGGCAGGAGCTAACTTATCCACCAATTTCTTCAAAGAAGGGCAAAGCAGCCCTCGCCAGTTTGGCTCAGTGGATAGAGCGTCGGCCTGTGGACTGCAGGGTCCCGGGTTCAATTCTAGTCAAGGGCACATGCCTGGGTTGTGGGCTCGATCCCCAGTTAGGGGGCATGCAGGAGGCAGCCAATCAATGATTCTCTTTCATCATTGATGTTTCTCTCTCTCTCTCTCCCTCCCCCTTCCTCTCTGGAATCATTAAAATTATTTTTTTCTTTAAAAAAAGAAGGGCAAAGCAGGGAAACAGAAGTCAAATATAAAAGACCCACTGATTAGAAAGAGAATGAAGTCCAGTCTCAACAGGGCTGAATTTGAATTGCTTATCAGGAACGCATCGTCCCTCTCCCTCAGTAAAGTCACACCTGGGAAGAGTGAACACATTCCACCCACGGAGACTGCGCTTCACTGTTCAAAACAAGTTCCCGTTCCCCTTGCCTTCGGAGAAGGTTTTAACTGCCGGCCACAGAGTGTCCTGATTCACCAGGGCCTCTGACCACGGGACCATCGGGGGCACGAGAGCGAGCCTGGGTGACCCGAGAGGCCAATGCGCTCTTACTTCAGTCATAAGTGTGTTGGGGGAAGCACTGACTTTCGCTTTTCTACTTCAAATCTGGCTCATCGCGGAGAGAAGCACTGGAACAGTGCGGGGTCAGAATCTGCCTCTGTCTGGCCGCCTGGCTTTCAGCAAACTCTGGAGAGTCAATGAACCAGACCATCAATTCTCACTACCCACACTCTCTAGTTATTTTTAAAATATATATTTTATTGATTTCAGAGAGGAAGGGAGAGGGGGAGAGAGAGAGAAACATCGATGATGAGAGAGAATCGTTGATCAGCTGCCTCCTGCACGCCCCCTACTGGGGACGGAGCCCACAACTCAGACATGTGCCCTTGACCAGGAATGGAACCATCACCTCCAGGTTCACAGGCCGACCCTCAACCCCTGAGGGACACCGGCCGGGCTCTAGTTATTTTTTAATAGTATTTACAGGTAAATGGGATCACCAGTGAAGACCGGAAGAGGGTAAACCAAACATTAAATGACTCTACCGCAGTCACACCTGCCTACAGGTGAGCTGAGCCCAATCGCAACGGCAGCGGAAGTCTGCAGACGACAACCTTTGCCCACAGTCTTCGAAGCACGGCTCTCTGCTCCTTGCGTTTGGCCCACAGGTCACCCCTAGCTCTCTAAAGTCTCTACTTACAACGTCAAGTAGGTTCCTATTGCAACTGGATAAAGGGCCGGGGAGGAGGGGACTCGTGGAAGAGAAATAGTTTCTGCTGAGAAGCAAAGGGAAGCCAGGAAAATGCCGAGGCGAAGGGTGTGACCAGGCAGTGTAGACCCTTCCAGTCCCATCCGAGGGCTCTGACACCACCAAGGAGGCAGTGCCCCACCACCCCATAAGGAAGCCTCATCCGCGAATTTCCAGGCAGAGAATTCGGGAGGTGACAGGCACAGCCCCATGTCCTCGGTTCGAAAGTCCTGCTTAAAGTGTTTATAGAGAGGTGGCGCGCTAGCAAAGCCGAGAGTTTACACGTTGCAAAATTAAGTCACAGGGATTAGAGAAATGTAAGCCCGAAAGTTAGAAGCCGCCTCCCCATTAAGGGTGAGCAGAAGTGAAAGAATAACAGTTGTCACACAGCACAAGTGCAATGCGTCAGTACTGACAAAGGACGCATTTCCGTGGCCTGGGCGTGGCGGCAAAGCCTGGGGTTGGGGGGTTGGGGGGGGGGACCGTGTTGCCTGGAGGCCTGCCCTCCCGCCGCCCCCGCAGCAGGTTGGGCCTGGCGGCAGCTCAGCGGCCCGCTCAGCTTTGCTGCTTTTATTTCCATCCGTGTGACCTGCAGTTTTCCGCAGCTGGGCAGGTGGCCCCCTGACCCGCAGTCACCGCGCACACAAGCCACGTGGCTGTTCTGTCCCTGGCGGCCTGCACAGCCGCCACCTCGGGATCTCTTACAGAAGGACCGCAAGCTCCAGCTGCTGTCAGACAACCTCCTGGTAAAGTCGACCAAGTTCACCAAAATGTGCAGAATGAGCCCCAGCAGCTGGAACACCCCGCGACCCCCGCGGAGCCCCCTTTGGGGAATGCCCGGTGAATGGTTTTCCCAGCAGCACAGAGGCTCGCACTGGGGGACAGACACAGCCCCGCGGGCTCAGCCGGCTGCTTACAAGTCCCCGGTGACTGACGGTACAACCCACGCGCCCCCTCCACGCCTCTTCCTAAATCCTCCCGAGTTCTCAGTGCCCAGGGCCCAGCTGTTTCCTGGTGGGCCCCTGACTATCAGTGAAAAGCCTGGAGGCGAGGGAGCGACCTGTGCAAAGGTCCTGGGGCAGGCGAGGGCTTGGCAGTGTGGAGGAAGGAGGAGCCAGGCCTGGAGTGAGCAAGGGGGTGAAGGGCAGGGGTGAAGCTGGGCCCGCAGAGAGGAGAGCAAACCGGAGAAACGTTTCTGACACCAACACCGTGGCTTCTCCTCTGGGCAAGAGGGCACCATGCGGCCCCTCAGGCAGAGGACTAGCATGGTCCACCTCACGGGCAGGGAGGCCGGAGTGAGAGGGACTGTGGGCTGAGGGCAGAGGCGGGGAGGGCAGGGAGGGGGCGCAGCAGTGGGCCGGGAAACCATGCTGGCTGAGACCAGGGTGAGGGCAGCGGTGGGAATCCCAAAGGGATTGCAAGACAGAGCTGGCAGGGCGTGGTGGTGACAGCGCCAGCCAGCATTCGCCGAGCCCCCGGCAGAATGGAATGACAGGAACGGAGAAGCAGAGGAAGAGAGTCAGTGGGCTGTGACAGGGGCTCCATTGTGACCTGAAGATGGAGATAGACATCCGGGAGTGAGCTGGAGACATGCCAGGCGTTCCTGGGAGGGGTCCAGGCCTGGGTATGAATGCAGGTGCCCTCAGGGCATACAGAGCCAAGAGAGGGAGTGCAGACAGGAAAGAGAGGACCCAGCACGGAGCCCTGAGGTGCCTCACACCCTATTACACCCCCTCATGCAGATCGAAAGCAAAATCCAGAATCAGGCCTGGCTTCCTGCGTCGCCTCAAGGGCATGGGCTGTGTGTTGGATGGGCTGGCCAGCTCCTTCAGCAGCAGGTGCATCCTCCTGCATCAGGTACACCCCCCTGCATCAGGTACACCCCCCTGCGTCAGGTACACCCCCCTGCTGTACACCCTCCTGCGTCAGGTACACCCTCCTGTGACAGGTACAGCCCCCTGTGTCAGGTACACCCTCCTGCGTCAGGTACAGCCCCCTGCATCAGGTACAGCCCCCCTGTGTCAGGTACACCCCCCTGCGTCAGGTACAGCCCCCTGTGTCAGGTACAGCCCCCTGCATCAGGTACACCCCCCTGAGTCAGGTACACCCTCCTGCGTCAGGTACACCCCCCTGCGTCAGGTACAGCCCCCTGCATCAGGTACACCCCCCTGTGTCAGGTACACCCCCCTGCGTCAGGTACACCCCCCTGCGTCAGGTACACCCCCCTGTGTCAGGTACACCCTCCTGCGTCAGGTACACCCCCCTGCGTCAGGTACACCCCCCTGCGTCAGGTACACCCCCCTGCGTCAGGTACACCCTCCTGCGTCAGGTACACCCCCCTGCGTCAGGTACACCCCCCTGCGTCAGGTACACCCCCCTGCGTCAGGTACACCCCCCTGCGTCAGGTACACCCTCCTGCGTCAGGTACAGCCCCCTGTGTCAGGTACACCCTCCTGTGACAGGTACTCCTGTGTCAGGTACACCCCCCTGTGTCAGGTACACCCCCCTGCGTCAGGTACACCCTCCTGCATAGGGTACACCCAGTGGGGGCTGGTTTTGAAGCTCTGCCTTTGACACGGAAAAGGCCACCCAGGCGTTCTCTCCCCACAGCTATCAGTGAGGAGTGTGGCACTTCCGATTTCCAATAAGAAGTCGGGGAAGCAGAAGTAGCAGAATTCAGAAAGGAAAAATGCTTTCCTGCCTCACCCACGCTCCTTGGTCCTTTCCCAAACCCATTCTTTGTTTCTCTCTCTCTTTTCAGATCGTCATTCCCAAGTAGACTATGAGCAGCTGAAGTTTATGCCCCCGGTCTGTTACAGTCCCACAACATATCTGCTGCCCATAAATAGTTAGTAAATGAATAAAAACATGTAGCAATTGTCTCACATTCTCTCCTTACTTTCCGTTTTAATTAAAATAGATGATTTTTCAGGCCCTTCTACGTTTTCTGAGGCCAACTACTGTCTGCTTTATAGTCTCTCACTGACATGCCTTCTCTGCGGGGAACCAGAGAGGAGAGGAAAGAAAAACCGCCCGCTCGTTTTGTAGAGCTTCTCATTCAGACCTTGTCTCTGCACAGTGACGATGCCGTGGTCTATCCGTCAGTCTAACCACGCCCTGCGCGGTACAACACGGCTTGGAAAGGGCATGGCCTGCTCTTCTTCACAGCACTTCGTGCTCTGTCCTTACGGAACAGTTATTCCTGGGGAGCATCCCCAACGCGGAAAACCCCCGTGAGCAGCATTTGCTTCCCAAGAACCCGGGTGTGTTGCTAAACTCCAAGCTGGCCGGGTGCCTGATGATGTCATATGCCAAGACTGTTTGCAAGAAAGAGCTACGCTGTTCACCCAGCACACATGTGCATGTGCACCTGGTGAAAGAGACCACGGGAATGTCTATCCGGCCGCAGTATGAAACCCAGGAGCGACACAAATAAAGATGCCACACTGATTACCTACTTTAAAAATGCTAGGGCTCCAACTGGACCAACAACCAGCAGAACAGCAGCTTCAATATTTAGGGTGAAGGGCCCCATCCCTACTACATAAGAAGCCCTTAGAAGTCAAAAGAAAAAACAGACAAGCATCCGGGTAGGAAACCTGGCAAAGAGCATGAGCACGTAATTCATAAAAAAGAAGGAAATATTAAGAACCAAAGGAGAAGAAAGAAAAACTGGACACTATCCCTGATAATTAAATAAATTAAAATTAAAACAGCAATTGTGTATGTCTCTGTGTAGCGTTCTATTGGGAAGTTCAAAAACGTTCTTGAAATCTAGCCTTGGTTAGCGTTTGAAGAAGTAGGCATTGCTACTCACTAATGATCAAAAAGTACAAATTTATCACCGTCAATTTGGCACTATCTAATAAAATTTTAGTATGCATTACCTTTATTCACAAATATTATTTCTGAAATTTTGTCCTATAGATAGTGTGTGTGTGTGTGTGTGTGTGTGTGTAGTGTCCATGTACCTATACAAAAATATATTTTTTAAAGAATGTTCATTGTAGCATTTATGTCGAGAAAAAACAAACACCATCTACTAGTAAATATCTATCAAAAGAAACTAGAAAATATAATAAACTAGAGGCCCGGTGCATGAAATTTGTGCACTGGGGAGGGTGTCCCTCAGCCCAGCTTGCACCCTCTCTAATATGGGACCCCTCGGGGGATGTCCAACTGAACTGCAGGATTAGGCCTAATCCTGCGGTTGGACATCCCTCTCACAATCCGGGACCGCTGGCTGCTAACTGCTCACCTACCTGCCTGATTGCCCCCTAACTGCTTCCTTGCTGGCCTGATTGCCCCCTAACTGCTCCTCTGCGGGCCTGATTGCTCCCAAGGCTTTTATTAGTATAGATATAATCCTATATAATAAAAGGCTAATATGCAAACCAACCAAATGGCAGAACGACCAGTAGGGGGCAGAGGCTCAAGGCAGGAGCATTTTATATTTTAATTTATTTAATGATTAGTGATAGTGTCCAGTTTTTCTTTCTTCTCCTTTGGTTCTTAATATTTCCATCTTTTTTATGAATTACATACTCATGTACCAAATGGAAGCCAAACTCATGTCTGGTAAGTGTAGTGTATCGTATGGAAGCCAGGCTCACATCTGGCGAGCACAGCAGCAGTGGCGGGAGCCTCTCCTACCTCTGTAGCAGCAGAGGATGTCCGACTGCCGACTTAGGCCCGCTCCCCACAAAGCCATCAGTCGGACATCCCCTGAGGGCTCCCGGACTGTGAGAGGGCACAGGCTGGGCTGAGGGCCCCCCCCCTCAGTGCATGATTTTCATGCACCAGGCCTCCAGTATAAGATATAATTTTTCATTTTTACAAAGGAATACTATGGAACTGTTACAGAGAATGAAATAATACATGAACTGACATGGAAGAATGTCCAAAGCGTACCGAATGGCAAAGCAAGGTCCAGAAGGGTGTGCACAGGAAACCGTCTCTGGAAGAGAAGCGTGGTGACTGCGCTGCTGTGCCCGGGCGTGCCTTCGGGAGAACCCACCGCAGGAGCCCCGCTGACTCGGCCTCCGGGCTGCACAGCTGGACCATCTGCACATTCACACCAAGCCCTCGTCCCCCAGCTGCTTCCACTCAAGACAAGCCTTTTTGGCCCAACAAGAGACTCCTCCAAACACAACCTTCAATCAAAGATTTCAGATCTAAGAGTAGAACTTGCTGTTATAGTTAGTGTTCTCACTAACCCTCTTTTCTTGGAGGATGAGGAGGAGGAGGAGGAAAAGGAGGAGGAAGGAGGAAAGGAAGGAAGGAAGGAAGGAAGGAAGGAAGGAAGGAAGGAAGGAAGGAAGGAAGGAAACAACTATAATGTAGTTCTTTAGCATATAACATTAAAAGAAAGCAATTTACAATCCCTGTACATCACACTTATCCTCATAGGAAATACTATTGCTACCAGAATAATCTTAACTATCAGGGGAAGACTATATACTCTGAGGGTGGACAAAAGACCAGGAGCACTGACATCACCCATGAGCCTGTTAAAAATGCACATGTTAGGTCAGATCTTAGGCCTACTGAACAAAAACCTGTACTTCAACAAGCTCCCCAAGCGATTCACTGAAGTTTGAGAAACATGATAGATTCAATGTTTATGGCATACTTCTGTCTCCTTGGAGACTATCGATCTATAATGAAAAATGTTTACCGTTTCCTGCTATGGTAACAATCCTAGCTAGCACATGGGAAGCTAAGTCTCTGCCAGGCGCTTTGCTGAGTGAGTTACATGCATTTGTTCTCACAACAGCCTTATGAAAGGGACTCTATCTTTATCTCCACACACACATGAGGACATTGAGGCTAAGGAAGGTTAAAGTGACTCTGACATAGGATGACACAGTAACACAAACTTGAAACCAGGTGAGTCACTCCCCAAAGGGCAGCCCCTCCCACATCACACTGCTCCCTCCAGGCTTAGAGCTCATTCCAGAATGTACATCAAGGCATATCAAAATTACTAACAATTATAAATCCAAGAAAATACTAAGAAAAATTCCAACAGGATTTTATTAAACTTGACAAGCTATCTATAAAGTTTAATAAAAAGAGAAAATGTACAAGAATCATTTCTAAGTTTTTAAAAATAGGTACAAATATAGGGTGTCCCTCCAAAAAATGTATACACACACTTTGAATAACTATAAAGGTAGTGTTTATTAAAATACATTTCATTTTCAAAATTGAGTTGTCAGCTGTTAAAGTGTGTATACATTTTGGGGGGACACACTGTAAAAGCTATAGCATTTAACAGAGGGAAATACTGGCATAGAAAGAGACAAAAAAAGATCAGTAAAATAGAATAAAGTTATGAAACAGACCCTTGTATAAATAGGAATTTATTTCACTATAAAAACAGAATTTCAAGTGAGTGGGGAAAAAGATGGATGAATTAATAAATGTTATTATGTTAACTGCCCAGAACTCTAGAAAAAAATATTAATCCTCATTTTTCACCTTTACAAAAATAAGACATTTTAAAGAGCTAAATGTAAAAACCCAAAATACTGTATTAGAAGACAAGATAATTTTTAAAATAATTTTTAGGTGAAGACCTTCTTAAACTGGACAAAGCACAGAAATAGTAAGATTGTAGAGTTGATTACCCAGACATTTAAAACTTCTGTACAGCAAAACATCTATAATAATAAAAACATAATATGCTAATTAGACCGGACAGCTAAACAACCTTCTGGACGTCATTCCAAACATCCTTCTGGATGAAGCCAAGGGCGCTGCGGGCTGAGGCAGAGGTGGTTAGGGGCAATCAGGCAGGCAGGCAAGAGGTGGTTAGGGGCAATCAGGCAGGCAGGCGAGCAGTTAGGGGCGATCAGGCAGGCAGAGGGGTTAGGGGTGATCAGGCAGGCAGGCAGACTGGTTAGGGGTGATCAGGCAGGCAGGCAGGCCAGCAGTTAGGAGCCAGCAGTCCCAGATTGTGAGAGGGATGTCCAACTGCCCATTTAGGCCCAATCCCACAAGTATCAGGCCTAAACCAGCAGTCAGACATCCCCTGAGGGGTCCCGAATTGCGAGAGGGTGCAGGCTGGGCTGAGGGTCCTCCCCCCCTCCCCATGCACGAATTTCGTGCACCGGGCCTCTAGTAGTTAAAAGTATTCTGGATAAGCAAAATGTGACATAGATGCACAATGGAATATTAGTCAGTCTTAAAAGGAAGAAAGTGGTGATACTTGGATGAACCTTGATGACATTTTGCTAAGCGAAACAAACAAGTCACAAAAAGGCAACTGCTGTATGACTCCACTTAGATGAGGTACCCAGAAGTAGTCAAATTCATGGAGACAGAATATAGAATGGTGGTTGCTAGTGGGTGAGAAGGTGGGGGTGGATTGGGGAGTTACTGTTTAATGGGTACAGAGATTTCAGTTTTGCAAGATGAGAAGAATTCTGGAAAAGGATGGTGGGTGATGGCTGCACAACAAGATGGCTGCCTTCTTCGGTTTCACTCATTCACCAGATTTGAAAATTGAAATTGAAAACGGTCACAGCTGATATTAGGAAGGATGAGGGACGCAAATTATCATGCACCGAGTTTGAATTAGTACCCGAGCAGGGGGCAGTGGTGCAATTTGAAGGATTGTATCATTCAAGTGAAAAAGGGAACAAACCCTTTGATGCAAGAATAGCTCTCTTGGGATTCTATTCTACAGAAATCCTCAGGCTAAGCCCCAAGATGAATGCAGGGTCCCCTGAAGCACTGTTGCTGATGCAGGACTTTAAAGGACCATTAATAAGGGGAAGGGTGGAGAAAGGGTACTTCTACTTTTGAGTGCCATGTAGCCATCACCAAAAGAGGTGCTTAGAGCCATGGGAAGATCTCTAAGACTTGAGAGTGAAAAAGTAAGTTGCACAATGTATAGGAAGATCTTATTTACACATGTGAAAACACACACACACACACACACACACACACACATATATAGTGCAAATGTATAGAAAAAATCTTGGAATGGCATTTTCCAAACTTAGCCTTCCCTCTTCTGCACGAGAATAGGAGTGCTGATGGTACTTGTACAATTCATTCCATTTACTTCTCTGTTGTTTGAAAGAGAATCTATTTCGTTATTTGTATTTTTTATTAAAAGATATTTTTTACAGAGAGAGAGAGAGAGAGAAAGAGAGGGATCTGTGTGAGATCGAAACATCAATCTGCTGCCTCCTGCATGCCCCCTTCCCTATTGGAGCCCACAACCCAGGCATGTGCCCTGAGTGAGGATCAAATTGGCAACCTTTCAGTGCATGGGATAACTACTGAGCCACACCGGCCAGGGCTGTATTATTTTAAAAATGTGAAAATAAAAGAGCAGACAACCTGGAGTAAATAAATGCTGAAAACCAGTAGAACTCAAAGGAGAAAGGAGGGAACGCTGGGAAACCCAGGACACAGCTGTGGGAGAAGAAACTCTCGCCTTATGTAGCTACGAGGAAGCCTGCTTCAAGGGGGGCTGTTGCTCACAAGATTCTTCCCCCATTTCATATACATTTTTCCAATCAGGAGGACTTCCTCCCCCAGGGAGGGGGGGGGGGGGCAGGGCTCACCGTTCCGGACCGGGAGCCAGATGACACTAGGATTTCCTTCTACCCGAGCCAACGCTGCCCAGCCCAGTTCCCACAGGAGAGCACACGGCTTCCTCTTGTCAGACACATTTCCATCCCGTCCTTTCTCAAAACCACAGTACATGGCTCTCCCGCTTCGGTTCCTTTTTCAAGACCAGAGACTGGAACACCTCTGTGCATCCCCGTGGCTGCTCCTGGTCTTCCAGACTGAAGGAAGGAGACGGGTGTGTGAGCAATGGTCTTAGACACATTGGCTGGGACAGCAGGAGGCAGAACTGGGGCGGAGATGTAAGTCACAAGGAGGCAAGTGACAGCTGGGAATTAGCTCTGTCCAGCAACGACATGTTAGGTGGTGAGCTCCCTGCCACCACAGGCATCCTAACAGGACTGGATGCTACCGGGGGAGACAGCACAGTGGGCATGCCCTGAGGACTCCGAGGTTGCATCCAGTGCTCTGAGAGTCCCCCGGGATGACTCTGAGGCACAACTCAATTTGGGAACCTCTGGCTGCTATGACCGTTTGAAGCCCTTCAGCCTCAAGGGTCTCTGGGCGCATTTTAAAGCTACCCAAGAGAGAGAGACAAAGCTGAAGAACAATGAAACACCAGCCCTAAGTCTGAGGCACGGCAAGGGGGTGATAAGCAAACTCCACAGTCAAATCTTGCCTCTGCCACCTGCTGGCTGTGTGGCCACAGGATGACAAAACCAGTACCTACCCCAATGGCGAAGATTGAATGAGCAAGCGTATGTAAAATACTTAGAATAGTGCCTGGTCCCTAGGAAGCATGGGCCATTGTTATGTTGCAGGCAAGGAAACTGAGGCTAAGGCGCTTCATAACCTGACCCAAGTCCCAAAGTCGGTTTTAGGCCTGGGCATAAGCCCTAAAGCTCCTTTCCTTACCCAACGCTTTCCTGCCTCTGTTTCCACCCACCCACCCCCCCTGCCTCTATTCCTCTTGAGTTGGAGAACAGCTTGTTCACTAAGGGTCTTCGAACTTGTCGGCTACCAAAAGGCATTTCTCCGTGGCACCTCGCCTCCCGCCCCAGGGCAGGCGAGCGGGATGGACGGGCAGGTGTGTGGGAGGGTGGACGAAGGACTCTCAGGAAAGGAATCTCTGAGTCAGGAACAAAGTCCTGGGTTCAGCGATTTCAGCGCTGCCACAGCCAGCTCTGTGGCCTGGACACGTTTCCTAACCCTCCATCCCCAGGATTGTCTGTTAAAGGGGGTGAGGGGCGCTCCTGCTGCCCATCCTGGCCACTCTGTGCCGCCCGCGTTCACGCGGCAGTGGAGGTGTGCGTCCAGCAGGGGCGTCACCCCGTGTGCGGGCGCCGCCTGCGGTGCGCGCCTCCCGCCGCCAGGTGTAAACAGAGGCCGCGGGCCACCGTGACTCGGAGGGACTGGCTGTCCCGGGAGTTGGGGGCGGGTGGGCGTCTGGGGACCACACGGAGCGCCCCGGGCCGTGTGTGGGGAGAGAGGCGGGAGTGGGTCGAGGGGAAGTGGAACGCCACCAGCCGCCCGACCACGGGAGGAGCGGCAGTGGGATGGGGACCCTAAACGCGGGGCAGGAGCCTGGGTGGCCCGCAGCGAGCGCTCTGGAAAGAATTAGTCCTTCGGTGCGCGCGCCAGGCGGGCGGGCCAGCGGCGCGGACCCCCGAAGCCCGGTTACCCCGCAGATCGGACCGGGGCGAAGCGACCGCGGGGCGCGGGCGGCGCGCGCGGGCATCGAAGGGGCGGGGAGGTGGTGCGCTTCTCCCCGCGCCGCGCCGGGTCCGCGGGTCGGAGGGGCCACCGAGGGCAGCGGGGCGCGGAGGGGGCGGGCGGCGAGCGGTACTCACCCCGCGGACGGGCGGGAGGAGGGCTCCGCGAGCGGGACGCGTCCTCGACTGCGCGGGTGGCGGGCGGCGGGCGGCGGACGGCGGGTGGCGGACGGCGGGCGGCGGGCGCGGGTGGCGGGCGCACCGCGGGTGGGGAGGCGGCCGGGCGCCCGGACTATGAATCAGCCGCGGGACGGGCGCCGAGGGGCGGGAGTTACGGGAAAACCGCGGGGGAGGGCCGAGGGCCGAGGACTTTTGCAATTTCCCGTCTTGCCGGCACTCTTGGCACCCCTGGGACCCGCAGGAATTCGCCTCCCTGCGTCCCGTGGGAGGAGGATGGGACCCCGCGGGCGACGAGGTGCCACCGGGACTTGGCGACCGGGCGGGGGCGGGTGGGAAGGAGGTGGGAGAGCCTGGGGAGGAAAACTGGGGACCACAACCCCTTGTGCCCTGGGGGTGGGGGGGCGCCGCTGGGGAAGGCGGCAGACCCGCGAGGACTCCGGGGAGGAGGGGAGCCCGCGGCCACCTGTGGTCCCCACCTGGGCAGAGCCCCTGGCCTGGGTTTGGTGTTCAGAGAAGTATGTGTGTGAGCGGATTTCCCAGGGCCTGGTCCTCGTCCCTCTAGAAACGTCCTCGACAGCCCAGAAGCCTGCCGTTCACTGAGCCCTGGGCGCTGCCACGTGGCCTAGTTGTCCTCCCAAAAGTGCTGTCCATCTTGGAGATCCACATTTCACATTCAGGACTTGGCAAATATGCATTGGCCCTCTCTTCATTGGTGTGATGCTCTGTCGAGAGCCCCATCGGCTTTGGAGCTGGTGTGGAGTCCCTAATTCTGCTGCTTCTGGGCAGCCTGGCCCCCTGGGGAGGGCAGCCTGGCCCCGGGGAGGGCAGCCTGGCCCCGGGGAGGGCAGCCTGGCCCCGGGGAGGGCAGCCTGGCCCCGGGGAGGGCAGCCTGGCCCCGGGGAGGGCAGCCTGGGCGCGGGTCTTTGGGGGTGTGGTCTGGGAGGCTGGCTCAGCTGAGCCTGTTCTGCCAGGGGTCTGGGGACCCCGGAAAGTATCACTGAGGGCAGGGGCTGTGGGGTTGGAGGGGGACCACGTGATGGAGGAGGATTGCCGGGAATCATACCTCAGAGTGACTTCTTGAATTGACAAATGGCTCAAAGTCCTGTCAGAACTTTTCCGGATGTTACTTTTGTGTTTGCCCATACTTTTTGCTCCTCCCCAATGTCATCGCACGGAAAGACTTCTTCTTTTATGTCTGAACACGCTTAACAGTGCCATGAAGACTACTACGGCGCATAGTAAATACCTGATGATGGCGAAGAAAAGGTGCTTTTGTCCAAACACATGTGTGGCCTTGGCCACACCTCCCATTACCTCCAGAGTTTCACGGAGCCCATTCGTTCAGCTATCTGCATGGCTGTGGAAACGGGCGAGCCAGGCCCCAGCGGGTTGGAAAGGCTTTCTGAGTCTGTATTTCGCTGAGAAAAACAAAAACAAAATGGACTTCCTTCTTGATAGAAGAGTTCAGAGGGGAGGGGTACCTCCCTGAGCAGATGAGATGCCAAATAAAAAGTACTGAGAGTGAACAATTTCTGCAGAGGGAGTGGTAACTTACTTTGGGCTCAGATTACAACAGAAGGAAGCTAAGGTGCAAAACAATTCCGTGTTGTTGGTGGCAAACCTCGGGAGATGCCCGGTGAAGTTAGAAGCTGGCTCCATACACCCGATTGGAGAGTGGCAGTTCTCAGAAGCAAGGACACTTACACAGGAGAGCGCTCTGGGTGGCCCAGAGGCGGTCCATCTCCACACCCTTCCGCCAGAATCTAATGAGTTTCTACAGAGGCCTTAATGCGGTTCAGTAAAGTAGACCATCCACATGGTCTCAGTACCACAGTCTCTAGGGACAGCGCCCTCCGAAGGCTTCTGGTAAGGACACAGGGGGAGCTACATTCCAAGGCCAGAGGGAGAGATGAGGAGCCTCTGACTGTGTAGGTCCAGTTCAGGGTCAGGTGGACGTCACGTCCTTTCAGTGACCTCCTCCAACAGGTGCCCACAGAAAATTCAATTATTGTGTGCACCATTCTAATTTCCTTTTTTTAAAACCATATATATATATCTATATATATATATATACTTTAGAGAGAAAGGGAGAGGGAGAGAAAGATAGAAGCATCAATGATGAGAGAGAATCATTGATTAGCTAGCTTCCTCTTGCACGCCCCACACTGGGGGTCAAGCCTGCAACCCAGGCACGTGCCCTGACTGGGCATTGAACCGTGACCTCCTAGTTCATAGGTTGACTCTCAACCACCAAGCCACACTGGCTGGGCAAATTTCTGTAATTTTTAAGCCACTAAATCTTTGGTAATTTGTAACAGCACCCCTATCAAAGTATGTATGTGATACATATTCCAAAGGTTACTGTTTAAAATTAGCCTGAAAATAGCTGATATGAAAAAGATGAGAAATACCAACAGCTTATTAAGGTAAAGGCTGATATACCCTTCCTTGCTTAGCACGGACAAGGTTATGTTGGGAAAACTCATATTTATTCTGCTTCAGTTGATACTCCTCCCTGATGTTCTCTCTTGCTCTGATGTCAGTGGCACAGCTCTCTCTGCTTGCCCCCATTTCCCCGACTCTCTTCTCTGTCACCTCTACTTGGGCTTCTTGTTCTCTTCTTGTCCCTTGGATGTTGGTGTGCCCCAGGCCTCCATCCTCGACATTCTCCTCTGACCCACAGTCTCCTGAATGACCACATTCATGGTCTTGATTTCAGTGATCACTTCTGCTTTGATAACCCCAGATTCTTCCTTTCCAGTGCAATTATCTCCGCTTTACTCCCGACCAACTTACTTGTGCATCAAACTCAATAGGTCCAAGTTGGAACTCTCTCTCACTTTCCCCCATTTGATTCTCTTATATTATGAGACTGGCCCAACCTTTCCTTTAGATACCAAATTAAAAAACCTGGGAATGATCCTTGATCCATTCCCCATCATCTTCCATCTTCCATGGGAAAGTCTTGTGTGTAACTATTATAGGGGAGGCCTCAGTGGGATATATCCCTACCCTGTCCAACTTCTCAGGAGGAAAATAGTTATAAAATTGTCATTATAACATTATATAGATACAGCTATGGATATAGATATAGGTGTAAGTATGGATATATGAAATCAGCTATTGTGATTCTATTTGTTCAACTTCTATATATATCCTATCTAATAAAGAGGGGAATATGCTAATTGACCCTCACACTGTTGCAAAGATGGTGGCACCCACAGCCAATAAGAAGGGAATATACTAATTGACTGCCCCACCCTCAAAGATGGCAGCACCCACAGCCAATAAGGAGGGAATATGCTAATTGACTGCCCCGCCCTCAAAGATGGCAGTGCCCACAGCCACAAGATGGCGGCAACCAGTCCCCTCAGCCCTGCCAGAGCGACAGGTGCGCGGCAAGTCCTCAGGAGTCCCCCAGTCCCCTCAGCCCCCAGCCGCCCAGGGCCACCCGAGGCTTAGGTAACCAGGGCTGGCTGGCCAAGGCTTGCACTGCCGGCAGTGGCAGCAGCAGAGGTGTGATGGGGGTGTCACCTTCCCCTGATCACTGGTTCACCTCCCGCCCCTGAGGGCTCCCGACTGTGAGAGGGGGCAGGCCAGGCTTTTCAACTCCCCTCCAGTGCATGAATTTTCATGCACTGGGCCCCTAGTCTATATATGTTTTGCAGCATTTGGTAACCAATATTGCGCAAGAACACATGTGAAGGAATTGGGAGTTTTCTGAAGAAAGTGGTTTCAAGTAAGTAATGGATGATGACTTACAATTGCCCTCAGGGATAAGAATTCTCTATAATTTGTTTTTGTTTTTTGGTGTATTAGCACAATCAATACTTTAAAGAGTCACTTTTAGGTCTTAAAACATGCTGCTGTGATTATGATCACTGGTGATACTGGAAATATTTTTAAGAGAACTTAATGAAATAAAAATGTTATTTTGCATTGTGAAAAACAAAGTAGGCCTTCTGAAAACTTTAAAATCTAAGATATATCATAAAGCTTGATTAGCTAAGAGACGTCTATCACTTCCAAATGTTCTCCCTCCTTCCTCCCCCCCACCAAAAAAAAAAAAAAAAAAAAAAAAGGTGGAGGGGAGCCAGGAATTGCGTGAAACTTTCACATTTAATAATTTCAGGGGATTTCCTAGAATTACTTAATTATGAATTGCTCCCCTCCCAATATCTGTAAAGTAAATTAAATGAGGTATAACATCATCCTTAAGAGTTCTAAAGGAGTTTCTTGCTTGAAGTGGGTATTACCTGAAGATTGAATGACTGATTGATTGATTGATTTTCCACATTTCTCCGTCTCCTAGATATTGTAACTGTGTTCCCATCTGGTTCCAGAAATCATCCAAAACCAGGCAATGGGGAGAACTTTTTTTTGGATCTTTTACTTCCTTTCTCCCCATGGGCTTTAGGGGGAATGCTGACTGTTTGATTCTCTTGGCCTATGGTTATGGGAATTAATAAATATGAGTGCAGAAGTTAATACTAAAGAATAGAACATTAATCCAGTGAGGGGGGAAGTGCTTTGGGGAAGAATTAGATGGGAACTTTGGGGATTTTTGAAAACTATTTGCTAATTTTTATCTATATTTAAATAGCATCACTTAGAGACAGCATGTAGGTGGCACTCTTTAAAAATTCATTCTGACAACCTGCATTTTAACGTGATAGGAAGTGTTGAGCACACCGACATTCAAGGCAATTATTGATGTGGTTGAGTTTAATCTACCATTTTACTATATATTTTCTGTTTTGTTTCCTCTTTTTATTTGGTTCTTCTCATTCTTCTTTTCTGCCTTCTTTTACATTTTAACTCTTTTATAATTTTATTTTAATTTTCCTTACGAGTTTTTGTTATTCCTCTTTGCAGGACTTCTAGTGTCTGCTCTATGGATTACAACATGTATCCTTCATTTCTACTATTTACCTGTCTTTGAACTTCCTCTGAACTTTGTTCACATGCCAAAATCAAAATTTATTTGAGGGAGTTACAGTAAGCTATGTCTTTATCTTTCTCATTCCATTTGTGCTTAAACTAATTTTATCTAGATTAAACGGTAAACTTCCTAAAGGCACTCCCTTTTATCTTCAATCTTAGCTTCTTAAATGCAGCCTCTTTCAGCCAGTTCTAACACAATAGCAATTATTTTGTCCATTATCAAATATGATCAGATGATGCTTAGTCCCCCTGGCCTGATGTGCAGGTAATTTCCACACTCCCAAGGCATTCTTTGAGGAACAGGCCAGGGAGAAATGTTTATTCAGATTCAACACAAAATAACCAAGTTAAACTAGAATAAGATGAAACACCGAAGATGGAGAGAAGTGTTATTAAATCAATGTTATTAGAGCTGGTAGCAAAAATAATTATAAGAACTTGTCTTCCTAGAATTTATTGGAACATACCTAAAGATGAAGGTGTAAATGTTTTTAAAAAGGATAATAATAATAGACAATTTCTCTTGAAAATGCCCACCCCCTGCCGGAAGTTAATTCCATCTTGTCAGCAGGGCTGAATCATCTGGAAGTGGCTGAGGGCATTTCCCCAAACCTGAAAAGGATGAATAAATGATTCTTGCTGCCAGACAGCTGAGGACATTTCAAGCTACATGTTATTGCCTCCTACTGGCCAAACACCTGAACAGCTGTAGGCAGTTCTTCCAATCTGACAATGGATTCTGTATACTAAACCCTGGCCTTTGATGTGTATATCTCTACCTTGCCTTAGGACAATTTGTGTTAATAAAAAGCCAGGGGTCCTGAGACAAGAGAGAACTTGGTTTCTTTAGCCAAGCTCTGCTGGCCCCCCAAATGCCTTCCAAGATTATGTTTCGTCTCTGAACTCTTGATTAATTTATACACAGAGCCTTCTCCAGATTCCTGAACCCTTCTAGATGCCGAGAAACACACACCGGCAACCCCCCTGTTATTAGGGGGGAAAAAAGGAATATTCACTTGACTAAAAATTTAGGCTTACAAACATTCATAGGAGCAAAATTATAATACACATGTACAGATGCTCATTAGAAAAACATTGTTGGGGAAGTGGGGAGGTGTTAGAAAAAAAGAGCATTGTGTGTAATAACAAACTAGTAACAACCTAAAGTTCTTCTAGTAGAAGACTGAAAACTTTTTATGGTTCATAAATAAAAATCAAAAGAAGGAAGATGATCCATGTGCTGTTATGCAAATATGTCCAAGATATATAATTAAGTGAAAAAAAAGAAAGAATGTGTTTGTCATGCATCTATTTGTTGATATTTATGGGATATAGACATGAATGTGTTTTGAGTAGGACTATAAGAAATCCGTAGCTGTGGTTGTTCTTGGGGAGAAGGTGAAGAAAGGGGCTGGTGTGTAAGGGAGTCTTTGCTTTGCTTTTTATTTCGCACCTGTCTGTGCAGATTAGTTTTTTATCATGAGTTCTTTTAATTTTTAAAAAGTAATAATTAAAAAAAATCAAAGACTGTGTTCCTTGATTCAGAAGGAGCCTAATTTGTTACTTATTTTGGTTGTTATGCTCAATTTATAATGAATAATAATATCTCTAAGGATATAGAAGAAACAAAACCAGTTGCCTCTGGGAAAGGGAACTGGGTGGCCAAGGGACATAGGGGAGAGTTTTAACTCTATCCTTTTGTATTTCTTGAATTTTACCCATATAAATATATTATTTGGTAAAAAAATTAAAATAGCTCCAATGATTAAAATAATGAGATGAGAAAGAGAGAGAGAGAGAGAGAGAGAGAGAGAGAGAGAGAGAGAGAGAGAGATACTAATGTGAGAAAGAAACATCGATCGCATGCCCCGACCAGGGATCGAACCCCAAACCTGGATATGTTCCTGACTGGGAATTGAGCCATCACCCTTCGGTGTATAGGACAATGCTCCAATGGTCTGAGCCACACCGGCCAGGGCTCAATATGTATTTTTAATTCATCATTTTGGTAAAATTGACAAGATGGATCACGTTCAATGTTACTGAGGGTGTGGCTGCACAGTGAGTTCTCAAATGCTGTTGATGGGAGTATAGATTAGTCAGACTACATTAACGTGAACGGAAAAGGAGCCAGCCACACACTACACCTGACAAGCTCAGGGTAAAGGGGGTCAAATATACGGCAACGGAAGACGATGTGACTCTGGGTGGCACACAATGCACTACAGATCATGTGTCAGAGGAATGTACACTTGAAACCTATATAACCTTATTAACTAATGTCACCCCAATACATTTAATTAAAATAATTAAAAAAAAATACACAAAAAAACTTCCCCGGAGCATTTTCTCAGTTCATCGAGATTTTGCTTCCCGGCAGTTGCCATCAGTTTGGCTCAAGCAAACTCATAAAAATTCTCTACAGGTTTGGATGCTTCTTACATCAACATTAGCAAAATTTTAAATGTATGTTTACTTTCATGAGAAATTGAGCTTCTAAGAAGCCCCTTTGCCGGAGAGTAACGCACGCAACAGAAATAAAGTGGGTGGTGGGCAAGCAAGGCCTCCGCTGTCCGGCTCTCCACCTTCGCCTCCTAACCTGGGTGACAGAACTGTATTCAGTCCCTCCGCAGGCCTTGTACAGGTCCCAAACCGCTCAGAAACTGCCAGCTCACAGCAAGACAAGCCGCGGAGAGAGGCCCTAAAGAGCCCTCTAGTGGCCCTTTTTTAGAGAACAGGCTCCTTAAAGTACATACTTGCTTTAAGCCTTCCTACCTGGGGTCAAAGGCAATTAATTCTGCAGATGCTGTGGGCTGTGACAATCCGACAACCAGCAAATGCAAAGGAAATCTGAGAGTCACTTCTGCTGACTCACAAGAAGACTTGGGAGACCCAAGAAGAAGACCCCTGGCCCAGGGAATAAGAAGAAGACAATGAAAAAAAAAAATGACAAAGAGAGAGATGAGACTATTTCTAGCGGGTCCATGGCAGACCGAGTTTACCAGTCCCTTAGTGAGGGAAAATTCACTATTACACGAGAGCACATGGATGGTAACCGCATCCTTCCCCTCCCCTGGCCAACCAAGCTTCTATAAGAGGGCTAATTTAGGACTCATTGTCTCTACCTTCTCAGCAGGTCACCATCCCTACGTAGGGAAGGAGCCTGCAACCAAGGTACATGCCCTTGACCGGAATCAAACCCGGGACCCTTTGGTCTGCAGGCCGATGCTCTATCCACTGAGCCAAACCGGCTAGGGCTCTTGCTTTTCTTTAAAATTATTTGACCTCTATTGCAGTAGCTGCTCAGAAATTATGAAGAAGTTGACAGGTGTGCCATAGAATTTTATGTAGTTTGTGTGCCATGAGATGCAAAAGGTTGAAAATCACTGTCTTAGGCACTGTCAGTGGAAAATGTTCCTTTATAATGGGAATGTCAGAACCAGGCCAGACTTTCCATGGAAAATCATTTCAAGTGAGCAGAGAAAGAGGAAGCTTGGGCCAATCCTTTTTAAAAATGTAAACAGACGCAAAGGAGCCCCCAGCTACTCCTCCCCCCAGTCTCCCCCGTGATGCCCAGGATGTCAGCGGAGGACAGCAAGGTCTGTGGCCCCGTTTCCAGGGGTGACTTCCGGTCCTCCACTTGTAGGAGCTCCTGGGGCTCCACACCTCCTGGATTGGACACAAGAGTGGGAGCTGTGCTGATGGCTTCTCCTTTGTTCCAAGGAGGGTGGGATGGGGAGGGGAAAGGGCAGCCTGACAACAGCTAAATCCCTTAGATAATTTTTTAAGGCTTTATTTTTTTTTAGAGCAGAAAAATAGAGGAAAATACAGAGATTTCCCATACACTCCCTGTCCCCACACATGTATAACCTCCCCCATTACCATCTCCACCCCCACCCCGCAGAGTGGTACATTTGTTATAGCTGATGAACCTACACTGATGCATCATAATCACCCAGAGTCCATAGTGTACATTAGGGCTCCTTCTTGGTGTGCATTCTATGAGTTTGGACAGATGTATAATGACATGTATCCACCATTGTAGTATCATACGGAGTATTTTTATTCCACTGAAAATCCTCGTCTCCACCCTCCCCCCCGCCCCAGCAACACTGATCTTCACACTGTCCCTGACACTAACCCCAAAAGAGAGAGCTAAGGCCCAAACAAGGGTTGACCCAGGGCTAGGCGATATTTTAATTATATATTGTATATTATTTACATGAAAAGAATATGCAAAGTGATATCCATTGTATGTTTTATATAAAAACACCTAGAAGATATTCTCTCAGTAAGCCTACAGTTTTTCTTTACTTGATTTTCCTATAGAGCCATGCCCATTTCTTCATTTTGGAGGACAAAATCACCATAATTGGTTTCTTCTGGGCATCAAATATCCAACAAGCAAATAATTATTAAATGTTTACCACGTGTCAGACATTATGCTAAGCATCTTACTTGCAGTGATTCTTAGAAAAATCTGACAAGATTTTGATGTATTGGCATCCCATTCTATAGATACTTATTTTAAGATCTCTTGTTAAAATCTTTGATGTAATAACTTCAGATTTATATGAGTTAAAATGTAGAAATACCATGTTTTAGTTAGACAATTGACAGATCCAAAAGTTCAATAACATTTTATATTGGACACAGGCAATATATTTTGATTAAGAGTATAAATTGAGCCCAGACTGTGTGGCTCAGTAGGTGAGCATCGACCTATGAACCAGGAGGTCATGGTTCAATTCCCATCAGGGCACATACCCAGGTCGTGGGCTTGATCCCCAGTGTTGGACTTGCAGGAGGCAGCTGATCATTGATTCTCTCTCTCTCTCTGTCTCTCTCTCTGACTCTCTGAAATCAATAATAATATTATTTTTAAATAGAGTATAAATTGATGAGACCCTACAAAGTGCAATTTGACAATATGTTTCTACTAATTTCCCCAGTGATTATACTTGGGGGAATTTATCATCCCTGCACAGAGGCAAGTGATGTATTTCAGTAGTATCTGCTGCAGCACTGTTTGTAATTGCAAAAGCTCAGGGAAAACTATAAATGCTTCTAAGCAGTGAACTGGTTAAATAGACTGTTGCACAATCACAACATGGAATACTATACGTCAGAAAAGAAGAATGAGGAAACCATATACTAATATGAAAACATCTCCAAGCTATAAAATGTGAATAAAGTAAGGTATACAATGCTGTTTATAACAGATTGCTATTTGTGTATTGTTGAACCCGAGAAGGAATATACCTGCGAAAAAGGAATCATTGTGGTTAACGGCCCAAATTAATGATTGGAACCCAGCAGCCATTGTTTGCAGAGGCCTCTCACACACCCAGCATTCCAGGGAAAAGCTGCAGACTGAGCTGCTAAGCCTCCTGCGCTGGGTTCCTGCGGCCTGAGCCCAACCTTACAAAGGAGTTCCTGGTCAATTTTGACCAATTGACTGAGATCTGCCCTATAGTTGAGAATAGAGCTTCTCAACTATATCCTCATTTGCACTGTTACTAACCAATCAGAGCTTGAGATTTTAACCAATCAGAACAGTGTTATTTGGACCAAACAGGCTGTGAAAAATGGACCAATCAGGGACCAATATGGGCACTTTACATAAGCCAGCTTCCCCTTCATCTCCTGTTCGCTTTAGGTTTCCACCAGAGGCTGTTTCTCAGGTTTGTAAGTTATTTATTTGAATAAAATTTGTTCATGTACTGCGCCCCAGGTTAGAAACTTCTGTTCACTTTGGACTGGTGGCAGTGACATTTTGCTGACATTAAAAAAAGAGAAAAAGTAATGCATATTCGGAGCTGGTTATTGTCTGTTTGCTTTTCTCACCATTCCTCACCATTCTCTACTGAGAGTATAGTCCAAGCAAATTAATTTAATTTTGTGTGTCAGGGTGGCTAGGTCAAATCCAGTCTAGATGTTGCTGTGAAGATATCTTTCAGGTCTGATTAGCTTTTAAACCACTAGACTGAATAATGAAGAAAAAGGGAGTAAGCACTATTCCAGTGATGGGCAACCTTTTGAGCTTGGTGTGTCAAACTTCGCCAAAAAACTGAGCATAACTTGGGTAGTGTGTCACTTTGAGGAAAAAACATTATTTCCTGATATTTATAGTTTAAATAACATAAATGTTTCATTCTCGGCATGCGGCCGCCTCAGCGGCCGCGTGTCATCAGAAATGGCTACGCGTGTCAGTGCTGACACGCGTGTCATAGGTTCGCCATCACTGCCCTATTCAATCACTTGAGGGCTTTCTCAAAATGGAGACTGAGGTCTCCCAAGAAGAAGGAACCGCTGCCTCCAGACCAGTGGTCGGCAAACTCATTAGTCCACAGAGCCAAATATCAACAGGACAACGATTGAAATTTCTTTTGAGAGCCAAATTTTTTAAACTTAAACTTCTTCTAACGCCACTTCTTCAAAATAGACTCGCCCAGGCCGTGGTATTTTGTGGAAGAGCCGCACTCAAGGGGCCAAAGAGCCGCATGTGGCTCGAGAGCCGCTGTTTGCCGACCACGGCTCTAGACAACAACATAGAACTTCTGCCTGAATTTTATACTCAAGGCTGCAACGTATCAACGCTTAACTAAATCTCCCACCTGTTGCTTTCCCCTACAGATTCCAGATTTGCCATCTCCCACAATCGTGAGTCAATTCCTTAAAGTCTCCCTTTCTCTCTCTAGCTTTCGAATCTCCATATATATGGAAGGGAGGGGCTGTTTCTTATAAGGAGATCTAGAGAACTGTCTGACTCATCACAGGTTGAGTTGTTTGGAACTCATTTATTGGGGAGTGCTCTTGAGATCGATGCTTGTGGAAGAAACGTGAGTAAAAAGCAAGGGAGCGCATTGTAACGGCCACCCAATAAGTGTAACAATGATGAAAAGGTACATGGTTGTCACATACGTGCTTTAATTTGGTGGTGGTGATACATGCAAGTCTCCTGCCGGCAGAAGCCTCCCTTTCTCCCCTGAAAAGGTCTGTGGGTCACCCCGACAAGATCTGAGCATTCTTGCAGGGGCAGGGGTTGGGGATTAACTTGGTTACATCCAGGGGCTCCCAGGCTTATTTGTCCACAACCTGCATTTCAGATCCCACGAGCGTATCCTAAGCAGCACACTAATCTCTCTGACCGGCCTTCCTTCAGGAAGGCAGCCTCCAGTTACGGCATTGCTCTTGGGAGGAAACAGATCCCCTCTGTGAGGAAGATTCCAAGAACCAATTGTGGCCCAGACAGGGTCTGCCTGTGCGTGTCTGGCTGAGCAACTCAAAGTGGAAGCGAAACAAAACGCACCAAACTAGAAAAAGGAGCGCTGGATGGGGGCAGAGATACAGGAGGGGGACGGAGGCTGTTTTGAACCAGGTTTGAAGGATCAAGGAGAATTATAAGAGCCCAATGAGGAACAGCTTTGCTTGTTTTTAAATAAAAAATAGAGTGGGGGAAGGCTTTATCCCCAGGAGGCTGGATGGAGGCAAGGGGGTGCATTAGAGAACAGTGGGGTAGGTTCAGGGAGAGGCAGGCAGTGAGACTGGGATTCAGGTGGACTAGAGCCTTTGGTTTCCAACTAAACTGGCTCTGCGTGGAGCAGCCAGAACTGAGTCATCGAATGGGCCAGGGCCGCTGCTTCAGGGGAGCCAGCCCGCCTGGGCAAGGGATGGGGCCGGTAAAGCACGCCTCAGGTGTTAGGCTGTTGGGCAAGATCACATGGCTCTGTGTATCTGGCATTTCTCCATCTGGGCTGATGTGTTTGGCAAGCTTCCCCCATGCTGGGCTAGCTGCAGGTCTGAAACAGAGCCTGCCCTAAGTTGTTACCCGATGCAGTGCTGGAGATCAAGGGGAGGGGCAGGTTGGGGAAGGCAGGGCGGTCTTCGGATTCTAAGATGACCCTCTAAAGAGCAGAAAGGTACATCACTCCCCTTGGTCTGATAGGAAGGGGTGAGCAATGTGAGTTGGGGGGAACGTGAAGTGCCTGCAGTTAAGCAAGTGCGGGCATATTCCCCCCCCACACACCCCCCGCCGTGGGCTCATGATTGATGGTGGGAATCACCGTTATGTGTATTAAGCATTTTTCCTTCTGAAACTGAGTAAACAAAAAATTAAATAAATGCAAAAGAACATTAAAAATATGTATAGGGTAACAAAACTATAGTGATAAAAACAGACAAATGGTTGCCAGGGGTTACGGATTGGGGAGAGTGTGACTATCAGGCTTCTTTGTGGAGATAGAACAGCTTTGTATCTTTTTATTTTTATTTTTTTAGTTTTTATTTATTTATATATTTTTAAAAATCTTTATTGTATTAGATAAATGGGGGGGGGGGTGTCCTGATGACAGTATTACATATGTCCCCTTTTTTCCCCATTGACCCCTCCAGCCTGCCCCTGCCCCTCACCCCAGGCCTTCATCACCCTATTATCTCTGTGTCTATGGGTTATGCATATATGCATACAAGGACTTTGGTTGAGCACCTCCCACCCACACACCCTCCCCCGCCTTCCCTCCGATATTCCGCACTCTGTTCCATGCTTCCATGTCTCTGGATCCACTCTGTTCATCAATTTATTTTGTTACTTAAATTCCACATATGAGTGCGATCCTGTGATACTTGTCTTTCTCTGACATGAAACCTTTTATTTTGATGTAGTCCTATTTGTTTATTTTCTCCTTAGTTTCCTTTGCCCTAGGTCAGGAGATGTATCTGTAAACATATTGCTACAAGAGATGTCTGAGATTTTGCTGCCTATGGTTTCTTCTAGGATTTTTATGGTTTCCGTACTTACTACATTTAAGCCTATTATTTATTTTGAGGTTATTCTTGTGTATGGCGTAAGTTGGTGGTCTAGTTTCATTTTTTTTTTTTGCATGTTTCTGTCCAATTTTCCCAACACCATTTATTGAAGAGACTGTCTAGACTCCATTGTATGCTCTTGCCTCCATTGTCAAATATTAACTGAGCATAATGGCTTGGGTTGATTTCTGGGATCTCTGTTCTGTGCTAGTATGAGGATGTTTTGATTATGGTGGATTTGTAGTATAACTTGATATCTGGTATTGTGATTCCTCCAGCTTTGTTCTTCTTAAGATTGTGGCAGCTATTCAGGGTCTTTTTTGGTTTCATATAAATTTTTGGAGCTGTGAAATATGCTGTTGATATTTTAATAGAGATTACATTGAATCTATAAATTGCCTTGGGTAGTATGGACATTTTAATTATGTTAATTCTAACAATCCATGAACATGGTATATTCTTCCACTTGTTTATATCTTCCTCTGTCTCTTTTTTCAACATCCTGTAGTTTTCTGAGTACAAGTTTTTTACCTCCTTGGTTAAATTTATTCCTTAAGTATCTTAATTTTTTTGTTGCAGTGGTAAATGGGATTGTTTGTTTAGTTTCTCTTTCTGAGAATTCTTTATTGGTGTATAAAAAAGCCATTGATTTTTGGGATTTTGTACCCTGCTACATTGCCAAATTCATCTTTTAAATCTAGTAGTTTTTTTTTTTTGGTGGAGTCTCTAGGGTTTTCTATGTACAATATCATGTCATCTGTGAATGATGAGAGTTTTATTTCCTCTTTCCAGTTTGGATGCCTTTTATTTCTTCTTCTTGTCTGATCGCTATGGCTAGGACTTCCAGTACTATCTATAATAATAAAAGTGTAGTATGCTAATTAGACCGGATGACCTTCTGGATGAAGCTGGGGCTGTGAGGGAAGCCCGGGACCTGGGTGCCAGAGGGAAGCCGATGCCAGCAGCTGGGGAAAGGAAGGCCTACTCTTGCACAAATTTCGTGCATCGGGCCTCTAGTGTTGAGTAAGAGTGGTGAGAGCAGACATTCCTGTCTTGTTCCTGTTCTTAGGGGAAATGGTTTTAGTTTTTGCCCATTGAGTATGATGTTTGCTGTAAATTTGTCATATATGGCCTTTATCATGTTGAGATATGCTCCCTCTAGTTCCACTTTACTGAGAGTTTTTATCAAAAATGAGTGTTGGACTTTGTCAAATGCTTTTTCTCTATCTACTGATATAATCATGTGATTTTTGTCTTTCATTTTGTTTATGTGATGCATCATGTTTATTGATTTGCGAATATGGTACCAGCCTTGCATCCCTGGAATAAATCCCACTTGGTCACGGAGTATGCTCTTTTTAATATATTTCTGTGAACTAACACCTATACTCAAACTATTCCAGCTTTGTATCTTGATTGTGGTGGTGATTGCATGAATCTATACATGAGATGAAACTTGATAGAACTACACACACACAGTACATATAAAAACTAGTGAAATTTGCGCAGCCTGTGTTGCTCAGTGGTTAAGCATCGACCCATGAACCAGGAGGTCACAGTTGGATTCCAGGTCAGGGCACATGCCTGGGTTTTGGGCTGGATCCCCAGTAGGGGGCATGCAGGAGGCAGCCAATCAATGATTCTCATCATTGATATTTCTCTCTCCCTCTCCCTTCCTCTCTCTCAACTCAATAAAAACACATCTAAAAACTAATGAAATCTAGTAAAATGGAAGGAGCTTTAATAAAAAGAACACAACAAAGATCCATTACTGACAACCCACTTTAGCAAAGAGCATGGCCCTTATTCTGAAAGTCTTCAAAGCCCTCCTTCACTCCTCCTCCCCTCCTCTTCCCCTCCTCCTCCCAAGCAGAAATAACTACTGCCTGCATTTTTCTTCCCATCATCCCTTTCCTTTTCTTTATAGCTCTACCTTGTAATTTTATATCCCCAAAGAATATATTGTTTAGTTCTGCATGTTCTTGCATGTTATATAAATGAAATCATTCTGCATATATTCTTCCACTACTTGCTTTTTTTAAACTCAGTATTTCCTTTCCGAATTCCATCTGCTATGTGTATCTTTTTTATTTGTTCATTGATGTATTCATTGTGAAAATACCACAATTTATTTATTCTATTGTTTAATAACACTTGGTCTGGTCTAAATTATTTTATATACAGTGCTGCTATAAACATCCTTCTACGTGTCTCTTAGCACACGTGCAAGAGTGTTTCTACAGACCTTGGGATGGAAATTCTGGGTCAGAAAGTTTAGCTACTTTTATAACTTACTGATGCCAAGTTATTTTGCAAAGTGGTATAACTATCACTGTGAATTTTCAGTAACATTTGGTATTATCAGGATTCTTACTTCTTGTGTGTTTAAGTATAAAATGGTATCTGATTACTGTGGTTTTCATTTGTATGGTTTTTTTAATCTATACTAATAAAAGGGTAATATGCTAATTAGACCAGGAAACCTTCTGGATGTCCTTCTGGACAAAGCCATGGTGGCGGGGCCAAGGCAGAGGTTGTTAGGGGTGATCAGGCCAGGAGGGGAGGGCAGTTGGGGGTGATCAGGCTGGCGGCGGGGGCGGCAGTTGGAGGTGAGCAGGCCAGCAGGGGGAGCAGTTGGGGGCGAGTAGGCCGGCAGGCAGAGTGGTTAGGGGCGATAAGGCAGGCAGGCAGGTAAGCGGTTAGGAGCCAGCAGTCCCGGATTGTGAGAGGGATGTCCGGCAGTCGGACATCCCCTGAGGGGTCCCAGATTGCAGAGGGTGCAGGCCAGGCTGAGGGACACCCCCCTCCCCCGTGCACAAATTTCATGCACCAGGCCGCTAGTGTTCTAATAAGATTGAGCATTTTTCATGTATATTTGTTCATTTCTTTCTCTTTTCCTGTGAAATACACTTTTACCACTTTTGCCCATTTATCAGTTGGATTGTCTTTTATTGATTTATGGGAGTTCTTCATATATTCTGGAGATTAATTCTTTGTGTTGCAAATACCTTCTCCCAGTTTCTAACTTACTTTTTTCTTTCATTATGGAGCCTTTTAAGGAACATAAACAATATAGTTTATCTCATTTTAAGAATTATTTATAGCACATATTTTGTCAAAGAAATCTTTATAAACCAGAAAAATCATTTCCCTTATTAATCTTTAATACATTTTGTAATTCTGCTTTTACATTTAAGTTTTTAATACAGTAAAAATTGCTTTTATGTGTGATGGGAAGGGTTCAATTTTATTTTTTAAATATTTGGGTAATTCTTTTTCTTCATACCCATATATTGGGAAAAAAAATGATTATTTCCCCCAGGCATCTGCAAAGTCAGCTCTAGAAAAAACCAGATAGATTTCTGTGCATGTATAGACCTGTTTCTGAGATCTATTTTCTGCTGCACTGGTCCATAGACCTGTTTCTGGGCTCTATATTCTGCTGCACTGGTCCATCTATATGTGTTCTCACCAATCCCACGCTATCCTAATTGCTTTATCCCTAGAATAACTTAGTATCTGGGAAGTAACTTCTCCCATATGGTTCTTCTTTTTGAAAGTCTTGTCTGTTTTTTGTCCTTTGCTCTTTCATATACATTTTGGAATCAGCTTGCCAAGTTTCTCCAAAGCCCAGAGAATTTTATTGGAATTATATTGAATTCACAAAGTCATGTATCTTCATGTGTGTGTGCATATATACTTGATCACATTTTGCAGAGCAATAGATCATTAGTGCAGCATTATTCTTCATTAGATCATTGGTACATATCAGAGGCAGGGAGTTGGTTTGGTATGGAGGTGCATGAAGGCATTGTCCACCCCCTCCCCCCAGCTCCAGTATAACAGTATCTGATAAAAGCATGGAAGGAGAGCCTGCACTCCAATCGCCATGACCAGAGTTCTCACTTAAAGAGCTGTTCCCGCCCTGGCTGGGGTGATCAGTGGTTAGAGCATCAGCTCATGGAACAAAGGGTCTTGAATTCAATTCCTGATCAAGGGCATGTACCTAGGCTGCAGTTTGATCCCTGGCCCTGGTCGGGGCTCATACGAGAGGTAACCAATCAATGTGTGTCTCTCTCACATCGATGTTTCTCTCTCTCTCCCTCCTTTCCATTTTCTCTAAAAATCAATGGAAAAAATATCCTCGGATGAGGATTAACAAAAAAATAAAGAGCTGTTCCCTAAGATATTGCAATTGCTATGACATAAGCACATTACTATAAACCAATGAAGACTGTGTTTCTGGGTATGCCTAGGACAAAACATTGCATTTAGACCTGGAGGCAAAAGCTGTATAATATAGCAGCCAAGGAAGCCTTTTATATCTATTCATGGCTTGCCATCTGTAGAGTTAAGAATTGTTGGTCAAGGACTGTTGACTCAATTCAGATGAGAGTGTGATGCTGCACTATGGCTGCAGGATGAGAATAAAAAATAGAGTATAGATTACTTTGCTCTTAAATTAAATTGCTATTTTATAATATATATTACAGTTCAGTTAGGACTGAATAAAAAAGGCCACACTGAATAAAAAAGGCCTAGAAGTACTAGAGTATGAAACTCCTCAAGCCATCTTTTCCACCCCGAGGCCTGAGTACAACCTCATGTATCTTGTCAGCAAAGTTCAGGGATGTATTGCACTATGGCTCCACCTTTAAAGGTCTCGTGTGTTGGTGTGTACCCATGGCTTCTAAAGATAAAGCGCTGTTTCATCGGCATTACTCACCGTGTTGAAGGCGTTCTGGTAAACACTGAAGGCACTCACCTTGCGGGAAAAGACACCCGGGTGGCACTTCCTAAGAAGTAGGCCATTCCTAATGCTGTTTTGTAATTTGATTCTAGTGAGGCATTGATTGAAGACAATAATGGCTCAGTCAGTGACAATAGACACAGGCTGACCCTTAAGAGATGCTCCAAAAGTGAAGACGTGTTCTCATTTGGCTATAGTGTCAATCCAGTTGACTAATAATATCCGACTCTCAGTCACATTCATGTGACCCAGAAAAGACATCCCTCTCCAAATTGTCTCCGTGTTTAACCCCAAATTACAGGAGTTTATGGTTGTTTGGGGGCATAGAGCGGCCAGGCAGGCTCCCTGCACTCGAGAAACTTACAATCTACTATCTAATACCTGAAACATGAGGGGAGGCCGTGCTGCCATAGGGCCGGCTGGGAAGGCTCAGCCTGAGGTGGCCTGGGGCAGTGGTCGGCAAACTGAGGCTCGCGAGCCACATGCGGCTCTTTGGCCCCTTGAGTTTTTAGCAAAGGCCAGCTTAGGAGGACCCTAATTAAGTTAATAACAATGTAACTACCTACGTAGTTTAAGTTTAAAAAAATGTGGCTCTCAAAAGAAATTTCAGTCGTTGTACTGTTGATATTTGGCTCTGTGGACTAATGAGTTTGCTGACCACTGGCCTGGGGTTTGGAGAGCGGTCAGAACAGCAGGTGAAAACAAGCAACCCCGTTGTCAATCCACGGATGGCATCAGCTGAGCAGCATTTAGATCAGTGGTCTCTAAGCTTTTGGGCATGCTTAAAGTTTGGAAAGTTGTCTGCCTCCTCCCGTTCCTGCTGCCAGTGTGGGGAGATCCGAAAGTCTGCCCTGCGCCTGGCTCCCCGGCACAGCTTGCTGTGTTAGGAATGAAGACTGCCTCGGGGGCAGGACAACGGCGGCTGGTTTATTAGCGAACAAGGAAGCTCGGGTTTGTCCCTTTAAATGCCAGGGTAATCAAACTCCACGTGCCAGGCCTTCTCCTAAGCACTTGATATGGTTTCTCTCATTAACATTCACCAAAACCCTGTGGAATAGGCTAGAACAGTGGTCGGCAAACTCATTAGTCAACAGAGCCAAATAGCAACAGGACAACGACTGAAATTTCTTTTGAGAGCCAACTTTTTTAAACTTAAACTTCTTCTAACGCCACTTCTTCAACATAGACTCGCCCAGGCCGTGGTATTTTGTGGAAGAGCCACACTCAAGGGGCCAAAGAGCCGCATGTGGCTCTTGAGCCGCAGTTTGCCGACCACGGGGCTAGAATTATCCTCAGTGAATAGAGAGCTTAGGCGGAGCTTAAGTGACAGAGCAGCAAACTCGGACCCAGGCTTTTGGCTCCAGAGTCCACGTGCACAACCTCCACACGCTCCTGACCCTTTATAGGCAAAGACTGTCTCTTCCCAACGTGGTCTTCAAAACAGCTTTTGCTGCCGTAGCCAGGGCAGGTGCCTCAGACCTAGGTGCAGGCTGGATCCCCAGCCCCGGTTGGGGCTCATGTAGGAGGCAACCAATTGATGTGCCTCTCTCACATCGATGTGTCTCTCTCTGTCTCTCCCCCTCCTTTCCACTCTCTCTAAAATCAATGGAAAAACATCCTCGGGTGAGGATTAACAAAAAACCAGCTTTTGCCTGGAAGCTTAGATGCATCCTTGAGTCTCTGTTTTCCTCAGAGCTTTATCCATATGTGTGGGAAGGGCTGCTTCAGCCTGGGCGGGGCCGTGTCCATGATGGTGAGTGAGGTTGGTGTCCGTGATGGGGAGGGCCATGTCCCTGATGGGGAGGGTGATGTCCCTGATGGGGAATGTGATGTGGTGTCCCTGATGGGGAGGGCCATGTCCCTGATGGGGAGGGTGATGTGGTGTCCCTGATGGGGAGGGCCGTGTCCCTGATGGGGAGAGTGCACCTGGTTCTTGCTCAGCTGCCGCTTCCGCAGCCATGGCAGGTGTTACCTCCTGGGGCTGGGTTTGTGGGAGCAGGGGAAGCCCCGGCTCACTTTGCTGAACCCAGAGGGGGACAGCAATATCACGAAGCCAGCAGAATGCCCGTGACTGCAGTCTCCCCAGGTTGCCTATAGACCCGGCCCCTGGTGAGCCGCTGGTCCGTCAGACTTCCTGGCATCCTCCAGACGTAACTCTGCCTGGGAGAGAAAAGGGGATGGGGCAAAGGAAAGGAGAAAGGGTCATTCTCTGTCAGTTTCAAAATCGGCAAAATCCGTAACTTGAGGCAAAATCAGGTTATTCTTGAAGCAAAACTGCAGCCCCAGCTGTGGCCGGGGAGAAATGCCAGCGTGGAGAGCTGCAGTCCTGTCCTCCTACGTTTTAATTGCTATTGCCTGTGGGCCACGTTTGCTCATTAGACGCTAATACATGTTTTCCATCAGGTGCGAGAGGGTTTTACACAAATCCCACTTCCCAGAACTCTGTGAGTGGAACGGAAACCCCCTTTTCTGGTTGTGGAAGAAACAAAAACAAAGAAACCAACACCTCCAGCGGGTTTTCCTCCAGTGCCCTCTGGCTCTGCTAGGTGGCGCTGCAGGCTAACGCATGGCCCGCGCTGGCTGTGGGAGCCGAGGACACAGAGAGAAGCTTTCAGCTCCCACTGCTCAGAAGTTGGTCAGGTCCCAGCTGGTTTGGCTCAGTGGATAGTGTTGGCCTGTGGACTGAAGGGTCCCAGGTTTGATCCCTGGGTTGTGGGCTCGATCCCCAGAGAGGAATGTGCAGGAGGCAGCCAATCAACGATTCTCTCTCATCATTGATGTTTCTCTCTCTCCCTCTTCCTTTCTGAAATCAATAAAAATATATTAAAAAAATAAAAACGTTGGTCAGGCACTCTTTCCTCTGTCATTTTAGGAGCTGATTCCTCCCTGCTCCCTCCCCGTTTACCTTCCTCTTGGATCCCAGTTGGCAGTGAGGAGGGTTTTAGGCCCTGGGTTTTGTCTATTCTTGAGGAAAATTCTGGGGAATCTTACACTTGATCCTAAACATTGCGTCTCTCTGTCTGAGTCTCCCAAGAGTGTTCAAGAATTCGGGGAGGAGGGACCAAGCTCTTGTTGAAGAAGGAAAGGAAGGGACAGTAGTTGAAAGGTTTGCACCGGACTCCCCCCAGGCGTGGCTAGCAGGGGGGAGTCCCGGCCCGGTCCTGTCCTGGAGCCCCGGGTGTCTCAGCCTCCGTGGGGCGTGGGACCACCTTTCTCCATCCTGCAGCTCGCAGAGCCAGCGGGTCCTGGGGGAACAGAGGCCCTGCCGTGGGGCCGCGCAGAGGCCAGAGCCCTGTGTGGTCTGGAGCAGTGGTCGGCAACTGGTGGTCCGTGAGGTCTGAAAGGTTGGCGACCGCTGGTCTGGAGGACCCCAAAGAGCTCTGCCTGAAGAGAAGCCCGTGGGCTCCCTGCCAGAAGGCGAAACTCCCAAATTACCGACTCCTTTGCCAGAGGCATTAAAGGCGCTCCTTAAACCACACAAGTGATGGCAAGGTTCTAATTGGAAAAGCCGGAGAGAATCCATGGTACAGTGAACCCCAGTGGGGAGCCAGTCATGGGTGGGGCGGGGCAGGTGGGCTGCAGAGGGCCAGAGGAGAGCTAGGATGGAGACAAAGGTCCATCCTTAGCCTGGTGGTGGGGACAGGGCTCCCCCGTCAGACGCAGGGCTGGGTGCCCTGAGGTTCCCAGGAGAGCCTGGGCTTCAGGTCCTGTCCCAGCTCCCCAAGCTCACACCTGCCAGCCTGCTGGGTGCCCCGACTTTGGTACCCACACTCCTGCTTACGTGCCTTCTGCTTCATGCCTCGGGCCCTGACAGCGGGCACGGGTCCTTGTTGGGGACCCCTGGCTGAAGAGAGGCCTCGGCCGGGCGGAGGGTCATCTGCATCTACTCCAGGAGGGGAGCCTCCTGAGCGGCCCCACTTCACTGCACTGAGCCCCAGGGCTGCCAGGGACGGGCCGTGTTTCAGAGATGAGGCGGAAGGAGAAGATACGTACAAAAGTCCTATGTGCAAGGTGAGCCCAGGACTGAAAAGAAAAGATAATTCCTTACCAGAAGGTAAGGAGAAACATAGAAACCCAAAGCTAGAGCAAGAAAAGCTGAGCATGAAAATGCACAGCTCTGGCGTTCCATGACTGCATTGTGGGCTCGCTTATTCTGAAACTGCCCTTACAGGCACGTAGCTGAGCAATTAAAGGAACACTTCCAATGCTGTGTCCATCTTTTTTTTTTTTTCTTTTTTAAGTGATTTTGGAGAGAAGAAGGGAGGAGAGAGAGAGAAAAGCATCAATGAAGATTGGCTGCCTCCTGCACACCCCACACTGGGGATCAAGCCCGAAACCTGGGCATGTGCCCTGATGAGGAATGGAACAGTGACCTCCTGGTTCATGGGTGGACACTCAGCCACTGAGCCACACCAGCCAGGCAGCTGTGTCCATCTGATGCCTCCGTCTACTTCAGCCCTGAAGGACCCATTGCCCTTCATTCATCTGTCATAGCGACGATGCTCTTGGCAGTAACATCAGTCCACTTCAGCGCCGTGAGTCACGCTTTCAACTTTTAATTAAATCATGGTCTATCTAGACTTCGATTGATTTAGTCCTGCGTTAATTTAGACTGGCCACACACATTTACATAGTTTACTTAACAAGCTCACGATTGTATAGATTATAAAATTCCTTAGATAACAGTATAGTTTGTAAAATCACTCTCTTATTAAGCAGAGTGGTAGAATATAATTTCTTAAAACTAACATTATTGAGGAAATCTGTTATATTCCTAAATAAAGCCATTTATGAGATCATGTGAAGATATTGCAGCCCATCTGTTTTCACTCGGGGTTTTAGTGATATGGCGAAGCCTCATTAGAAGCCAGTGGTGCCGGTCCGCCTCCCCCACCCCTGCCAGAATGCTTACAGATGGTCGTAAATCCATACACTAAGCATCTAGCCAAACACTCATCTGCCTCCACCAAATATAGTGAAAACTGCCCTAGCTAGTTTGGCTCAGTGGATAGAGCATTGGCCTGTGGACTGAAAGGTCCCGGGTTCGATTCTGGTCAAGGGCACATGCCCAGGTTGTGGGCTCGGTCCCCAGTAGGGGGTATGCAGGAGGCAGCTGGTCGAAGATTCTCTCTCATCATTGATGTTTCTTTCTCTCTTTCCCTCTCCCTTCCTCTCTGAAATCAATTTAAAAAATTATAAAAAAATAGTGAAAACTGTTTTAGGCTGTGAAGGGTGAGTCTTACGGCTATCACTTTCCTAGAATTCTAATAAAAAAAAGCATCATGGCTAATTAATGTTCCCAAGGAAGGGTCACAGCTTGCAGGAAATAAATCGGAAGGTGACAGGAAGGAAGGGTGGGGACGCAGCACGCTCTGGCCCGGCATTGTTGGTGAGATCCTTACTCCCGCCGGGGCCTCACGACGAGAGTAATCCCGCTCCCACATTTGACCAGACTGGACAGGAGGGGTGGGAGAGGGAGGGAGGGAAGAATGAGAGGAGGAGGCCAGAGGGGCCGGCGGGGCTCAGGGGAAACGGTGAGGGAGCAGCAGGGAGACCCCTCCCCTGCTGATCTGATGGGGCCCCGCTGTTGGGTGGCATTTGTGGGTTTAGTTCCATAGGCCTTCTGGGCCGTCAGTGTGACCGAGTGAGCACATCTGGCAACGGAGCCCTGGTGACTCCATTGAATTTGGGGCCTATGGCAGGTCGTGATGTAACCCTCAGAAGGAAAGATGAGTCAGATTGCCCTGGCCAGTTTGGCTCAGTGGATAGAGCATCGGCCTGCAGACTGAAGGGTCCCTGGTTTGATTCTGGTCAAGGGCACATGCCTGGGTTGTGGGCTTGATCCCCAGGAGGGGGCCTGCGGGAGGCAGCTGATCAAGGATTCTCTCTCATCATTGATGTTTCTATCTTTCTCCCTCTCTCTTCCTCATATACAAGAAAGAAAGAAGAAAGAAAGAAAGAAAGAAAGAAAGAAAGAAGAAAGAAAGAAAGAAAGATGAGTCATATTGATCTCCAAAAGGCAGCATGAAATTTGCTTTGTGGGAAGAGACCAGGATGCTCCCGTGACCGTGGGCTCCAGGGGAGTGTCGATGTTCACCCTCCATGACCTGGGGTGCGTGGGGCCAGGTGAGGGGTGGGAGGAGCCGGAGACCTGCCTGCACCGCCTGCTCAGGCTGCTCTCCCCTCGCCCAGGTCACTCTGTATGTGGGCTGCAGCTCCAGGTTCCCAAACAGACCATCACGATGCATGGCCCGGCGCAGGGGAAGCCTTTCTGCTGAATGGTCTGATGGACGAGAAACCTTTACAAAAGTCTCAAAATCAAAGCAAATTTCATTACCTGCTTAATGGACTTATTTGTCAGAAAGAAATCAGGATTCTTCCAGGAAATCTGGAAAGAGTAGGGTGGGCGTCATACTTCCAGCAATTCCTGAAAATGCTCATGTATTATTCATTGTCCTGGAGGGAGGGTGTGAGGGCCTCTGCTGGTTTGCAGCACCAGTGGCGTAGCTGCCCTTGTCTCAAGGAGGTATGTATCTATGAGGGATTTTCTTTTGCTAATCCCTTCACCTTTTTCACTTCCTCCCAACCTCGCACCCCTCTGACAGCTGTCAGTCCGTTTCTGTATCTAGTCTGTTTCTACTTTGTTTGCTAGTTTATTTTGTTCATGAGATCCCACATATAAACGAGATCATGCGATATTTGTCTTTCTCTGACTGGCTTACTTCACTTAGCATAGTGCTCTCCAGGTCCCTCCATGCTGTCGCAAGGGTAAGAGATTCTTTTTTACAGCTGCATGGTATTCCATGGTGTAAATGTACCACAGCTTTTTTATCCACTCCTCTGCTGATGGGCATGTGGGCAGTTGCCAGATCTTGGCTATTGTAAATAACGCTGCAATGAACACAGGGGTGCATACATCCTTTCGCATTAGTGTTTCGGGTTTCTTCGGATCTATTCACAGAAGTGGGATTGCTGGGTCACAAGGCATTTCCATTGTTCATGTTTTGAGGAGACCCCATACTGTTCTCCACAGTGGCTGCACCAGCCTGCATTCCCACCAGCAGTGCACGAGGGTTCCTTTTTCTCCGCATCCTCGCCAGCACCTGTAGTTTGTTGATTTATTGATGATCTACGTTCTGACAGATGTGAGGTGATACCTCATCGTCGTTTTAATTTGCATTTCTCCAATGAGACATTGAACATCTTCTCATATGTGATTGCACGTTTGACAGGGGGTATTAGGGTGAGGAGAGATGACTATCATATCAGATAACATGTCTGGTTGGGGCAAATCCCTAAAGGTTGGGGCAATTTGGGCTGTTCCCAAAAACCCAGGAAACACGAGAAGAACCCCCTCTCCGCTCTGTGCCTGGCAGGGTACTGATGGCCCCACCATGGATACAGGGAGAAGAAAAGTCAGGTTTTGGTGAGAATCTGAGGGAGGACCAGCTGCTGATCCATTGGAAAACACTGGAAAGTCCCATTTGCATGTGATATTGTTTTTATGAAGATGACAGGTTTGCTGAAAGGAAAGAAGAAGCCAAGAAAACCTGAGTCATGTTTACCATGTACCATGGGGCCCAGACTTGTTGAAAGTGCAGCTGCACAGCTTGTTCCCTGTCTGACCAGGGACCGGGTCTCAGTCCCAGCAGCAGGGGCTTTGCAGTTAGGACAAGCCTGCCCAGCTCTCAGCTGTCTTCAGAAACCTCAAAGTTTCTTTCATTGTATTTTGGAAATATCACAAGGAATGGAGGACAAGTAACTGACTTTTTAAAAAATCTCCCGTTATGATTTAGAGACTATACAGGGTAGACAAGGGTAAGTTTACAGTCATTCGTATGAAAAATGATACAATCATCCTAATATATAAAAACCCTGGATCCGTCACATCCACAGTGACTGGGAGGCTTGACCAACTGTGGTGACTTGCAGTCAGTCCTGCAGTCAGCGCTGGGTTGCTGTGGTGACCCAGCACTGACTGCTATGGCTGCAGGCACAGTGACCCAGTACTGACTGCTGAGGGAGCTGTGGATCAGGCCCAGACAGAGGCCTGAAGAGAGAAGCAAGGTCTGATCTGTAGCCTCTGTGGCAGCTGTTGATCAACATTTGCCTCTCTCTTTATTTCCAGGCTTGGTCAGCAGCTGCGCCTCTATTTCTCTCCAGGCCTCCACTGGGGCTGCTGATCAGCCCCGCCTTTCTGATCAGGCCCCTTTGATAGGCTCAGAGACACTGACTGGCATAGAAACTGACCAATCAGAACCAAATCTGGGTCAACTGTGAGGAGCCAATGGCTGCCTAGGAGGCGGAGCTTTTGACACTGCCTGGCATATAACCCAATCAATCAGAACCAAATTGGCCGGCAGAGGAGGGCAGTTGGGGGTGAGATCAGGCCTGCAGGGGAGGGCAGTTGGGGGGGAGGGCAGTTGGGGGTGAGATCAGGCCAGCAGGGGAGGGCAGTTAGGGGCGATCAGGCTGGGAGGGAAGGGCCATTGTGGGTGAGATCAGCTGGCAGGGGAGGGCAATTGGGGGCAACCAGGTTGGCAAGGGAGGGCAGTTGGGGGTGACCAGGCTGGCAGGGGAGGGCAGTTGGGGGCAAGATCAGGCTGGCAAGGGAGGGCAATTGGGGGTAAGATCAGGCCGGCAAGGGAGGGTAGTTGGGGGCAAGATCAGGCCAGCAGGGAAGGGCAGTTGGGGGCAACCGGCTAGCAGGTGAGGGCTGTTGGAGGCGATCGGGTTGTCAGGGGAGCAGTGAGGTGTTAATCAGGTCAGTAGGGGAGCAGTTAGGGGTTATCAGGCTGGCAAGCAGAAACAATTAGGGTCAATCAGGCAGGCAGGCAGGTGAGCAGTTAGCAGCCAGCAGTCCTGGATTGTGAGAAGGATGTCCGACTGCTGGTTTAGGCCCGATCCCACAGGGGGTCCCAGATTGGAGAGGGTGCAGGCTGGGCTGAGGGACAACCCCCACACCCAGTGCATGAATTTCATGCACCAGGCCTCTAGTTAATAAATAATAACAAGAACAAACTGTGTCACATGTACTCACGACTGTAAACCCGCTTTTGCCCCAGCCTGTATGTACCTTTTGGGCAGGAAAGGTACGGCAACATCACCAACATCCTTTCGGGTACTGTCTGTGTTTCTAATGCTAGGACCTTGTCCTTGTCCTTTTTGAAGGCTCATGGGAAGTGGAAGCATCCTAGGCCCATGTAGGTGCATATGAGAGAGTAGAAATCATCCCTGCAGTCAGGTTGCAGTGATCCAATAAACAAAACGACCATAATATACATTTAACTTAGATCTTTGCAGAGCGGAAAGGAGTTTTAGGACCAATAAGGGTAAGGAGAATTGAAGAATGGATGCGTTAGGGCAGCTGTGAGCATCAGGCCCCTCAGCCCCTTTTTGCTGAGTCCTCAGCTGCCTATTTTCTCTCCTCACCTGGGCAGGGAAGCAAGGAAGAATGACCTTCCTGGCTCAATGATGGCTTAGACAGACGTGCTTCACGGCCCGATACCCATGACACAGCTGCTGTCATCTCCGTCCTGGATGCAGGGAGCTATTCCTTCTTTAGGATTTGTGATACCAAACTCTCATTATTCTTGATGTTAACAAGTCTGTAACAGTTCTTCACCCAAGGATTCTGTCAAGTCTTGTAGCTTTGGGAGGGGATGCCTTTTGTTAAGGAGGTGCTGGTGCTGGTTGGGGAGAGCTCTGCCCTCAGATGGTAGGTGGCAGGTGGTAAGCATTTCAGAGAAAGGACGCTTCAGGGGTGGGACAGTGATATGGGCTCACAGTCTAGTTCCATGGGTTCTGGGTCGGAAGGCGTGTGTCTGAGTCTCACATGTGTTTTTCATTATCTGTGTCACGTTGACCAATTGACTTCATCTCTCCAGGCCTTCGTTTCCACCTCTGTGAAGTGGAGCTAATTAAAGGACTAGCCTCACAGGGTTATGATGTTGGGTCAGTGGAACAAGTGTCCAGCCTGGAACATAATAAAGCCTAATCAATGAGAGCTTTTAAAAAAAAGACTGGAAGAGGAGTCATACAATTTGGTCAAGTTCAGGCTTTCCAAAGTCGTGATCAAAAGCAAATCGCATCACCTCTTTGAACTGAGATGGCCTATCAGGGTATCATGATTATTCCAGCCAATGGTTCTTTTCCTTGGCTGCATATTCACATTGCCGGGGAGGTTTACGTAAAACATATCGATGCTTCGGCTCCACTCCTAGAGATTCTGACTTCATTGGTTTGAGCATCAGGATTTTGAAAAATCCCCTAGATGATGCTAATGCGCAGCCAGGATGGAGAATCACGGCCTTGTCCCTGCCCCCCGTTCTTCACAGTCACCCCTGATTGTTGCTGGTGGAGTGGTATTCTTTCCCCAGTGAGATGGCAAGGACCTGTGGACTCAGCTGTGTGTTACCCTTCATTGCCTGGCAAAGGAAGTGGCACAGGGGCCTGGAGCTGAGAAGCTTGGTTTCTGGATCCAGCTTATCCTAACTGGCTGTGGGCCCCTGGGTCATAATGAGATTGAGGAGGGACTCTGTCCAGACACCATACCCACTACTTGGCATGCATTCATCCATTTATCTTATCAGCCTGCCGAGAAATTAGTACAGAGACGTTAGTAACCCACCCACGGCCACACCACTGTGCCTTGACGTGAACCCTCTACCCTGCCCAGCTGATCCCAGCCTGCTCTTGATCTTATTCCCCCCTAAGTGGAGGAGGGGACTGCCCGTGGGTCCCTCTGAGCTCTGACGTTCTGCTGCTCCCATCTGCACTAGGTGGGTGGTCTGGCCCACTCAGTCATAGGTGGATTTTTAAATCAAGGAATTGACCTCAGACCAGAATGGGCACAGTAGAACAGGGACAGCGGACCCATGGAAATTGTGACCTAGGAGGGTAGCTCTGCTCAAAAAGTGATGAGGCTGAAAAGAAAATGTCATGTTAACCACTCACTGTCCCCTTGGCCCTCTGTTTAGCCAAGTGAATGAGTAGAGGGCTGTGTTACACTCCCCAGGGGCTAGTTGAGCCTAGGATGTTGAAGAGAGAATTTCCCTGCTGCAGCAAATTATTAGGAATTTGGGGGAGCAGAGTGTAACAGTGACAGAAAAATGGAAAAGTCTCTTGTGTGGATGGATGTGGCCCAAAAAGTAAAAAGTAATTCTATGTAACTGGAATTTTCCATGGCTGCTGGGTTTGAGGATGGTGAAGTCTGATGTTCAAGTTTAAGTCGATGCCTGCTATTCTGTGTGGTAACACCCTTCATTCGCACAAAACTATCCATATAATCACACTCACAGTCTTTTGTTAGTGGTGCTTTGAGGGAATGAAGGAATGGGGTTGGTGTTGAATGATGGAGAAAAACAGTGAGGAAGACGGAGGATGGTCGCTGGAGACAGTACAGAGTAGAGAGAAATAGTTTAGGGGAAGCTCGGAGAACGGTCCATGGAAACTGGGGAGTCCTTGGATTCATTGGGTGAACACCAGGCTGAAAGAAATCTAATCCTATCTAATAAAAGAGTGATATGCAAATTGGCCATACCTCCGCCACACACAGACCACACCCACCAGCCAATCAGGAGCAAGTATGCAAATTAACCCAACCAAGATGGCTGCAGCCACGGAGAGAGCAGGAGGTTTGGGTTTCCCCGGCAATGGAGGAAGCCTAGCTTTCCGCCTGCCCTGGCCTGCCTTGGCCTCCACTTAATGCTACAAAGTTTCAATTATAGAAGATAAATAAATCCCAACAAAAATGGCAGCGGCCACAGAGCTGGAGAGAGCAGGAGGCTTGAGTTGCCCCCGGCAATGGAGGAAGCCAAGTTTCCGCAGCTCTGGCCTGTCTTGGCCTCTGCTCAAGGCTACAAAGTTTCAATTATAGAAGATAAATAAATCCCAACAAAAATGGCTGCGGCCACGGAGTGAGCAGGAGGCTTGGCTCTGCTCAAGGCTACAAAGTTTTAATTATAGAAGATAAATAAATCCCAGATCCCAGGGCCTCCGCTTGGGCCACCGGGGGGTGTGGCCAGCCTGTAAACCACCACAGGCCCCTCGCCCAGGCCGCCCCATGCCCCAAGGGAACCCCCACCCTGATCTGGGACACCTTTTAGGGCAAACCAGCCAGCCCCCACCAGTGCAGCAGGCCTCTATCCTATCTAATCCTATCTAATAAAAGAATAATATTCAAATTGACTGTCACTCCAACACACAAGATGGCTGCCCCCATGTGATCAAAGATGACTGGCTCCATGTGGACACAAGATGGCCGCCACAAGATGGCCAGCAGTTGGATGGGACCAGGTCTGCAAGGGAGGGTAGTTGTGGGTGATCAGGCCAGCAGGGGAGGGCAGTTGGGAGGAACCAGGCCTGCAAGGGAGGGCAGTTGGGGGGTGATCAAGCCTGCAGGGGAGGGAAGTTAGGGGTGACCAGGCTGGAGAGGAGGGAAGTTGGGTACGACGGGGCCTGCAGGGAAGGGAAGTTGGGGGGAACCCAGGCCTGCAAGGGAGAGCAGTTGGGGGGATCAGGCCTGCAGGGAAGGGCAGTTAGGGGTGACCAGGCCTGCAGGGGAGGTTAGTTAGGGGCAAACAGGCTGGCAGGGGAGAGTTAGGCATCAATCAGGCTGGCAGGGGAGTGGTTAGGAGGTGATCAGGCTGGCAGGCAGAAGTGGTTAGGGGCAATCCGGAAGGCAGGCAGGCGAGCAGTTGGGAGCCAGCAGTCCTGGATTGTGAGAGGGATGTCCCACTGCCCGTTTAGGCCCGATCTTACTGGGATCAGGCCTAAATGGGCAGTCGGACATCCCTCGAGGGGTCCCAGATTGGAGAGGGTGCAGGCTGGGCTGAGGGACACCCCCCCCCCCGTGCACGAATTTCGTGCACCGGGCCTCTAGTTTGACATATTAATGGACAGGAAGATCCTGGAGCCTGAGGGGCTGGAGCAGCCAGGAGGCTGACGTGTGAGTTATTTGAGGTAATACAAGATGTCAGGAGAGAAGAAGGTACAAAATGTGGTTTCCCCAGGGAAACACAGAGTCATGGTATGGAGACCCCCCTAGTCTACATAGATTTTGAGGAACAGAAGAAAGGTGAGGTAGAGTAGCTCCTTCACTTGGGCAGGGTCTAGAAGATGCATCTCCACCTTGGTGTTCCCTGGGTCCTGAAAGGGTCCTCAGTCCTGAGGAGCATGGAGTCCCGCAGTTTCCAGAATCTTGCTGTTCTGTCCCACTGCAGTGAGAAAGGCTGGTGTAATGGTCCTGAAGGTGCCCTGGGCACAGGGCTTATTAAGTGGCTAGCAGGTATTTTAGGTTGAGTAGACACTCAGTAGCTCTGAGCAGCCCTCCTGGCTTGAAGTCCTGGCAGGAAGTTCCCAGAGAGAAAAGCTGCAGACAGTGGATGTCAGTTGCTGGAAGGCGACTTCAGAACTCCTGGTCTTGAGGTGAAGGAGGTGTAACAGCCAGGCCAGTGTGGCTCAGTGGTTGAGCATTGACCTATGAACCAGAAGGTCACAGTTCGATTCCTGGTCAGGGTACATGCCGGGGTTGTGGGCTTGATCCCCAGTGTGGTGCGTGCAGGAGGCACCTGATCAATGATTCTCTCTCATCATTGATGTTTCTATCTCTCTCTGCCTCTCCCTTTCTCTCTGAAATCAATAAAAATATAATAATAATATTAAAAAGGAGGTGGAACACAATGTGATTGGCTTGGTGACCAGCGATGCTCCAGTTTTACTCAAATACCCCCTTCTAACACCAGAATGCACAGCTTTAAGAGCAGGATGAACTTTAGAAATTATCTTTAGTGAAGTTTAGTCAAGTTTCTGGTGTTAATAGCACTTTTTAGAAAATGAAGACTAAGAAGTGAAGAGCCCAGTCCCGAAAACCCAGCCTTTTTCCAGAAAGGCCAGAGTAGAGTGGAGTCTTTCAACAACCAGCCATTGCTTTTCCCCTTTAACCTCCGTGCCCTTCAAATGCAAAGGTCAATATATATGGGTGCCCGGAGCAGAAGCCATCTGACTTCAATTCATACCCAAGTGCACATGACTCATGGAAAAGTGTTTTCTTTTCAGCGGGCTATGATAACTTGGTGAAATGCATGAAATTGAGGAACCTCAACATGGACAGAGAAAGGATCCCAATGATGGGAAAAGTCACAGGAAGGGGGTTGGGTGGGAGGATGGGCCAGACAGAGCCGATTTCATAACTTAGCCTAGCGCTGGGCTCCGGAGTGGAACACGCGGTGAACACTGGGAGAGGGAGAAGAAGGACTCTTTGTTGAATGGTTTATTGGTGGACACATTGTTAATCAACAAGAACCAAAACCACCCACCCACCCAGAGCTCAAAGGAGGCCCCTACAGGCTGGCCCCAAGTGACCCAGTCCCTGACCAAGAATCACTCGCATGAAGGCTATTTCTGCTTCATCCAAAGGTTTTCAGTTACCTTCAGAGTCAACAGGAAATTAATCAGCAAGTGGAAAGTGGGAAGGTCTGCATCTGCCTGTAGGAGTCATTAAAATAAAAGCAGATTTGGCGAAATGGCAAGGTGCTTTTATAAAAATTGTTAAGAATCTCTCTCTATCCTCTTACTTAATACGCTGACGATTCCAAAGTTAAAGCCCGAAGAACAGAGGCTCCTCGGAGGATGGGGTGCACACTGTCCTAGGACGTGCGCCCCTCTGCCGCGCACACCAGCCTGATCGCCGTCCAAATAGCTTTTCCTTTGCTCTCTCCAAAAGCCCCTGGCAGCCCGGCCGCCTGAGCCACGGTCTATTAAAACTTCCTGAACTCGTCCCGGGCCATATTTCTGTCCTGTATTGTTTGCCTCGCCTCTCCCCGCTGAGCCCCTGGGGAAGGAGGGTTTTTCCTTGTTTTGGAATGATTTTATTTATTATTGTAAGCCTGAGTAGATAATGTGCTTCCTTGCTTATCGCCCAGTGATGTAGAAATATGAAATAATCATAATACCTGGATGCGGTAGAGAGCATAAAACGCGGCCTATCGCGTAACCTTTGCTCGGCCGCGCCGAGTATCGGGGGAAGCAGCTTCTCGAGGTCTTCCTTAGTGTGGAAACGAAGCCCAGAGCCCCAGAACCTGAGACCTGGCACAGGGCAGATGGCAAGGGGTGTGTTCTCATTCTCTTCCACTAGCATCTGACCTACTGATCTATCTCCCAAAGTCCCCTTCCTCCCCGACCCAACGTGGTGGTGAAGGGAGTGGATACGAAGTCAAATGCATTTCCTACGGAGTCTTAGTAGTTAAGACCCCTGGGGTTGCAAGTAACTGAAACCAACTTCAACTGGCATAAGCAAGCAGGAACTTTATTGGAGAACCATGAGGGGTCTTCACAGAACCCACAGGCCATTGGTTCTCATTCTCAGGGTCTTGCCAGGAAACAGCCATTCTCTCTCTCTCTCTCTCTCTCTCTCTCTCTCTCTCTCTCTCTCTGCCTATTATCTTTGTTTCCTGGACCCTACTAAATATGAGTTTCACAAAAGCAGGGATTTTGTCTGGTTTGTTTCCGGCAGGCTCACCCATGCCTAGAACAGTGCCTGGCATATAGTAGTTGCTCATCAAGCATTTGCTTTGTATGTTTCTGCAGAACAGCTCCCTGTGTTCCCTGTGGGCATGTCAGAAGGCAGTCAGCCCACAGTATCCACCATTCTGTCATGAAATTCACATGAATGCTCAGTGTGTCTCTTCAGCCATCCTTTACAGATAAAACAGTTTTCATGGTGACGACATCTCCTTCCTTGAGAAACACATTACCTGCTAGGGGTAGATGGATTAAAAAGCCAAAACGTATCAACTGGTTCCTCTGGACCAAGGAAGATCTGACTGGTAACCTAGAGCTGTTCCCAAGCTAATGGTGTATTTATTAACTTTGTTCATCCCTTTGTATCTTATCTTTTAGAGGCTAAATTCTCTTTCCATTTAATTCATATCATTTTTTCAAGGCTAAATTCTCTTTCGCTCCATTTAATTCATATCACTTAAACATTGTGAGACCACTGACAACTTGTGAGGACTTGTGCTAGTTGTTGGAATAACAGATCAAGGACAAGATTCTACCTTCAAGGAATTCCGAGTGCAGCAAGAGTAGAAGGCTGCGTAAATAGATAATGAACCTAAGATAAGAGCTGTGATAAAGGCCCAGAGAAGGACCATCAGCAGAATAGCAGAGGCATTCAACAAGAGGTGGGAAGAGGTTTGGAGAAAGGAGCTCTGGGAATGCTTCCTGGAAAACGGGGTGCCTGAGATGAGTCTCCAAGGATGAGTAGGATCAGCCAGGTGAAGACGGATGGTTGAGGTGGGTAGACCAGATAGAGGTTTTGCTTTTGCAAAGCTGTGAAATTGACACAATGATTTGTTCAAAGCGTGGATGATGCAAAGTACGTGAGTGCCAGAGTAGTTAAGACAGAGAAAGAGGGACTAGTTTGTATGGGCTAGTACAGTTGGCTGTTGCCACGTAACAAACCACCCCAAAAGCCAGTGATTTAGACAGTACGCTTTTATTAACGCTCATGAGTCAGCAGATCAGCTGGGAAGTTCGGCGGGACTGGCCCAGACCGTGTGATGGTGACGGGGCTTGCTCAGGTGTAAGTGGTCAGGGCAGACTGGGCTGGTCTTGGGTGGCCTCACTCACTTGCTGGCAGGTTCCTGGCTGTTGGCTGGGTGCCAGACGTGTGTTTCTTATTATACATCAATAGCCTGAGCTTGTTTATACACTGGGAGCAGAAAGAAAGCGGAAACACGCACATCCACTTAAGACCTGGGTTTGGAATGACATGCAATCACTTCTGCCCCATTATATTAGTCATGGAAGTTTCCAGACCACTTCATTCAAGGTAAAGGGACAGGTCTTCATGGGAGATGCTGCAAGGTCTTTGCCAAGGACATGTATACAGGAAAAGGTAAATAAGTAAAACCATTTTGCAATCAATTCAGCACAAGGAACTTAGATGATTGGATTATTCTTGACAAAGGGGGGAATAACAAAAGGATATTTTATTATTAAAATTATATTATTTTAATAATTAAAAATTTAATATTATATTGAAATATTTTATTATTAAAATATTTACAAATTTTAAAGTTATTTTTCACTTACACATACAACATAAAACATTTTCCCTTAAGGATAGGATATCAGATAAGGCTGAGGTCTCCTACCAACCGCTTCCTTATTGAGCAGGATGATCTGGGTGACGTTTCCCTGGATACTAGGCTCAGGTCCCCTCCAGGTTGGTGTGGACCATTCCTCAGCATCCTTTGCCTCTGGTGGTCCAGCTAGTCAGGAAGCCACATGAATCTCTGCCCCCAGACCACAGTCTCTATTTTCCCACAAGTATATCATAAGAAACTTTGTCAACTGCCTCATGACATCTAGACCCACTGTGTCTACAACATTCCCTATTGATTCTTGGTCTAGTAACCCTGTCAGAGGAGACAATGATATAGGTCTAGTCTTGGCTCTCTAAATCTCCCACTCAAATCTCCTTTAATAACTTATTCTAGAAGGTGACTCAAATTCCATACTTGGAGGCATCCATATTGATGCACTTTTTGAAATTTGGAATTCAGTTTCCCTCCCATGGCCGAACTTCCTTAAACACAGGAGCAGTGTTTCCACCATCCCCCCTCCCCACCCACCCCAGGTCCTCCCAGCTCCCTCAGATAAATTCAGCCAGACCCACCTGATTGGTCTCATTTAGACCTACCAGGCACCAGGCCAGCTCTTCTCTTAGATGGATCTTCAGTTCTCTCAGGCCAGTGAGCTTCGGTCCTATAACCTGACACAGGGAAAAGAAAAAGAAAGACAAGAGAAGATGAGAAGGGGAAGAAAGTTTAAAGATGAGGAAAGAAGGCACAGCTCAGTTATGCAACTTGTCTAAAGCCACTCAGCTACCAAGAGTCAGTGCCAGGATTTATCCCCCATTCTATCTGCTTCCATAGCCAAGGTTATATCCACCTTGTGATGATGACTCACTCCATCTTTTAATGCATATTCTTCTAAAATTTGGGGTCATCAGAGAGCATCTCAGGGAGCCACTTAACTTCTTGTGACCACCCCTCCCAGTCCTGGGCCATCTGTGTTGGGTAGGATTGTAGTCAGAGTGCCTTCCAGGGAGCCTCTCACCTTCTGTGCCTTCTCTGAACTCTGAGGATCCAGCCTCCTAATGTTGAAAGCCGACATGTGACTGAGCTGGTGCTGTCCCTCCCCCTTTCCTGAAGTATAAGCTACTATGTCCTGTCTGCTTGTTCTTTTCTTCTTAACTAGTTTGTTGCAGCTGCTCAAAATTCAGGGCAGAGCAGTGGTCCTCCTTATCGCTTCTTCAACCTTCTGGGAGATGAAGTGGTCGTAAGCCATGCGAAGAATTTGTTGTGTGTGTTCTTCTTAGCTGAGCTCACCCCTGTCTTGCCACATAATAAAATGCTCTGAGTCCTGCATTCTGCTGGTTACTTTGGGATTTGTTTGTTTGTTCATTGTTAACCACAACTGAACTTGAAGTCTGGGAACAGTTCCCAAGTTTCTGGAACTAGTAAGTGGCTCCCCATCTTTCTGTTGTTGCTATAGATAAATTCTGAGGAGCAATTCAACCTCGAAACCTCTTCCTCCTCTCACTTGTCCCTCCCCTCCCCCACATTCAATTAATGGCTGTTCTCTCCTCAAAATATCTCTTACATCCTACTTTCAAAACTATTTTTACCACCATACATAAAACAAGTCCAGGCCTTTGAAACTTGCTAACTAGCAGTCTGGCAGTAACTCCTGCTCAGACCAGTCGCCATGCAGATTTCCTCACCAGTACCTACCCAAGTGGCTAACCAACCAGTTAGGCAACTCCATTCCCTTCCCAGGGACCCAGGAATGGCTTAGAAAAGGCCATGTGGCCCGGTTCTGTTCAAAGAAGTGTCAGGGGGTGTCCACTCTGGACCTTCTGGGAAAGCTTTCCTTGCTCCTAAAACACAGGAGAGTCGGGTTCTTTGCCTCTTCTCGGTGTGGCAGCAGCGTTTGGTGTGCACAGTGCCTGGAGCCCGCCCTTCCTCCACACATCTAGTCAGCTGTCATTTCAACCATCCATATTTTAGAATACAAGCTTCTCAACAGAGACACCAACCTCGCTGCCCATGAGCTTCCCACTGTTCATTTCACTCAGGTAAAGGACCTGGTACATGTAACATACTCCAGCAATGCTTGATGAATGAATGAATAAAGGGGTGACTCAAACCCTCAAATATTCCCATTGTCCATAGGGCAAAGTCTATCATTCAAGGCTTCTTACGAATCTTATATCCTACATTCAACTAAATGGAACCTGCTGTGTATAGAAGCCACTGTCTACAGACACACCTTGCATTACCAGACTTCTGGTCTCTTATTTATGCTCTTCTTTTTGTTGTGAATACTCCTGTTCTCTCTCTATCCCAATTCAATCTAATTAAAATAAGTGATCTTGCCCTAGCTGGTTTGGCTTGGCAGATAGAGCACCGTACTGCGGACTGAAGGGTCCCGGGGTTGATTTTGGTCAAGGGCACATGCCCAGGTTGTGGGCTCAATCCCCAGGCTAGGGCATGCAGGAGGCAGCTGATCACTGATTCTCTCCCATCATTGATGTTTCTATCTCTCTCCCCCTCTCTTCTCTGAAATCAATAAAAACATATTTTATTAAAAAGAAATAAAATAAGTGATCTATCTTTCTTTTTAAATAAAAATGCCCATATCACACTGAATTACTAGTTTGGCATGTGTATATTATCATTCATGATGTGTACTTTGGGTAGGTGCTCAAATGTTACGTTTCTCAGATGATCATGTTGCTTCTCATCTCTGAATCCTGTGCAATACCTACGGCATTGCTACGCAAGCAGATGACAATCAGGAATCTTTACAAAATGAATGGGTGAATGACAGGTAGTTGTAATCATGTGAGTGCAGGGTTCTTGGGAAGTCCTCTGTTATCCCAATCTCTCTACTCAGGTAAGTTAGGTTCAAAGTCTTACTATGAAGCCTTTATTCTTTTGGCTTCCTCTGATTTTATCTTCTTCTCATTCTCAGTCCTCCCCTCTCTCATTCATCTCAAGCATCCCAAGATGATAGTGATGTTTTCCTCTTGGTTCTTTGGGAGTCAATGGTAGAACCAAGTACTCCTCCTGTGGAAGACCTCAAGGGCTTTAAACTTTGAGCCAGGCAGGCCCTGAAAGTGATGTCCAGAATCCCCAGGCAGAGGACGGATTCCTGTGGGTACTCAGAGCGACTTTTCAGCCACTCTGACAGATATAGCAGTTTCATCCGTGATAGGATGAAGGGGAAAATGTACTCAGCTCAGATGCTGTCTGTGGATTTGTGAGCAGTTCGTACAGCAAACAGCCATGGCTGTCGGGTTGCTTCCGGTCCACTCCTAATGGCTTATTTCTCCAAAGCCATTCTCCTTTGACCTGTTCAGGGCTATCCTAGCTAAAAGGTGTTTTAAGCACAAATCAGCTATGAGTGGCCTTGGGAGCTCATTTCACACAGTTTATCAGGTTCCCAGGCAATTTGGAAACTCCCTTGGGGCTTTTGTAGGCTTTATCAGAAGTCTCACCTTCAAAGGTCAGTCCTGCAGGAGGAAAATGCTGTCAGTCCCAGGCCCCTGATCTGAGGCCACCCTCCCTGGGGTGCCATTACTGTTTTTTAGAAACCTGATGGCAAAACCAAACGTCAGTTTTCTTTGAGATAAACATTCCTTCCTCGAATTGTTTTCTCCTTTAATGTAACTCACCAAATTTCAATCAGTCATCTTTCCATTTGGGTGCATGTGTTTTATTAAACTCTCTCCCCTTTGCAGACCCAGGAAGGGCTTGCTCTTTATTTCCCTCCCCTTCACCCCTGTCTCAGCATCGCTGATCTCACACTAAGTCCCCACAGTCTCTGAGATCCGGGAGGGAGGGAGCATGGGGCAGTGCAGCGTACTTGCCCCGTAAGCACAGTCACTGCGTGTCAGGGAGCTGGGGACTCCGGACTCAGGTAAGATCCAGTCAAGGTCCATTTTATGGGGAAATGTGATTACTGGCTGAGGCTGGATGGGGATGGAGACTGGAAAGACACCTACTGATTCTGCAGAGGGCCTTTCCTCTCCTTCCTAGGATACCCTCCCCAGCCTGGACTCTCCCTGCATGGTGTGCATGGTGTGAGGCTTACCTTGGCCAATCACAGCCCTCAGGGCTGTTCTCAGTCAGCCCGGCCATCTCAGACTCTACCCTGTAGTCAAGCAAATCAGCTGCACCACAAATGATTTTCAGTCCAGCCTCACATCTTATCGAATGTTCCAACAAGCCCCCGGAGGTTCAGCCGTGGAGCCCATGAGTCAGTGGCTCAGCTATGCTGTGAAATGTGGGGCCGGCCAGGCTCCTCGCTCCCCAGCAGACCACAGGGTCGCTCTTCTGCAATAGGATCGGCCAGTCTGCAGAGAAATGGAATTAAACTATTAGCAAGTGGTTTCTGACTCTTGCAGACACACCAGCAACAATAGCCACTTTTACATGGTGTTTACCGAGAGCTGTTTGTTTTGGCCGCCTTCACTCTATTACACATTCCTGTCACTTAATTGTCCTTGCAAAGATAAACAAAGACCTTCTGGAGCAGGGCTGGGCCGCTGGAGAACTCAGCCAACCCAATGTTTGTGAAATTGAGGAGGAAAGGGGGGTTCGCTCTATATATTCAGCTGTGCTCTGAAGTGACACCATTTTCTCTACACAGCCAACCATTTCCTGAACCTCCGGGTTCCCCCCTACTGCCTTCAGTTGGGAAAGAAAATTTAAAAGTGTGTGCGAATTCTTGAGCTCATTATTATTAAATGCTTCCTCTGACCTTCAAAGCCGTTGGGCAGGCTCAAAGCTCACAGAAGGCACAGTACGCAATTGCGTTCTTGCTCTTTAAATAGATCACATTCTTATAATGATGTTGATGAGGTTAGTGGAGAAATATCAGTAGACATTGATAAAGGATCTCATGAGGTAAGAACTGTAAAGAACGTGGACCTTAATATGGGTGTCTGTCTGTCTGTCTCTCTCTCACCTTTCACACACACACACACACACACACACACACACACACACACACACACACAATAAAGGCAAGAAAGAAAGAAAACACAGCTGTTCATACACATTTCCCCCTTCACCTTCTATGTGCAGTTTCTGGCTGGAGAGCAGGGGCAGACACCAGCGAGATGAAGGGGCAGTTCCTGCCCACGGCGAGTTAAGGATCTAGCCGGATGGTGAGGTCATGCCATTGTTAGAGATGGCTAAGACTTCTTAAACAGAGGCAGAAAGATTAGACAGTGGCTTCCGGAGGCTTTGGGAACATTGCAAATTAAAAGTCAGTTTCTGAAGGTCACGTGTAGGGGTCATGCCCATGTTTGTTGTCCTGTGTGTTCTATCGAGAAACTCATGGACTGCGGAGGAAAGACTGCATAAAGTGGGCAGGTGACCATGGAAATGGCAACTAGGACTCCCATCTCCAACCCTCAGCTGCTGGGTCTCCTCCTGAAGAATGTTGTCAGAAGAGAAAGCAAGGAAACTGGTTATGTTAAAAGTATGTTTTATCCTTTAAATTACTCATAAACATGAACAGAGCACTACTAAGCACAGGGTACAGAAGAAAATACATTGTGCGGGTCTTAGCAGTTAATTGAAGGAAAATAAGGGTGCCTTCAGATGCAAAGGACCCGAGGGTGAACTAATCGCTGCCTTTGCACATGCTGTTCCTTCTGCCTGGAACACCACTCTGCCTGGTTCATCCTTACTTCCCATGCAAGCCGCAGGTGAAATGTTACCTCTTCAAAGAAGCCAGGCTTGGTCCTCTCAAACTCATACCCCTCCTGTGTGATCTTGTAGCCTTTCTCAGTCTCATGCTACTTACTTTAAAGTATTTTATTTGAAAATACCCTGCCCAACACTGCCCAACATTGACCCAAGGTCTTTCAGAATAGACACTGTCTATTTTACATGTTTATCCCTACAGCCTAGCACACAGTGGGTCTATAGCTAATATTTTTTTAAATGAAAGAATAAAATTATCTCTCTTCATGGAAGAAGGCAACAAGGAAAAGGTTTTAACAGTGTAGCTGAGAGAAGGGGTGTATTAGTTTTTTGTGGTTGCAAATTACCACAAACTAGGTGGCTTAAAACAAAAGAAATTTATTCTCTCACAGTTCTGGAGGCTAGAAGTCAGAAATCAGTTTCACTAGGTAGAAATCTAGGTGTGAGCAGTGCTGTGCTTCTGAATCAGTTCCTTGCTTTTCCCAGCTTCAGGTCATTGCTGACATTCCTTGGCTTGTGGCTACATCACTTCAATCTCCAAATCCTTCTCTGCTCTGTCTTTGCATTACTTCCTCCTCCCAGTGTATGTCAAATCTGCCTCTGCTTCTCTCTTAAGGATGCATGGGATTACACTTAGGGCCCACCCAGGTAACTCAAGATAACCTTCCCATCTGAAGATCCTTAACTTAATCACATTTGACAAGAGTTTGTCACATAAAATAACATTCATAGGTTCCAGAGATTAAGACATGAATATCTTTTTTTTTGGGGGGAAGGGGGGAAAAGAGCATTTTTCAGTCCACTACAGAAGGCTTAGAAAGATAAATTTTATGATGATAAAGGTGTTATCATCATGAAAGTAATTTGATGAAGAAAAATATAACTAATAGAATGAGCAAAATATTTGAAAATGAGGAAATAAAAGCGAAGTTATTATTGATAAAGAGGAAATAAAAGAGAAGTTATTATTGAAAAGGAATCAAGATATTTAATTTGGCAATCTAGAGAGACAGGTTGCCCAATAGTTAAGAGCATAGCTAGGACTCAACTTCCTGGTTAGAAACGCTTCCACCATTTGCTGGCTCTGTGACCTGGGGTAAGTTACTTAACTTCTCGATGCCTAAGTGTCCTGACCAATAAAATGGGAATAATCATAGTACTTCATTATAGGGTTGTGGCAAGTGATTTTAAGACTGACTATATTTAGAGCATTTGGAAGTGTTTGCTATTATTATTATATTATACTAAGGAAACCAGAACTCTACAAGAAGAAATATGAACAAAACAGAAAAGACCAATGTGTATGAGAGATAGTTGATAAGAAAAATAAAGTTTAAAATGACTGATCAAGAAGAAAGAGAAAAAAAGCTGCATAAATGATGTAAGATGAAAGGTATTTTTTTTAAAGCAAAAACATTTGTAACCACAAATTTGAGAAATAAAGTAAACATGTTCATATCAGAAGAAACATGAAGACTATAATTGAGGACATCAGGAAAATTGCAGAAAGAGCAGAAAAGAATGTTCCAAGGCTAACAGCATTTCTTTCCTTTATATGCGGTTTCCTTTATATGTGGTTGGTAGTGTTTTTACAGATCTTCTATGTCTTTGCTGATTTTTTCATCTGGTTATTCTATTAATTTCTGAGAGAAGATTGATAAAATCTCTAAGATTGTGGAGTTGTCGGTTTCTCCCTTTCATTCAGTTTTTACCTCATATATTTTGTATCTCTCTTTTTAGTTACATATACATTTATGATAGCTATGCCTTCCTCATGAATTGATCCTTTTATTAAAATGGAAAAAAATTCCTTTTATCTGTGATAATACTTTTGGTTTTGTCTGTTAGTTGCCTAGGATTGCTATAAAAAAAAAAGTATCACAAACTTTGTGACTTAAAACAAAATAAATGTATTCGCTCTCAGTTCTGGAGGCTAGAAGTCCAAAATCACGGCCATGCTCCCTCTGCAGCCGAAGAGGGGAATCCTTTGCCTCTTCAGCTTCTGATGGTTGCCTGCAGGACTTGGTGTTCCTTGGCTTGTGGATGTATCAATCCAGTCTCCGTCTATGTCTTCATACAGCCTTCTTCTCCCTGTGTGTCCAAGTTTCCCTCTTCTTATAAGGACACACATCATTGGATTCGGGTCTATCCTAATCCTCAGTGACCTCCTTGATTGCATCAGCAAAGACCCCATTTCCAAAAAAGGTCACATTCACATTTGAGGAACACAATTCAACCCACATCTTGAAATCTATTTTGTCTCATATTCATTTGGCCACTGCAGCATTCTTATGCTTTCTATTTGAATTGTGTGTGTGTGGGGGGGGTATGAGTATGTATATATTTCCATTCATCATACTTTGAGTTTGTATCTTCACATTTAAAGTATGTCTCTCATATATGGTAGTTGCTAATATCCATTCTGACAATCTCTGTCTATTGAATTGTTTAATCCATTAATATTTAATGTAATTATTAATATGTTAGGTATATCTACCATTTTATTTTTTCACCCGTCTCTTCTGTTTGTTGTTGTTGTTGTTGTTGTTGTTGTTGTTGTTGTTTTTGGTCTGTTTTTCATTTCTTGTCCTTAAAATATTTGAGTATTTAAAATTCTGTTTAAATTTTTGTATTGCCTTTTTAGCTTTGCATTTTTCTTAATTGTTGACCAGTGATTATAACATATATTCTTAATTTTTCACAGTTAACATGGTAACTGTGTAAAATATGGAAACCTTGCAAATACATAGAGTTATAGCCACCTCTCTGTCCTTTGTGTTATATAGCTACATTATAAATCTCACAATACAATGCCATTCTTTTCTGCTTTAAACAGATTTATTTTAAAAATTAAGAGGGACAAAAAGAAAATTTTTTCCATTTCCTCATTTATTTATTTGTACCATTTCTGATGCTGTTCATTCTTTTCTGAAGATCCAAATTTTCATCTAGAATCTTTTCCCTTCAGCCTAAGAAGCTTCCCTTAGCATTTCTTATAGTCGGAGTCTGCTGGAAACAAAGTCTCTTTTATCTGGAATTGTTTTTATTTTGTCTTCATCTTTGAAGGATACTTTTGCTAAATCATTTTTTCCCCTTTATAAAGACATTTTCCCACTTTTTTTCTGGCTTCCATGGATTCTGATAAGAATTCACTTCTTAATTCCATTCTGTTCCCTAATATAAAAATGCATCATTTTTATTTTGTTGTTTTGAAGGTTTTTTATCTTTGGCTCAGCAGTTTGATGCATTTCAATGTTAGTGTCTAATTGGTATTGACAAAGCATCTTGAATCTGTAAATTTGTTTTTCAACAAATTTGGGAAACTTTTGGCTGTTACTACTTCAAATATTTTTTCTTCTCTATTTTCTTCTGAAACTCACTGTGTGTTGAACCATTTTATATTATCTGAGAAGTCTCTTGTTCAGTTTTCCAATCTTTTTTCTTTCTGTTTATCTATTTTATTTATTTTCTAGCTTACTTAATTTTTAAAACATATCCATTTAGTTATTAAGTTCATCCAGTCATTTAAAATTTTCAGATACTGTATTTTTCAGATTTGGAGTTTCCAAAATTTCAGATACTGTATTTTTCAGATTTGAAGTTTCCACATTTTTCTTGTTGTTTGAATACCTCTGCTGAGTTTTTCTGTTTTCATTCACAGAGCACATATTTTGCTTTACTTTATCCAGGTTCGTCAAAATAGCTGCTCTGACAATACCGGTTCATTTCAACATCGGGTTCATCTCAGGGTCAGATGTGTTTCAGTTTCTTTTCTTTTGAAAATGTGCTCCATTTTCTTGATTCGTCACACGTCAAGTCGTTTTGGAACGTATTGTGTGTGCTATGAATGTGGAGTTATGGAGATCCCGTGTTTTGTTACTTTTCTAGAATGTGTATTATTTCCTTCGCCGCAGCAGGCAATTTTCTTGGCGAGGCGGGAACTGCAAAGTGTGTTTCTTTGGGCAGCAGGTCTGGTCTTGATTCCAATCATTTGCTTTAGCTGAGCTGCTTCATTGCGCCGCTGTGCACACGGTTCATGGGCCAGCCCGAGACGTGGGCAGGCAGGTGTAGGGGCCTTTCTCGGTCTCCTCTCTCTCCCCTGCCAGGATTCCTCCACTCCCTTCTGCAACCGTTTCCCAGCTTCGCTTTTCTGATTCTGCTGACCAGAAAGACTGGGTTTTTCCACCGGTGCTCTCACCACCAGGTGCCAAAATGCCAAATGAACCACATCAACGCCAGACGAAAAGCCACAGAAATGGGGAACTCTCATGGTAGCGCACCCCTCCCCAGAGCACCCCCCTCCCCCACAAGAGTCCGTGTGCTCTGTTCGCTCCCCAGGGACTGAGGAGAGCTGCTTTTGTGTCATGTCCGGTTCCTCTGGGAGGGACTCCTTCCCTCATTCCCAGAAGCTGCAAGTCAATTTGACCTGCAAGATCGTTTCTGACAGTGAAGAGGTGGAAACAACTGGAGCGCCCATTAACAAGAATGATGATAGAGACTGTGGGACATCTTCAGGTGGAATACTATGCAGCTGTTAAAAAGAATAGGATCAAACCAATGAACTTGTACTGGTATGCATATATGCGTAACCTGTGGACGCAGACAATGGGGTGGGGAGAGTCTGGGAGCGGGGGATGGGAGCGGGCTGGAAGAGGTTAATGGGGGAAAATAGAGGACCTATGTATTACTTTTAACAATAAAGACAAAAAAACCACTAAAACTTTTTAAAAAATGGTAAGAAGAATAGGATCAATCTAAGTACTAACAAGGAATGATCCCCAGGATGGAGTCTTAGGTGTACAAGTAAAGCTCCAGAACTGTGCGCACAGCCTGTATAGTGGATGCTCTGATGGGCCTCCAGGTCCCCCCTTCCGATCCCAGCAGGAGCATCGCTGCTGAAGGGTCCAGGAGAGTCCCTCTCCAGGAATCGCCCTCAGTCCCCTCCTCAGAGGCAGCCCTCAGTCAGTGATGGGGGATAATGGGAGGGTACAATGGCCTGTCCCTTTGCCTCATTCGGGTTAACTCTGAAGGCTGTCCTCACACCGGAGTGCCCCCTTCACCTGGCAGAGACGTCACTCACGCGCATCGCAGTTCAGCCTGTTCTCCTGCCCGACCCAGTGCCCTCGCTCCTCACAGGTGTTGTTCCAGAAATTCACCACCCCACCCCCTGACCCCCAAATCTCCTGCATTCAAATCTCCATCTCAGAGTCTGTTTCCTGGAGAATGTGACCTGGACAGACACACACCTTTCAGGTAAACAAGCAAAGAGCACACAGTTCGGTACGTCCAGGCTGTCTGTGAAGGCAGGGGAAGTGCTGGGAGAGTGTAGGTGAGGCGTCAACAGCAGTCACTTCAGGGAGGAACGAGGCTGGGGAGGGTATTCAAGAGACACTTTATGTGCAGTGAGTTGGTTACAACTCAAATATATGTGTGTATCTTTGTGGAATTAAAAATAAATGCAAAAATAAATGCAGCCGAAACTGTTTTGGCTCAGTGGAAGAGCGTCAGCCTGCGGACTGAAGGGTCCCAGGTTTGATTCCGGTCAAGGGCATGTACCTTGGTTGCGGGCACATCCCCAGTAGGAGGTGTGCAGGAGGTGGTTGATCGATGTTTCTCTCTCATCGATGTTTCTGGCTCTCTATCAATCTCCCTTCCTCTCTGTAAAATATCAATAAAATATAAAAATAAAAATAAATGCAGTTATAGGAAAAAAAAGAACTCTCACCTGTACCTTCATCCCAGATCCCTCAAAAGCTGGGCTCTGGGACCGGGTACCTACCTGCTAGTGTGCACCTCTGCGTGTCCCTCAGAACCCCACACTCCAGTCCTCAAGCACCTCGACATCTCCTCCCTCCAGTGGTCTCCTGGACTCCCTCTCGGCCAGTGAGAGCATCACCCCCTTTCTACTCGTGCAAACGGGAGGCCATTTCTGACTTTCCTGTCTTGCTGCTTCACTTCCCATCTGCGTTCAAGGCCTGTTGGTGCCCCCTCCCCGGTATTCCTCAGACCCTGTTCCCGTCCGCTGCCGTTCTGTATCCCAGGTGTTCACCTGCTGTGGCCTGAGTTACTGATTCCAAGTTCCGACTTCCTCCTGGGCCCAGCCTTGCTCCTCTTTGGTCCACTCTCCACATCCCGGCGAGGGCAGCCTCCTGCAGCACGAAGACAGGGTGGACTCCGCAGGGAATGCCTCCTATTCTTGCCGCTGAGACCCAGCCCAGTTCGTGACCATTTCCACGTGGGGTCCCGGAGGCGGCCTGGAGTCCGGAAAGGAGAAGGAAATGCCCGCCGTGACCTGGGTGACACGCAGAGCCCCATCTAGGCTCACGGGCCGTGCCCCGTAACAGCCTTTCTCGGTGATTCCATTGAACCCTGTGGATTATGCTGTGTCCATGGGCTACCTGGAAGGGGTTCAAAGAGAATAGGAATGAGGAAAAGATGGGAGAAAAGATGCACAGAGAAAAGTGAAAGTTAAACGTTTACATGTTAAGCTACCGTTTTGCCAGTCTGACAGTGAGCTCGGTCATAGCCTTAAGTGCAGATGGAGGCCGAACACTCACTTTGTGTAAATGGAAAAACAGCCATGGAGAAAGCGTTGAGAGGACTAAAACGGACTTCCCAACGCACTGAGTGGGCCAGTTACCCTGGGGTGTGAGATTCTTAATAAGGCAAGTCTTTAAAATGATGTCTACAAAAGACAAACGTTTTCCTTGAATGGCAGAATTGTAGATAGATCTTTAAAAAAACGTTTTCCATTAAAATAACGTTGATGTGTTTATACTAGTAACACCAACAGTTTCAAAGTTTTCTTATAAAGTAAGGCTGTCACCTCCTTTTTAAAAAATCTTAATTTCCTATAGAAACTTCCCGAGCGCACACGGACAGGGGGAATCGTGTACCGGCCCCCATGCCTCGCCCGTTTCACCAGTTGACCAGTTGCTTTGTGAGTCCCTTATGCCCACTGTCATCTCAGCCCCCCTGCATGTTCCCTTTGAGGGGCTGGGCCTGGGCTCACCAACCTCACTTCTGCTTTGCCAGCTGGCTCCCTGTTGGACTCGGCAGTGTGGGTGCTGGGGGGAGACTGAGGCAGGAGGAGGGCGAGGGACCTGCTCTCCTGTGGGCCCCTGTTTGTTACACCTTCCCCCCCCCCCTCCCCCCCCCCCCCCCCCCCGTGATGCTGCACTACCCTGGCAGCGGCCAAGCCTTCCGGGGCAATGGCAGTATGCAGTTGGCACGTTTTCTAACTCACACCCCAGCCTCCTCAGAGACCCCAGGCAGCCGAGTGCCTCTGGAGGTGTCAGGGGTCTTCAGAGGCCCTGGGGTCCCCCTGGGCCGGAGACCAGCCCTCTTCCTGGGAGCTCTGGTTCCCGCCGAGGGCCCACCCCAAGCCTCTGGGCCCTGGCATTGCGACCCCTTCCCTTTGCTGCCCAACCCTGGGGCCTTCGCTGCTCCCTGCAGCTGCCACGCCCCCGGCACCTGAGGTTCTCTCTGCCGCTCGGTGACCCGGCTACTAATTCTTCATGTCCAGTCCCCATTACGATGACTTGTGTGGTTTCTGCTCCTGACAGGATCCTGACCGATCGCCCCCTCTTTCTTTCTGAAGTGTTTTAAGAGCAGCCCTTACGCCATTTCCCCTGCAGGGGCCCCAGGATGTATGGCTAACTAACGTCTACGCACTGAAATGTTTCAGATAACCACCGTGGTGTAAACAAACAGGAAAATTAACAGGAGTTTTTAATGCCATTTAGTAGTTATTTTGCATATCCATTTCCTGCACCTTCCTAATGGCTTCTGAGATCTTCATGAGCATCATTCACAGATGCCCTCGTGAGGGAGGGAGGCAGAGGGCAGAGGGATGTGGGAGGGTGGTTTACTGCTCCAGGTGAGAATCCTGGAAGAACTAGCACGCTGCTTACACCGGGGGTAGGAAGGCGTCCTGGGAAGACAGGACTTGAGGGGCAGAGCAAGGGGTGGTGGAGGCCCTGGGAAAGAACAGCGGGGTCCAGGTGTGTTGGTCCCAGAATTATCCATCGCCTTTGGGCACGGCCTCCTCACCACAAGCCTGTGTGGGGAACAGTGAAGCAAGCATCTCCGGTCCACAGTTTTACCAAGAGAGCAGCTGGCACGGGCGCCTAGGGGTAGGAGGAGGTGACGTGCAAACAGAGCTGAGCTGATGCTTCGCCGAGGTCATCCGTGACTGGGAAGCCGGTCCCAGCACGGCTCGCGCAGCTGGCTCCACCCTTCCCCTGACATAGACCCGCATCGCTGTCCCTGGAGGAGCGCCCATTGCCAAATGGCTGGGTTCATCATGAAAGTTTCAGTGATTTATTTATCTTCCCAAGATTCTCCAAACACGAGAAACTTAATTGGACTTGTCTAAACACTGTCAGTCACCCGTAGCCTGGGAGACCTCCTCACTCCATGTTCAGAGCATAACTAAAATTAATGACACACTAAAGATGCCAGAACTCCTGTCTCGGGTGGAGGCAGAAGGAAAAGCAGTGACAAATGATTGCGCGTATTTCATAGCGGTGCGGCATTATCATTCGGTCTCGAGGGAGGGGGGACAGCGAGCCCCCAGACCGGGAAAGCATGCTGGTCGCATTGGCCATTCTCTAAGGAGCGCCGCCAGCGTCCTGAGCCTGCAGGCTGGCCTCGCACCAGACGGGGGAAATTTTAATTTTACGGGGAGGCAGTTTTCATTTAATTTGGTGAGATTTGGTGCTGATCCATTAGCGATAGAGCTGCAATTGCACCTGATCAATTTCTCAGCGTATCAAATGAGCTGTTACTTTCACAGCTTCTGTTGACCTTGGAGTCCAGGCTATCCTAGTGTTTCTGGGTTTATTTTCGGCGAATGTTATAGGCTCAATAACTGCGCAAGCGCCAACTTTAGAAAATCAAGCTGCATTCTCCTTAATCTCAACCTACACAATTCACCAAAAGACCAGGAGGGAGAAAACCAAGTTTCTACTTCGGCTTTGCTGTTTCTGGTGACATCAACCGTTTAAGTCAAGTTCTGTAGGATGGCAGTTTTCTCATCTGTAAAAGGGACATGAGTGAGAACACTTGCCTCGTTTTGCTCATAGGGTTGAATGAAATGAGATAGAGTCCTTTAAAAATGGAAACAGCTACATCTTCAATACATCAATCTCTCTTTAAGTTCCAAAGCTGTATAACCAACTCCCTGCTCAAGTTGTGTGTCCCAAAGGCAAAACAAATGCAGCATGTCCAACAGTGAATCTATCCTATTTTCTCTCAAAATGTACCCCTTTTCCATGTTTTAATCATCCAGTCTATGATCTAATTAAAACCTTGTTATTTCAAGGGTTTCTGTTTTTCACCTGATGGCTGGTTTCCAAGGGGCAGGAGGCAGAAACTGCCAGGTCAGTTGAGGACTAAGTCTAAAACTGGTACATCATCACTGCTGATCAGCTGTATTGCTCAAACCCGTCCCTGAGTTCACCCAGATTCAACACAGTGGAGAAATCAACTACCTCACGATGGGGGCATAGAAAGCTCCTATTGAAAAGGATGTGTGGAATGGGAGATACTATTGTGACCACCTTTGGAAAATACAGTATGCTGCAGTGGCAAGATCAGAAATCAAACTCCAACTCAACTAACTACACACCCAAAGCACTTAGCCATGAAGCGACATTGCCTCGTCTGTTCAGAAGAGCAGTTCCTTCGCTTCCGGGAAATAGCTGAACTAAGGAAATATTGGTGCTTCTCAGTCATTCGTTCATTGCTCATTCATTTATTCATCCAGTATCGTTGAGCATCTCCAGCCAGCCCGGGCCTTGTTTGAGTGCACCCAGCAGTGAGCGGAACAGACACGTGACGGCCTCCTGGCCTTTCCTCCACCATTGCACAAGGGGTTTCATTTTGAATCGATGGAATCAGAATCAGTTGTTTTTCAGAACTAGTAACGATCAATTTTTGATCCTAAAGAATGTTGGGATGAAGGCCTTTGGGGAAGTAGAGGGCGGCACATAGTTTCAGATTGAAGCTTGACCCAATCAAAGTTCACAGCATCGTGAAATATTTAGAGCTCGTGGTGTGGCATGTATGCCGGGGACATGGTACATTTTAAATATTTACAGCTGATGCTTTCAATTACGTGACCGTACTTGACACGTAGCAGCTTGTAGGAAAAAATGCTTGAATTTAGCATGCAAGTGAATTAATGTCACATCCTGTCCTAGGGTCAAACTGTGGTGCTGGCTAAATGGCCAACAGTTGGCAGGCCAGTTGCCAAAACCAGCAGTGGGATCGCTGTGCAATCCAATTCCCTCATTAAGACAACTGAAACAATAACAACCGAATCAGATTCGCTCCCTGAAAATCTAATCAATTGCTCCAAAATCGGATATAACAGCTCTCTAATCAAATTAATTTAATTGTATTCGGTTTCGTCAAGTGACAGAGGCACAGCTGTCATGGGCGCCTGCTCTCTCCTCATGAACAAAGGATGACATAATATGAGCATTTGAAGGAATCCAACAGACATCTGGTTTTGTGCCTCTCCCCTGGGAGAAAGTGGAGACAGCGTACGGAGTCACTAGATAAATGTGGTGTCTCTCTGGAGTGCTAAGTGTATCCTGAAATTTGGAGAGGGATACATTTGCATATTTAAACAAGTACCAATATATCATGGGACACACATTAGTCACCATAAATCAGATTATGCTGTGGCAACGAAAACGTCCAATCTCAGTGATTTAAAACAAAACTCATTTTTCATTCATGCGACATGCCCACGAGGGTCAGCTGGGGCCCGTGTTCCACTCTATCCTCATTCAGGATCCAGATTCATAAGGCAGACTCTGTAGAACTTTGCCTTTTGTCTAGTGGAGGGAAGGACAGCTAGAGTAAATCATGGGCTGGATCTGAAAGTGGCAGATGTCATTTCCGCACACACTTCATTGGCCAAAGCATGTCATGTAGGCCCACCTATCTTCACAGAGGGTCAGGGAAGTGCACTCCTACATGTGGCCAGAAGAGCTAGAAATATTTAGTGAACAGTATTAATCTCTACCACAGAACAGGGTGCAAAGTTCATATAAACTTTAGGATGAAACACAAGATTTAGAAGTTTCCTGCAACCTGTGTACATCCACTTCAATATTGATTAAGCAGGAGAATCCTAGGAGATGATGCATACTTGCCTGAAATGTTTTATCTTATAATGTATATAAATACATGCATTACATGTAAGACATATAAATGTATATTCATTCTCTTATCTTTTGATGTCAGTCTAAGGAGATTTCTATGAGAGTGAGTTCATTGATTGGAGTTTCTTCTTGTCTAATATCACTAAGTGCCTGGTCTATGGGAGAATCGAAAGCCACCAGCAAAGCCATCTGAGTGGGAAGTCCTTCAAGATGTGTTACAATTCTTTGACTATGGTCTCTTTCATACTTTATTAGGAAGCAATTTCCAGATGCAAGTGATTTGCATTTGTTAAATATTTCCAAAGTTTTAAACTTATTTTTCCAGCATTTACTATTTATTTTGAAAGATTTCAAACATATAGACAAGAATCCATTCTTGCATATGTACCAGCTAAATTGTATAGTTTTCATAGAAACAATAGCTCTACTTTTTTTTTTTTGGAATTAGATTCTGTGCATTTCAATGATATTTAATTAAATTCTAGAATTGTAATAAGTGCAAAAGCCACCAACATGTTTGGAAATGATGCAACTCAAGTGGCAGGAACAGCAGTGCAAGGACATTCTAGAGCAGGCGTCCTCAAACTACAGCCCGCGGGCCACATGCGGGTGTTTTTGCCGTTTTGTTTTTTTACTTCAAAATAAGATATGTGCAGTGTGCATAGGAATTTGTTCATAGTTTTTTTTAAACTATAGTCCGGCCCTCCAACGGTCTGAGGGACAGTGAACTGGCCCCCTGTTTAAAAAGTTTGAGGACCCCTGTTCTAGAGCAAGCATGTCAAATTCGCGGCCCATGGGCCACATGCCTCATTTATCAGCCCCGTGTTAGCCATTGAGTTTGACATCCTTGTTAATCTAAAGAGTATACAGCCACAAGCCCCAGCCATTCCTGTACATTAGGCAGGGCATTTAAAATGACAAATGGAGAGCACCTAATGATTATCTGGTGAAGTGATTAATTAAAAGAACTGGTACTAGCCTGGCTGGTGTGGCTCAGTGGTTGAGCGTCGACCTATGAACCAGAAGGTCATGGTTCGATTCCCGGTCAGGGCACATGCACAGATTTCGGACTCTATCCCCAGTATGGGATGTGCAGGAGGCAGCCAATCAATAATTCTCTCTCATCATTGATGATTCTATTACCCTCTCCCTTCCTCTGTGAAATCAATAAAAATATTTAAATAAACAAAGAACTTGTGCTAAACTTTGGTGGAAAGGTTTTGGAGCACTGTCTAACCCCTCCTCATATTGCAATTAATAAACTTAAAGCCCAGAGCCTATGAACTACTTAAATTAACCCATTCATTCACTCATTCCTTAATTCATTTATGGATACACTCATCGTCAGGATAGTATAGTGGGTACGAACCTGGGTCCTGACACTAGACTGTCTGGATTTGAATTCCCCTTGTGCTAAGTGACTTACGGCAAGTTTTTTCACTCCTCAGTTCCCCTGACTGTAAAATGGGGAAAACAAGACCTACCTCATAGGATTGTTGTGAAGAATAAATGAGATAATAGATGTAAACGCTATGTAAATGTTAACTTAGGATAAACACATTCATTTCAAGAATATTTGCTGAGTAAATGCCATGTGGCATTTATTGGACTAACTGATGGAGAAAGAACGATGACCAATAGCACAGTTTCTTCTCTTGTAGAGATTATAGTCTAAGTGGGGAGACAGATATTAACAAAATAAGTTTTGAAATAATAGGCACAATTTAATGACATTCTGAGTGGAAGTACAGGATGTTTTGGAATGAACTTTTCCTCTTTGTATCCTGAGAGGTTAGTGGAGTCTGGCACATACTAAGTGTACAATAAAACATTTCTGGAATTAATGAATAAATAAATATATGACATAATAATAATAATAATATCAATTTAGTGAATAAGAAAGTACTAAAACTAAAGTTACCTAATTTCTAGTTGTTCTAGTTCACTAAGATGCCTTCTTTCTTTAGATAGGTTTTCTAAGATTTGAACTTAGATGACTAGTTTCAGAATTCTAACTTTGATGATAGAAGCACATTTATGTTCATAAATTTAAGAAAAATGCAAATAGAATATCATTACACATTTGAGCCACTATTTTTATGTGCTTTAAAATCAGTTTCTTTATGTGTAAAGGTTTAATCTTTTGACTAGCAAGGGATGCTATTCAATGGTAAGTAAATGCTAAAAAGCATCATGTTACATTGCCCCCTAGCCAAACAGACCTGCCATTTAGCAGGTATCTGAGGCCTGCCCTAATGGTAATGACAGACACACAGGGAAAGTGTGGGCACTCTAGAACTCCTGGAGGAGGAGCGAGCGGCGAGGCACCTTTCTGGGGAGCTCAGTTTCAACAGAAGGTTTACCCGCGATAAACATGAAACAAGAGTGCTAAGCAGAGCTTTTTTCAAGATGCATTGCATGCTTTCCTTAGGTAGAATGTTCTGCAAACGCAGACTGTCCGTTTTAGCGAAGTCGCTGACAGCAAGAGAAGCCTGTGCAGTTGGGTTGCAGAGAAGAGAGTGGGCAGCCCTGGACGGTTCTGTTTGCTCTATGTATTATCTAACCTGCTGTTGATTCGCTCTCGTGTATTCTTCATTTCAGATATTGTGTTCTTCAGCTATGATTGGTTCCTTCTCTTATTTTCTAAGCCTTTGTTGAGGTTCTCACTGACATTCCCTATTGTATTCTAGGACAGCTACTTTGAATTCTTTATCAGGCTAATTACTTACCTCTCTTGCATTAGCTTTTTTTTTTTTTGCTTTTTTTTTTTTTCTGGGTCCATTTGTCTTGTTTCTTTATTTGGAACATATTCCTCTCTCTTCTCATTTTGTTTGACTTCCTGTGTTTGTTTCGATGAATTGTACAAAACAGCTCTCTCTTCAATCTTGAAGGAGTGGCCTTGTGTATGAGCAACTTGTGTGTAAACTGAATGTACGGGGTGGTTTGGCTGGCTGTTAGAGCCTGAGAGAGTGAGTGCCATGCCTGGGGCACCCTGCGCAACTGGCTGGCCAGGTAGGAGTAGGCTTGGTGCAGGGTGGCCCAGGGTATATTGGTGTGGCGATGTCCTGGAAGTCCAGCTGTCTGGGGCTGGAGTGGGCTCAGGTTGGTGTGGCCCATGGCACCTTACAGGTCAGCCAGAGCATTTAGACAGAGATCTCTTCATGCTAAGCAGATGGAGAGGGAACATAAACACAGTACCTACTAGGAACTTCTGATCTTGGAGAGTTCCTGCAGATCCCGAGATTCCGAGTGTTCCTGTAGTCCCTCTCCCCCCACCGCCACCCCAATTCTCTACGCCACCTCTCTTTTCTCTCTTCGGTGTTGTGCAGAAGCTGTTCAACCAGCTTCCATCATTTTTTTCAGGAGGAATTGCTCTATATGTAGCTGTATATTCAGTATTGTTCATGGGAGGGTGTGAGCTCAGGGTCTTCCACAATATTTAATACTTGCAATGTTAGGTGCCTAGTTTTCTCTATGCGCCTATTGAGGTGGATGTTTGGCAGTATTTAGCTAATTATTTATTGTAGACAATTTTCATAAATAATTAAGCTTCAGGGGTCAATTTTGCTTGTCTTACAGACTCCTCTCTTGTCCTCTGAAAGTCTGAACTACCTCTGCTCACTGCTTCCCTGACTTCTCTAAATCTTTCTTCCTTTCTCCCTCTCTCTTCCCTCCCTGTTGTCACTGTTTTCCTCTCTCCCACCATGTTCGTGTGTGGTTTTTTTTTCCTGTTTCTTTCCTTTTCCCCCTCTTCTTGTCTTCTTCCACTCTTTATGCTTCTTTTCCCCTTCCTCCCTCTTCCTTCAGCCTTCTTTCCCTTGGAAAATGTTTACTCTTCTTTCTCCACCAGCAGAAGCCTCCATACCTATCTCGTCATCTTTATAGTTGCCTTGCAGGTTAAGTCACAGGGTTTCCCTGAGGTGTGTCTCCTAAGCCTGCCAACTGTTCAGGACTGCAGATCTGTAGATAGAGTGCTGCATGCTTAAAGAAGAGCTGATAAGAACAATCCAATACAAGCTGCCAGTCAACACTTGACAGCTTGCAGAAGAGCTCTCTGAAAGAGAAGGGAAATAATGCTGTCCAGAAGCCAGAGGCGCGTCTAGCATTCCACGCCAGCATCCCGAAGTACAGGGCAGACAGCAGGAGAAGCGCGATTTAAACGGAGCAAAGTAAAAACACAACGCCGGAGCTGGGAAGAGCTCATGGTAGCTAAACGAAGAATTAGAAAGTGGGTTGGAAACTTCCCGTGGGAGCCCTGAGCTGGCCTGTTTCCCCACTCAGTTGACTCTGTGCCAGCAAATACATCTCCTTTTCATTTGTCAGCATTCGTTTTCTTGTTAGAGACTGGGATTCCCGGCACTGGGAGAGACCAGACTGCTTAAAATGCAGGACCGGAGCGCCTGCCATGATCTCTGCACGCTGGCGTCCTCATGCTCTAGAGATGCTGATGGTCGTCCCTGCCACCGGGGCAGGAGCTGGGTGTGTTTCAGGGGCTGCTGGCACCTGGGGACAAACCCTGGTGTTTCTGCAGGGGCAGTTCCCTCCTATTGTCTAGCTCCCTCCCCCTCCCATGGTTTTTGTCTTAGACCGTTTTCTTTCTCCTCGAGCTTACCTGGAGAAAGAGCCAAACAGCTAAGCATTAGGGTTGCGGTCCTTTTTCAGGGGAGGGAGGCTGGGAACTCGCCTGGGAGCCGGTGGGGGTGGGGGGGGGTGCGGGGGTGGTGGTGGTGCTGGAAATGTTCTCCATCTGAGTGCATGAGGGTATGCATATGTAAATGTTCATTGAGCTGTACATGTAAGATCGTGCACTTCACTGTGTGTCAGGTGTACCTTTAAAAAAGAGAGAAAATCCAGGATCAGCAGGTCTGGGTTTGCAGCCACTTAGGGTTGTGTGCTCTCTGCTCTTGCCAAGACTACCTGCCACGTAGGAGGTTTTGTGGACATAATGATCCCGCGCTCAGCAGTGCCAAGTGCTTGGTTCAGGGCTCCTCAAGAATAGATTGCAAGCGTCGTCATTACTGTTTGAGAAAATGATGCTCAGAACATGGTAACAAATGCAAATGTTTGGACTTAAAATCCTTCTCTGCTTATTGGAGCACCTGGGGAGCATCTTCAAGGCCTTACCTCACAGGGGTGACCAAATGCGGAGGTTTTAGGCACCATAGAGGCTCACCGAAGAAAATGATCAGGCAAGGGGCCTGTGGTTGCGCGTTAAACCACACTTGCCAGGCAGCCCCAGTCTCCCAGCCAGTCTGTGCAGGCTGGCCTCACCTGTATATCACACCCATTCAGACACGTTTCTTGAGTTCTGGAGGCAAATTTTAATGAATTCATTTTGGCAAGTAAACCCCACTGATATGCAAAATGCAAACTCCTGATATATGCGCTCAGACGCCAATGCTGAGAAACACAGCTGTGACTAATGGCATTATTGCAGCTCAGCAGTGGCAAATCCGAGCCTTCCTTACGCGTTTCCCGCCATCGTTAAAATCTGTTTCACTATGCCCAGGAAATGAGGCCCCTGCTATTTATTGCTGACCTCTACTTTGCATGTAACTACTTAGACATCCATAGCCGTATAGAATTTCAGCGCTCTGTGAGTCCTTAGGCTGAGTCACGTGGAAACCCTCACTCTATAAATGAAGTAGGAGGGGACGTTTCTTGGGTTCATTCATCTTCACAACTCTTCAGTGACTGTGCCAGGATCTGTGGTAGACCCTGGATTACGTAACACGCCATGGAAAATGGCCTCAAGCTCTCTTCTAGAGCTCTCCCAAGCCAGACTCTAATTGAATCAGTACTGCCTGATATGCATCAATGTCTTCAATAAAACAGTAATCTAGACCAGCCAGTGGTCTCCAACTGGTGGTCCACGGATCACTGGTGGTCCATGAGGTCTGAAAGGTTGGCGACAGCTGAATTCTAGACCATCTATGGTGGCTGGAGCGCCGAGTTAAATAGCCAAGGGAGAGGCAAGGGCCCGGCCAGCCGGCACTGCAGCCAGGTAGGCTTGTGCACAGGTGAGACGCTAAGCTGTGGCTCTGAGCTCCCGTCTCTGAGCTCCCGTGCTCGGAGCTGGATGGGGAAAGGCAGTCATCACTGCTATCCTCCCTGCATCCCTCATAGAACCTCCTCTGCTGCATGCAACCTTTTGGGGCATCCCTTTTGCTTCCTGACGTCCTGATTTGTAGGCTACTCTAGACAGTCACTCCCTTCTGAATTCAAGCACCTAACTGTACCGGAAAGAGAAATGGAATACGCAGGGGACTGCGCAGTCTCCAAACTCCCTAAACCATGGGCCCTGACTGCATCTGTTATGGGGCCTGAAACCACACTTCATCACCCTCTAGGCTAGTAACCTAAACCAGTGAAGTGAAGCAGGTACAAGGCACCAGAATAGAGGGGGCTGTGGCAAATCGGAAGGGCACAGCCTGCATAAAGGGCAGGCGCTATTCTGCTCAGAGAGTTTTTCCATGGAGATTGCAGATCCAGCATTGCAACATCTTCAGATTGTTTTCAGATAAGCCAGAAATGTCAATTTTTTAAAAAAATATTTTTTTTATTTCAGAGAGGAAGGGAGAGGGAGAGAGAGATAGGAACATCAATGATGAGAGAGAATCATTGATCAGCTGGGGATCGAGGCGCAACCAGGCATGTGCCCTGACTGGGAATTGAACTGTGACCTCCTGGTTCATTGGTCAATGCTCAACCACTGAGCCACACCGGCCGAGTGAAATTTTAATTTTTTAAGACTAGATTTCCCAGTTTTTTGAAGTCATTCTGTGCATCAAAAAAAAAAATAAAAAAAATTGTAGGTCTTAATTCCCTCCTGCCCCCCAAACTGCTGCCCTAAAGGATGGTCTAAAGATATTCTTTCAAATTCAAGGTTAGCGGGTGGATGGAGAATGAGGATGTGCAGGTAGGTGTTTGGATGTTAGGGCCGGTTACTCCTTGGATCCGGCAGATAGTGCAGATATAGTGAGAGGGAGCTGTGATCACGAGGAGGCTTGGTTCCAGCCACGCTACCCATCTCTCCCTCTGGCAACGCCATTAAAGCAAACTGAGCCTCCTTTTCTCCCCTGGTAATATGGGCGCATGCCATCTTCTCAGGGATTAGTCATCAGTCAAGACGTTTCATGTTACTCATCCATCCACTCATTCATTCCTTCAGATATTTGCTAAGAACCTACCACGCAGCAAGCACAGAGCTAAGTGCTTGCAATTAGTCATGAGCAGAAGGAACAGAGACCTGGGCCTCGAAGAGCACACAGATAAGAGGGACAGACAGGCGGACAGTGGGCGGTGTGACAGACATCGTGATGGGGTGGAGGTGCTATGGGAGCCACATGCGACCTGGCTTTCTCTTCCTCACCTCTTCCCAGCTCCGTGTTCTCACCACAGGTCTCCAAGCTACTTCCTGAACACGCCACGCCTCTCCATGCCATCCTCTCTCCTCTCCTAACATCCTCGTCCTTGCTGTTCTTTCAGCCTGGAAATGTCCTTCCCCAGGTATTTGTGGAGCGGCTCATTTATCTCATTCACCCCTTCGTCACAGAGGTGTCCTCCAGCTATCCTATCTGATTTATGATTGTTTTGCACTTGACATTCTGGCATATGTTTGTTTTGTTGTTGTTATTACCCATTGTCTGTCAGCTTGATGGGAGCCTGGACTTGAGACTCTTTCATTCAGGGCTATCTCCCTATTACTGGAGCACAATCAAGACCCTGGGTGTATTTATCGAATGTTTGTTAAATGACTGAATGAGGGAAAAGGATGGGAGAACCTAATTTGGTTCAGGGAAAGCGTCCTGGCAAAGATGATGTGTAAGTTGGTGAGATAAAGAAGTTGTTTGGATAAAGAGGGCGAATGCACAAGTGTTTGGGGCAGAAGCCAGCATGTGGGAAGTCCTGGAGATTAGCAAGAGCTTGTCACAACAGTGGAAGAAGGGGAGTGTGGCTGAGTGCGAGCATGTGGAAAGGGTGGGGTTATGGAGAGAGCTGTGGACGGAGCGGCAGGCAGAGGCAGATGTGCCGGGCTCTGCGGGCCTCAGATGGAGCTCGGACTTCCTCCCATAATGCAGGGCTGCAAAATGGTACAGCCACTGGGGAAAGCATCCTGGCAGCTCCCACACGACCCAGAAATAGGACTCCAGGTATTTACTGCAGTGAAACGAAACTTCCTTCCACACGGCAGGCTCTGAGTTTTTCTAACAGCTGCTTTCTTTATCACCAAAATAACACAAAACGGTTCTATATTTTGAGTGCTGCAGTGGTTACATGGCTGTGTGTGTCTGTCAAAATCTGCATAATCATACACTCCAAAGAGTGACTTTTCTGCATGGAAATTATTTTTAATTAAAGGAACTAGGGGAGGCCATTAGGATGTTACCAGTGGAGGAGTCATACCATCAGATCCGTGTTTCCAGAGAATCGCTCTGGCCGGGGCACAGGGAGAGTGGAAATGGGAACCCAAGAAGGAGTTAGTAGTGGGCCGGCTGAGAGAGGACAGCAGCTCAGACCGTGGTCAAGTGGGCGGGGAAGAAGTAGAGGATTTGAGACATAGTTAGAAAGTAGAATCCGCGTGGCTTGGTAATTCATTAGCCATGGGAAATGAGAAAGAGAGAAGAGTCAAGAATGATGCAGAGGAACTTGGCTTAGGGGCAACTGGGGAAACAGTGATGCCATTAGCCAGGTACACGTAGGAGGGGCGGGAGGAGGGGCAGTCCTGGGAGACACATGGTGTGAGGATCACATGAGATAAACGTGAGTTGACACCCATCGTGAGGGCACTTAATGTCTCATTGGTTTGATTGGTTTGTTTTGTTTTATGTCATCTAGCTGGCACACCCCTGATTACTTAATTCTAGGGGCCTCTTTGCAGCCATGATAAAAAATGCACCTGTCTTATGTTTATGCGTTACAAGGGAGACATCATGCTGTGTAGCATCAGCACTTTCGCGTCTCCCATGCTCGGTGCTGCCACCGCTTGGCTGCTTAGGCCGTTGTGTCTGCTCAGTTTGCACAGGGGCAGCCATAGCATTAAGATAGTGAGTCAGATGGTGCGCCATTCCGCATGCCAGCTACCACTTCCAAGGCACTTGAGAGATTCATCAGCAAACAAAACAGAAAGCAAAAGGATTCCAAAGAAAAGTCAGTGCAAATGCCCTAGGATAGAGAGCTGTTCCCTGTCGAGGCCGGAGCACCTGCGCGTGGATGTGGCTGCGGTGGGTCTGACTGTACATAGGAACGTGAGCTTCCACATTCTCCGCGTTGTCTGCTCCGTTCATGCTCTGGCCTAGATCGAGCTGGAGTGTGTATCTCTGGCCAAACCACCTTCTCCTGTTGTCATGTAGCCCAGATTCCGTGTGGTCTGGCCTGGCAAGGAGAAACCCGAACTAAGTGAGCGTGCTCATGGCCTGGAGACTATTGATTTCTTTCAGAGTATGCAAAAGTCCCAGCCAATGTCATACTGTTATTATTTTTAAAAGTATATTTTATTGATTTCAGAGAGGAAGGGAGAGGGAGAGACACGGACAGAAACATCAATGATGAGAGAGAATCATTGATTGGCTGCCTCCTGCACATCCCACACTGGGCATCGAGCCTGCAACCTGGGCATGTGCCCTGACCAGGAATCAAACTGTGACCTCCTGGTTCATAGGTTGATGCTTAACCACTGAGCCACACCGGCCGGGCCAATGCCATATTATTGACCCTGAAAATATTCTTGTGAAATTAATTGGAAACGCTTGCCTATATTTATGAGCAGGGAAGCAGAAATAAAGAGTTATTCATTCAAAAACAAATCAGGCTAGATTCTAACGGAGGATAATGTCAGGATGTTGTTTCCTTAATTTTCCCTGCATCATCTTCCCCTGGCCTTAGCAGCATGCTGCAGCGTTATGGGCTTTCTAAGTGTCAGATTCAATGAGACTTCTCTCTGGTGCTGGCCTCTCCGTGGGTGGGATTATGGGATGACTTTGCTGTTCTTTGTGGTGTCCAAGCGTGTTGGGTTTTCTATAACAGCATTTGCATTATAAAGATAATGAAAGAAACGTCACTAAAAAATAGTATGCACAAGTATGAACCCATTTAAAACGGCACGTGTGAGATGGCACGTCCAAATGCCAACAGCAGGCAGGATATCATTGTGCCTAGGAATCTGGGTGATTTTGCTTTTCTTCCTAGTGCTTTCTGCATCTTTCCAATTTTCTGACGAATACAATTTATTTCCATAATCAGGAAATAACCACTTTTGAAATTGCTAAGCAGCGTTCTTCTCCTCAAGGTCTCTGAGCGGGAGGAAGCCTGGCTTTCAGTGCAGAACCTGAAAGTAACCAGCTTTGTGACTCAGGCAGGTCGCATCCAGTGACTGGCCATTTCCATGGCTTCACGGGTATGTGTGTGTGTGTGGGGGGGGGGGGGGGTAGAGTACTAGTGCCATCTTCCCCGTGGGCCTCAGGCCCCAGTGAGCTAACACACGGCACAGCACTTGGAAGGAAGGTGCTGAGCTGGGTACCAGAGCTACAGCCGCTGTTCTGGTACCCAGCTCAGCTCTGGTACCCAGCTCAGCACTTGGAAGGAAGGTGCTGAGCTGGGTACCAGAGCTACAGCCGCTGTTCAGTAGTATTCTGTTCAATATTATTAAGGGAACGTATAATTTGAAGGCGTGCCTTTATTTTATTTGATGGCAGAGCGACTAAATCACAGCTATTAAAGCAGCCTCCTGTACTTTAGCACTTCTTGTGCCCACTGATGTCATGTGAGAGCATGGGGGCGGGAAGGTTTGTCCCTCCACGCCTGGGCATCCTGCCACCAAGCAGGCCCAAGCCAAGGGTTCTGGCTCTGTGAGGGAGGCGAGCCGGTGGTGGGTGGGAGTCGGGGCAGTGCCAGCCCATGGAGAGGGCTGCTCCCTGGCCAGGCAGAAGCCCGTCTAACAGGGACTCTGGGAGCTGCAGGGTGCCCCTCTGAGTCTGGGTTGCTGTGCCTAAATCTTCCATGAAGACAGACTGTCAGACGTTCTACCCAGCAAAGCACAAGTCTTGGCTGCACATGAACAGGAAAATCTATGGCTGAGCAGGATGGCTCTGCCAGGGAACTGAAGCCGCTGTTCCCTTTTAGCGAAAAGTCTTGCAAGGATCAGTGTCCGGTCCTGTAGTTTTATAGCTGTAACGATTCACACACATTCTCCGTAAGAAGAAAACATGATGGAAATAAAGGCTTAGAGATCAACCTGTTAAAACAGAGGAGATTTTATAATAAAAGCAGAGAGGGAGAGATTTCTACTTCTCTGAATGTGAAGTTTCACTAAGCATTTGAAACTATATTCTCTGGGTACTCCCTCCCTCTCTCCCCCCAGGAATGGAAATGGCAATTATGTCGTGTGGGGATTCTGCTTGTGTAAGTTTCTTCTGAGGCTGAGCACTGCAGGAGGCGGGGGCTGCTTTCCAAAGCTTGTGTCCCCAGCACACTTTTGTTAGGACGTCTTTACTGTGAAGTGATTGGGATGCTGGTGGAACTAAGGGTCCTTGAATGCTTTTCTGGGTTATACCTGGCTGATTTTTCCATATACCCTAAAAGAAAGAAAGGTATTTCCTCCACTTTTCAAGCAATTTTAGGAATTGTCCTATGGTTAGAAAAACACAGCAAACAAAAGCTTAAGCTTATGAATATGAAATCTGAATGTTGGAAGACATCTATATATATAAAAGGCCAGTATGCAAAGTGTCCCCTCCGGAGTTTGACCGGGAGACCGGGAGTTTGATCGCTCGCTATGATGTGCGCTGACCACCACGGGATGGCATGGAACGAAGGAAGGCCCAGCCAGCAGCTGGCAGCTGGGGAAGGGAGGCCCTGAGCTTGCAGCTGGAAGGCCCCGATCGGCCCTGATCACCGGCCAGGCCTAGGGACACTACCCATGCACAAATTTCGTGCACCAGCCTCTAATCTTGACATAATTTGATTACTGTCTGTGTGACTCCAGTTAAGCCAGCCCAGAGAGGTGGCCAGAGGAAATCAGATGGTCCTCTTGGCTCAGGCTCTGAAACTGACTGGTTCCATGAGAGGTTGGAACCAGTTTTGCTACCCACCATGCACCTCTCACCTTCACCTGCAAATAGAAAAGGCCATCACAATACGGAAAGGAGGTTAGTGAGAGAGGATTTTTCTGAACCCAGGACATTTCCTCTCCTCCTCCTACTCAAACGAAAACTGTGATGGGAGGTGGGAAAAGGTAGGGTGCTTCGGGGTGTTGGCCAGGAGATCAGACTAAGTCTTGCCCACTCACCCACCATAACTGCAGAAATCCGAGGCTGTCATGGGTTCAGAGAGAAATCTTGGGAAAGTTTGACAGGTGTTCGACACAGCTGGGAGGGCATAGAGTCAGCCAAAGTCCAAAGGAAAAAGATTGATGGGATTGTTCCCAGTAATAGGGTGAAGAGAGAGGGCAGACGGGATAGCAAATAACATTTCCTTCTCTGGTGGCAAGGGCGGGTGTCATCCTGTCATCCATGGGACAAAGTGGTCATCTCAGATGAAAGCCAGGTGCTGGTTGCCTTGAAATGACCCCACCCAAGGGGTCTGCTCGAAGGGACGAGACAACCCAGCTGAAAGAGACCGGTGGGTCAGCTGCTATGGAGGTAGGAGTGAGGGCATCCTGAATGGCCAGTCGGGAGACATTATTTCCCTCAGGCAGATGTCCCCAGCAAGGAGGTCACCAAAAAACCACTAAAGGACTGGATAAGAGAAAAGGCCAGGGTTTGCCATCTAGAAGCCACCACCACCATATTGCTACAGTGCTGGTCAGATGAGGCTGTTTGCCCCCATTCCTCTCCTCTCTCCCCTTGCCCTGGTTCTGGAGGAGTTCAAAGCAGCAGAGTAAGTTGGGGGGGGGGGTGTATTTTAGGGTGAATAAGGAACTGATCAATATCCTCCACTCTTCCTTAACGCAAGTATTTGAGCCCAGGTCAGGCCTGTGTTGAGGGAGGAGAGAAACTTTGAAATACATGAGAGATTAAAGTTTTGGATTAAATAAACTGGTCTTTTTAGTACCTGAAAATGAGATATCCTTGATCTTGACTAACTAGAAAAGATAAGGGGTCGGCCTGAGATACCATCAAAGTGTGAAGAGCAGAGACCCAACAGAGAAGGATGGAGATCCATGGGCAGAAAAATGAATTTGTTCCCGGAGAGTCCAGCCCGCTGACATTTCAGTTATCTGAGGAAGGACTGCAGAGTGAGGTTTTATGAACAGTTTTGGAGTCTTGATCTTTGACATATAAAAATATTCTTCCATTTCTATTAAACCTTTTCCTACCTCCCATCACAGTTTTCGTTTGAGTAGGAGGAGGAGAGGAAATGTCCTGGGTTCAGAAAAATCCTCTCTCACTAACCTCCTTTCCGTATTGTGATGGCCTTTTCTATTTGCAGGTGAAGGTGAGAGGTGCATGGTGGGTAGCAAAACTGGTTCCAACCTCTCATGGAACCAGTCAGTTTCAGAGCCTGAGCCAAGAGGACCATCTGATTTCCTCTGGCCACTTCTTGGCCAACCTCTATCTTTGATAACATGATCTAGTCTAGTTGTGGATTTGAAGAGCTCTCTTCCACTTACTCTGCAGGCATTTGGATGTTAAGAGCTCGGTAGATGGTCCAGAATGTAAAACTGAGATCTTGAAAGGCAAGTTTTCTATTGAAATATAAGGTATAGTATTTGTAAAACATGACTGGGGAGCCTTTCTCTGAAAGGCAGGTTTGACTTTAAGAGAATCCCTGGTATTTGTAGCTAAGATCATAGTGATTAAGACATCAAGCCCAGAGCCTGGCTCAGTTTCTTCTGAATTAAATGACCCTGAGAAAATTACATAACCACTCTGTGCCTTAGTTTTCTCCTTTTAAACATGGGGATAGTAATAGGTACCTACCTCATACAGCCGTGTGAGTTAATACGTGTAAAGTGCTTAGAACGTTGTCTGGTATGGTAAGCACTTAGGAGTGTTAATCATCATTGCAGACACTGTTGGATCCCTGCTGCAGAATTGTCTTTGATAGTTCCCGTGCACACCCATAGCTTCCTGTCCCTTCCTTCCTTTCCTGGGATGTTTCCTAGCAGCAGGAGTGAGCTCAGCCCAAGTGCATGTGGGTCGGAAGTGCCAGGAGGTAATGCCCTAGAAGATACTCTTAACCCATGAGGGGTTGGGTTGGCAGGTAAATACCCCAGCTCCTGCGCCTCTCAGCGAGTGGATTCTGAGGCATGTTCCACACGTTCTCTCAGAGCATCCTCAGTGGGGTGGAGTGCCACTTGTCCATAGCACTCACCGGTTCATGTATGCGTCCTGTATTGGCTTGCTGCCCTTCTCTGTCTCACTTCCCACTCTTTTATCAGGCTTTATGAGATTGCCTCTAAAATAAATGACTTAAGTTCAAATCCTTGTCTTCATGGAGAACATTGGGAGGACCGAAACCAAGACAGCTCTTTTATAAGTCAGTCTTGTAGATCCTTAACATCTATCTTATATGCTTATCTTATCACCCACAACCCATAAGAGTTGCAGAGTTCACAATAGGAGCTTCAATACTTGCTGATTTTTAATTCTAAATTTTCTTCATCATGCAATGTCTCTCCCTGAATTCCCAAGAGCTCCCAGTTAGAATTATATTCCCAGAATTTCAGATAGATCATTATTCTTTTCTTCAACATCTCTACCCAGAGGATTCCAGGGCTCCGTGTTTTCTCACCCCCATTCTCCCAGAGCCAAACACAGTATCTGGCAATAGCAGAATTCTATAAAAAACTCTACTCTCTTACCCATCAAAACCCTACCTTTCATGTTAAATCAGAATCCAGCTTGGTGCAAATTAAACCTCAAATAATGAAAAAGCATCACCAACCTGATTTTATGTAGTAAGTACATCAGTCTAACAGTTGCCTTGAGATATTCTAGACCTGCACTGTCCAATGCAGGAGCCACTTGCCCCTTGTGGCTACTGCACATGTGAAATTCATGAGATATATGCCCGAAAATAGACTGTATTTTCTGGTCTCTGAACAAGTTGCTTTACCTTTCTAAGCCTCAGTTTCCAACTCTGTAGAACGGGCATGGTATTACTTGACCATGTATTTCACAGAATTGCTAGGAGGAGCAAATAAGAGAGGAGAAGGTTCCATTTATGTGGACCAGACTCTGAGATGTCTTCCTGAAATAACCTGGTCTGGGGAGCTGCTTGACTCTGAGTGACTGAAGAATGGCAGAGAGTATTCAGTGGCCAATGAACTATTCTTCCTCTCTTTGTAGAATATCTCAATATAAAGTCTGTAAGAGGATATAGACCTAAATATATATTATCACTTAATTTACTTAAGTAAGTATGACATATCGGTTAGTATGATAATTATCCCTATGGGTTTGCTTGTTTTTATAGCTATGCACACATTTTCATTCTTGAGAACCCCAAGGAACAAAATGTTATTGGCATCCTCTCCAGAAACAAAGAACAGCTGCATTTGTTTGGGACATGTCCCAGGCTGCTCCTTCCTCTGTGTGTGAAGGATGCTGCTATCTGTCAACTCAATATCGAAAAAGAGACTGGATTCCCACCACCCTCGTTCACCAGCACTCATGCAGCTCCTGGGGATGCCATATGGACAGTTCACTGCATCTCATAACCCTAGGGCAGTGGCTTTGGGCAAAGGGAATGCGACCTGAATTGACCTTTCCCCTAAAGTGCACAGTGATGACCATGAGCCCCAGTGGAGGAAAGTTCTGTAATGTCCCTGCTTTTATAGCACCAATTTCATTCTGACAATTGCTGCTGTACATGGAAGGATCAGACCCATTAGACTCTCCTGGGGAGACTTGACCATGAGAGTCTGAGTTAATTGCATTTGAGCATGAGTCCTGGATTTTGGTAATTTATGAAAGCTCTCAAGGGTTGAAAACCAATGGTCTAAAATAGGAGCTAGAACCACTGTCTGTCAATTTCTCACACAGATCATTGGAGAGAACATGGGCTTCTGACTCAGATATCTTTGAATTTTGTCTTGTTTACTCACTAATTGAGGGCTTGAACAAACTATTGAAATTCTCAATTTCCTTGCTTGTAAAATGGGAGAATAACACTTATCTCAGAGCATTTTGGGGGAAATTAAGTGTAAACTTATGTCTGTTTTCTCTACTAATTGTAAAGCAAGTTGAGGATAGGGACCAGATAGAAATGAAAATAACCAGACCTTTCTGGCCAGAGAGTTCATTATCTTAATCAATACACTACAATGTCTTCCTAACCTATGCTAAATGCTGTGTCCCTAGCCCCTGGCATGATGCCTACCACAGGGAAGGTACTCGGTAAGCATTCAGTGAGTGGATACAAATGAACAGATGCAAGTGAATGAATGAGTGAAGTACCTACCTCATGGTAGACAATTAGTTAATGTTAGTTCTCTTTTCTGTTGATCAGGCCTTTCTACTAACAGTATCAGATAAAAAGGGTTTATTTTTAATAAAGGCAACATTCAATAAACAACATTAGATTGTGCCTTATATTATTGCCATAGCAAAATGAGAAACTAACCAGCAACAGATCAATCCCATTCTTCCATATATTATTAGGCAGGATGTGATTTTAACTTGGAGTATGTTGATGGCGCCAGATCAGAAAAGCAAAATATCAATTCATGTTTAAGGCTCCTGTTAATCTTCCAAATTATTATTTGGACACTAGCTGTCATCATATTTTATGTGTTTCCTACATGCGTTCTGAACACAGCTGTGCTAAAACTCTGAGGGCTTATTTTAACACATCGGAGCAGCTTGGAATAGTTGGAAATACACAATGTGTGGAGTCAGCAAGTCTGAGTTCAGGTTTTGGACATCCATCTACCAGCTGTGAAGCTGTAAGCCCAAGCATCTCAGATGAAGTATTCATGCCCTAGAGGTTTGGGACATTATGCTGGAAGGTCTCAGAGATGCAAGATAAACACAATGCATTCATTCATCCATTAAGCAAATATTTATTGAATGCCAGGCATTGTATTACAAGGGAAATGAAGAAGACAAATAAGGTCCCTATTCTCATGGAGCCGTACATTATCCAAAGAGAGACCTAAAAATAAGATCATTTCATGTAGAGATTATACTATTTTTAAAGAAAGGTAACGTGCAGTTATTTTTAAAAGGCAGGTAACAAGTTTATTTGAAAAGGCCTGGTTATGGGTTATTAGTTACCTATCTAGAATACGCTTTTCTCTTTCTAAGGGTATGCTGTTTTCAATTACCCATGGTGTGGGCACTGGGTGGTTTAGGCCAGTGGTCGGCAAACTCATTAGTCAACAGAGCCAAATAGCAACAGGACAACAATTGAAATTTCTTTTGAGAGCCAAATTTTTTTAAACTTAAATTTCTTCTAACACCACTTCTTCAAAATAGACTCGCCCAGGCCGTGGTATTTTGTGGAAGAGCCACACTCAAGGGGCCAAAGAGCCGCATGTGGCTCGCGAGCCGCAGTTTGCGGACCACGGGTTTAGGCCAAATATATCCCATTCACCATTGGCTTAGGGTAGTCATGTAACCTAAACAGTCCAATCAGGGTAAACCTTGGGACTCTGGCATGCAATCCTAATATTGAAGTTATTTTTTTCTGCTCTTCCTCTCAGAATCAGAGGATGAAGATGTAAAGACAGGAACAGTTGGAGCCATTGTGACTATTTGGCAACTACCACAGTAATAAGATTCATCAATAAATGCTAAAAATTGTGGACAAGTTATGATGAGAAACAGGATATCTAATAATCTCAAAGTATCTCTCTGTTAAGCAAGATAAATAGCTGCTAGGGCAGGAGGAGAGGAAGGGGGAAAAAAGAAAAAAAAGAGGAATTTATCTCACCCACCGAGCAAAGAAGTCAGCAATCTTGGGACTTGCCAAGATAAAATCGCCAGATGTTCTCATAAATTCTGGGAAAGGTCACAACAACGTAAAAGGGGGACTTTGAAACCTAGTCTATCTGGCAAGGGAACCTTGAAACCTGTAAGGGGAGAAAGTATAACACCCTTGAACCTCTACCAGGTGGGGCACTCAGACTAGCTGAGTTGCCCACTTGTGCTTTATGCCAAGTGTATCCTTAATAAATTTATTTGCTTTGCTTTAACACTGCTTTCTGTCACCCATCTGAATTCTTTATCATGAGCATGACAAGGGCCAAAGAGGGGAGAGCCAGTCCCTGTTCACTTGGGCGGCTCTCCAGTTACATCTTCAGAAGTTTCTTTTTAATTGCAAAGGGGAAAGTAGCAACATTATAATAAAGAAACATGCCAGGCACCACCTTAATTTATTGATCAAAGTTTTCATCACTGTAATGGTCTAAGTCATCATCATATGTCTCTAGTCACGATGCACTCAGATAGATACATCATCACTTTGTGGTGTTTGTTCCAAAAATATATAACCTGAATTTAAATCGTGAGCAAACGTCAGGCAAATCCAAATTGAAGACCATTCTACAAAATAACTGAACAACAATCTTCAAAAATGTCAAGGTCATGAAAGACGAAAACAAACAATTCCAGATGAAAGGAAACTAAGGAGACATAACAACCTAATGCAAAGTGTGATCCTGGATTAGGTCTTGAACCAGAAAAAGAACATTAGGTGATATTTGAATAAGATCTATAAATTACATAACAGCATTATATGAGAAAAATGTCCAGATTTTGATTATTTTACAGAGGTTTTGGTAGATGTTAACATTTGGAGAATCTGGGTGAAGAGTGCACATAACCTGCCCAAGTGGCTAAGTTGGTTGAGCGTTGTTCTGTTCACCACAAAGATTGTAGGTTTGATTCCCAGTCAGGGCACATATCTAGGTTGCAGGTTCAATCCTTGGTCGGTGTGTGTACAGGAAGCAATGATTGGTATTTCTCTCTCACATCGATGTCCTTCTCTCTCTCTCTTTCGAGCTCTCTCTTCTTCTCTTTCTAAAATCAATAAAAACATATCCTCGGGTGAGGATTAAAAAATAAATTAATTAACTTAAGTAAACGAGTACACAGAAAGTCTTGTACTATATTTGTAACATATTTGCAGATAAAGTCATTTCAATTGGAAAAGTTCAAAATATGTTAAAATTATTTTAGCCCTAGCCAGTTTGGCTCAGTGGTCGTCCCTTCCTTAAAACCTTCCCTGCCCCCTTAACTGTTGTAACACTATACTTATGTTCACTTCCATATTAAAATGGTTTCTATTATGACTCAGACGTTCGTATTTTGACCTTCAGTTCTTTTTACATTTGACTGGTGCAAAAGTTCCTCCCACCCAGCCCTGCAAATTTGACTGTCACAGCTCCCCACTCCTTATTGTCTCACATAACAGGTTGGCTTTACTCACTTCTATAACCAGATCTTTTTTAATAGTTTGAACATTTTAATAAAAATCTTGTTTAACAGATTAAGCAAAATAACTTTTCATAGATAATTTGACTTCAGACTCTTCGGAGAATCACATTCACTGATTCATAGGGTCTGAGTTAATGTTCACTTGACTTTGATTACATCATGAAAATAAGTGCTATTTCATTTTTGACTCAGAACTAGCCATTAGTCACCAAATTCCTAGCATTGCTCTTTTAGTTTAATATCCGTTGTGATCAATCGCAAAATACATGAAAATGAGGAAGTTCAGAGAGATTTATTACTCATTTCTCAGAAACCTGATGGGCTCTTGGCTTAGGGATTACATCAACTCTTCCAGAGTCTTCCTTCACTGCATCATCCAATCATCTGGAAAGTTTTAAAAATACTGATGGCTAGATGCCACTTCCAGAGATTCATATTGAACTCCTGTGCAGTAGATCCTAGGCATTTGTATCCTTTTTAAAGGTTTCCCAGATAATTCTAATGTGCCCCTAGATTTGAGAATGTTGATTATCCTTGGTTATGTTTGAGGTGATCGAGCACCCTTTGTCCTGGGCAAAGGATGTAACTGGAACTTTGGCAACTTAACAAAGTTTAGCCCTTCCAGTAGGGGGTTCACTGAAAAGAAATTATAGTTTAAGGATTCCTAGAGTCCTAGCTGGTTTGGCTTAGTGGATAGAGCATTGGCCTGCAGACTGAAGGGTCCCGGGTTTGAGTGCAGTCAAGGGCACATACGTCCACTGCAGGCTCCTCTTTGGCCCGGGCCCTGGTCGGAGCTCATGCAGGAGGCAACCAATCGATGTGTTTCTCTCACAATGATGTTTCTCTTTGTCTTTCCCTCTCTCTTCCACTTTCTTTAAGAATCAATAGAAAAATATCCTCAAGTGAGGATTTAAAAAATAACAATAATTTCTGGGGAGCTTGCTAAGCATAGAGATTTCAGGGTCACACTGTCATAGAATCTGTTTCAGTATTTCTATTGTACATCATGCTAATTACCTGTTAGTTGCTTTGTAGGAGGGCCTGTGTGTTTCTATTGTTTAAAGCTTTATTTCTGAATCTCTTATCCTGACCCATTCATTCCTCCCACCAGTCTGCCTCTTCTTAATCCCGCAGACTCACAAATGTATTGCTCATGCTCCAGTTTCCATCTTGTACTTTCCCATTGGACTTGACTTCTGGAATTTTCTTCTTCATCCTGGCTCCCCATGGACCATAGTATGGTTTCTCTCTTTCAAATCAGCTTTCATTTGTCTTGGGAAACTGTATACCTGGGTCCATTCTTCCCAGAGGTTTCTCTACCTCAGTATCACCTTCCTCCATCATTCATATGCTGGACTTACCCCGTTTAAGACTTCTTTTATTAGCTGTTTAAAAAGCCACCTTAAAACTCAATGACTTGATGCAATGAACATGATTCTCTGGGATAACTGGATGTTTCCTGTAGTCTGGACCAGCTGGGCTGGAGTGGGACTCACTCAAATCTTTGAGACCTCAGCTGGGATGGCTGGGACAGTGTGGGGCCTCTCTCCATGTGATCTCTCATCCTCCATTTGGCCAAACTGAGCTCCTCCATATGGTGGTGGGAAGACTCCACAGGAGCAGCAGAGAGGGAAAGCCCCAATGAGCAATGTCTCTTCAAGCCTCTGTTTGCATTACATTTGCTGATGTCCGATTGGCCAAAGTAAGTCACATGGCTAACCCCAATGTCATCGTGGGCAGTGGCTCCCTAAAGATATGAATCACTGGTGGCCATGACCACGAAAGTAAGCCACAGCCCTCCCTGCAGTTCCAATTATTAATGCGCCTTTCATATATAAAATATATCCCCTCCCTCCGAGGACCCCCGTAAGTCTCATTCAACTGCAGCATCAGGTTCAGAGGCCCAGATCCTGTGATTTCTGTTAATTCAAAATGGTGGGGAGGCAGTTCCTTGGCTGTGGCTCCTCTGGACCCAGAAACCTGTAAATGGGACAAGTTGCATGCTCTGCACATGTTCGACAAACAATGGGAGACAGGGATAGGACAATGGTAGTAAATACTCCCATTCAGAAAGGAACCTGAAGGAAGGCACATGGCGGGCATGGGTTCAGAAAGCTCTGGAATCCTGCCAGGCACATGTGGCCTGGTCCTCCTCTTCTGAGAGCAGGATGCAGCCCAGCGGGGCCCTGATCCATTGTTCTCCGTTGCTCTTGGCACCTCCGTCGTGGCTCTTGGCTCTGCCTTCTGAGACAACCTTCCTTTTCCATAAGAAATAGCCTGTGTTGGCTCCTGAGTAGCTTTCTGAACCTGTTTCTCATAATCACCTAGGTTCATAGTTTATGTTAACATTCTTTATTGGGTTTGTAGGTTCTCTGGTTTGGGGGGGGATGTGTAATGACTGGACTCATCATTGTGGTATCAGAAAGAGTATTAAAAACCCTCCATGCCCTGCGGTTCGTCGGTTCATCTCTCCCTGCCCCGCCCCCGCCTGCCAACTACTGATCTTTTTACTGTCTCCATAGTTTTGCCTGTTACAGATGTTGCCATGTTTTATGTTCAGTATGACTCTCTTTAAAATGTTCTAGGTGTTATAGTACTTTCACTTAAGTCCACTACATGCTCCAAAACCACATTTATAATTCTCTCTGTGACTGGCCTCTCTGCTGAGGAACAGTATTCTTAAGATTCATAGAAGCCCTTTGTCTACCTGAGATGTTCCCCTGGGAACCACCTTGTGAAACCCCAAAATCCAGTAAGGCAAGAAGAAGAAGGAGAAGGAGGAGAAAGAAGGAGGAGGAGGAGGAGGAGGAAGAGGAGGAGGAGGGGGAAGGGTAAAGGAGGAGGGAGGAGGAAAGAGGAGGAGGAGGAGGAGGAGGGAAGAGGGAGGAAGAGGGAGGAAGAGGAGGAGGAAGGAGGAAGAGGAAAAGATCGTTTCTGCAAGGGTGGAGACAAAGGGGGAGGACAGAATTTGCAGTGGGCAGATCTGGGAGAGGAGTTTGCAGTGGGCAGATCTGGGGAGAGGAGTTTGCAGTGGGCAGATCTGGGGAGAGGAGTTTGCAGTGGGCAGATCTGGGAGAGGAGTTTGCAGTGGGCAGATCTGGGGAGAGGAGTTTGCAGTGGGCAGATCTGGGAGAGGAGTTTGTGGTGGGCAGATCTGGGAGCAGTATGGATGTGTTGAACCCACTAAAGCACAGGACTGGGCAGGAAGCCAGAATGTGACAGCTGCCGTCCCAATGTATATTCAGCTTCCTAAAGTATTGTTTTACTTAAAATTATTTTACAAGCATGTTTGCAAGTTATTCCATGGTATTTGTCACATATTATTGTAAATGGGCTAATGGTTCTCCGTCAAATGACTATGTCTTCATTTACCATTCCCCCTTATTTAGGCGGTTTTGGATTTCATCGTCTTCATACACTTTCACTTTTGAGTTCGTTGGTGATGATGTATCTTCCAGTCTTTCAGAGTTGGATCACTGGGCAGTGGTATAGAGACACGGAGGCAGGTGAGCTAGCAGGGTTGCACCCATGCATAACAGTGCTGTTGGCTCACCTATTCCCTGGAGACTGACCTTTGAGTTTTATCATTTTTCTTTCTTCTCTAGAATTTAGTAGACAAATGGTGCCTCATGGTTTTAATTTCCATTTTACATCTAAATAGAGTGATCATTTTTCCTTTGTTAATTTACCCAAGTTAATTTTTCTCATGTGAGGTCTGTTCTAGTTGTAGAGTGTAGAGTTAACATTAGGTTCCCTCTCAGCCCATGGGGGGCCACCGCAGGTGGGGCTCAGGAGCAGCCCCACTCTCCCTCTGGGTCCCGACCCAGCTATTCTCTGTCTTTTGCCTTCACTGCCTTCCCCCTGCCCCTTCTACTCTGGTTCCTGCTTATACCAAGACACAGGCATGCAAAACCATCTTTCCTGCTTGAGCTTCAGAGTGCATGATTTAGTCAGTCAACAATCATCTGACCAAATAAAAACAAAATCTCCCACTTGCTCTTGCTAATGTGGGCTAATTGCATTATCCCAGTGTGTTATTCTGTTAATGGAAATGCTGTCTGTCTTCTTACCTTCAGAAGAAGGTAAGGCACAGCTGCATTATCTGCTTTTATATCCTTTCTTGAGAGGAAACAGGGTTCTAAGAGAGAGGGTTTGGTTGGGGAGAACCCTGTCCTGTCATAGAGGGAAGCAATAGGATCATATAGGAGACAATAGGAGGAGCGACAAAATGCCAGGGAATGGGGCAGGGATGAATGTCAAGGTCGAGAGGACAATATGGACCCAGGTAGGACAGCAGGCACCCTCAGATTGGGAGGTGACATGTGTTCAGGTCCGTAGTGTCTCGGGTGTGCCATGTTGACTGTTATGTATTTGGCTCTTATCTGGTAAAAAGGGGTAGAAGGATAAGAAGGCCTGAGAGATAGGAGAGGGCCAGGTTGTGGAGGGCCTGGACTAGGAGCTGAGAGGCAGTGTGAAGCCCAGGACAAGTGTGGCCTTAGAATCAGGTAAAGAGACCAAGTTCACCATTCCTCTCTGTCAGGACTGGGCTGTGTGAATTTGGAGCAACTATGTACTTCTCATGTGTAAAATGAGGATAATAATACTGACATCATGCTCAGTACATAGAAATATCCTGCTACTCCACAGAAGTCATCAACGTTTTGTTTAATATAATATGCTATAATGTGCCTAGTGGCCTTATGAGGCAGCCTACAAACCACAACTCCATAGCATGATAAAGGAATTAGTTCTTTCACAGCCACAGAAGTACCCAACAGATCACTCTTTCAGATCCAGTGCTCCACTTCCAGAACGTTCTGGACACGTCTAGAGTTGTCAGGCTAAGGCTTGAAAAGGAGGAACCCCAGGATTTGTGAGTCAAAGAAACCGCAGGGGATCCAGGTGCTTGGGCGTTCCTCCTCCTGGGTTGCCAGGAGGGAGGCCCCTCAGCCTAAACATCCCTGCGCAGGGAGCTGGGGTGGGGGGAAGAAGCAGTGTGGGGTGCCTGGGTGGAGTCTGGCAAAGACAGCGAGGCTGCCAAGGCAGTCTTGTTTTGCTGCTTAGAGATATGGCCTAAGGCCAGTCTCTCTTCTTCACCTTTGTCATGGAAAGTAGGCTTGGCTCTACCTTCTGTCCCCTTTCCAAATCCTGTTCTTGTGAAGTGGCAGAAACAAGTGGGTGTGGTGAGGTGAGCACCCGCTGGGTCCTCGGTTCTTTTTTTATTTACTTGTTTTATTTTTTATTAATTTCAGAGAGGAAAGGAGAGGGAGAGAGATGTGGGCACAACAATGATGAGTGATCGGCTGCCTCCTGCACACCCCACACTGGGGATCAAGCCCGCAACCCAGGCCTGTGCCCTGACCGGGAATCGAACTGTGACCTCCTGGTTCATAGGTCGATGGATGCTCAGCCACTGAGCCATGCGGGCCGGGCTGGGTCCTCAGTTCTTATACCCGAGCTGCTCACCCTGTGCCTTCTCATTCTACGCTTATGTCATGACCACATTGGAGAAACCCGCCCCCTTCCTATTTCCCTCTAGAAACTGGGCTGTGGAGAGCCTTCTGAGCTAGAGGCCAAAGTTAGCTCTGCCCCTCAGGCTGAGGTTCTATTCAAGGCATTTCTGGTCCTCGCAGCTTACTGTGTATAGAAACCCTGAACTGCTGAATTGGCTCCGGGGGGAGGGGAAGGGTGCAGAAAGGATGCCGGAGAGTAGATAGGAGTGTTCGCACCTCCTCCACCAACCAGGGCAAGGCCTTTAGAAAGTGTCTGCCTTCAGAGTGCAAATGGAATGTCTGCACTGTCTCAGCGCATCAGATCTCACACACGTCTTCCTGTGACCAAGATTGGAGGTCCCTGGGATGGAGAATGTATGTGCTGGAAGCTTACGGGTGGGGCGAGAGGAAGAAGAAGAAATGAGCAATTGGAACTTGGAGGAAGTTGGCTCTCACTGGCCTGTTGAAGTGGGGGTGGGGTGGAGGGCTTTAGATCTTTTGCTTGATGAAATGAACATTGGGGTAGGTGTAGTGAAGGGACGGAGGATGGACAGAGGTTGCCCTAGAACAACCCACAGTTAGGGGCACACGCAGTCCCATCAGGGAGCACGCGGTGTGGGTGATGCTTATAGAATCGGTTTCTAGACCCAGTTTCCACACGTGATCGTTCCTAAAACTGATCCCTCTGAGGCACAGCCTGGTGTCCCACTGGTCCTCATCCCCATCTCTCTGCGCAGTGCCCCCCATGGCGCCTTTCAAAGGCAAGGACCACCTGTCAGCACTGCCTCACCAGGTGTGCTCCTCCCCAGGGAAGCAAGTCCTCCAGGCGCCTCGCAGAGGGGCAACTTGAAATAGTGATGGTGTCTCTGTCTCAAGTACATACTCTGCATTGATTTCAAGTAGGAGGAGGTGAAAGGTTAAGATTCTAGTTTCAAATTAAAGTAAGTTATATGGAGTACTTCTCAGACATTGACTCTGACTCATGGGAAAGTTTCCTTCAGCTTACAACAAAAGACCCCCGAGTATTATAAATCCACATTTGTTTCTTAAATGTGGGTAGCAGTCTCCTGCTTGCTCCAACTTTTCCGCACATTTAGTGCTGGTCATTTCCACAAAATATCGTCTTATTCTCACAATAAGCAGTATTCATCCATGATACGCAAACTAATCTTTTTAAAAAACTAGTTTTCTTTCTTTATGTGTAATAATTATTTTAAAATGTTATAATGACTTTATTTTACCCAATTACATAGTAATATAAATTGTAATGATAAATCAATCTAGAATATTGATTAACATAAAGAGTTTTATGATGAGGAGAAATTTTAACTTTTTCCAATTTTGAACTAATAATCATAAATATTCAATCTAGAAAAAATGTAACATGTAAAATTTCAGCTTATATACATATGTTTCTGCTGAGAATTATGATATAGTGATCAATAAAAAATTGCCGAGCTTAAAAGAATATCGTGCTAAGATTCTGTGGGTAACGTGTCTGGAAATGTGAGTGCGGGAGGAGTGATGAATGATGGGAAATGTCTGGCTGTGACAGAGCTGTTCATGTTAAAGAGCTTGTTGAAGAGATGAAGGTGGGTATTCAACACATGTAACCTAGTGATTTCATAATGTTAAGTGAACATGTCAGAAGTTACATATTTATCAATGACTTAAACTTGCAATAGAAATTTTATATGTGGACTTAAAAATATGTGAGGAGGATACCTAGTTTTTCCAAAAATGCCAGGAGATCCGGGAACAAAGCATTTTGCAGATCTGCCCTGGGAGGTGGGAGATGAATGCAGAAAGGGAAGGGGGTGGGAGGAGGTGTCTGCTCCTCTGATTTGGGGGGCAGGAGAGGGTGTGCGAGGGTCCATCGTCATTTCTGGGCTGCCTCTGCCTTGCTGTGGGCTGTCTTGACTGGCTTTCTGAGGGAATCTGAAGCAGGGAGATTCTGGGTTGGACACGCTTACCCTCTAAAGTACCTGCTCGGGTGTGACTGGACTCTTGAGACCTGGCTGCAGTGCGCCGGCCATTCATTCTATAGCAGCCACAGCTCTACTAGTGAGGGAGTGGAACATGGCCTGGGGAAGCTAACCGGACCCCCGAGTGCTAGCATCTTGGTGAAGCCGCATTTGAGTGTAAAGACGTGGTGTTGAAAGTGCATGATGGCAGGTGTAGGAGACATGGACCATCCTACAGCCTTCATGGCCTAGCGCCCTGGGCCCCCCAGGGAATAGGACTTGGGCTGCCGTGTGCTCGGGCTCCCAGCCGAGATGGGGGCTCTCAATGCCCTGTTGGTGGTGATGGCTCACCCCTCTCCTGACATCAGCTTCTGCTGGTGCTGCCTGCTCGGGCCCTCTCATTCTCCTCTCCTGCAGCTCTCCAGACTCCCACCACTTCTTAAGATGTTTGCCAGCCAAGGCTGTTTGGGCAGAAGGCACGCTGGGTTCTGCGGGTCTAAGTAAGAGCCAGCCCGTTAGAAGCCGGTTTCCCAGCGGCTCCAGAACTCATTCTGCGTGGCCTGCCCAGTTCTCACAAGGACAGGCTGTGTCCTGGAGTTGACTGTGGGCCCGGCCTGGCGGGAGCGGGGCAGGTGGGAGGGACCACCTGAGGCCTGGGTAGACAGCCTGTTGGCAAGTGGAAATGGACTTCTCGGACTCTCTCCGCCTGTGGTCCCCACAGCTCTGAGGCCAAAGAGAAAGCAAGCGAGTGTGGAGTGGCATCTCCAGTTAAAAGTTAAAATAATAACCTTCTTTTTTGCTGTTTTTTCATGAAACGGAACGTTGCCTTCATGATGGGAGGCTATCACCACTGTGGTCCTCAAGGTGTGAGGTCAACACAGTTCCCAGTGACACTAGGTTTTTCTACATGTTTATCCTCTAAGAGCATGTAGGACGGGAAGGAGTTGTCGTCAGCCTTGTTAGGTTAGGGTCCCTGGCTGGGTCTGAAAATTAAACTCACCCAGACACATGAACAGGAGAAAAGCTTACACATTATACTGAATTTCTCCATGTACACTGGCGCCTTCACAAGAGAACAAAGCCCCCAAAATCACCTAGAACAGGAAGCTTTTACCAGTCTACCTTTTAGACAAAGAAACAATACGTTTGTGAAGAGCCGATGAGACAAAGAGGCCTGGGCGAGGAGTGGGATGGTGAAGAAGCAACTGGGAGGATAGGGGCAGCTGGACCGGTGTGCTCAGCCCCTCGGGTCTCCCCTCGGGGCTGAGGAATCGGCCTGTGGTAAAAGGAGGTTTTGGAGCCTGCCTTCAGGCAGAAAAGAGAGAGCTTTTTCTGGGCTTACTGCTTCTTAATTGCCTTCAGCTCAAAATAATTTTTATGCCAAAGAGGCACATTTTGGGGTGACATGTTCTGGTTTCCTTCCAGTGTACTGTGGAATTTTCCAGAGCTCCATGACATACGATGACATCTTTGCTCTGGTGACAAATGGAATGTGTGCTTTGGAATTCGTACGTTTTCAAGATTTCCTGCGTTTAATTTTTCTTCCAGTAGATACGACCCGACAGATATAAGGAAAGCTGTTTGGGACTTTCAATAATTTTTAAAATGCTAAAGAGTCCTGAGACCAACATGTTTGAGAATGGCTGCCTCAGTGTATATTTCAGAGCCTGTTTTGTAGGTTGGGAGAGAGGGGCCCCCAAGATCCCACACAGCGTGGGGCAGACCAGGAGGAACCCCACACACCTACACACCACACCGCCCACACACCTACACACCACACTGCCCAGGGCACTTAGCGGATTAACCGCTGGCCGCAGCAATGAAACTCAGAGGATTGCTTACTTCCCTCCAATTTCCTGGGGCAGAGGCTTATCCCTCCCCTTTAGCTGTTGCCTCTCTCTTCCCCGAGCAGGGAAGGAGGGGTCTTTTACTATGAGAATGCGGGAAAGCCCCCTGCAGGGGCCACTGATATCAGGAAGACTGGCCAGGCAGCGAGGTCAGCTGGGACAGTGGCAGGTGCGATGGAGGCAGTGAGGGCGGCAGACTGGCTGGCAGCAGGCTCCTCTGGACTGAAAGGGACCCCTGAGTGGGAACCGCAGGCTCTGTTTGCCTCATCTCCTGGACTCCAGCTGTGACACTAATCAAGCTACACATCTCAAACTCCAGCCTTCCATCTTAAATTCTCCTTGTAAATAGATGAAGATTTGTAAATCTAGCACAGTTTAAAAATCCTTAGATTGATATGTTGCATCACTTACACATTCAGTTAAACTACTTGAAATGTTTTAAACTGTGTATACAAATTTAATACATTTGATTCTCTCTTTTTAATTTAAATTCTTTATTATTTGAAGTATTACATATTTCTCGTTTTTCCCCCCCATTGACTTCTCCCTGGCCACCCCCCCCGCCCCCCAGCACACGCCTTCACCCCCCTACTGTCTGTGTCCATTGGCAATGCATATGTGCAGGCATACAAGTCCTTTGGTTGATCACTTACCCCATCTCCCCACCCCACCCTTCCCTGCCTTTCCTCTGTGGTTGGATGGTCTGTTGGATGCTTCTATGTCTCTGGATCTGATTCTCTTTTTAAGTACCTTAGTTGTTGGGCTTAAAAAAAATCCTGAGCATACAAATAACGTCTTAAATAATGAACAAGTCACAATCTTATCAGTGTGGTGAAGCTTAATTTTTCTTAGATGTTTCAATATTGTATAAAACAGTGAGATTTCTACTTAAAATCAAGAGTCTAAACTATTGTTACTCAATTAACATTTTAAACTGAAATTTCAACACTGACCTATTTATAACTCAAATAGGTCAAATTATCCTAAATGTTCCCACATATAAAATACCAAATACGCTCAGATTCCTAAGGCAAAACATTAATGCTGCTATTTTGATACTCTTAAACACTTCTAGGTCCAATTTTAACTCTTTCTGAAGTAAGACAAATTAGGGGATGACTTAGATGGACCATCCTACCATATCCTGGGAGGGACCTTCCCATGGAATTTTGGGGTTGCTTTCTGAGCTTGCTGGAAGGTGCACAGTAACTCAAGAGCTTGGCCCAGATACTGACTAGACTCTGACCCGTTGCCCGGATACCGAGAACACTCGAAGTGGAGTCCCGGGCATGGCTCTTACATTCAAGTTTGACAATAACTGATTCTGCTACTGCTCAGAGAAAATGTTAACTCTTACTAAAACCAGTTATTTGATGGGATTTTTGCTTTTTGTTGGACTTTAAGGCATGGAAAAGTATTTGATGACAAACATAAAACACCCTTGAATTGAGAGAATCCTGCACTGCTCGATCTTCCCTATTTTAAAAGTCAATACTCTTAGGAATATTAAGAGGTTGATGCATGTTCTACTGAGGTAGTGAGTCATTTCCATCTGTGACAAATGAACAGCCCTACCTCTGCTTTAAAATCACATTTTAAATAAGGCCCTGGCCTTCAAGCAATTTACAGTTATGCATTCTTTTCTCTATCATGAGCATCTGAGTCACATTTTGTCAAATATATCCTTAACCACCATCCTTACACACTCACAGCACGTTAACAAGTGTTTGAAGAATTAAATAAGAAACTATGATCAAAAGGTAAAATTAAGTGGAAAGCTGAGGTAGAGTTGATTGAGTAGAGACAAACAGTGAAATTTAGTCTTCGAGAAAGTTTAGTAGCAAAGAGGGCATACCTGAGGGAAAGGCAGATCTAGGTAGAAATTCTGTAGGTTGATGGGGATGAATGAGTTCAGAGAAATGTAATAATACATTTACTGAGTGCTTACTGTGTGCCTACCTCCATTTTAAATGTTTTATGTGTATTAACTCATTTAATCCTCCCAGCACCCCATAAGGTAGATATCATTATCATTGCCATTTGTCAGAATGAGGAAACTGAGGCACAGGAAGAGGTCATTTTCTGCTATGTTGCTTGTGTGCTGATTTACTTTAAGGTATTCCAGAGTATGACGTTGGTGTGTGTAATCTAACTTTGGCCTCCCCTGGATAGGTAGGTGCTAATCAGGAATCCACACCCCAGAGATGGTCCTGTTCCCCAAATCGTTCCCCTCTCTTGCTGGCTGGGCCTACTGTCAGTCTTGTCCCGTTGACCTTGAAGTGACTCTTTCATCAAGGTGCTCGGTGGAGTGCCTGAGATGGAGCAGGGCCGACCAAGCTTGCAAAAATGGATTCAGTCCTGTGCCTGCTTGTCAATAACCCTTTGCAACCTTAGGCTTTGCTCTAAGACTTCTGTCCAGTAGATGCTCCCATTAGTGAGGTTGCAGGGACGGCAGCACCTCTGATTAACAGAGACCCGGACAATGTCTAACCACCCAGTGCTGAGGGCAGCTGCCCCAGCCCGCGTCACATGGCGGGCAGGTGGCGACGCCAGTGCCCGTCCCCAAGCCTGTGGCTCCCTGGTTAGCACGCCACACTGCCTCTGAGGGGGACTGAACACCAGCGAGCAGGGTGTCAGCGACGGGGCAGAGTTTTCAGGCAAAGGGCACAGCTAGGGCAGGAGTGTTTTTAGAGGAAAGATTCCTTCGAGGCAGGAAAGGAGGAGGTGCTGGTGTGAAGACAGTGGGCGCCTCTGTAGGTGAATATCCAGGCAGAGGAGGAAAGCAGGGTCTGCCTGATGGATGCTATTTCTTTGGTGAAGTAGGAGTCAAGGACTTGGGTTGAAAGAAAGGGGGTGGGGCTGGAAGAGGGTTTAAGTTCAGTGATGATGGGGACAAAGTCCCTTCTGTTTCTCCCAATTCTGTTCTTATGTGAAGGGGCTGTCCAGGCCCAGGAGTCTGGGACTTCTCCCAAGGAAAGCCTGGGGGCTGAGCACGGCCCTAGTGTCAACAGGGCATTTGTCCCAATTCCTGGTGCCTATCCAAATGTCAAGGTCATCCAAGGGGAGGCCTGGGAACCTGCCTGGCCTGATAGTCAGAGAGAAGAGGAAGCAACAAAGCTCGGTGTGAATCATTAAGTAGGAAGAGACACGGCTCAGCAGGACCCAGCCGGTCGGGAGAGGGAAGATGAAGGGTACTTTGCTTTCCCTCCCCAAAGTGCACGGGAGAGTTCAGGATGCCCGTGGTGAATTTCAAGGTCAAAGAGTAGGACAGTCAGTTCTGGAGAAGATGAGCCGCCTCTGTCTTTTGTTTCTCTGTGAAAGCTGATGAATAATTCAAGGCCCTGGTGGGCCAGCTCTGAGCTAGCACATCCTGGTGGGTTGCCATGGGACCCAGTTCTTTCTCGATCCAACTTGTCTCCTCCTCGGCGCCCTGGCTCTGGGCCCACACGGCTCCCCTGGAGCCATGCTCTTTTCAGCCCAGGGGATGAACGTCTGCTACAGAAAGGCCCTGGATGAGCTTCAGAACTCAGCCGGAGACAAGCAGGCGGGAAGAGGCCTCCCGGGCATTTGCATTGACCTGAGGGGACAAACGAGGCAGGGGGCGGGGCTGGCACAGGAAAGTGGATTGCCTGGCGTGGGAATCCCATGGACCCGCTGGACCTCACTTCTGCCTGCCCGGGTGGCCCCGGGCTTCCTTCCCCACCTCCGGAGACAGTCTCTCCCCTGAGACAAAAGCCCACTCTCACGGCAGCCCTCCCCAGGGCCTCGCCTCTGCTCTAGATTCCCATTGGAAGGAGATGTCAAGAGCCCTCAATACAGTGGATGCCCACTGCCAGCGGGAACTACATTTACACACCGGCCAAGCGGACACCTCCCTCAGAGAGAATAACCAAACCGTCTGGGCCGTGTCTCCAAATTCAGCCGTCAGTGCATTATCATCGGATCCCATGACACCAAGGAAATACCTTGGGCGCTCTTGAAATGCACCAAACACCATGCTCCTGGAAGGGCAGCCGTGCAAATGTCCGGGCACCAGCACCCAGCTACCCACCAGGGCACTGGCTCCTGCTCCCCAAAGGCTCGCTCCGTGTCCCTCGCATGCCAAAGGCCGTCCTGGGCAGCCGCACAGGAGGCTAAAGAGTATATGTTCAACATAATTGAACTGCGGGGTACAAAGTTTTCATCTAGTTTTCAGTAAATAGTACTCAGCTTGCTAAAAGCGTGTTGTAGCAACTCAGTCATAAACTAATTTGAAAAATATTGGCAGCCAAATCAAGTCTTGCATGGGACAAGGGAGTGGATGTTGATTTCAATAAAGCCTCCATTAATCTTTAGCAACATTCCCCCAAATGCAGAGCAGGAGCAGCTGTGCGGCTGCGGATCCTGCTCAGCCAGTCAACCGCTGGCAACCTAGCGTAGGTCACTCCCTGGGGCCGGTGCGGTCTGATAACGTTCAGGTCACTCAGGGAAAATTAAGCATTAAAACACATGTCCTCACTTTTTTTTTTATTTTGTAAAGTAGTGCTCCTTGTTATTTTCCCAAGAACATGTCCATGGGGGCAGGAGGATTGGTGTGAGGGAAGTGTGTGTGTGTGTGTGTGTGTGTGTGTGTGTGTGTAAGCAGGAACTTTTATTCATTGCTGATAGGAATACAAAATGGTGCAGAGAGAGCTTGGCAGTTTCTTACAAAACTAAACCTACTCTTACATACGATCCAGAGATTACATTCTTTGGTATTTACTCAAAGGAACCGAAAACTTATGTCCACACAAAAACCTGCACATGGATTTTTGTGGCAGCTTTATTGATAATTCCCAAACTTGGAAGCACCCAAGAGGCCCTTACGTAGGGGAGTGGATAAGTAAACTGTGGCACATCCAAACAAGGGAGTATTATCCAGCACTAAGAAAAACTGAGCCATGAAAAGCCGCAGAGGAAACGTACATGCATATTACGAAGTGAAAGAAGCCAGTCTAAAATGACTGCATAGTATATGCTTCCAGCTATTTAACATTCTGGAAAAGGCAAAACTATGAAGACAGTAAAAAGATCAATGGTTTCCAGGGGCTGAGGGGAGGGAGGGATGAATAGGTGCAGTACAGAGGACTTTTAGAACAGTAGAACTGTTTATATCCATGCTATGACAGTGGATTCCTTTGCCAAACCCCATCAAATGTACAACACCAAGAGTGAACCCTAATGTAAACCATGGACGTTGGGTAACTATGATGTGTCAATGTAGGTTCATGTATTAGAACAAATATACCGTTGTGGTGCTGGAGGGTGATAGTGGGGGAGGCTGTGCATGTGTCGGGGAGAGGTATATGGGAACTCTGTACTATATGCTAAATTTTGCTGTGAATATAAAACTCCTCTAAAAAATAGACTATTAAAGAGAAAAAAGAATGGGTATTTTGTGACATTAGGATTATGACAATTTGCCAAGGAATTGAAAAAATGCTTAAAAATTATATAAGAAGATACTGTTCAGCCCTGGCTTAGTTAGTTGGAGTATCATCCCTTACACCTAAAAGGTTTTGAGTTTGATTCCAGGTCAAGGCACATACCTAGGTTTCAGGTTTGATACCCAGTTGGCAACTGATTGAAGTTTTTCCCTCACATTGATATTTCTCTCTCTCTCTCTCTCTCTCTCTCTCTCTCTCTCTCTCTCTCTCTCTCCCATCCTCTCTCTAGGCTGCTATTGGTACTGACCTTAGAACCAAGGCTGGCTGCTGCTAGGGCTGGGCCTGGGGCCACTTTAGTGAGAGGTTTGGGGCATGCTGAGGCCAGATGCTGCTTGTTTGAGAAATTTTAGAAAAATCTGAAGCATGCCAAGACAGGCCATTTGTATGGAAAAACCACTGGAAACTGCCTGGGTGGTTCTGAAAGTTGGGTATGGTAGGGCGTCAGGGAATCACCATGGTGGGGCAAACAGGGTGAACTAGGTTGATGGAGACTCAGATATGGTACCCACCTGCTAGCTCTGTTGGGGAGGACTCATCTAAGGAACAATGGCTTCTGTCAGCACTTCTATCTGGGAGAAAGCTGCCTCCCCAGCTTTGCCCTGATGCTGGACAATGCAGTACCAGCCCCCACACTTCCCCCCTGCCACATGTGTCCCTGGTGCCTTTTGAGCTACTGCCCAGCATTGGAGCTCAGAGCAAGTGAGTCTGAGTAAGTCTGTGTGCAGGCCCTTTAAGAGGAACTGCCTGAGACTCCAGCAGCCCTCCATTTCCCTCGGCTGAGTTTTACAGTCAGCAGTTATGGGGATTTTTCTTTCTGGCATTGGAACCCTGGACTGGAGGACCTCACTCTTCATCAGGGTCCTCCACAGCTGAGATATCCCTCCCGATTTTTATTCACAACATGTAGGTGTGGGACCAGCCCATTCTGCATCTCCACTTCTCCTACCAGTCTTAATGTGGTTTCTTCTTTATTCCCTAGTTGCAGGACTTCCATTTAGCCAGATTTCTGACAATTCTGAATGATGGTTGTTCTGTAGCTTAGTTGTAGTTTTGATGTGTTTGTGTGAGAAGGCGAGTACTGCATTTACTTACACCACCATTTTGACTGGACTTCTGAGCAAAGTTTTGAGAGTGTTGTGTGTGTTTGTGTTTCTGTTGGGGAGTGGGGGAGGGGCACTTAGGGAAGAGTTACTATTTATGAAGACAGAGGCTTAGGAACCCACTCTTTCATTTAGCAAGCCAAGATTGAGCACCCACAGAACTACTAGGATTTAAAAATGAGATAAATTGAGACAATCTTATATAATAAAAGCCCAGCAACCATAACGGCTTAAAGAACAAAATGACTGCTCGACCAGTCGATATAAGGTGCATTGACCACTTCTTGGTCCCTCCCCTCTACCCTCCCGGCCCACAGGCTCCAATTGCCATATGGCGAACAGGGAACCGGGGTGGGTGGCAGCAGGGCGGGACTGGGGACTGTCGAGCCAGTGGAAGATGGCCCTGATCGCAGGCTAGGCCTAGGGATTGTGTATGCTGGGCCTCTAGTATTAATAATAACAGAGAACTCTCTATTACTAAACTCCATTCCAAGCTGCAATGGTCTTAGTGTTTGGGTCTCCCCAAAATGTATATGTTAAAACTTAATCCCCAAGGTAATGGTATTAGGAGATCCGGCTATTGGGAGGTGATTATGTCATGAGGGCAGAGCACTCATTAATGAAATTCGTGCTCTTATCAAAGAGATCCCCGAGAGCTCCCTTGTTCCTTTCTCCATGTAAGGTCACAGCGAGAAGACAGCCATCAGTAGGGGAGCTGGATCTCATCAGACACCGAACCTGCCAGCATCATGAACTTGGGTTCCCTAATCTACAGAACTGTGAAGAATAAGTTTCAGCTATTTATAAGCCATCCAGTTTATGGTATTTTTGTTAGAGCAGCATGAACAGACTAAGTCACAAGCCTTTATATGTGTACTCTGGCGAGGAAGAGCAGCATACACTTAATTAACAATAAAACCTAGGCGAATGTAATCAATATCATAAGAAAAACATTCTGTGAAATCGCACAGGAGGAGACATAAATTCTGAAGTAGGAGGCAGGAGATAGGAAAGGTTTCCTGCACAGCCAACTGTCACTCAAAGGGACAGTAACATGGCAGTAGCTCTCACCTCTCAGCTGACCACTTGGGATGCTGTGGTACATGTTTGGATGAGTACTCTCAACCCCCATTTTGCCCTCCATTTATGTGGAGAGGTTGGGAGGCTGAAAAGGACTCTTCCAAGGCTTCCTTGCAGCTAGAGCTCTACATGAGAATTAGAGTCTTCCTGGGAGCGGCCCTAGCATGGGATTTGGATGGAAGATGTGAAGCAGAGGCTGTCCTCTAGGCGGTGGCCAATGGGTCAACTCCAACTGTTCTGAGTGTTAGAACAGCAGGTCCCAGCTTCACAGGGTGAGGTGGATGCTTGAGGCAGCAGCAGTGGTGGGCATCGCAAGAGCAGCAGCAACAGCAGCAGCAGCCTGTTCTCTGGATGTGACCAAAAGTCGCATTGATTCTGAAACCAAAAGTCTATTGGCAGCTCCCTGATTTCTGCTTCTCAGCATTTCCAGACTGAAATGCCTGCAGTAGATTCTGTGTCCTGCCCTGAACCCTAAGAATAGAAATATATTGAATGGCAATTAACAACTCCTGCAGATAATAGTAATATAGAGAAAGTCAGCTAATTTGGTCATAGTCACATTTACAGCATTCATTTGTTAGCCTCCTGCAAGTTGGCCTCTGTCCCATCACCCAGTGTCCTGTCATTGGTACCCAGCACCCCTGTCCTGGCAGAGACTCACTTGGCGACTGCTCTTCCCCTCCTTGGCACTGTTTCTTCCTGCATCTGCTCTTTCCTCACTGCTCTTTCTCTGTCTTTCCTCTGAATTCCCTTTGCTTCTACCCCTATCAAACTGCAAAAGCCCTTGACTCTCTGCACTTCTATGTTTGCACTCTTTCCTTTAGGAAGATGTATTTATTCTTTCCTTTGTAACTTCCTGATTATCAAGTATGTGCTATGGCCAATGTACAGGTGAGTGGCAAGACTCATGCTTAGTGAATTTACTGTTTAGTAAGAGAGGAAAGTCAGGTATATAAAAAGTATATTCTAGAATAATGACTATTATAGGAAAGGTATCAAAAAGGGCTTTAAAATTGAAGATAGGAAATCAAGGAGTTTTCATGAAGAAGGAAGCCCGCAGCTGAACCTGAGAGGGCTTTGACGGGTGAAAATAGACCTCAGAGAAAGGAAAGCATTTGAGAAAAATTGAGTAGAAGTAAGAAAGTACAAGTTATGCACAGAGATGTTATACTCATATCCATAAAGCAATTTAGTAGCTAGCGTGTAAGCTCCATGGGGTCAGGAACCTTGTTAACCAGCTTGTAACTATTCAGCACTGTGCTTGGTACACAGTAGGCATGCAATGAATGCTATTTGTTGAATGAAAGTCTAGAGTGATGAGTCTTCTCTCCTATTGTGCCAGGAGATGAGTCTGGTCAAGAACCCTGGAGCTCCCTCCACCCACCCCCTGCAGGTAGGCCACTGAGAGTCAACATAGGACAATTCAGAACTCCACATTTTCCATATACCCCAGCCAAAGAGCTTCCTCCTTATTTTACCTTCTACTTTCCTATAGTTAACTAACCCACAAGGCTAAAGGTGCCACCAACCATCAGCTAATCTTGATGGTTCAACCTTAAAAATGTATCCAGAATATGACCACTTCCTACCACCTCTCCTGCTACTGCCCAGTCCATTGCTCACTTTCCAGTCTTGACCCCCAACAAACACAGCAGCCAGAAGGATCCGTTCAAGAATGCAAATCGCAGCGCATGCTCTTCTCATTGCCCATGTTCTGTATGGCCTCAAGTGATCTGGCCCTGCTGACTTTAGGAGGAGTCATACACTCAATAGAAGGGTAATAACAGCTCCCCTACTTCCGCTAACCCCACGCCAGCTCATTTCTTTCTTGCACGTCATGAGACATGCACTTTGATGTTTTCCCACTTTCTTCCAACTCTTGCCTTTTACGCTGAAACGTGTTTTTCTTTCTTTCTTGGTCTCATTTGTGAGCCAAAAGACAAGCTGTATTAAGTCTAATAAACCTAAAAATAGTTGTACTGATTTAACTCCCTTTTTGTTGGGAGTGAAATTAGATTAAACGAAACCAATGTTGGCGTCTCCTGGTTTGCCAGAGCTCTGTAGGCCGAGCCGCTAAGCAGCCCCGGGATGTTTCCATTGCCTCCTTCTCCCCGAAGTACCTGCTGCTTGTTGAGTTCCAGGCGCGCTCTGGTTTCAGAATACTTCCAAAGTAATTTCTTCCCTAGGATTCTTGTTTATATGTTTTCAGTAGTTTTAAAGAGGACTTTCTTATTTATTTCCTTTGTGATAAACAATTTTCACCGATATTATTAATTAAATGGCCATTTGTGCTGTTACCCTTAGGATATAATCAGCCCTTATTACATCGTTTCTGTGGGGCAAAAACCAACTAATTTGTGATGAAAGGAAGGAAAAGGCAAAGAAAAATTATTGCGTAAGAACTAGAAGTCACTTCCAAAAATATTCATTAGCTGCATTTTTTCCTTTTGTTTTGAATCATTGTTGGGGGAAAGGCAGAGATGTGTCCTGGTCCCCAATGTCCATCAATTCACAATATGAAAGAGGAAACGAAGAAAGTAAACACAGACACACGCACATACATGCACACGTGCACACATAAACACACGTACACACACACAACGAGGCGGCCACAAGTTGCAAACTAGAGCAGGGCACGAGAAGGCCATTGTGAGGAAGGTAAGGGGCTGTGCCAGTGAAGAGTCCTTGCCTCTCCGGCCAGCGGGCCACTCTCAGAAGCCGAGGAGGAAAGCTCTGGAGCGCCTGACTCCGGTTCCTTCGGAGGAGGGCGCGCTCCCAGGGAGCTGCTTCATTTCACAGCACACCTCCCTGTGCTGGGGCCGGGCCTGTAATCTACAGAAAGGAGACAGACGGGAGATTTATTTTGCGTTTGTGAGGCCTCTACGGCAGAGCCAGCCAGGCTAGGTAAGTGGAAATAAAGGGATGGGCGGGGGCCAGGATTTGAGAACTTGAAAATATTTTGCTGCCTGAGAGAGTGCTGTAAGCTGACCGTGATGACAGTTGGCTGCAGGCCTTCGCAGATGCACTTCCCGAGCATTTTCAGACTTAATAAGTCCAGAGAGCATCCCGTGGGGCAGGCCCGGCACGTTATTGCCCGATTACGGTAAGGAAATGGGGAAATCGGAGGGTGTGAGGGGATGATGGGGACATCGGGAGTGATGCCCTGAGCATCTCAGCCCGAGTTCTCACAAACACGTCTGCTTCCAGGGGAGGCAGGGGAGAGGGTGGCTTCGGGCTTGCCTGCAGGGAACGGGGAGGTGCTTCTCCAAGGGTACATGGAACCCCCGGCCCCGTGTTTGCACGGATCCCCGTGAATGCGGCCTGCGCCTGCAAAACCCCCGCTTTGCAATGGACATCCGTCATGCCACACAGCTGCCCGGCACTTTCCAGAACCCCTGCTCGGTTTGAAACTCTTCAGATTTATGGTTCCATTTCCCCAGGAAGTGCCAGAAGTTCACTTTTCCACATTCCTTTGCGAACGGAGCGAGGCGTGGGCCTCCTCGGATGTCCATGCAAGACTTCGATTAGAAGTTTGCAGAGTCCAGTGGGGAGTGGGAGACCTCTGAGGAGGGTGACAGAGGGACACAGGGTGTGCAGAGGTTGTGGTGGTCCCAGTGGCAGCCCTGCAGCTGCCACAGCAGTCTCTCCTGCAGCAATCATCCGTGTTGGTCCTCGCTGAGTGGCCTCCACGCCTAATTGTCTAGCCCTCCAGATGGCTGTGTCATGGCCAGGGTAGTCCCGCGGATACAATGGAGGAGGCTGCAGTGAACACAGTTGTATGCATTGAGAACTCTTACTAATGCTCCTTGCACGTTGGCCAACCTACAAATTAGGGCTTTTATTTCTCCTTTCCTTCCCTGCCAGGCTCCCCTTTCTTTCCTTCCTTCCTTCCTCTCTTCCTTCCTCCTTTCTCCCCTCCCTTTCCCTCCCTCCTCCTTCTCTTGCTTCCTTGCCTTTTTTTTTTTTTTTTTGAGTGCCAGTTTACCATCACTTCACAGGGATGCCAAAAACACTCAGAGGTCAAAAGGAGTATTTTAGTCAGCATTTGGTGTTCCAACCTTGCGATATGCATGTGTGTGCCTTTATTTTAAAGTGAAAGAGAGTCTCAGAGACGCCTGGTACTGTACGCAAGTGATTTCTCACCTTCAGGTTAAAGCTGCAACCAGGCTTCCTGACTGCTAGCTCGTTATATGAGGAGACCTGAGTCACATTCTTGAGTGCATTCAGCTAGAAATTCTCAAAAACATTAAAAAGGCTTTTATGAAGAGGCTGTTGGCTTTGGGTATTCACAGGACTGTGAGCAGGGCGGGGATGAGGGGGAGGAAGTACAAAATGTAAAGGATGCCAGAGTATGCAGTGATCACTATAACACGTTAATGCAATACTTTAAAAACCAAAATCAATGAAAAAATTCTCCGTGAACAAAATAGCAAAATTTTAAGTGAAAACAGGCTTGGCATGACTGATTTTTCTCTTTATCTCAAGCTCTGATGTAGTTACTGATCCTGCCTTCAGAGAACTTATATGTATTATTTTAAAATAAATTAATAGCACAGATTAAACCACCTAATTTCCTCCTCAGATATTCAAAGTTTGAAGCTTTCCCCTGCTGGTTTGTGCATTTCTCCAGCAGGATACATAGCAGCATCTCCCAGGGAGCATTCCCGAGCTCATAAATTTGGATTCGATCAGAATATCCGTGTCCAGAACCTGTCTGGATCTTGCAGAAATATTAGCTCTGGCTGAATAACTACAATAACAGAGTAACAGAGACCAAATGAAACACAAGGAGACAGAAGATGAAATTTTAATGACGATCTGGGCTGTCGGCTGTCCAGCACCTCTAAATAGATGCCTTGATCAATCATGATGATGATAATGGCGATGAGCATTGATTGGACGCTGTGTGCCAGAAGCTGTGTTAGACCCTTTAAACAGCTGATGCTGCTCCTTACCATCCCGTGAGGGAGGATCTCAGAGCATGAGGCTGAAGTCCCTGGTCAGTACGTGGCAGAGCCGGGCTGCAAGCCCAGGCCTGACAGACTCAAGCCTCAGACCTTCCTGCCGTCCTGTTTCCCTTCAGGAACATGGATGTGTTCTCCCCGGAAATCGAGGAGTCTGCGTTCTGTGGAGCATCAGGACAGGACTTCCTACAGCCAGTGGCATCGTTAGACTGATGGCATCACCTGCTCTCTGATGAGCAGGGGTGGCAGTGGAAAGAGAGAAGCAGCGACCTGCTCGCCTGCCATGTCAGCCCAGTGACCTGGCCCCGAAGTATTCCTGCCACGTTGTAAAGTTTGTCCCAACCCCAAGGCGAGCCTGGCATGCCTTTATGGTCATTACATAAACCTGGAAGTTCTGCTCTGAGAAGAACCTCTTCAGAAGGCATTCCAAAACAGATGGGGAAACTGAGGCCCAGGTATAACTAAAGCAAGTTCCATGGTAAAGCTGGGACTGGAACCCAGCTTTCCCACCCCCAGGTAGAGCTCCACTCACGGCACTACCCTGCCACTCAGAGTGAGCCCCGGCTCCGTGTGAGGGCCCTGCTGCATCCGGGAGGCTGAGAGACTGTCGGTGCTTAAGGACTCGGTCTGCAGACCACAGGTCAAAAGCTGACGTTCTATGAGGTCAAATCTAATTTGCAGATGTGGATTGTTTTCTTGGTTTGTAAGGTGTTTTTGAAAAACTTGAACCAGTCGATATCATTTAAAAATCAGGAGTTTTCACATACAAATCCAGATTTCTGGCTTCTTTTGAAAAATTCCAAGATGAGGACACAGTGCAACCATTTTCACACATGGCAGCTAGAGCTGGTGGTGTGCTGGGGCCAGCTCAGCCTGGCCCACAGGAGCCGATTGCAAAGTGCTCAGAAAGGTTGTGAGACAATTGTTAAATAGTTGGTAGTCTGAAATCAGCCACAGTGAGATTATTTACACCATGGGTATTGGCCAAACTACAAATTAGGGCTTTTATTTATCCTTTCCTTTCCTTCCCTGCCCTACCTGGACCTCCCCTTCTTCTCTTTCTTTTCTTCCTTCCTTCCTTCCTCCCTCCCTCCTTCCTTCCTTCCTTCTCCTCTCCTTCCTTCCTTCCTTCCTTCCTTCCTTCCTTCCCTCTCCTCTCCTCTCCTTCCTTCCTTCCTTTTCCTCTCCTTCCTTCCTTCCTTCCTTCCTTCCTTCCTTCCTTCCTTCCTTCCTTCCTCCTTCCTTCCTTCCTTCTTCCTTCCTTCCTTCCTTCCTTCCTTCCTTCCTTCCTTCCTTCCTTCTTCCTTCTCCTCTCCTTCCTTCCTTCCTTCCTTCCTTCCTTCCTTCCTTCCTTCCTTCTCCTCTCCTTCCTTCCTTCCTTCCTTCCTTCCTTCCTTCCTTCTTCCTTCCTTCCTTCCTTCCTTCCTTCCTTCCTTCCTTCCTTCCTTCTTCTCTCCTTCCTTCCTTCCTTCCTTCCTTCCTTCCTTCCTTCCTTCCTTCCTCCCTCCCTCCCTCCCTCCTTCCCTCCCTCCCTCCCTCCCTCCCTTCTCCTCTCCTCTCCTCTCCTCTCCTCTCCTCTCCTCTCCTCTCCTCTCCTCTCCTCTCCTCTCCTCTCCTCTCCTCTCCTCTCCTCTCCTCTCCTCTCCTCTCCTCTCTTCTCCTCTCCTTCCCTTTCTTCCTTCATCTTTCCCTCCCTCCCTTTCTTCCTTGCTTTTTTTTTTTTTTTTTTTGAGTGCCTGTTTACTACCCCTTCACTGGCTGGAACTAAAGAGAACTCACCCTGTTTAGAAAAGCATAGTCCTGCTGGGCCATCTTCACTTAGTCATGTTGCCTCCTGGCTAGGGAAGGAGCTGGAATTGCATCTCTGGTCATAGACTGAGGATATCAATGGCGCTCTTCCTAGCGCAAGCTTGCACATTGTTGTTGGGAAAGGGAAAAGGGTCAGTCATCACTATCTCTTCGTTTTAAACTCTTAAAACCCAGGTATAGCACAAATGTGCCAACCCTGAAAGCCCAGCCCAAGGAGGTCTCCTAAAGTGAGTACCACTTAACAGTGTCTAGTTCAGGAAAGAGAAGATCACCAGTATGCCCAGAAGCCGCCCGCCCCCCCCCCCCCGACCTCCCCGAGCCGCTCCCAAATACCGCCCCTTCCTCCTTCCCAAAGGCAGCCTTTCCCGACTTCTTCACACTGGGATTTTGCCTGCTTCTGAACTTTATATCAATGGAAGCTAGCTTCTTTGATTCAACATTATGTTTGTGGATGAGTTCCACCGTCTTTTTATAAATATCCCACACTTTAGTTATTCATTTTGCTATTGAGTGGTTTCCAAATTGAGCTATTTTAGCCTGGGTTTCCCCAAAAGGAGAGCCCAAGACAGAAGTTTGCCTGGTGACAGACACTTTATTTGGAGAAGTTTTTCCTGGGAGCAGGTGTGCCAGCCAGGGAGAGGGCCATGAGAGGGGAGGAGGCCAACGTGTGGATGTGCTAAGTGAACCACTGCAGTTAGCTGTGTTCAGTCCTACCAGCGTCTTCTAAGGGGCTGGGGGAAATGCATTTCAGAACTACTCACCAGGGGAAACAGAGGGTAGAATCCTCTTTCCATTGCCCATTGGCTCCTGCCTCCCTTTGGCCAAGGATGGTCCCACCTGCATTCCTTTGAGAACACATTCCCCTGTTCTGCCAGGTCACGCATGCATAAGTTTTCCAGGGAAATCCCAAGTTGGAGAAGCAGCATTGCAGGAAGTCTGATGTGTGTGGCGCAGGCAAGACATTACTCATTGCACCTGCTAGAAGCCGAAGCCGGCAGGAAATCAGTAGTGACAGCAGAGGTGGGGCCCAGCGGATTTTGAAGTTGTGCAAAAGAAGTGTCTACAGATTGGCTTTTTGGATAGTGTGGACGTGAGCATTCCTTTTTTAAAAATATGTTTTTATTGATTTTCAGAGAGAGGAAGGGGAGGGAGAGAGAGATAGAAACATTGACCGGCTGCCTCCTGCATGTCTCCTACTGGGGATTGAGCCTGCAACCCAGGCATGTGCCCCGACCAGGAATCTAACAGATGATTTGGTGCATGGGATGAAGGTCAACCAATTGAGCCACAGAGGCTGGGTGCTATGAACATTCTTATACATGTGCCTTGGTGCGTGCGTGCATATGGTTCCATTAGGCATAGTCACAGGAGTGGAATTGCTGGAGCATAATGTATTTACATGTTCAGCCTTAGGAGATATGGCCACTTCTCTAAAGTGGTTGTAATTTATTTACATTCCCACCAGCAATGTCAGAGAACTGAAGTTGCTTCAACATTCCAGGTTGTCATATGTCTTTCTAAAATGTCACTTTAGCAAATACAAATCACATTCTCCTGGCTGAAGATTATTGCCAGATTGTGTCTCCTCAGTGGTTTGGTTCACTTAGCGCCACATTTTACAGCTGGTCATCTGAGTGCTGTGTCCTGGGCCGCAGATGTGCTCATGGATCCTGGGCAGTTGGGGTGAGATCAACAACTTCGCACTTGACCTCAGTGGCAATCCAAAGTAAACAAAGGGAAAGGAACAAGACATGCAGCAGCCCAAAAGAAGTTATCCTAATTGATTACATTTCATTTATCAGGAGACAGTTCCAAGACTTTGACTAATTTGAGCCTCCCTGTTGTGATAGAGAATCTCTTCCTCGATGGGGTGTTATAATCCTTGCCAGTAATATCCAGGCGCCTGCCTGCTTCTCTCTGCTGAGTCCAGGCTTCCTGTCACATGTGATCTTTGGTAGAGAAACAGGAAGGATGGAAAGACCACTCTGGCCCCAAACTCCCTTTCTCCTTAGTTCCAACTCAAGGTGAACTCCCACCTGACTCCCACAATGCAACAAAACAGCCAACACTCTCATTCTGAAGTGCTATTGGTTTCCATTGGCCAATCACAGGGAGGACATGTTACTGGCCAAAATACTAGTAACATGTCCTCCCTGTGGTCATCTTGGCCTGTGCTTTAGAGGAACACCGAGGAGGTGCACCAAGTTGAGGAAAATCACACGTAAGTCACGCTAGCTTCTAAACATCCCTTCCAGGGACAGGGAGGTGGAGGGGCATGAATTGTAAAGAGAAGGAGTTTCCACTCAGGAAGCCTCCAGAAGTTCCCTGTGTTTCTCCTCCCCTGTGCCCTGAGACCATGCCACTCCTTGACCACTATGAGCAGAAACTCTCCAATCCTGCCTCTACCCTTCGTGCTGGCCCAGCCCTCCTGGCACCTGATGCACAGTTCCTGCTGCCCAGCCTGCTCTGCCAGGCCATTGGAGCTGTGCCCATCAGATCTCCTGGGGACCTGGGGCATCCTCTTTCCTAGAGAGATGGCTCACTCATGCAGGGCAAAGGATTCTTTCTTTACCGTGGGCAAGGGGAGGTCACACTCATCCCAACTTCTTGCACTAAGTATCCAGGAGACGTCCTCAAGTAGCTCAACTTCCTCTCATCTCCTGAGGAACAAGGCCCAAGGTGGCAGCTGCTTTCTTTCATTCCCCTCTGCCCCAGGACAGAGCTGGCTTGCTCTGGAGCAGCAGTTGCTAACCTTTCGAACCTCATGGACCAGCAGTGGTCCACGGACCACCAGGTGGTGACCACTGCTCTGGGGTAATTCTACGTCTCAAATGACTAGACTTCAAACCCACTGATTCTTTCTACCAATGGAAGAAAGACTGCGGTGAGGGTGATGAGCCAGACGTTAGAACTTTATCCTACAACAGCCAATACTTATTGCTGGACTCACTATGCATAGTTAGTAAGCACTTTCCATGCATCTCATTTAATTCTCACAACTCTTTGAGGTAGCTTCTAGGATTAAGCAATTTTACTAGTATAGCTGGGGAAACAGTGCCTTTAGACACACGGTTAGGAAGTGGTTGATCTGGGATTCAAACCCAGGCAGATGGTCTCCAGAGCCCACATCCTAAGTAGCTATATTGTACCAGGATTTCTTACCAAGTCATCCATTGCAGACCCACTCCAAGCTACCTGCTTACTCTGCTTTCTTTATGGTCCCAGGTCCTAGGACTGTCCTGAAAATGACTCCAGGGAATTTGGTCACCACCTTAACTGACATCACTTACATTCTTTTTATGTGTACTAAACCTTTAGAATCTAGTGTGTGGTTTACACTTACAGCACATCTTCATTCGCACTGGCCACACTTCAAGTGTCCTATAGCTACCCATGGCTACTAGCTACCATGTGAGAGCACATCTAAGCCATTGGTCCCCATGGTCCAAGCACCCTTAGACAGTTGCTATTCGAGGTGTCCATTCTAACAGTGTGAGCCTGTAACACAGTGCCTGGCACATAGGACAAAGGCAATGCATGCGTTAGTCTTCCTTCGGCTCTTGCTGTTACTCAGTCATCCCCATATTGACTGATTCTTTTCCTCTTGTTATGTTTGTTCTCCGCTTTTCAGGTGCTTGGAAGGGTGTTGGGTGACCTCTCTGAGGCCAAAACAGTTCATCTGACCAGAACTAAAACTAGATCCCCACTCGGTAGACTCTTCACCCAGCCCTGTTGTATTTATCCAGACTGACTTTCAACTAACTACCGGCAATAGAAAACCCTTATAGATAAACAGTATTAATGTCCAGAAAATACATAGACTGTTTTATTAAAAGAACACCAGAAAGCTAGCCACGAGAGCTGGCTTCTTCGCCCAGAAGTGCCAGATGGCTCATTCAAGGACATGTTTTCTTATCTCTTGTAAGTATAGGTGGTTGAGGTTAACTCTCACACCTATACTAATGCAGTGGTTTTTAATCAGGCAGTGTGTCTGAATCACACCCCCAAGGAGATTTCTCAGAACGGGCTCTGCCCCAAAAATCTGGCATAAATTAAAGTCACAGAACCAGGGACACATGTTTTGAATCTGACCCTATCCCCCCCACCTCCTTACCCTGACACCAGCTTCCCAATCAAGAACCCCCATCACGGTGGCTTTTCAGATAGACGGCATCCAAACACTCAGCTCTGAAAGGAACGCTGAGAACATGAAAATAGTCAAACTTCTGGCAGAGACCATTCTACCTGCTCCCTGATGCTCTGCCTTTCCAAAGCAGCCCCTCTTTCCAGGCAACACGCAACGGCTCTGACTTCACTCTCTTTTCCTAGCATCTTCCTGGGTTCTCCAGCCTCTGTCTGCTCTCCCCCCCTATCTCCAACAGGAGACATGAAGCATGACAGTAACTCGGTACGGACCGCAAAGTGAAGGATGGGGCCCACATGGGATCGGGTCTCCCGCCTCTTCTCAATTTGCCCAGGAACATCGTCTTTCTCTGTCGGGGTCACTCTTTTATGCACGTAAATGCGAATTCGAACATCCCTGCCCTGCTCCCTTCCTCAGGGCAGCCCTGCGATGGCGCGGGCGGCACATTTGCCATAAATTTGCTTTTAAAAGACATTCTCTTCCAATACTGTCAGTGGTCCTTGCATTAAGAATGAGGAAAATATGGAAACGTGCATTAAAATATTCGGAAACCAATGGCTTCTCTGTTACATAAAAGCTCTCATGCGTCTCAGAGGCACTGAGAATAGAATAATTTATCGTAAATGAGATTATTATTGCTGGGAAAAGGTCTATTTTAACGCCAGTTTTCTTGGAGATGAAACCAAACTCTCACAGTCCACTGTGGGGGGGGTTTGCACAAATGTGTAAGTCAAACACTTAAAAGCTTTGAGTGGGAGTATGTGCCGAGGCAGCAATCTTGGGGGAGACAGAACACATTCTGTTTGCTCTTATCTCTGGGGGGGGGGGGGGGGGTCAGCTACAGTGTCCAGGAAGGAAAAAAAGAGAATGACTTCTCTGAAACCGAGGCGATCCGCTGTGCTCTGGGGTTTGAATCGCGGCGGCGGAACCTCAGCCTCTCCGCCTCCAGGGTCCCGGCAGCTGGGTGGTGTCCAGTGTCAGGAATACACTCTGCAAAAACAAATATTGTCTTGAGAAAATGTTATCCTGTTGTCCTTTCGGGTGCGTGTTTCGCAAGAAGATAAATGGGGACTCGAAAGGAAAAGTGCAGATCTGGGGTCAGGGGGGAGAGTGCACTGGGTTTTTGAGTAGAGATAGGAACTAGGGCGTTTGGGTTCAGATGCACAAAGGCCGTGTGGCCGAATTTCAGATCAGAGGTATTTCTCATGAAAATTACATGAATGTGACTTGATCTTTCTTTGTGGAACCAGGGTCAGCTTTATAAATATTAATAGTCGTTGTACAGCGACCAAGGATAGAGTCAGTGATTAGAATGCCACTTGAACCAGTGTTTATGGGACATGGTTTTAACGGTCCTGGGAGGAGAATACAAGCCTTCGCACTCCCCCAGGCTGCCCGATGGCTGATGGGAGTAAGGAGAAGGTGGTTTTGCTGCCTGGGTAACCCCATGGAGGACTGGCGTGCTGCCATTGTCCTTCACATTCCCTCTCCTCTCTGCCTACTCACGCCCCCCAGCATTGCGAGAGCAGCTGAAGGGGATCCTGTTGGGTGCTCTCCTTCCCCTCCTATGTCCTATTTCTTCCCAGCACCCTTTACTCCAGGGCCTTTTGCAGCTTCGTTTCTGTTCTGTGCCCTGCCACCCTTCTGGAAAGATGCGTGGAGCTGAGTGCTAAGGTTGTCACGATTGTCCTTGGGTTGGAGGCATGGGGAGGGTTGGGCAGCCAGGATCCAGGGCTGGAAGAGAGGAGCTGGCAGGGAGGAAGTTTGCCTTAAGGACAGGCCTCCCAGGACTGATGCCTTGGCAGTTTATCCTAGTCCTTGGATGTCTGCACCGGGGTTATTATAACAAGAGCCAACACTTATGAAGCACTTGGTGTGTGCCAGGGCCTGTGTGTGCATTATCCCCTGTAATCCTTACACAACCCCGAGAAGTAGGCACTTAGCTCTGTTCTAAGGAAGAGGGCCGAGGCTTAGCACGGTTGGGTGAGTTTCCAAGTGCACACATCAACCTTGTGGCTGATCCATATTGTGTCTTATCTCTCAGCCTGAACTCAGACCACTGTGCTCCTTGCCCCCTACTAGACACAGCTTCCTTCTTTACCTTATCCCCTTTGTCTCTCTCTTCTTTAAGATGATGACGACTTCAGAAAATGTGTTCATGTCATCTCTAGTCTTTGTAAACTCTTAAAGGGTGACATGGCGGTTCCTGGACTCAGACTCACAGGGCCCAATTGTGTAGCCGCCAGCTCACTGTAGCATAGTGACACTGGACCATTGGGCCTCAGTTTCCCATCTGTAAAATGGGGGAGGTGGATTCGATGGTGTCTGACATGGGTGACTCTCCCAGGTTCTAAGAAGGGCTGTGGGACATGACTCTCCTGGGTTGTCCCCACCTGGGCTCTGAGTGCCGGGAGGACAACACCTCTGAATGCAGAGACTGGATTTCCAAGCCCTGAGTCAGAACACCCATGATCTGTAATAATAACATTAAACATGTTATTGAAACAGCATGAAAAATGTGGTGGATACATCGGGACCTACCCTCATGTGAACAGTGAGGACATCAGGGATGTCTTATTTCTATCACCTCATCTCTCCTTGGACTCCTCGGCCCTGAACTCCTCCCCTGCCCCGAGCTCCAGCAAGTAAAATAGAGCTGAGAGAAGTGTTTCCCCTCTGTTATAACAGCATTCCTAGGATTCTGGGTGGTAGAGCTGATTTGCATATTATTCACACCTGTTTGCATGTTGCTTTCTGTTAAGTGGTTCCAAGTCCAGTTTGTAAAATAAGAAATTGCAGCAGATCAGAGCAGACAGGGCCGCTGCATTCCTGTCCGGAGCAGACACACCCAGAGGAAGTGCATTTTTGAGCCAGTCCATTGAAACCTACCCACTATAGGAGAGAGAAAACATAATTAAGCAAATTTGCCAGGGTGAGAAACCTGGCTCTCCCCGCCTTTAATGGGGATAGAGCACTCAGAGAGAAAAAGTGACAAATGGTATGTGAATTCTAGAATCCTGCGTTTAATAATTAATACTTGTTTTCCTTCCATTCTTCCCCACCCCCTCAAGTCCTTCCCCTACTCAAGTACAGAGCTTTGATATCCTCTCAGGAATTAGAGTATCTGGAGTTGTTTACATAACCAGAGATTAAGTCCACTTTTAAGAGGAAAATGGGGCAAAGAAAGAAATCATCATGATAAGAAAACCAGAAATGTTGTGAGCCGCAGGGTCCGTTCTCAGGATCAGTGTTAGCAGCCCCTGAGGGGCACGGGTGGAAGCGCTCTGGTGGACTCATGGGTTGGGGTAGGAGCGGTTGGTTGACGAATCTTTGCAGAGCTGGGTTAAGTGAAAGCAGATGGTAAAGGACACCTGGCCTCCTCTCTGAAAGGGATCTACTGTGCTTGTGAGAGAAGATAAAACTCGAACACAAACAATACTGATTTCCTTTCTCCTCCTTTGTGTTTGCTTGCTCTGCTGGGTTCTTGTTGTGGGCTTGATGCTGGTGCAGCTTGCGATTTTCTAGGTGGATAGTTGTTGCATCTTTGTACCTGGTGGGTCTTGCGCATGGAATGGATGTAGCCCAACCTTCTGCCTCTCCTTCCCTGTCTCCCCCCCACACCTTCTCTGATGGGCCCGCCTCTCAAGCAAGATGAGCCATTACTTCAATAAGCCATTATTCAAAGCGGATTGGAATGGTGAGTGCACACAGCGAGCTGGCATCCGTCTTGTGTTGCTGATCCTGGAAGAACAGATGGGGGTGTGCAGGGGAGGGAGGATGTGTGGCAAGATGGATTCGGGCCACTTCCGGGGTGAAGGGGAGGTGGGGAGGACTGAGCAGTGGAGGGGCGGCCGTGGTCAGTCTGGCTCAGTGGCTCTGACCTCCTTGGGTACAGAAGAAGCAGCTGGGCCGCTTGTGAAAATGCAGATTCCTGAGCCTCAGCTCCAGAAAGTCTGACTCCACCCATATGGGTAGAACCTCAGATCATTCTGATGCAGGTTACTGGGATCAGAAACACTGCCAAGGGCAACGGAGGCCTGCCAAGGAGGAAAGGTCCAAGAGGAGGAGAAAGACCAGAGGAGGGAAGGCAGCACAAAGTAAGGGCTTTGGAGTCACACTTAGGTGCTAATAGTGGTACTAATAGGTAATATGCCATGATGAGTTCTCATTCACACACACCTCACAAGAACACTAGAAGGAGGGCAGGTCTTTATCTTCATTTTACATGTAATGAGACCAAGAACAGACGACTATGTAATTTGCCTAAAAGGCCACAATGATAACAAGTATTGGAGCCAGAAGGCTGAATTGAGGGAATTTAGGGTGAAAATATGTAGCCCCCACCCTCACCCGCATGTGACACGGGGCGGGGAGGAGGGGAGGTCTCTGCAGTTCATTCCTTCCCATTCTGTTCTATTCCCTGCAGTACAATTTGATAAACACTGAGGAACTGTTGTAGGTTGGGGAACTGTGTTAGGTGCTGGGAGACAGAAATGGAAGCAATCCACTTGTACTTCTGTTCTCCTGAATCCAGACTGGAAATGGGCATCATTGAGCCAAGGGGTGCTCTATGTTGTTGTTTTTTGTTTGTTTGTTTGTTTGTTTGTTTTTGGACAGAATGGAAACAGAGCAAACTAAAAGGCCACAAACAACCAGGATCCAAAATATGGATTTAGACTTTGGTGATTAGGCAGAGGGACTAAAGTAAGGGGACACAAAGACTTACCTCTAAGCAGGCCATCTGGGTGCAACTCCATGAGTATTTTCACTGAGCTAATAGAATTTGAGAGTTTATAATGTACTTTCCCATGCAGTGCTTCACTTCATCCTTAAAACAACCCATGTTATCACCTTGATGAAGACACTAAGCTCAGTCATGACTTACCCAGGATCTTGAAGTTCTTACATGGCCAAGATGCTACATGGGACTCATGTCTCCCGTTTCCAAGTCTGTCATTCCTTCTGCTCTGTCACAATCTCTATTAACACCTTGTATTCATAGAACATCTTGCCCCATTAAAAGTACTTTACGTTATATTGTCCTATGAGTAATTTGTTTATATTTTGCTTAAACCCTCCACCAGCAATAATGTAGCCTTTAGGAACTGTGGTTTTTATTATTGTTTTGTTATTTAACAAAGCCTTGGTTTCCTCACCTTTAAAAATTGGTTCTGGACTAGGTAATGTCCAGCATTGTTTAAGTTCCAGCATTCTGGCATTCTGAAATCTGTTATTACATTAGTTCACACTCCATTTTTTTTTCTTTTTAGTCTTCCAAAAAAAAAAATCACATTTTGTGAAATGGTGTTCATGCCAAATCCATTAGAGTTTGAAAACAGAGCTATATTTCAGCTCTTTGGAGGCAAAAATGAACTTTGATATTTTTGCAAATGTGAGAGTTCTTTCAGCCATGCCAAATGAACTTAAAACATCTGAATGGTCTGCCTCCAGGTACTATAAAATTTGCTCTTTTAGGCTTGGAATTCTGTTTTAGAGAAATTCTATTCTCATAGATGTAGTAAGACGCTGAAAAGTCACAGAGAACTCTGGGGCAGAATGATATTTGCTGGGTGGGCTGAGAGCCAACTATTGTTCTTGCTGATCCTCAATAGAGAAGGAAGAAGTATTTACTAGCTATCTCTGGAATCTCTGTCAATTAGCTTGGAATTCGAGGGATTTTCCTGATGTGTTTTGTGGCGGTCATTTGTCTTGGAGGGGCCCAGGTGACAATTCTTAACCCTGCAGGGTAAGGCAGGCTGACTCAGAAGACCAGTTCAGGATGGAAATCCCAGTCATTTTATCCAATCAGCTGGTAGCTCAAGACCTGCTCTACACGGAATAAATTGAGAGTAACTTTCTCAAGGTGCTATTTTCCAGCCTAGGTTTCTAGGCCCAACCTCAGACCAAGAGTTCCTTTGGGTGGCAACCAAAATCTGTTTTACTTCACCAAGTGATACTGCAACATGCTATAGATGGACAATCACTGCCATACAGTCTTCCGAAGAAAGCACAATTTATAGTCACCCAGAAGCACGGAATACTCATCACAACAAAATCCCCTGCCTTGTGGAGTGACGGATAGTAAGGCAGCAGCTGTCTGACCAGCTCCTGTGGAGTCCATGAGTTGCTGGAGAGGTAGAGAGGATCCCCTGTACCTGTGAGGGCCTATGAGACAAGATGCACCAAAGAGGCAAAGAATAAGGAAAGTGAAAGATGGGTGCCAGTGGGTTGTGGTAGAGAAATGTATAGATGCAACTGAACTCAAGCATAGCCGAGAGAGAGAGAGAGAGAGAGAGAGAGAGAGAGAGAGAGAGAGAGAGAGAGAGAGAGAGAGAGAGAGAGAGAGAGAGAGAGAATGTGGCTATAACAAAGGGGACAACTAGAAATGATCTATGAAGTGCCAAACAAGAGCCGTGTCATTCCTTGTGAAGTGAGCAAGGACGTAAGGGCTCACAGGGATGGTGGGAAGTGGGGAGGCCAGGGGGAGATGTGCTTAGGGGAAAGTTACATAAAATAAACAGGAGCGAAAAAGGACTGAGAAGTCTCCCTTTTAGGGAGCAAAGGCTGGGAGGGGAAGGAAAGGTTCAGAAGGGACATCCAATTCTCTTCCCCCCGTCTGGCTGTGGGTAGAATTCTGAGTTTCCACCATCTTACGCACTAAACACCGTCTTCCAAGACTGTAGCCCCTCGCTTCTGGCTTCTGGCTCTGGTGGGCAAAGTGATGCTGGGATCTACGGAGAGCCACGCCTTGCGGTCCTAAAGGCGGGGTCAGCCCCGGCTCAGTGTGCACAGACCCAGCTTTGGGGGTGGGTGGGTGCCCTCGGCCTGCTTGCAAGCGTTCCTTCATGAGTTCCAATGGTCATTTTATGTGTCCTTTATCTCTGGCTCCTCATTGGCAAAAGGGAGCCAAAACGTTAATGAATACAAAAGGTTAAGCGGGTGCTTGACCTCCTAGTTGTGCAGAGAGGGAAGGGCAGGAGCCGGGAGGAGGGGGCGGCCTTTGTTTATAGGAAGTGCCTCCTCGCTCCGGTCCCAGCCTAACTGTAAAAGTCCTGGAGGGTGTGATTACCAGGCTGGTGGTAAATGGGGACACACTGCGGCTTTGTTTGGGCTTGTGGGGAGTTTGGGGAGAGTTGTGTGTTTTGTTTTGTTTTTTGCTTTCAACCCCCCTATAAAAATATTTGGGGACTCACTGATGCTGACTGTGCCTTTCTCACCTCAAGCCCACACTTTCTCTTCCGTGAGTCTCCGTGTGGTTTCGCAGTAGCCCTTGCTGCCCCACTGGGCCCACTCCTGTAACTTTACACAGACCAGATGTGGCTCAACAAGTCCCCACTATTGCGCCCGGCCAGGCTTCCTCCTGAACATGAACAAGAGCTGGGGAATGTTGGTTCCTGGAAGCTCGCAGGGATTCCTCTCAGCCAGCAGGACATGTTTATTTTATTATTAAAAAAATATTTTTTTCATTGAAAAGGGGACACTGCCCACATTGAGAGGCTCACTCGTTCTTTCGAGTCAGTAGAGTTGAGCAGCGCTGGAGCTGAGTGCCCAGCGCCCGGGCCCCACCCGCGCCCAGCTCTGGCCCGAGAGCTCACCCCTGGCATCAGGAGGGACCACCGGGCTGGCCTTACCCTCAGACCCGGGGTGAGTCAGGGGTTACTGATTTCAAGCTTCTGTTTTCAGGGATAAAAAGAGAGAGGTATTTGACATCTCTTCTCTAGGGTTAGCTAAAGCTTGGCTCTGCCCGGCACCAATTTTAGCCTTTGTCACCAAGCTCGGGACAGCCCAAGGGAATTGCTGGCCCCAGTGACACACACCTCCCTCCTGACCGCACGGCCTTGCCCAGAGCCCGGGCCTGTGCTTGGCCCCCTCACCACCCGGCTCCACAGGATACACACATGGGATGCAACGCCTCCCGCTTCTGAGCGTCTCAGAGGGAAAGGGGCCTGTTGGGAGCTCGTCATTTGACAGGTACCGAGGCCCAGGGGAGTAGGATTGAGTTTCCCTAAGATGAAGGGAGGTAGCTGCCACCGCCTCCTGGACGCGCCCACCAGCAGAGTGCTCTCCTAATTCCCATTTGGCTTCTGTCTACCATCAGTTCCATAAGTGTGTGTAGTCAAGGACTAGGACATGCAGCGGACCAGATGCTGACAGTTATCCCTTAATTTGTCCTTTGTGTTATAATTTTCAAGGCACTTCACCACCTGTGGTCTCAGGGTTTCCCTCTGTTGCTGAGCAGGTCCTCAGAGCCTCATTGGAAAATGAGCCGGCGGAGGCTGCTGCTGGGTGCCTGCAGCCTCAGGAGCAGTGAAGGCAGAGTGGGGCCACAACCCGCGTGTTTCAACTGTAGGAATAGAGCCTCTTCCACGACACCACCGCCCCTGCAGGTCCAGCCCGAGGGTCTGCGAAGAGATTCGCTGTGACCACCCCTAGAAACTGGCAACAGTAAAGTCGGGAAGCCCGGTGGGCGGGGAGTCAGAGATGGGTGTCTGGGGTGCCCACTGCTCCTTCCACGTGCCCGGAGCTGACAGCAGCGGCTCAGTGCAGGGTTAAGAGCTGGCTCGGCTACCCACTGGCTGTGCAACTTGAGCCACTTACTTAACCTCTCTGTGTCTCAGTTGGGAATAATAAAAACTCTCGGTTCATATGGTTACGGACCTTAAATGAATAATATTAGAACAGTGCCTGGCACACTGTAAATGGCAGGTTAGAGCTGGGAAAATAAATAAATAGAAAGCTTTGCTCCCAAGCTGAGCGTGGGCAGCTCCTAGGATGAGGGTGTGAGTGGGCACAGCATCCCAGCAAACACTGGCCTGGAGGCTGCACGGGACACGTGCAGACAAACAGCCGGCGTCCTTGTCAGGGAGCAGGAGCCCCTCTCGACTTGACAGTATTTTCTAAAGTAAGAATTGTGCACGTGCTTTGAGAATTAGAGAAGATCCTTGAAGTCTTTGCTCCGCCCGGGGGCACTGGCCTGGCCTGGCTGAGGAAGAATTTCTTTGTAGAATCACAGATGCTCAGGATGGAGGAGATCTTCCTAATCAGCTAGCTCAGGCTCCTGAGATCCCCCCTCTCCTCCACAGATCAGGAAGCCAAGGTCCAGAGAGGGCGGTCCACTTGCGGGGGATCACACAGCTCAGATGCCAGGTCACCTGACCTTCTGAATTGGGCTTTTTCCTCTCCAAATGGAAGACCTAGCATCCGGGTCCTTGGGAAACTGGCTGAGGACACTTGTTGTCCGGCTCTGTGCTTATTCTGGACCCACTGTGAGGGCTTTGATGGATTGTGGGGTTCCCCTGGAAGTTAGAGCCCTGTTTGTTCCTGGAAGACTGGGGACACCTCCCAGAGGGAGAAGAGTTCTGGATCTTTCCACCTTCCCCCGCCCCAATCCTGCTGCTCGTGGGCACTAAGGTGGCCCACTATACTCTCAGGGGCTCTTAGCAAAATAGGCACAGACTCTAAAGGCATCCTGGGGGGCTTCGAAATTTTGAGATCGGTCCTGAAACCTAACATACCCCTGAGTTCTTGAGCCAAATGGTTCCAAACAGGGATAGTTGTACAACCTACTATTTTTTTCTTTGCCAATGACAACCTGTGCCAGACACATACACACAAGTTTAAAGCATGGTGGTGGTGATGGGTGGTTGAATAAGAATCTGTATAGTTGCCGAAGTGCTGGAGCCAAATTTTCGAAAACAGTGACAGCTAGTGTCAATGCTCATTATGAACTAAGTACTCCTGTTGCCCCTGCTTCACAGATGAGGAAACTGAGGCTCAGAGATGTTAAACAACTTGCCCGTGATTTCACAACGTGACAGAGCAGAGCATCCAAATGCAGGCTGACGCCCAGCCAGGACCCTGGCCCTCCATGTTGTACTCCCTCTGCGGACATAGGGCAGTAAATGGGCCCATGAAATCTAGTGACCGCACAGAGAAGGGACCTGAGACCTCAGTGCAGACTGGGATGTGCAGGGTGGAGGCAATTAAAGAGCATGAAAGGGAAAGGAAGGCCCATTTAGAATCCAAATGGAGAGGAAGCACATAGCAAGAGCAAACACAAAACGCCAGGCAACAGAGGGACCATTAGGAAGAAGGCGGGAGGACGAGAGAAGTCCAGGAGAAGCATCCTCTGCCACCCACCTCATCTAATAGCTCAGGAACCAGTTTTATCTTCCTAAGTTATAGCTGGCTGCAGCCAACTGTTTGCATAGTGTGCGGATTGAAATCTTTTATTGCTTTGAAATCTTTTATTGCTTTATGGATGCTGTAAAATAAATGTGATTAAAGGCAGCAGTGACACTGAGTTCTGGAGGAGGCTGCAATGCTAGGACCAGAGTTTTATCTGGGCAAGGTTTTTAATCAGAGAGAGGAGTCAGCTTCCATTCTTGTGTTGGGAAGATAATCTCAGAATGGAGGATGGAGGATAATAAGTTCTAAAGCATCAAGATCTAAAAATGAGATGAGGGAAATGCCTATCTCATTGGGAGTGAGAGACAGAGGTGGAGAGGCATTCATGGCTCAACATATGAGGGCAGGTACATGGGGGGTGGCTGCCCTCTTACAGGAAGCAGGTGTAGGGTCTGAGACACCCAGGGGAATAAGATGGAAGACATCTTGAGCATGCTAAAATTATAACTCCCAAAGTGATTAGGGTAAATGTTTCTTTCCCTGCAAAGGAAAGTTCTAACAAGGAAATATGAAATATGAAGAATTGGGGGATTCAAGTTGAGATAAGGCCAAAGGTCTATGGTAGGAGGAAAGGAAGAAGCAAGAAACTCAGAGAACTGGCATTCACAACTGGAGGGAATGGTGAGTTCCAGTAACTGTGAGCTATGGAAGAGCTGCTTTCACTGAGAAAAATGCACGTTGGATCCACAAATATTGACAGTCAAGAACTGTGCCAAGTGTTCAGGGCTAGAGGAGGGAGTGAGCAGGGGGAACGCAATAAAAATGAATAAGGTAAACCCTGCCATCTTCATGAAGGATTTTGTACCCTCGTGAGGTGGTGATGTCAACATCTCACTCCATAACGTGGCACAGAATGGCATCAATATGAAATGTGGTCATTGGAATAGCAGTTTGGACGGTAAGTGGAAGAGTAATAGACACATAGCATCCTGGCGACATGGAGAGGGTCAAGGAGGGTGTCACAGAGGAGGTGGCACTTCAGATGGATCTTGGAGGGTGAGGACTGTGTGAAAGAAAGGAATCCAAGACTTCGTAACATGCCTTCTTAGTGGAGACACGAATGCAGGAGAGCCCAGGTGCAAGTGTGGAAATTTGGAACGGCCCAGTCCAAAGCTGTTTGGAGGTTTGAAGAGAAACCAGATCACATGGCATTTTGGAACCATGCTGAGGAGTCTGGGTTTCATTTTATAGGCTAGTTTTCTGCCTCACACCATTTGTAAACACAATATAAATTCCTGGCTTCCATAGGCACCTGCCCCCTGAGGGATCAGATCAGAATTGGGGAGCAATGGCCCTTTAAGGAGGAAGATGGTAGGATCAGAGCTGGGAGATGAAATAACCAGGATGGAGACTTCTAAGGAATGATGGTTGTCCAGGTAGAGATGATGACGGCAAAATTCACCCGAGTGTATCGAGATAGAGATGACTGGGTTTCACTCATTTTTGCCTTCACTGAACACCCACAATGGGCCAGGGGCCATGTCTGTTATTGGGGATACATTTATTAAGCCCAAGACCTACCACACATTGCTTATAGTCTATGGGGCAGGTAAACCAACACCAGACCATGAGGAGACCATGGTAGAGGCAACAGAGGGACCTTTAGAAGCACAGAGAAGAGGTGTTTAATGACATATTGTTTCAAAAAAAGACTTCCTGAAGTAAATAGGCTTGAGCTGAGGCTTAAAAGGTTAAGTAATCTCTCTACCCAGGTGGAGAAAGGGAAGACAGGCTGAGGAGAGAGTGGGGAGAATCGGAGAGTGTGTACAAACACACAACGGCATAGAATGACATACGACATAAGAGGAAGAGCAAATATCTAGGCCAAAAATTGAAGTAGTTGCTATATATTGAGCTAGGGTCTATATCAGTAAATTCACATGTGTGACTGCATATGTGAGTTTTGGGGTGTACATAGCTTGGACAAGAGGACCATGGCCAAAGGTTGAAGACTGTCATATCAAGGAGTTTGGACATTAAATGGAAAAGTGGTGTAAATCATTTGTGTTTTAGAAAAACTGTTCTGGCTGCAGCATGAAGGATGGATGGAAGGGGCACAATTTAGGAAGCAGGCCAACAAGTTAGGCGATAGTGAGGTCATGGGAATAGCAGAGGGGACAAGTATGAGACAGTGTGCATAGGAGTAGTCAGCATGAGTGGTGATGGATCAGACCTGACAGAAGAGGAAGGAACCTAGGAGGAGTCCAGGTTGCTCATCCGATGGTTGTGGTTGACAGTGATATAATTCATAGAGCTAGAATATAAAGACAGACAGGCTTGGGGTAGAAGAAAAAAAGAGGTAATGGGCTCTGTTCTGAACCTATGGAGGAGGAATTGTCTGGGAGTGATTTCTAGTAAGCAGTTGGGTACACAATTCTAAGCCAAGAATAGAAGCCTTGGCTGAAGGCCTGGCATTGGGAGTCACCCTCCTATGTCGGTGGTCGAAGCCAAGGGGGTGGCTCCGATCACTCAGCCTCATGTGAAGGGAGAAGAGGGCCAATGACAACACTTGGGCAATAGTCACATTTCAGGGATGCGCAGAGGAAGAGGCAACTTTGAAGGAGACCAAGAAGGAGTAATACAGGGGTAGGGGGCAAAGGAGGAGAGAGCGATACCTAGAAAAGGAAGGATTTTCAGTAAGGAGTGGGTGGTCAACTTCACCCCAATTAAGCAAGAAGCTAGAAACAAGAGAAGGTTCAGACAAGCCCTGTAATGTGTGGGCCTTTGACATCAGCAGGGAAGAAATGAAACATATTCCTATATTGTGAATACTTTGTGAGGGCAAAAATAAAAATGATAAAGGGAGATGTGATATTGTGATTTATAATAAGAAATATACTTTTGCTCTTCTTCCCATTTCCGGCAGAGTTCCTAAAACTCTTGGAATTTCCTGATAAAAGCAATAAAGTTTTCTTGATATTCATAACAAACCCCTTTCAATCCTATCGTAGTTTACATAACAGGTGACTTTTGGAAAGCACCTAAGGATGGGAGCTGGTTGCCAGGGAAACCAACCATATGCTTGAGGGTTGGAACTTTCAGTCCCACCTCCAGATCTGGAGGGTGGGAGTGGAGGGAGACGTTGATCCAACATCAATGGCCAGTGACTTAATCAATCTTCCTTGTGTAAAGGAGCCTCCATAAAGCCCCGGAAGGACCAGGTTTGGGGTGATTCCAGGCTAGTGAACCAGAACTCTGCCATGTGCCATTGTGCTGGGCCCGAACTCCACAGGAGAGGAGCTCCTTGATCCAGAACTTTGCTCTATGTATCCCTTTATCTGGCTGTTGATTTGTATCCTTTAATATGCTTTGTAATAAACTGGTAATCTAATGAGTAAATGGTTTTCCTGAGTTCTGTGAGCCACTCTAGCAAATTAATGGAAACCAAAGAGGGGGTCTTGGAACGCTTGATTTATCGTTAGTCCATGGGAAGCACAGGTGACAACCTAGACATGCAATTGGCATCTGAAGTAGGGGGAGGGGAGCAATCTTGTGGGACTGATCCCTGAACCTGTGGGATCTGATGCTATCAGATGGTGTCAGAATTGAGCTGAATTGTGGAATACCCAGCTGGTGTCAAAAAATTGCTTAGTGTTGTGAGGAAAAACCTACATGTTGGAATTGGTGATCAGAATCTTAGAAGGCAAGTGTAGTGGCCTCAGAAATGGGGCTCTGTGGGACAAGCAGAGGAAAATGCTGTCAAAACAAGACAACATTCTAAAAGAATCATTACAAAGTCAACGGCACCATCATGATATTCCTATTTCCTTCCTAGGGGAAGGGGGGTGGCCAGGAGGCAGAGGAAGGAAGAGCAACCGTCTCATTGCAGAAGACATAACACACTAGTATGATTGATGGAATTTTGGAAACTGATGCTTAAAAGAAAGAATGTTATATAACTAATGGAAATGAAAATGGGCTAAGACAATAAAACTCACAGGTATTGTAATGAATATGTCAAACTATGTATCATATCACCCCCAAAATTTGTGGGAAAGAGTTTATAAGAATAAATGATGACTGCTAAGATCACAAAAGAGAGAGAATAATGATGTGCCTCCTGAAGACTGTACATGACACCGTCTGTAAAGGATTCACAACCAAAAAAAAGGAACCTGAGTCAGATGATACCTCTAGGTCCAACCTTCAGTTTACATGAAACAAGGATGTTGAGGAACATCTTATATAACAGCATGGAAATAAAATTAGCAAAATCTAGACAGTGCGAAGCTCTGCAGGATAAGTAACCTGGTGTCTTCAACAAGTAAATTGCAAAAACAAAAGATAAAAGAGAGGGGGCCTTGATTGTGAGACTTGAGATGTGTCAATCAAATGCATGTGGGTGGAATTCCTGAATCCTGACTTCAATAAAGCAATTATAAAAACAATTTGGTAACATAAGCCAGAGGAATTTGAACATTAATGGGATATTTTATGACATGAAGGGATTATTTAAAATGCTTTTACATGTAATTTTCTAAGAATTCTTATTGCATACATATATTTATTGATTGAAGAAATGACACAATATCTGGGATTTGCTTCAAAATAATCTAGTGAAACTAGGATGGAAATACGTATGTGTTACAGATGAAACAAGGTTGATACTAAGATGATAAGTGTTGAAATTGTATTTTGAGTTCATAAGAATTCAGTGTACTATTCATTTTATTTTTGTGTGTGTGCTTGAAAATTACCATAATGAAGGGTTAAAAAAAAATCAAAGGGTTAATATGAACATACCCATGACTTTCTTTTAGAACTATAAAAGGAACAAGGTTGAAGTGTTATTATTTCAAATTGTCATTATTTCCTTTTGATGTTGAATCTCTTCTGGTTTTAAATGTTCCTAATTAAAGAGCTTCCACCAATTCTTAAAAGTTAGATTGCTGCTGGCCACTATCACACAATGAAATGTGTGAGGGATGTGTGTGTGTGTGTGTGTGTGTGTGTGTGTGTGTGTGTGTGTAATGTATAATTATGACCCAATAAAAAGGAAGACAGTGTTCTCATAAAATATGGGATTCTGTAAAAACAGAATAAACAGGACAGCTGTCTGAAGACCTTGGGGAGTTTAACAAATGTGTCATTCTTCCTCCTCTGGAGGTCCCTTATTTACAGAAGTCAACAAATGGTTGCTGATGCCTTCCAAGTGCCAAGCACTCTTCTGGGTTCTGAGGATATAACAGTAGACCAGATGACCAAGATTCCTCCCTCTTGGAGCTTACGTTCAGGTGGAGAAGCATTTCTAAACCCACAGAATGGTGCAGAACATCCTACATAATAAAAGGCTAATATGCAAATCCACCGAACGGTGGAACAACTGGTCACTATGACACACATTGACCACCAGGGGGCAGATACTCAACTCAGAAGCTGCCCCCTGGTAGTCAGTGCGCTCCCACAGGGGGAGCATCGCTCAGCCACAAGCCAGGCTGATGGCTGGCTGGCGAGCTCAGTGGTGTGGCGGGAACTTTTCCTGCCTCTGTGGCAGTGTCTTAGGCCCACTCCCTGCAGCTTAGGCCCCCATCCCCTGAGGGCTCCCAGACTGCTAAAGGGCACAGGCTGGGCTAAGAGCACCCCCATCCCCAGTGCACAAAGTCGTGCACCGGGCCTGTAGTGTACAAAGAAAGCATTTGATGATTGCAAACTCTCTACCAATGTCTGGTATTGTCGTAGTGAAATACCAGAGGTAGGAATGAGAGATAGACTTGAGATATCTGAAAACTGCCTGGCAGGACCCAGAGAAATGCTGTAGTGTGGACAAATGTAAATGGCTCTTGTTTCTGTTGGGTTTTCCTGTGGGTTAAATTCCTGGAAAAAGTTTCCTAAAACTTTTGCCCAGTGAAAGGACTTATCTTAAAGGCCTGCATTTGGCACTGTGCATTCTCCAGAGGTAATGGGAAATGCGAATTTAATGAGTATCACATTAGAATGAATGCATTTTAGTCTCCAAATAGTCCAACCAGCTTGAATTAATCTAAGTGTAAAATTACTCTTCTGAATCAAATGCTCTTCTGATACCCAAATATGTAAAGTCCTGTTTGTTTTCCTTCATTCCCTAATTTTAAAATTCTGTCCAAAAGAATTAGCAAATTTCCCTGGCTTCGTTTTCTCTTTTTAAATCCCCAAAGTAGCTTATTTCTTAACTGGTTTGGGTTGCAATATGTCTGGCATTGGATCTTATCAACTCACAAGTTGGCTTGTTGACAGCGAGAATCAGCTACTCCTACTAGGGAAATTACTGCCTCAATGAACTTCCTAAGTAACACTCTAGTGGCTTGAAAGAGTTAAAATACGTTTTGAAAACAGCCTAATTTCCAAACAGGGAATAGCTTATGTGCTGGGAGATTCTGTCCAAAACAGAATAGTGATGAATTCATCACAAAATAACTGTCCAGAAGACTGAAACCAGAGTATGCTATACGGAGACAATGGAACCTGCTGGAGCCAAAATGTGAGAGGAAAGATGTATTCAGCAGGCCCATAAATGAGACAAGTCCATAGAGCTAAGGCTTTCAGCCCTCTGCAAATGAGCACCCGAAGGTGGTGATTCATTACCTTACTCCTGGACTGCATCCGGGCTTGCCTGCAGTTCATGTTTAGCGTTGTTATTGGGGTGATGGTTTCACTGCTTTGCGAAAGAATCCAAGATTGAATATTCATTTTACTCCATTGATTCTTGCTAATGTGCATGGTCAGTTTGTAAACTGTGCTTCTGTTGATAGGGCTAATCTCAAAAAAAAAAAAAAAAAGAAAAGAAAAGCTTAAGGCTTTCATTTTGACTAAGTAGTAAGCAGATGAAATTCCTTGCAAACCCAGGTACCTGGTCTGATATGCAAGGCTTGTACATTTCAGACATGAGGTAGGAATATAAAAGGATTCTTTAAAAAAAAAAGTCTCCCAGAACTTAGAACCCAAAGGAATGCTGTCTCTTTTCAGCACATTCTCACTGGGAGGTCATATACTTACTCTAATTATGTTGTTTTTCCTCTAAACATTTGGAACTGCTCTTGTGGAACTGTCTTCGGAGCCTGCAAAGCATTTTTCTGAGGGCCCCGCTCTGTGCCAAATCTCCATTCTTTCGGGTGGGGTGGGGGATGGGAGCCATGGAAGGGAGTGGATTTAATGATTTCTGGAAAGAGCCATAAGTCATCCAGAGGCCAGTCTGGTAAGCGGGGTGAGTATAACCGTTTGGGGTTAAAAGCAAAGAGAAGAAAGGCTGTCTATGAAGTGCGGGGGCCGCTCTGAAGGCCGAGGCGTCCTCACCAGGCCCTCCCAGCAGCTCTGGCCCGGGACTGACATTCTTGGGATAAATGTATAGTCTCCGAAAGTGGCTGCTTTTGAAGCAGCACCTCAGACACTCACTTTCTTCTATAATACGCCCAGTGCTTCCTCACAGACTAGCATGGCCACCTGCAGAGAAGAGCCATCCTGTGCTAAGGCTGGGAGTCAAGGTGAAGACGGTTAGGTAAACATACTTTCTCAATGTCACTGAGAAAAGAGGAGAACTTGCTGTGAAAGTGTGGGTGGTTCTTCCCCCACAAACCTCCTTAGGTTTGGCCATTGTCTATGGATCTACCGTATATGCCCTAGTATAAGGCAACGCCAAACGTGAGACCCGCTTCCATTTTCCAATAAGTCCTTTCCTTCCCATCCCCCAAAATATTAGAAACGTAGCAAAAAAATCACCAATTATTTACTTATCAGTACTTTATCAATTAGCTATGTCTATTTAAAGGATTGCATATACCTATAAGATGGATATATTAATATCATTTATATATTATTTTATATGTTGTATAAAGAAATACTACTATAGTTCTGTTTTTTCCACTCTCATATTTCAACTTTGTCCCAAGCCACAGCACAGCATTAAAATCCTTGTTTTCTTCCTTCTTCCTGCTGTTGCCTATTCTCAACATCCACACACGACCAATCGCTGTACCACTTTAAAAAGTGATGCTTATGAAGAATTAAAAAAAAAAGTGATGATTAAAGGCTTGTTTTCAACACCCACTCTTGCAATTGTGAGGCCATTCACCCACGTGAATGAATACTTAAATATGTATTACAGTTCACTGGTTCCACTTACAAACATCAGAATCTGCATTGATTCGGGGTGTTTCAGGATAATGTGTCTTCTGTGAAAAGGACTGTGTTGTTTGATATAAAATAATGATGAGAAGGCCCTATAGCAGGAGACGCTGAATATAAGATGATTCTTTCTTTGTCCAACGAATGGCTTTGGGGAAACCTTGCTTGGCATCTGAGTGTACACAGAGTTAATGATTTGCTCTCCGTTGCCCCACAAAGAGTGGACATCTCTCTGAATGTTCATGCCTCATGAAAGGGTGAAAACAGATTTTGAGCAAAAGTCAGAGCCCTTAGGGAGAAAGTTGAGAGGAAGACAGTGTAAGGGACAGAACAGAGTCCCCTTGCTTTTCTCTTGGAGTACAGTAGGGGGAATGGTTGCCCCTGGAGATGGGAACACGTGCCCTGGATCACAAAGCAAGCCCCATGATGCTCTGCATTTCTGCACGTGGGAGGATGATAGAAACTAGCTGAGGGAGAGCGGGGGGAGGAGAGGAAGCAAGCAGGCAGGAGTCTGTGTAGTGAAATGATAAGGCCATGTACACGGGGCAGGATCAAGAGGCTGGCTTTGAGCTTGCCAATGCTGGGTTCTTGTAAACCATTCTGTTTTGATGCTAAGCCCCATTCAAACTCTCACTGTGGTATTTAGCACTGCGGCTGAGGCTGGTGTTCTCATCCCGGCCGGGGCCCAGGTTCTATATGGCCTTGGTGACTCTCCTCATGTTCCAGAATGATCCATGGTCTTGACACCTTCGTGGGGACAGCAGCATCCAGCAGGATGGCAGGCTTCCCGCGGTTGGCAGCTGTGGGCTGGCCTCCACATTGCATTTTGGAGTCAGAAATAAAGGCGTTCTTCTGGAAGAAGGGCAGAGAGCTCTGCTTTTAAATTTCTCTTCCTTTTCTACTTTGCTGGGTCTCAACTAATGGCCTTCAGCCTAGTATGCCCACAGCCTGCTGGCCTGGCTTACTGCACCCCGATACCTAACAGCCTGCTTCCTAATTTCCTCTTCCTAACTCTATAGGCACCTTCCCTCCTAATTTTGGACAATGACTTGGAAATTGCATTATATCTTTGAAAAGAGCTATTGTGGTTAGTCTTTTCTATGTTCTATATTTTTTTTATTCCTTTCACTGTGCTTTATTGGCCAGAAATGTTGACACCGTGCGGATTTGAACGCCAGGAATAAAAATTCCTCTTAGTCCCAGGAAAATGCGTTTGTATAAATCTTCTCGGGAAGCCTGGGGAGGCAGGAGTGGAAGTGGACAAAAGTGGGTGATGCGTGAGGTGAGCTGGCATCTCATTTCTGTTCGCCACTTACCTGCAGGCTGTGGGCAAGTCCCACAAGCCCTCGGGTTGTCCAGCCTCACAGGAGTGGAACAGAGTTGACTCATTGGCCAATGAGATGTTGTCAGATCCTAACATTCTGCGATTTCAAGTAACAGTGACGGCTGGGCACTGACCCAGACACTGGGTGGGGACTGCGTGGCTCGGCTCTCTGGATGCACCCGTCAGACCTGGCGCAGGGGCACTGCTCTTCGCAGGCGACGACACTGAGGCCTGAGGGCTCAGCTACAGGCCTGGGGAGGGAGGACAGGTTGTCTTTGACTGGGTCCTAGGAAACGCTTCCTTTTTTTCTGAAGAAGCGAGACAGACACTTCAGAACACCGAGAGAGAGATCGGCTCGAAAGGTTTCTTCCTTTCCTCACTTTGTCTTCGGCCTCAGGCAGGCAGAATTGAGCTATGGATTTCTTCATGATCTGTTGTCAGCACCGGCCCATGCAAGGCCCCGCTCACTATCTTTATATCTTCCCCCTTTACTCCTCCTCCCACTCCCTTCCTCTATGTGACTCACTATAGTGTATTCAGTCTACATCGGTGCCATCTGTCTTCCTGGTGTTTATTTACACATATACATCCTTAAAACGTAATGTTATTTTGCCCTGGCTGGTGTTTCTCAGTGGTTAGAGCATTTGTCTGTGCACCAGAGGGTCAGAGTTTTTTTGTTTTTATTTTTTAAATGTATTTTTATTGATTTCAGAGAGGAAGGGAGAGGGAGAGAGAGCTAGAAACATCAATGATGAGAGAGAATCATTGATTGGCTGCCTCCTGCATGCCCCCTTCTGGGGATTGAGTCTGCAATCTAGGCATGTGCCCTTGACTGGAATTGAACCCAGAACCCTTCAGTCCACAGGCCAACGCTCTATCCACTGAGCCAAACCAGCCAGGGCTCAGAGTTTTGATTCCTGTCAAGGGCATGTGCCTGGGTTGCAGGTTTGTTCCTTACCTCCCAGTCCAGGTGCATGCCTGTGGGAGGCAAGGGATGGAAGTGTCTCTTTCACATCGACATTTCTCTCTCTCTCTCTCTCTCTTTCTCTGTCCCCCTCCACCCTTCCTTCCACTCTCTCTAAAAAAATCAATGGGAAAAGCATATCCTCGGGTGAGGATTAAAATACATATATATAATGTTATTTTGTATCAGTGTTTTTGATTTACATAATGCTATCAAGCTTTGAATCTCATTCCCTTATTATTATTTTTTTACTCAAAGCTTTGTGTTGAAGTCTGTCCATGTTGCTACGTGTATATCTTGTCCATTATGTCTGATGGTCACACAGAATTCCAAGAATCATATCACACATTTTCTCTGTCAGTTTCCCTGATCAATGGACATGTAGATTGCCTCCCAGTCCCTGCTACCACAAACAATGGGGCATGAGCCTCCTCGAAGACGTCTTAACACTCACTGTTTGGAGGATCCTCACAGGAGTAGGATTTTCGGGATGCCGTGCCGATGCACTCTTCATTTCAGTCGGCATGGCTAGGCTGCTGCCCAGGAAGGCGGCATTGCTTTGTGCTGCCCCAGGGGTGCATGAGGTGACTGCTCCCCACATCCACACCAGCACTTGCTGTTTCCCGGCTTTCTCATTTTGGCCGATCTCTGTGTAGTAAGTGGGATATCATTCTTGTTTTCATTTACATTCATCTGATTACTAGTGAGGGAGAGCATTCTTCATATAATTACTAGAAATCTGGTTTTTCCTCATATGACTCATCTGTTTATGCCTTTGTCCATTTTTTTCTTACTGCATTTCTTAACTTGGCTGGTGTTTATCATATGGTTTTCTAATTTGTCTTACTATCTATAAAGGAGGGTTCTTCTCTCCATGTTCTCTGCTTTGAACTTCACCTTCAATGTTGACTTAATTGGATTGCAAGAGAATCTTAAAATTTCATTATTTGTGCGTTTTAGCTATTGTCCTTATTGTCTGCCGCTTTTGTTAGCTTTTTTGGTTTTGCCTTAACTCTTGAAGAATTCTTACTTTCCTACATAAATTCTAGAATCTATTTTATGTTTTAAAAAATCCATCTGGGATTTTGATTGTAATTGTATTGAACTTAGGGATTAATCAAGAAAAAAAAAGAGCTCTATAAGACATTAAAGCTAGCTGTTAATCTACGTGGTATTTAATGCTCCATTTATTTAGGTTTCCTGCTATGTGCTTTAATAGTTTTAAAGTTATTCTCTATAAAAAATCTTATGTTTTCTTTGGTTAATGTCTGTATACTTTGTAGCTTTTGCTGCTTCTACGAATGGCATCTTATATCCTGTTGTATTACTCACTGGGTAATTGCTTGCTTATAGGAGCACTGTTGAGCTTTATATCTTGTTTTTATATCTAACAAATTTGCTGAGCTCCCTTTGAACCCTTTGTACGCCATAAGCGTCTGTAGATGCAAGCGGCGGACCTTCCCCACACGCCACGCACGTCTTTAGCCACAAACCTCACGTATCAACTCCGGAAGCCCGATTTTAAAATCAGACTTGATAGTGACATCTCTGGGTTTGTAGAGAAATTATAGTAACTTAAATTCATCAATATTCCAGCGCATATGGAAGAAATTTCAGAATCAATATATAGGGCTGCCACTCAGACGCGTGAGAGATAAACACTGCGACACTTGAGATTTTTTTGTTCATTGTGACACTTGAGATTTGTTTGTGTTATCATGAATTTCACGCCTAAAATGGTAAACATAGTGTGCATTCTTCATTATTTTTTTTACAGATTTCATCTTTGGAGCATCAAAAAAATTTAGTGTTTTTGAGGCTTTTCGTGACGACGGTTTATTTTTATTTCGCGCTCGCTTTGGTTGGTATTTCCATAGAATTGAAAATTATCATTATTTTATTATTGAATTTATCGTCATAATATATTATATTGTGCAAATAAAATTCAACCCCCATAAATGGCACCAGAGGAAGAAATAATCGAACCAAGCACCTCGCAAGAAGAAGCTGACACCCTTTATTCAGCTCCAGAGTCAGACGATTTTTTAAATTAAATTCAAAATATGGTAGCGTGTGGGGATGGTTTCCGTTTTGGACGCGTGGCAGTTGACTGATTTTCCTCTGTTTCCCCTGCATTTGACCAGGGTAGTGTAACTGCAAAGAACAGCAATTTGGTCCCCTTCCTTCCTGCTCTTAGTGCACTGCCCAGGACTTCCTGTGCTCTGTCCCAGAGGCAGCGAGGCCAAGGCTTCCCTGACTCCTTAGCTGTGAAGGAATGAGGAATGAAATCTGAGGCTTGTAGTAGATCATTGCTAGAAAGCCTTCGTTAGGTTAAGAATGTTTCCCTCTGTTCCTAGTTATCCAAGAGACATAGGTGTTGAATTTTATTTGATGCTTTTCAGGCGTTTGTTGAGATAATCATGTAATTTTGCCCCTTTAGTCCATTAATGGGATAAAATATTTTAGTAGTTTTATATTTTCTTTTCTTAAACCATTTTTTCTTGGATGGGCTCCCTTTGATCATGTTTTATGCCTTAAATTCATTACTGAACTCTGACAGCTGATATTTTAATTAGGATTTTCATGTTTGTGTTCCTAAGTGAAATTCGTCTAGAGGCAGTTTCATCTTCTTGACCTGGATTTGGTATTAAGACCGTACCAACCTCACAAAATGAGTTAGACGCTTTCCCTTTTATTTTTATTATTTCTGCCACAATTTATGTAAGACAGGGTGATTCACCATAAAACAGCCCTTCTCCCAGTTTCTTCACATGAATAAAGTGCAACCAGTTTTCAGAGCAGACGCCTCTCTCTCATTTGTAGTCACATTGGATTTCTGAGCAAATCATACTGGCGGTGCCTTCACAGTATTTCTCAATCCAGACACATCTCCCCATCGCCACTCCCACTCTCATCTCTGCGATATGAGAAGCATGTCCAGATGATGCCACAGTCCCCATCTGGTCTTGTTTTTACCTCCTTGTAGCTCATTCTTAACACTAGCTGGCATCCATGTAAAGCATAAATCAGCTCACGTGACTGCTGTAACTCCCTCCTAGTCACCCCATCAATGTGGTAGGATTCCCGCCTAAACTTATGGGCATGACTGATAGTCACAGGCATGGCATCCAGTACTGGACAGATGGCATTGATGACAGTTTATTAGTCACGTATGCTCGCAGTCTGGGGGAGGAGTACATTGCAGGCCATGGGGGTTGCACTCAGGAACAGAGTGAGCATCCAGGGGTGGTGGGAGGCAGGCTTTATAGTATCAAGATGTGGTGCCCCATGGTTCCCACAGGGGTGTGTGCTTGGTTGTTTGAATAATCAAGGGATATGCAGGACAATTTGATAGAAAGGTTGTTTGGCTAGGGCAGTGGTCGGCAAACCGTGGCTCGCGAGCCACAAGCGGCTCTTTGGCCCCCTGAGTGTGGCTCTTCCACAAAATACCTCATGCGGGCGCGCACGTACAGTGCGATTGAAACTTCGTGGCCCATGCGTAGAAGTTGGTTTTCGGCTCTCAAAAGAAATTTCAATTGTTGTACTGTTGATATTTGGCTCTGTTGACTAATGAGTTTGCTGGCCACTGGGCTAGGGGGTCTTAAAAAGAGCTTGTGGGTAGTCATGTGAGGCCTTCCCCCAGACGTCAATGCAGAACATAATACTGGACCTTGATTTCTGGCCTCACACCTCAGGCTTTCTGATCAAAACTTTCCAATGGCCTCTACAAGGCCCCTTGTGGTCTACAACTGGCTACCTCTCTGTCCTTATTTCCTGTTCTCACCATCCCCCCAATACTCTACTCCAGCCATAACAGCCTGTTTGTTCTTACTCAAACCCATCAAATGTGCTTTTACCTCAGGCCCTAGGCCCTGGCTTTCTCCTCCACGGAGCCCTCTTTCCCCAAATATCTCCATGACTTCTCTTCCCACTTTCTTCAGGTCTCTGCTCACTTCCTCAGTGAATAATAAGAAGCATTATTTTGCGTGCTTTCAAACTTTGTATAAATGGTATTCTGCTCTATATTGCTTTTCTTCTTCATTATAATATATTTTTATTGATTGACTTAAGAGAGGAAAAGGGAGGAGGGAGAGAGAGAGAGGAAAATTGAATTCGTTGTTCTACTTATTGATGCATTCATTGGTTGCTTCTTGTATGTGCCCTGACCAGAGGTCGAACTCGAAACCTTGATATATCAGAACAATGCTCTAACCAACTGGGCTACCCAGCCAGGGTTCTTCATTATTACATTTTTTATTTTATTTTATTTTATTTTTAATATTTTTTTATTGATTTTTTACAGAGAGGAAGAGAGAGGGATAGAGAGCTAGAAACATCGATCATCGACCAGCTGCCTCCTGCACACCCCCCACTGGGGATGTGCCCGCAACCAAGGTACATACCCCTGACCGGAATCGAACCTAGGACCCTTGAGTCCGCAGGCCGACGCTCTATCCACTGAGCCAAACCGGTTTCGGCCATTATTACATTTTTTAAATTCATCCAGATTGCTGAATGTATCCCAATGCCATTTATTTTACCTACTATATTTATTTCATTCTGTGAATGCAGCAACATATATTCATCAGCTCTTATGGATAGACGTTTAAGTTGCTTCCAAGTGTTTTCCATTACAGACAATGCTTCAATGAACAGCCTTGTGAGGGTCCTTGTGGACATGTGTGAGCTTTTTCTCTAAGGTACCTATCGTATTTTCTGGCGTATAAGACGACTGGGCGTATAAGATTTTCCTGGGTTAAAAAGTCGTTTTATATGCCGGAAAATACAGTAGTCCAATATAGCTAATCCATTATATCTAATCCCATCAATATAGTCCAATATACCGTATTTTCCAGCGTATAAAACGACTTTTTAACCCAGAAAAATCTTATACACCCAGTCATCTTATACGCCGGAAAGTACGGTATGTGAGTATGGAAGTGTTGGTCAAAGGGTACTGAGGACTTCTGAGATTTGGTCCACAGAGGAGGGGCAGAGGGAGTCCTATGCAGTCTTCCACCTGCTGAATAGCACAGAAACTACTGGAAGAGATGAGGGACCCCGAGATCCAAAAAGACACCGACATGAGTAAGCACTGACGGTTGTCTCCATGGTTCGCTGGAGGAGCGTTCTCTCTGTGTGAGAGAAGTCATTGCTCCCGGATGCTGTCACTAAGGGCCACCTCTGTGAAGCACATGTTGCCACTGTGTCACGATGCTCCCACTGGCAAGGGTGGCTGCTGTGACAAATTGTTAGGCTGGGGAGCGGGAGAGTCTTAACTCTTAGAGATGTTGGACTTTCTCCCTCAGCCATCCATGAGTCACTCTTTACCTACAGGGAAGAATAGAGAGACTTGGTCTTTGTCAATAATCCTCATTAAGCTGAGGAAAGAACAATTTCCCCCATGGGAATCCTTGGTAAGAATCAGATGCCTACAAACTATGAAAAGAAACTGAAAACAGATTGGCTCCTGAATTAGAGCCCAGCTTTCAGATTTCTGGTGAAGGGTGCGGCCCAGGAAAAATGGCTTTGTTAGCATATGTATCTACTCTTTCTAGTTCTTGTGTGTGTGTGTGTGTGTGTGTGTGTGTGTGTGTGTGTATCTCCTCTATCTCTGTCTCTAGTACTAGCTCTGTCTCTGTCTCTATCTCTCTTTAGCTCTCTCCTTCCTTCCCTCCCTTTCTTCCTTGGTCTTCACTTCCTTGGTCCCTTGTATGTGTTAGTATTTCAAGACTGTGTTTTGCCTCTGTGGTGTTCGTGTTTTGGCACCAAAGGAAGCCAGAGGAAATGTTTAATACTTGCAGTAACAGGAAAGGGTCCAGAAGAAACCCATGCATACTGAGCCAGCCCCTGCCCAGGAACGTGTCCTTTGGCTTGACTGTTTGAGCCATGTTCTTGGTACAACTCTCCTCAGTGCATGATAGAAGTGATGCTTCCCCTCCAGGGTGTTTTCATGGAGACCTCTTGGTCACAAGCACTTCCTAGAGGCCCAGACAGATGGCTATCACGGCCTAATTGGCTAAACATTTCTCACAAAATACCATGATGCATGTAAACCTAATTTCCTCAGAAACAAGGGCCAAAAGCAATGTGGAGTGAGGGGTAAGACAATTAACTGCAAGACAGAAAACTTGAGTTCTGACTCTGCCACTATCTAGCTGGTGACATTTACTTAACCCTTCGGGCTTAGTTACCTCATTTAGAACATGAAGGCTTTGGGGTAGCTGATCTGTGCACTCCAATTTTAAGCATCTACTTAAAGCACCTGTTGGAGGCTGTAATCTACTAAGCAACTACTAGATACATTCCAAGGTACGTTTTAGTGTTTAAGTGTCTTGACATTGGAAGGAGTTACAAACTTTTTTATATGCTCGAGGTCACTGGTGTTATAATCATTTGAGGTCTTGATTTTACAGATGCCATGTGGCAAAGAGGTCACATGATTTCTCTGTTCCAAACTCATGCCTGTTTTCTCATCTCTGCAGTTACCATGTAGTCGTACTTATGGGGACACACAATCATATCAGAGTCAGATCCGTTCTGTCTTACATGACCACTATTTCTCAGCCCTTCCCCTATGGCTCAGGGGGAGTGGTCCCAGGCCTACCATTCTGTTCCTGTTGGGACCATACACTCTACTTCTAAGCTTAACAGTGGGAGGCATTGTTTTAATTAAATACTTTCCACTAAATAAGGTCTTTAGTCTGCTTCTGTGGCTTCCCACGGGGCATTTTCCATGAAATTGGAAGGAACATTTTTTTAAAGAGGTTGGCAAAGGCTGGCATCTCCTATTACCCATTGTGAGAACAGCTTGCTTCTCATAGATATGGTTCCATATTTTTGCCAGAGCAGCACATTCCTCATATCATTTCCTATCCAAAAAGCGCCATCAGCCCTTATCACTGACCCCCCTTTTAAAGGAAAACCTTTATTTTCTGGCCCCATCTTACCTCTTTATCACGATTTCCCATTGTTCTAGTTCACACATTTTTTCTTTATTCTCCAATAAACACATTTCCACTCCCAGGAAATGGGGAAAGGACAAAACTTAATTGACTACCTATGCTGTGCTCATCACTGTCCTAGAGATTTTTACATTTGTTATCTGATTGTATAGCTGAGGAAATGAAGGCTCAGAGCGGTTAGATACATTGCCCCACTCGTAAGTGGAAATGCTATTGTTACTAAGGACTGTTTGACTTTGAACCCATGATCATTGTGGTGTAATGCCTGCCTCTAATCTAGGGACCCCACATCCCAGCCTGTTCATCAGATTCACTCTTGGCAGAGTGGCCAGTACCTGCTCCTCCAGCCCTTTCAATTACCTCCATGAGCACCTACCTCCCTGAATTAAATTTCTGGCTGACATAGCTAGAGTGACTTCTGAATCTGGACTGATACACTCATTATTGGGGAATATTTTTTAACTCTCTTTTTTTGTTGTTTTTTTAAATATATTTTTATTGATTTCAGAGAGGAAGGGAGAGGGAGAGATAGAAACATCAGTGATGAGAGAGAATCATCATTTGGCTGCTTCATCCACACCCCTCACTGGGGATTGAGCCCGCAACCCAGGGCATGTGCCCTTGATCAGAACCGAACCCGGGACCCTTCAATCCACAGGCTGACACTCTACCTACTGAGCCAAACCAGCTAGGGCTTGGGGAATATTTTTACATAAGTATGAATACAAAATTATTTTACAGCTTAGCCTTCTTTTAGCCCTGCCTCGTTATTGTATACTTCACAGTGGAGGTCACTGAAGCCCAGAGAGGTAAAGAGAACGGCCCAACATCACATAGCTAGTCAGGGACAAACTGTAAACCATATCTTTGCCCAGAAGCAAGGAACCAAATGGCAGCATGGTGGTATTTTAGAGGTTTAGAAGTTTTTAACTGGATCCCAATCCTAACTAACACTCAGTAGCTCAATCTTCATCCTCTGGGCTTCAGTTTCTTCATTTGTAAAATAGGAATGATAGCCTTTTGCACCACTGTTGTGAATATTGGGAGGTTTTACATGAAAATGCCTAGCAGAGCATCTATCTCATAATATGGGCTCCATAAAGAGAGTTCAGTGCACTGTTCTCTATTATGCACAATCAGCAAGGCCAAAACTCCCCACATCGGGGACCAGCAGGAAGATGTCCAATAGAAACAATCATCCTTTCGCTCCCTCCGGCCTGACTCAACAAACACAACAAAGCAAAGCAGGTGTCCTCGGACTACCACTAAAGAATACCATGTCTGAGCCCAACCATTGGCTTAGTTTTGCTCGCTGCAGAGTAAAGAGTTTCTAATCAAGTAAGGAGTCCTAAGTTTTGCCCACAGCACATATAGTGCGGAGTTGCAGGGCGTGAGGACATTACTTTTGTTCCCTCTTCTTGCTAAAGAAATGCTCAGTGCACCCTAATTTTTAAAACCATGTCATTTGTCTTCCGTCTCTTGTCTTAGAGCAGGGAAGGTGGGGAAATAGAAATCTGTTTTTCAAATACACAGGAGTTAATCATGATAGTGTTCTTTTGCATTTTAAATTGACATTCAGCAGAACACAAAAGGTGCTGTGACCTTTTTAACCACCTTAGAACTCTTCAATCTCTGATTTCCGGGGGTTAAAGATTCCTAGGCCCTCTCAGGTTCTGGGTCGTGTGGAGCTGCAGGCATTTGTAACGCACAGGTGTTCCTGTACTGAAATGCTCTCCCTGCCTGTGACTGACTTGGGGCAGCTGTGAGCTGTGTGAGGGGCGGAGCTTCCCAAAGAGGCATCTCTAGGAGGTGACTAACTGGCTGCTGGACCCACAGGGAATGTGTGAGCAAGGACAGGACTCTGGACTGAAATTCATGTGTCTTTGAATCCACCATTGGTCGTGTAGTATAGTACTCAGGTCTCACCAGAGAACAGAAAGCGTGTTCAAGGCAGTGATTGAAGAGCGTTGAAGAGGGGACTGCCCATGGCCAGTTTTTCTCAGTGGTTAGAGCATTGGCCCTCAAACTGAAGGGCCTTGGGTTCCATTCCTGGTGAAGGGCACATACCTGGTTTGCAGGCATGATCCTCAACCCAGTCCGGGTGCATGCAGGAGGCAACCAATCAATGTGTCTCTCTCATATCTTCTCTCTCTCTCTCTCTCTCTGTCTCTCTCTGTCTCTCTCTCTCTCCCTCTCTCCCTCCTCCCTCCCATCCACTCTCTCAAAAAATATCAATGAAAAAAATATCTTTAGGTGAGGATTAAAAAAACAAAAAAAGAGGGGACTGTGTGTAGAGATTGTATGGACACGGGTGTGGAGTCAGGAGGGAGGGTGAGGCACCAAGGACCTGACAGTGAGCAGCCATGACCACTCCTCGGCTTGAAGGTCAAGGGGAGAAGGTGTGGTTATCAGAACGTAGTAGGAGCTGTGATGTGGGAGAGGGTCTGATAGGAGTTTGACCATCAGTAGGTGAACAGGCCACCACAGCCAGCAGAGAAGGGGTCAAAATACCCTGACTTCTCTCCCACCCTCTGGCCTCCTACCAGTGCTTCCCACAGGCCAGCCTCCCAGGTGCCAGGCAGAGTGAAGAGGGTGGCAATGGACTCAAAGGGGCAAGTGGAAAACGCCTCTGCATGGCCAGTTTGTGAGTGGAGGGGGAAGCAAAAATGTCCCTTCGCTCCGTTTTTCCTGCTTTAGAGTGGTTCTATGACTTCGTCACACCACTGATGGATACAAGTACCTATTACACTCTTGCCCCAGGTCATGTTAGAGGCGGCCGTTGGGAGGCTAAGCTCATTTCTCAGGGAGCAGAATTCTCTGAGCTTGGAGGATGCTCAGCTTTTAAGCCACAGAAAGATCCCCAAGGGTTCAAGTTCTCAGTGGTCCTCTGTGTATGCAGGAGCTTTAAGAGGCCCAGAAGTGACACTTTCGTGCCTTGCTCAACATAGACACAGATTTTTTAAAAAGTCCCCTTTAGTATCGATAGCGTTGACATTAGAAAGCAAGGTTCAGTAGGAAAGCCAATGGGATCCTGAGACGGCTACGGAATACAACGTGCCGCCCAGGCGAAGGCAGGGCTGGGAAACTGCAGGCCGTGCCCACAGATCCGGGTCTTTACTGCTAGGCCCCTGAGCAGATGAAAACACACGCTCCATGCAATGGACAGACCCCAAAAGGGGAGAGGCAGGAGCTGAGGCACCGTCCTTCGTTCCTTTTCCCCAACTCAAGGGACAAGTCTGTCCTCTTCCCCGATGGGAAGAGTTCCAACAACGTTCAGAAAAGTATAAAAATAGACCGATCAGTGGGACTCCTGGTTACCCCATCCCTCTTTCCCTTCCTGAGAGCAGCCCCGGGGTCATCTGTAAGGGAAGGGGCCCAGTGGTTTCCCAGCTTCCTGTGTCCTTACCTGACTTCCAGGAACCCTTGTTGGACCTGTGGACACTGGTTTGCACAACTTCTCAGGGAAACCAGGTCCTTGTGCCCCCCACCCCCTCCCCCGCCCCCGCTCCATGCACCTGCACTGAGAGGCAGGACCAGGTTCCACCTCCGCTTCTGTCCTCCAGGTGGCAGAAGCAGCCTGGCCTGGCCCGCTCCTGGGCAGCCTCAGGCCAAGCCAAAGACAACACTGTCCGAGCACACTGCTCCTGAGGTTCCCAGAAAAGCAAATCACAGTCAAGGTCAGCAGTGGTGTTGGACTGTGGATAGCTCCCCTTTAGGGTTTGAAGGACAGAGATGAGGCCACAGAACTTCCCTTTATCAAGGCTCAAAGCCCCCTGCCAGTCCCCTCTGAACTTTTGCTAACGGGGTTCATGCAAGCGCTGTCTACTCAGCTTCAGGAATACTCCACCAGCCAAGCGCAAGTATCCAGGGTAGAATGCTGCTCCAGTTGCTCCGGATGGAGGGCAAGTTGTTGCAAAGACCCTCATGCCCTGGTCCCACTGACTTTCTTCACCAATGTGTCCCCCTCCCCAAGGACCATCCTAAAGCTGGTGCCACCTAAAGCAGGAGTCCATTGCACATCCTCAGGGTAAGAGATGGTCAGAAACTAGAGCCATGTATGCAACTGCCTACTTGAAAGATCTTCCTAGATCTCTCAAGGGAACTTTCCTCACCTCCATCCCTAGCCTGGTCCTTGCGCAGTGTTCCCTGTCTCTGTGAAGTCACCCGTCCAGACAGACGTGCAAGCCAGACACCCAGGAGTCACGGCTGCTGGCCCAGCCCCTGCCCAAGTCATGGCCAGCTCATTCCCAGTCAGTCGCCTTCACTGCCATCCTGGTTGGAGCCAGCATCATCTCTATCCCTAACCGTGGTGCCTGCATCTCCTCTCGCCCTGTCCCAGGTTAGCCCCACACTGCAGCTAGGATGCTTTCTTCTTTCTTTTCAGAATGCAGCTCTCGTCACTGCACTTCTCCTCTGGAAAGCCTCTCAGTAGCCTCCTCTTGCTCCTGGGACAGAAATGAAGGCCCTGCGATGACCCACTGGACCTTGCTCTTGCCCTTGCCTCATCACCACCCCCTTGCTCAGCTCTATGCCCCTCCGCCTCCCTCCACACCCCAGTCTCCTGGGCACCATTTCTCCTCCCCCTAAAGGGCCAGACACACGTGCTTTCTCTGCTTGCGATGCTCTGCTCCTGCAGGTTTGAGGCTCGGACACTTGCGACCTCAGCTGGCAGTCCCTGCCTCGGGGCCCCCTCTGGCTTTCTGGAACACCGAAGCTCTCTTTTCATGGACCAATGCATCCATCCCTTCAGAGCACTTACCACGTCACACTTTGGCCCTGGTTGGTGGGTTGCTTTATTGATGCCTGCCTCCCCAACTGCAATGCATCCCGTGTGTGCAGGGACCACCCCTACTTCTGCCCACAGTGGATTGCACCTCAGCGCCCGGAGTAAAGATTAGTGGGCTGTTTGTATTGTTTGTTGAGTGAATGGCAAGGTCCTCAGATGCCCACTGGAGCAGGGAGGGAGCACCGTGGACTGTTACTCCCGCTCTGAGCTGTTCCCCGCCGCCTCCTCCTGGCTCCTCAGATGGTCCAGCTTCTACCCTCGCGGAGGCCTGTCCTTCCTTTCTGCTCTGAACCCCACAGAGGTGACACTGTCAGGGTGGCTTCCAGAGCCCAAAGGGCCATCACTGAGACTGCTCCGCTAAGACCCCACCTACTTCCCCGGAGCCACGTCAGTGACTTAATTGCTTTAGGAGCTTACCTGCCCTCAAGCTGCCATGTCACCCCTTTTTGGGGACCTGACTGAACTTGCTAGGGCTTTCCTGGCTCTTTGTCTGCATCAGGCAGAGCACAGGAAGGAGGCCTGTAATGTAAATAAGAAACTTGGCGCTCTCTCTCTCCCTCTCTCCCCTTCTCCCATTTTCCTTCTCTTCTCTCTCCTCCTAAACTCCTCAACCAATGCCACTTCTAAGACATTCTTCCCTCCCAGGAGAAAAACAAACCAAACCTCCTCAGAGCTGGTTGTGAACAATCAGACCAATATGACAGACTGGGTCCCACACCAGCACACCAAGCCCACACACCTGGAGCAACTGGAGCAGCATTCTACCCTGGGTACTTGAGCTTGGCTGGGGGAGAATTCCTGAAGCTGAGTAGACAGGGCTTGCATGAACCCAGTTAGCAAAAGTTCAGAGGGCACTGGCAGGGGGCTTTGAGCCTGGGGGACTTTCTGTGATGCACACTGTTTTGTAGAAAAGTATCTATCTGTGCCTTTCAGAAAACATAAATCTCTCATTGTGTGTGTCCATAATGTGTGTGTGTGTGTGTGTGTGTGCGCGCACACGTGTGTGCAGGGGACCTGGAGAGGGGTCAGCCCCTATTTTCGTCAGGCGGCCTCTCACTTCTCCAGCTGCCTGAGGTCTCTGCCATGAGAATATACCTTGCAGACCTGCAACATCAGGGAGCAAACTTGAACCTGGCTGCTGTGATCTGAGAGCCATCTCCGGTTTGCTCTAAGATTATACTTTCTTCAGGTTGGTCCCAGCTGATAACTGGACACAGCAGGGATGCCAAGGCTGGCTTGCTCCTGGGGGGAGGAGGGGCATGGAACTCCTCGGACCTCCTGACCATCTGGAAGAACCTCTGTAGACTTCAGGGCGATCTAGGATGCACCCACCCAACCTTCTTTCCCTCTTTCCTCTATTCAGGTCAGACTTGCATTGCCCCTCCCAGCCACACCAGCTCCTTACACGTGGTCTGTCACAGGCATTTCCCCTGTAAAATCCTTCATGTTCAATCCCACTTTATTATCTGCCTCTCAGAGGACCCAGGCTAATTCATCTTCTTACCTATCTCCCAAAGAGCAGCATGCCAATAACAGTAAAACTTTCCAACCATGCTTTTGAGGTAAGAAAGCTGAAAAAAAAAAAAAACGTTAAAAACTACACATATACAGTGTGTAGACATATGGATGTGTTAGTAGTAGTGTCGGATCTCAGTACTTGACTTCATGTGGAAAAGATTTCACAAGTCCAGGTGCTTTTAAGAGTACATTTATTAAAGCTGGAGATAGTGAAACAAAGGAAGGGCAAGATCATAGTGAGCCTAGGTGTGGATGCCTTGGCCCTTTAGAAAGAAAGTCACAGAGGCAGAAGAAGTGAGCCAGCTGGGCTGCGTGGACTCAGGAAACAAGTTAGTGAAGCAGAAGAAGGGCCCTTGGAGAAGGAAAACAAAGGTACGTGCCTTAGGAAAGAAGGAGGGGAAGGCGTGGGCATGCTCTACAGAGAGAGAGAGAGAGAGAGAGAGAGAGAGAGAGAGAGAGAGAGAGAGAGAGAGAGGAAACGCCTGCACACACTGGGTCCTTGCCTTAAGGATTTTCTAAAAGTGGTAATTTTAGAGGACATCTTGGGAGGATCTTAAGAGAATATTTATCAGCCTTCCAGGTAAGCCCTTTTAGGGTCATGGTCGCTACTGATTGGTCGGCTCTAGGGTAGAGGGTCATTAGTCATTGCATCTGGTCCTGATGCCAGCCATGGAGTCACCTTGTCTGGTTTTGCTGCTTTCCTGAGCTTGGAGCTAAAGCACAACTAAGGCCTAGATGTTATCTCTAGTTTGACCAAAACTCTGTTTCTGTGGTCAACAGACCCAAGGCGTTGTTCCTAGGATTATTTGATGCTGAGCAAAACTTCATTGTCCTGAGGACTTAATGCTTAAGGAAATGACCATGCAAGGAAGAAGGGGGCAGGTGAGTCCGGGGGCTGGAGGAGAGCAGTCTGAATCAGCCATCTGTCTCAGTGTCCCCATTCCACTTGCCAAGGAATTTTCCTGGCTTCTTACTATCCTGCCTCACATGGACCACACACAATATGTAATTCTTACATAAATTAAGAGACGGCATATTTCTTTAAATGTCCTTTAAAAGGCATGAAAGAGCTCAATCAGCTGGGATTCAGAGGCAGTCCTGCTGAATTTCTTTTTGACTTTGAGAACCATGTGACATGTCGAGTCCTTCAGTGGCCTCAGCAAGGTCAAACTGCTGTGCATAAAGGCCAGGCCACCTCAGCATTCAACCCAGGCTCTGAATACTCTTGGTCTTGTGGGACTTCCCCTTCATAGGGTCAGAAACCAAAATGAAATGTTTTGTATTCCAAACAGAAAGGAGGAAACTAGTGAGAGAATGAACAAAGCATCAATTTGGCCGTGGGGATCGCCAAGGCTGTCCTGTGGGAGATGAAGGTGAAGTTCGTGGCTCTGCCAACATCCTGGGACTAACAGGTCCATTGGCAGAATGGTGTCATTTGCATGTGTATGGTGTTCATTGTCATTTTAATTCATACATGTACTTATAAGCAACATCCTTTTAAATCTAGGAAATGATTGCTCTATGCTTCTAATCAGGAAGTATTTATTATGAAAATAACTACAGCACTTATTGAATACTTGAATATGTCTTAAGTAAGTCACATACACATGCCCTTACATTTCATTTAATTTCCAACTTATGGGAGATGAAGTTATATAATAGGATAGGATTCTGCACACCAAAGACAATGTTATTCCCCATGCGTTTTTTTTTTCTAAATAGATTTATTTTTAATCATAAAATCAGTAACCAGATCAATTCATCGTAAGGTTCTAAGGAGAGAACCACCTGGAGCGCTTCTGGAGTAACCAAGGCAAGTGGAGTTTAAGGACTCACCCTGGTTCCACAGCTAGCAAGGCCAGCAGCAAGATTCAAACTCAAAAGTGTTCAACTCCAAAGAGTTCTGTTCCTGAGAATAGCAGCAGTGAGCTCTTAACAATAGAGTTAGATGTCTGAAGAACAAATAGCTGAGTGTATGATTAAAGAGAGAGTCGGGCAATTCAATATGAGACATTACCATAGATTTCAACCTGAGTTCTGGTTCAGTTGTTAAATGACCTTGACAAACAGAGCTTTGTCTTGGGAGAAAATAACCTATTTTCTTAAACACACAATAAGGGCTCATGGTATTGAAAAACACTGCCTTCTCTCAGAAGCAATAGGGGAAATGACCAAAAAAAATATAATAACACATCAATATTGCATACAATGTAATTGCTTCAATCAAGCTAACAACAGTTTAGCATTCTTATGGGTGTGGGAAACATTATCACGGCTGAGTTATATTTTCCTCTCTTCCTCATGGCCCCAGCAATTCCAAGTTGCAAAATGAACTAGCTTTAAAAAAAAAAAATCCCTACTTCTTTGAAAATTATTCACTCTTTTCCGCCTGTTTTCTCCCCGAGAAATATTTTTGAACAGTGTTTGCTACCCCTATTTATAGCTTTCCAGTTTTGGCAGGTATGGGAACATTTATAAGTGGTTTGTTGTTTTTTTTGTTTTGTTTTGTTTTTTTTGCTCTATCCAGTGTTGATTTCGGTGTCTTTAGCCACTAAAACAATTGGAAGCACTTTCAAGGGAGGTTGAAATCTGTTGATGACTGATAACATTGTGAAATCTAGATCGTCTCAATCAAGATTTTGGGGCATGGGGGTTCGGGTCAGTTAGACAATCTTACTCCTGCCGTGGTTTGAATAATTACCTTTCTTTCTTTTTTGGTGACTGTTACTTTTTGCGCGTGTGACAGGAGGAATAGAATCTCCTGCATATTTTCCCAGTTGTTGGTAACTCTGGGTTGGACTCTTAGTTTGACAGTGAGGTAAAAGAGCATGTGGCACCCGGCCTGTGTTGCTCAGTGGTTAAGCATTGACTGATGAACCAGGAGGTCACAGGTTCAATTCCTGGTTAGGGCACATGCCTGGGTTGCAGACTCCATCCCCAGTATGGGACATGCAGGAGGCAGCTGATCAATGATTCTCTCTCATCATTGATGTTTCTCTCTCTCTCTCTCTCCCTTCTCTCTCTAAAATCAAATTAAAAAAAAAGATATTAAAAAAACAAAAGAAAAGAAAAAGAAAAGAAAAGAAAAGAAAAGAAAAGAAAGAAAAGGAGAGAAAAGAAAAGAAAGCATGTGGCCTGCAGGCCCTCCCTATCTGAGCTCTGGCCTGTAAGGGACCCTCCTTAGGAACCTATGTCTAACTTTTGGGTTTTAACCAAGTTTCACATGCTGACCAGAAGCAAACATTAGCGGTTCTTTTGTTTGGGAGAGATGCCTGGAATTTCTGGGTTTTGTTTCATAAATGACTGAACTAAATACATAGGAAAGCCAGTAGAATTATAGGCATCTTCCCCTCCCATTTGGCATATTTTTATGGGTGGTATGGTTGGTTCTTGTTTTTTGTGTGCTTTTTTTTTTCTGGATTTTTCCACCCTTTGCCTCCCTATAATTTGTGGGCCTTGAAAAAGTCATGGTTTTCCCTGTAAATGTAGAGGGAGAACTTGTTTGGGGTCGGCTCACCCTTTCTTGTCGCCAGGCTCTTGTCGGCCACAGGGAGGGGGACCACAGGAATAAAGGGCCCCAACACAAAGAGATGATTTCCAACTTCTCAAAAGTCAGAGACAACTGGCCTTGTCTGAGATGAAGTGGCTCCCGCACAGCCAGCCTCCCTGGGGCCAGAAGCAGGGCGGAGGCAGCCCGCTTGTCATCGGGTCCAGGAGTAGGACCATCAAAGCTCATAAAGAGACTTAGGAGAGTTTGAGGCCCTTGAGTAACTGCACCCATTCACTGGGAATGGAGAGAACCTGACAGGCAAGCACTTTCCCAGTTCTACCCGAGTAACCGACTTTATCCAAGATTACTCAGTCAGGCTAGGTCAAGTCTCAAAATAGGTCTGAGGCAGCTCCATACCCACCATTCCCCCCCCCCGCCCCCACCTTCCCTCCACCAGTCTTCTAATGTGCAGGCCAGTTCTTTCCTTTCCTCTGCTCATCACTGTGATGTATGTCTCTCTCCTCTTTTAACAATGTTCTCAGTACTTTAACAACGTCTTTAAACCTCTTTTTATTATGAGAACTTCAAATATATACAAAGCTAAAAGAGTGGTATGCTGAACCTCATATGCCATCACCAATTAAACAATGATCAAGTCTTGCCACAGTTGCCCCATGTCACCCCCACCTCGGTCAGATCCCCACTTCTATATGCGTCTCTAAGCTTTGTAGATATTTTCATGTGTAGACATGCCATTTTCCCTCTCATGAAATTCCCAATATCCTCTCCCCCTGCCTTCTATCTAAAAGTTCCCAGTTGTCCCAAAGAAGTCTGTTAGCAATGGACATGATTGAGCAAGGAGCCCATGAAGAACCTCTCATTCTTGCCCGGTCATTGCATTGCATCTTACATCGATCTCTCTCTTTTTCTTCCCAACACAGTTTTGTTTTGAGGAGACAAGTCCACTGTCTAGATTGTTTCCCCACAATTACATGTATTATTTGAGGACTAAGAGTTGGGACAGCCTCCCCCACCAGAACTCCTGCGGCAACCAATAAAGAGCATTAAGTACCCAGAAAGAAGATATTATTGATGTGTAGTCAATGGATAGCTAGTAATGGTATATCACAAAAACTTAAGAATTTCCTTAGATGGTGACACAGGTTAGTAAGAAGGGTTGTCATGAAAACCACTTGCTGTTGTTGAGGTATAGCTCTTTTCCACAGATACAAATTAATGTAGCAGGACAAGAGCTCAGCTTGGAGGCAGTAAGTTGAAACTGGAAGGGAGTGTCCACCAATAAAAGCGGTGGGCTGCACTTGGAGAAATAGTACATTCGTTGCACATTTTGCCCTCTGGGCCAATTCCCTTATCCTGTTATCTACTTTTTCTATCACTGAGTTTTAGAAACAGCTTTATTGAGGCAACATACAATAAAGTGCACATATTTAAAGTGTACGATTTGTTGCATTTTGAGGTGTGACTATATTCAGTAAACTAGCACCACAATTAATATAATGATCATATAATTTAACCCAAAGTTTCCAGATCCCATACTGTAATTCCTCCCCACACTATCTCTCATCCCCACCCTGTGGCGATTCAGTGGGGACAGGATGTCTTTTTACTTAGAAAAGCTTATCTTTGTCAAGAAAGCAGTCTGATTTGCTTGGCCCCTACTCCTATCTTCTCCCTACTCCAGGCAACCACTGAGCTGACTACTGTCACTCTAGGTGAGTTTGTATTTTCCGGAAATTTATTTAAATGGAGTCATAGAGTATGTACTCTTGTCTGGCTTCTTTCATTGATCATAATTATTTTGTGGTTTATCAGTGATGTACTACTGAGTAAGAGTTATTTCCCCTCCTTTATTGTTGAGTAGTAAGTAATCCATTCTAGTCCTGATTAACCGTGGGAAGGATTTAGAAGGAGACCATTAAAGTTCTCTTGGGTCTTCAATGGCTTCAGTACTTCTGATGACACACTGGCTTTGGGACAAATGACATTTGATCCATAAACCTACTCCTGAGAGAATACATTCTTGCCCTGTCAGTGCATTCTTGAACTTCTCTGACCCTAGTTCAGAACGATAGGGATCTGAAGCCAATGTCCTCTTCTGATTCTGTAATCACATGAGTATGTAGGTGGTGGTGCTGGACTTGGGTGGAGTCAGGGGGAAGAGTAACATCCATTTAATAAATCATAGTGACACCAAATTTATCTTTCCGGCAACACTGAAGTCCCTTTACCCACCAATTCTATGAATGCTTCCATAAACTATGGAATATTTGAAGGGTCCTGTTTCTTTAACTAGTATAATACAAATACCTATACCTTTTCTAAAGATTGAAGCAATTATCATAGTGAGAATGACTTTCTTTCAATCATATGCAAAGGGTGTTATTGTTCATGACTCATTATTACTTAAGATATGCTAAGTATTCTTCTAATGTGGTTTTAAAGCACAAGCTCAGAATGATGATCTGATGATTGTGAGACACATTGGTAGAGAACAGTTCCAGAAAGGGAAGGTGAACCAGCATGATCCTGGTGAGAAAAGAAAGAACGAGTAACACTGTTTTTCGTCTTGCTCCTAATCCAGATTATAGAATGAGAACCATGTCCCCACACTATCTCCCGTCCCCACCCTGTGGCGATTCAGTGGGGACAGGATGTCTTTTAACTTAGAAAAGCTTATCTTTGCCAAGAAAGCAGTTCTGATTTGCTTGGCACACACTGGCCTGGAGCAATTCAGCCTTCTTCCTTAAGGAGTCAAAAGGCGAGTGTGAGGAGGGTGTGGCAGGGGATCCAAGGTCACAACAGCCATTTCATTTCTTCCTAGAATAACATTTTCTTTGCTGGTTGCCAGCATGCTTATTTTTATGTAGATTTGACCTTGGTGGCAACCTTGAACAACTAAAATAGAATAAAAGAACTATAAGCTACTTCAAAAAGCTTGACCTTAAAAAGTATATAAAAATATAAGACAAAGGCAGGAAAACAAACCAGGCCGCAGCTTGGAGCCTAGAATCAGCGAGCTTCTTGGGCCTAGTTAAAACCTCAGCTTTGTGCATATCAGATTCCATCCTGTGCTTGATTATTTCTGCAGTGAGTGCCGCCTTCATCGATTGCGAGAGTGGAATGTTCACGAGCATTATGTTACGATCTGCCTCCAAATGGATCTTTGGAAAGAAATTTCCTGTAACTCCGAGGCAGAAATTACACAGGGAACTGAAGGGGAAGAGACTGGACAGCTGAAATGCACCCAGACTTTTGCATGTGGGAAGGTGATGGCGTGTTTGCCCAGAGAGAACTCCGATTGGTTTTCCTAGAAAAGAGGGTCAGTTTCAGCTCATTATTATCGCATCCCCAGACACTACACTGAGTATTTCATAAAGCCACGCTGGCAGGGTGGTGGCCTTCAGGGCCACCGTGCTGTACAGCTGATGTAGAGGCCAGGGCCTCTTGGCTCACATGGCTCCCCGGGCTTCTCTCTCCTTCATCCATCTGCCTCCTACGTGTTCTTGCCTAAATCTCGCCTCCTCCACGAAGCCCTCATCCTCCTTCAGAGACTGTCTGAACTGACTGCCATCTGCATATTCTTTCTAACAGTTACTTCTGCGTCGGCTTTAAGTCACAGTCACACTACCAAGTACGTCTTACACATGGCTGTCCTCCAAGGAGAGCTTGTGTGCATCGTGCAGAGAGGGAGGGCTGCATGTGTGCGCGCGTGGATGTGTGCGTGCGTATCCCACCCCATCACCCATTAGTGCTCTTAGTCAAAGATGCGGTTTATCTAAATTAATAATATTTGGGTAGTGTAGACCAGAAACTTCAATTCAACTCAGCTTAAACAATAAAAGGAATTTATTGGCTTCATGTAACCAAAAACATCCAGTTGTTGGTTTGGTTTCGAGCGAGGTTCAATCTGGTGGCTTAAGGATGTCAAAACAGACCTGGTTTCTTCCGGAGTCTCTGCTTTGCTGAGACTGTCCATGAAACTGGCTGTCTCCTGTGATCTTTCGGCGGCAGGATGGCCGGGACAATGTGGGTGTCCTTGTTCACATCCCGAGGAGAGAGAGCATCTCTGTCCCAGCATTCCCAGCAAAAGTCCTGGGAACCGTTGCCTGGATTAACTTACGTCGCACATTCACCCCTAATGACCCCCTGGATACACAAATTCGCTTCGGCCGTCTTCCCTGGGATGAAAGGGATCCCCGAACTGAAATCGGGGAGGTCAACTTAGTACATGGGAGCTTGGGAAGCGACCAACAAATGCTGTCGCATTTCAACAGACTTTGTTTCTCAGCCTCCCACAATCTGCTCAGATTGAGTCTCATGTGGAAGGGATCTGCTCTCTGCCTTTTAGGTATTTTTATCCTCGAGAAAATAAAAGGAACCAATCAATCGCTTGGGCATCGTCTGGCCTCCGCTGAATCTGGCAAGTTCTCATGTCGGCACATCACTAATAAGGTTCTCCAGGGACTACAGTTCCTTTCTAGACACTGCCCATCACTGCAGTTTTATCTTAAAAATAAATAAATAAATAAATAAATGCAAAGAGGCATGAAAGAAAGAAGGAAAGGAAAGAAGACAGGAGGGAGGGAGAGAAGACATGCACTTGAGCTTGAAGGCAAACACAGAAGCCCCCCTGGGTCTGGTTCCCTCAAACTGAGGACACTTCCTGGACCAGGTCTGCCAGAATGCATGTCAGCGTTGCAAAATGAAGAGCCACCTTCATGGGCTGGACTTCTGTGCCATTGCTAGTTTTCTGCCAGGTGAGTAGCAGGTATTTTTGAGGGAGACTGGGCTCCTGAAGGAGACATTCGCTGCCAGGGTGAAGCTTGTTTTTTTCTTGGCCCCATTTAAAGACTCTACAGAGGAGGGCCCCATGGATTCAGTTGCTGTGTCTATTCGTGACGGGATCTGAGCTCACTCCCACTGCCAGGACTAAGCTACTGGTCCATGGCAGGACTAACATGGATTTTCAGGTTGTGGGATTGACCAAGGAGAGCCTGGGTCTCGGACATCTGCCCACAGGAGCTAAGAAAGGGGGGGAAGGCGCCCAATGAAAGCGATCGTTCCTGCCCTGATTTTGCCCTCTGAGAAAGTCAGTCTTCAGTATGAACCCAGGGTGGGAGAGGGTGGCAGGCAAGGGAAAAGATAAACCTCTTCCGAAGGAGAGTGTGTGGAAGCCTTTGGCACACACCAACTTCAGACTTATAAACAATAAATACTCTCCCTTTGCGCAACCCTGATGTCTGAAAATCCAGGGCGGGGCAAAGGAGGTTTATAGTTGTGAATACACGAAACACAGTTTATTCTTGTATTATTATTTACTCATTTTCCACACAAACAGCCATAAACCTTCTTTTGCCCCACCCCGCCTAATTTACAAAACATCAAAGAAAGCAACTAAAGGCAATGGAGGAAGGAATTCTTTCTTTTACAATAAAACATCTGCAGGGATCACTTAAATGACAGGCTCCCCTGAGCCTTGTAAGTTGGGTCAGCACTCCCCAAACTTTTCTGGAACCCATCTGCTTCATAAAAGGAGGCAGACATAAGATTCAATGTTTAGCTACTTGTTGAGACTTGAGTAAAAATGTGGAGGACTGGTTTAATCTGCCTAGGAGAAGACTTCAGTGTAAAGAGAGCTGAAATGCATTTTTCTTTAGCGCCTGACTCAAATTACTGCATTGAAAGAGATCTGGGAGATAGGAGTAGTTCTTGCTTTGGGGAAGGAATCATGTCCCATGAAAGAGCTACAGACTTGACTGAAACAAAAGTGATGTTTGCAGACACCTCGTTCCATCTTCTCCAAGACCTGTCTTGACAAGAGGAAGCTGCAATCTGGTCCCGCCATCCATACAGTGGGGGGAGGGGGTGCATCTGCCCATGTCAGGGCCCTCTGGCCCTGTCAGTCTTGGAGTCTGTGTGCCTGGGTCTGCCCAGCAAGAACGGAGACTGACACAATGCAGGCATTCAACCAGCCCGTTCTTCTTGCCAACTGTGCCTCCCGGGGAACTGATTGTCCCAGCACAAGGCGATTCCCACATTCCCAACATTGTTTGTAGCATTGGAGTGCCTGCTCACTACTTTCTTCACAGCAAAACACCTGTGAAAGGAGCACTCTACAACAGCAAAATTAGAAGGGTCATTTATATCTAATGTTTGGATAAGATAAGCTGGAGGTCATGGCGGTATGGCTCGTTACTAAAACATTGTTTAAGAACAAGCAGTTGCTCTCTGGAGGACTCCAGCGTGGTCAAGGTTCAATGGTTAGTCCTGCTGTGTTTTAAATTCTTAAAGGAATGTTCATGGCTAGATGTGGACCTGTAATAGAGGCTGAATGTCAAGGGCAAAGTAGTTTTCACAGCTATGTTACAGTAGAAATAATATCCCCTGGATCCTTCTTATAAGATTAGGCTCAATTCTGGGTACCACATGCTAGAGGGACCCACAGAGAACCTTGGAAAAGGCACAGAGGAGACCAGGAAATCTGATTAAATCTTATTGGAAAATAAGAAGGAAGCTGATATAAGTCTCAGAATTATTTAGCTTAGGGCAGTGGTCGGCAAACTCATTAGTCAACAGAGCCAAATATCAGCAGTACAACGATTGAAATTTCTTTTGAGAGCCGAAAACCGACTTTTGCGCATGGGCCACGAAGTTTCAGTCACACTGTACGTGCGCGCCTGCACATGGTATTTTGTGGAAGAGCCACACTCAAGGGGCCAAAGAGCCGCATGTGGCTCGCGAGCCACAGTTTGCCGACCACTGGCTTAGGGAAACACGAAGGTTGCTCTGAAGTTATGGTAGCTGGTGTTTCTTAGAAGGGAGAATGTGAATGTCAAGGAGTTTGCTGAGCTGATAATTTATATTAAAAAACAAAACAAAACACAAACACAAAAAACTGTGCCTAAGAGTAGAAGAAAAACTCCATAAAGCTTCCTTCTCTCCATGGAACGCATGTTTCAAAAAATTCTGTAAATCAATTCTACTTACTATATAATCATATATTCACTTTGGTTTTTCTAGGATACTTCCAATTTATGCCTTTTGTCCAGTGCACTTATTAAGAGTGTCCCCCTTCAATCTCTAACTATCCCGTTTGAAAAAATAAGGTATATGGCTATCCTAATGAGAACCAGCATGGTTTGATTTTGCAAATATATATGGATCCCTCAGGCTACCTCTTTTTAAAAGTAGCTGAAAAGACTCAGACTCTATTTTTTGGAAAATTGTTCTAGATAGATTATTTTTTTTAGCCTGAAAATGTGTGATTCTGTGACACTACTGGAATTATCTAGAACACACGTTATTCATGCCATGAGAGTGACATGGACAAGTACCCGCAGTCTGTTCAGCCTCATTTGGAAAAGACAAGAATGATAACAGAGTACATACTTTAGTCAAGGGAGAGAAAACCTCAATCTACCAACAGTGTGATGATTGCCAGAGGGAAAGGGTGGATAAATAGAAACCAAAGGAGACTTGACTTGGGATGGTGAACACACAATACAATATACTAGCAATTTTAAACAGGTCTGCTGTGGCACACTGGTATGACACAAGACTTTGTAAAACATGCAATACCTGACTATTCAGTCAGGGGCATTGACCTCTTTTCCCTTAGAATATATATATATCCTATATAATAAAGAGGTAATATGCAAATTGACGATCACATCCTCACACAAGATGGCCACCCCCATGTGGTCACAAGATGGCCACCACAAGATGGCCAGCAGGGGAGGGCAGTTGTGGGCGATCAGGCCAGCAGGTGAGGGCAGTTGTGGGCGATCAGGCCAGCAGGGGAGGGCAGTTGTGGGTGATCAGGCCAGCAGGGGAGGGCACTTCGTGGCCCATGCGCAAAAATCGGTTTTCGGCTCTCAAAAGAAATTTCAATTGTTGTACTGTTGATATTTGGCTCTGTTGACTAATGAGTTTGCTGACCACTGCCCTAAGCTAAATAATTCCAAGACTTATATCAGCTTCCTTCTTATTTTCCAATAAGATTTAATCAGATTTCCTGTGTGTGTATACACACACACACACACACACACACACACACACACACATCTCCAACACAACAGCCTTCTGCTATGAATGAATCAAAATTATACCTATTTGCTCATATTGGCAAAAAATATAATTTTTTTTGTGTTACAGTATTTTAATTACTTTGTGTTCCATGAGATGAAAAAGGTTGATAATCCCTGCACTATACAGATGATGTAATACAGAATCGTACACTTGAAACCTATATAATTTATTAACCAGTGTCACCCCAATAGATTCAATAAAAATGTTTTAAAAAGATAAAAAACTTAATCCCATCTTTTTGGTACTTACAGTTTCATTGGGAGACAGACAGTAAACCCAAAAAGTGAATAGATCAATATTTTGAGGTGTAGTCACTAATATATTGTAAAATATTTTGAAAGAACGTAGGCCTTGAACAGTAGAACCCAAGCCACTAGAAAGAGAAAGCAGAAGCGCCCATTCTCCAGTCCCGTTCTTGGGTTGAGGGTTGTGCCATGGGCTGCAAGATGCATGCTTCTTCCCTTAGTACAAATAAAACGAGTAACTTTGTGCTGGTGACACAAAGCCAGTGATTGTCGTTGCTTCAGGCCATGCTGGGGAGTTGGGCTCCCCAAATACGAGGGTGATAGCTGTGGTGCTTCCCTGAGTTCTCAGGGGGTGTGGCCAAGCAGCACTCAAAGGAAAGGCCATAGCTGCCCAAGGATTCCATGCTTCCCAAAGGCCAGGGAGACACGAGTTTTGTTTCTGAGAAATTAGTGGTTTGGGGATTTGAGTTCATTATTTTCTTCTCCATTCTCACGCACTGGTTTCATCTTCAAGCCTCCTCCCCTTTGTGTTCCATTCCTTGGGTGTCAGTCAGAGGGAGCATTATTAGCTAAAAGAGGGCTCGGGTTTTATTTTTTGCTCTTGTTGTTTATAAATCACAGAAGAATTTTAGAAGGGAAAATGGTCAAAAATAGAATTTTAAGAATTATACCATGACTGTGGTCATAACATGTTTCACAAATGAGCAACAGAATGGCACAGTTGTTACTTGTGTCCTAAAGGAAACCGGATGGAGCACTGTCCCTGGGTTTTACAAGATAGTTGCAGGTGCATGGACGGTGCTTCAGAAAAACTTATTGAATCCAATGGAACATTTAATGTGTTTGAAAAACCAGGGTTGCAGTGGATGGAGGGCCTCACCAGCACTTTGCTCTGACTGCATTCCAAGAGTTGTTGTCACTAAAGTTGTTATCGCTAACCAATTCCAAGAGTTGTTGTCACTAAAGGTTAAAATATATGAGGATGGCCCAACAGAATTGACTTCCATGGAAGTAAACTGATTCATACACCACAAGCTGAATCACTTGGTTTTTCAGGAGAATGGAGAGGAAGGGCCGTCTCCGCTTGGCTAGGACACGCTGCCAGCTAGTCGATGTACAGTTACTTCTTGTTTGAAAAGGAGTAAGAAAAGGACCAGAATCGAGAGCTAAAACTATAGAAACCTCAGAGACAATTCCCACAAGGAAGAAGAAGGCGTGGGAGGTCCACTGGGTTGCCCAACATCACAGTCTGGCAGCATCAGGCTCTTCTTCCTGTGTTAGAGAAGAGGAGCTTGTCTCAACACAAGAGAGAGAGAGAAACATCAATGATGAGAGAGAATCATTGATCAGCTGCCCTCCTGCACTGCCCCTACTGGGGATCGAGCCTGCAACCCGGGCATGTGCCCTGACCAGGAATCAAACCGTGACCTCCTGATTCATAGGTCGATGCTCAACCACTGAGCCACACTGGCTGGGTGATTCTACCCATCTTTAAAAAATAAAATAAAATCCCTCAATTGTACGTTCCTCTAATGAGGGACCTTAAGCACTTCAGGGCCAGGATTCTAGAAGAGGTGGCGTCTCCTCTTACTCCATTTCCTCCTTACCTGCAGTCCACCCACCCACAGACATGATTCTCCATAAGGGCTCTGATGCCTTTCTGGCTGCTAATCTCGTGGACGTGCTTTCATCCTGGCCTTTCCTGACCTCTCTGTGGCATTGGGCACTCTTGTGTCTTCTTATTTCTTAAAGCACTCTCCTTCTCGTCCACAAAACCACTTGCTCTTGGATTTCCTTTGAATTCTTTGGCTTCCCCTCTCCGCCTTCCTCTTGGCTCTGTTTCCCTCATACATGTGGGAGTTCCCTGGGGATCTATTCTGATACATTCTTGTCCTTCTTCACTGTTCCCAGAGCGATTTTTTTTTTTTAAGGCAAATAGAATCCTTTCACTCTCGTCAAGGCCTTTCAGAAGCTCTCAATTAACCTCAATAAATCCTGACTCCTCTTGCCAAACCTCTCCTGATCAGACTCATGGTAGCTTCATCTCTTTCCTCTTCCTTACAAACTCTCTGAGCTCCAGTAAAATTAGCAATTGACTGAACAAACCACATTCTTTCTGGCTTCCGTGTTTTAGAAAACATTGTTTTCTTTGCTCAGAGCGCACTTTCATCCCCCATCTTCACCTAACAAATTCTAAGATTTTCTCCCAATGCTCAGCACCCATTTTTATCATAGGGTTTATTATTTTGTATTGCTTTTTCCATTAGAGTTTGAGTTTCTTAAGACAAGGACTCTTTTATTTACTTATTCTTTTAAGCTCTGTAGACTCCCTGCCTAACACAGTGCCTGCATGAGCAATACATTTGTTGAATGAATGAGTGAATAAATGAAAGACCTCATTCCTCTTGATTCCAAGTCCAGTAAACTAAGTTCCGGTCACATAGACTTTTCTATCAGACCTGAGTACAATGCTTCTAAACCAACTGCACATTCTCCGCAAAATAAATATCTTGGTTATTGATTTTCTATCTTCAAAATAAATGTAGTTCCTGTTGAGAGTAATGTGTTTGTTCTGGCCTTCCTGGTAGTCATGGAAATGAATTACAGCCTTGGGTAAAAGGGCATCCCTCAGTCAAGGGGATGTGGTGTGATCTGGTGGGTAGAGAGGGCGTCTTGGAGGCAATATTCTATTTATAATTGGCGTTGACTCCTCCAGGCCACTAAGGTGACAGGCAGTAAGGACTGATCCCTCCTCTCCTCTTTTCCAGTCTGTCCCTGACATGATGCTAGCAGAAGGGATTTGCTCTTCTATTTCCAGTTGAGTTTTTTTCTAGGTTAGAAAAGCATTTGCTGAGAGATGGAGGCCAGAGAGAACTTTGCTAAGATTTTATTCTCATGGTTTCTGGTTTGGTTGCTACATCTATGTAGTTCTTATGAGCTCATTAAGGGTTCATGCTGTTTTCCTCACAAAATACTCATGTCTTTAAGAACAGGTACTATGTATTCTCCTTTCTTTGTAGTGTCTCTCAAGTCACGTTTAGCTATTCAGTGGTTCTCAACCTTTCTAATGCCGCGACCCTTTAATACAGTTCCTCATGTAGTAGTGACCCCCAACCATAAAATTATTTTCATTACTACTTCATAACTGTACTTTTGCTACTGTTATAAATCGTAATGTAAATATCTGTGTTTTCCGATGGTCTTAGGCTCTACAGCAGTGGTTCTCAACCTGTGGGTCGCAACCCACAGGTTGAGAACTGCTAGCAGGGTCACCTAAGACCATCAGAAAAATATAGATATTTACAGTACGATTCATAACAGTAGCAAAATTACAGTTATGAAGTAGTAACGAAAATAATTTTATGGTTGGGGGTCACCACAACATGAGGAACTGTATTAAAGGGTCGCGGCATTAGAAAGGTTGAGAACCACTGAGCTATCTACTTTCACAGTTTTTGGCTAACAGATCTTAATGGTTTATGAGTATAGTTACCAATCATAAACTTATATACCTTTCTTAAGTAAAAGTGGAAAGTAATCATAAAACCACCATTTAATATTTAAATCTCCAAGATGATGACATATAAGCTTCTCTATGGAACCCTAGAGAGTGTGAGAATACCTCAATTAGAAAAGATGCAATTTCATGGCACAAGCTTTACAGCACAATGATATGATTTTCCAACCTATTTCTAGGACAACAATAATATGTTTTTAAATTGTGGCATAATCTGCTGCAATAGATTACTGCAGTGATGGATTGCTTCATGTAAACATAGTTGTGTGTAGCAAGAAGAGAAGTTATGGTCCACATATAGAATGAATTTCAACCACACCCACGTTCTGGATATGTCTAGCTCCTGAGTTAAATAATAAAAAGACCTGAGCATTTGATAGAAGGACCTTTGGTTCAAGACTTCTAGATCGATGAAATCTCTTTAGGATGTCTAGTCTCCAAGACAACCCCCTTCGGTCTTTGCCTTCTGTTATTGATACTCTTGTGCAGTCTCTATCTACAATGAATAGAGCCGGCATGCATACCCAACAGGATTTATAGACATGACAGCGTGCAACATTTGAGGTTGGCTTATAAAAGACATTGTGTCTTCTGGGTTACTCTGTTGGATTTTCACAGCAACCCTATGCAAATGTTCATGTGACCAGCCATTTTGGCCTCTTGCCTCCATCGACTTGCTGGCCATCTTGAAAGTGGACTCCCCAGTCCCGGTCAAGTCTTAAGATGACTGCAGGCTCAGCCAACATCTTCACTGCAACCTTGAGAGAGACCCTGAGCCAGGACCAACAGTTAAGCTGCTCCTCAATTCCTAATCCATAGCAACTGTGAGATAGTAAGTGCTTACTATTGTGTTAAGCCACTAAATTTTGGCTAATTTCTTACACTGCAATGAATGAAACTCAAATCTGAATTAGGACAAACCGATGATCTAATGCTGTAGTGAATACTATGATCATTGCCTAGATTGCTTCTTCAGAACTAACATAACCATCAGCCAACAACACATAGCGATGTCCCTCACTAGAAATTGTTCTCAGCTGAAGTTATGTCTTATCCAAAATTATGTCCCCTGCCTGGGGCAGCCTGTGACCAATGACTAACTGATGTGGAGATAAAAATACCTTGCAGTCTTGCTTTATTCTGTCCTTCTCCCCAATCTTGCTTCCTTCAGTTCCTTAAAGATGAATCTTCTGAGTGTTCTTCAAAAGAAACCTTCTACATCCAACCCTGTCTCAGAGTCTGGTTTCCAGCGCACTCAGCCTAAAGCAATGGTATCTGGATGGTCCTTGGAAGCAGAGTACATGGCAGATGGCCTGGTTGGTTTGTCAGGGCCTGGGAAGGGGACAAGGATACCTGGAGAGCAGGCCTTTGGATGGGCCTATGTGGGTGGGCAGCACTAGCCTATACTGCAGAAGAGGCATTAAATAGACAAGTGACTCAGCTGGTAGATGTGAGGCAGCCTCTGCCCTCTCCAACCTGGTACTTATATGATGGCTTCTTGAACAGAGCAGCCATGATGGCAGAGATGATGGCTTATGCGTGGACCCAACAGCACACTCACAACAGCCCATTTACTAGTAGCTCACAGTGCTGCCAGCAACAAAGAGTCACACTGGCTCTCCAGTAATGCACCTTCACTCGAGGACACCAGCAGTCATTTGGTAGCAAATCAATTCCTTCAGTTTGGTCGGAGCAGCCTCAGCCCTTTCCAGCGTGTTGCCTGGAGGGTGCCGCCTGCTTGAGTTGCACCTGAGATGCCATTTCAGCGCCACCTTCAGTTTGCAGGTCCTGAGGCCTCTGTGCTTTGCTGACTCCCTTAAGTGAATAAACATAACCAAGGAGCACAGCATGCACCATCCTATTCCCGGGTGCAGTCCTTTCCTACAAATACCTTTGCCACGTCCAGGCCCATTGGCTTTAAAGAAAAGATGGGATAGCGAGGGAACCTCCTCTGTTTCCCAGCCTTTGGGGCCTAAGCAAGGCAGTGAGTTAGGATGGAGGAAGTTAGGTATCCAGATGCCCAACACATTGAAACCATTGAAAGAACAAATTCAGGCCCGGCCGGCATGGCTCAGTGGTTGGGCATTGACCTTGGACCCAGGAGGTCACAGTTCAATTCCTGATCAGGGCACATGCCCAGGTTGTGGGCTTGATCCCCAGTAGGGCCCATGCAGGAGGCAGCCAATCTATGATTCTCTCTCATCATTGATGTCTCTCTCTCTCTCTCTCTCTCTCTTCTCTCTGAAATCAATAAAATATATATTTAAAGAAAAAAAATAAAGAACAAATTCAGCTGATGCGGGTAGATCCTGGCTCCGCTGGGTGATGCTGAGCCGAGGTTCTCCCCGCACAGGCCACGTGGCTGGACACAAAGTGGTGGGAACGGAGCCCCTGCGTTGTCCCCAGCAGACAAGGCATCTGGAATGTGAACTCGATGGGCAGGTCCTGGCTCCAGAGGGTCTTTCCTAGAGTAAAAAAGAAATGTTACTCAGAAGTGGGAGGGGCCCAGAGAAGTCCTGTGTGACCTTAGAAGGACCCGGAAGGAAACAGCCCAGCTGCCCCACGGGCGCTCGCTTAAGGACTCAATCTGCCCTGCCCAGCCACGAACACTGGGATCCTTTCTATGTCTCTTTTAGGACCTGTTTGGGGGAGAAGCAGAGTCAAAGAGTGCATTTCTGCTGCTATTCTTGCTCCTTTCCCCAGCCAACCCTCAGTCGCCAGCAGTTTTCAAACCCTCGTTTAGCTGTGAATACCCGAGATTTTCTTCCCGGGCTGACCACAGTCGCCCGGTGGTCATGCCACTTTCTGGCAGAGCCGGGCAGAGGGCCAGCCGCCTCAGATCCACGGAGAGGAGGGGCGAGGAGAGACGCCTCCCCTTCACGGGCCAGAGGGGCTGTGGGTTTCAACCGCCTGGACACTCAGGGTAGAATCAAGCCGAACAAATTATAGGGAGTAATTTAGGGACAGCGTGGGGGTGGGGGTGGGGCCTGTGCCTCCATCCAGACCAGAGTTCTCAAAGGCCTTCATTTTGCGAAGGTGTCTTAGCCAAACTTTGGCTTTCTTTTGTAAATGAACCCATGTATGGAAAATTCTGGAAATAAAAGAATAAGAAGGAGGAAACAAAGAGAAAGACAAATGGGTCTTTTCAATGCTAGCTCTCAAATGACCCTACAATTTCAGAGCTTGTATTCTCCAGGGTTTTCTGCCCCTGTTAGCAGTATTTTTGGCTCCCACATCTTCTCCAAATGCCAGGATGAAATGCGCTGGTCCTCTGGGAGGCGGGCAATGGAGGGAGACCACTCAGGGTCAGCCGCTGGCCAGTGGTCACTGAGCGGGGGCAGCCTGTGCTGGGCGTCCACACGGCTCTTCTGCTTTGGTTTGAAAGCTACAACTTTCATATGTAAAGCGTTAGAAGTAATCTTAGGTCCATACACTAGCAAGGGTGGCGGATGAAGATATAAGAAAAGGGATTTCACGTTAACAATAGAGAATTGTGAGGTGGGGCTTGAGAGAGGTGGGCCATCAGCAGAGAACTGAGTGAATTGCAGAGTGAGGGTGAGGATACCGAGGGAACCACGTGAGCCATACTGAGCAGCACTTCTTTGCCTTTGAATCCCACTCCCCCATCTTCATCACTTTCCAATGTCCTCCCTCCCTGCCTGCCTCCCTTATTCACTCCCTCCCTTCTTCCCTCTCTCTTTCCCTCCCTCCCACCCTGCATCTCCCTCTCTCATTCCCTCCCTCCATCTCCCTCCCTCTTTTCCTCCCTCCTTGCATCTCCCTCCCTCATTCCCTCCCTCCCTGCATCTCCCTCTCTCATTCCCTCCCTCCATCTCCCTCCCTCATTCCCTCCCTCCCTGCATCTCCCTCTCTCATTCCCTCCCTCCATCTCCCTCCCTCATTCCCTCCCTCCCTGCATCTCCCTCCCTCATTCCCTCCCTCCCTGCATCTCCCTCCCTGTACTGAAACCTTTCCATCCTCCTTTAGCCCCCATCTTCTTTGCGTAGACCGTTTCTGCACCCTTACCCCATGTTGATTTCCCTTCTGGAAGCTCTCCTTCTACTTGCAGTCAGCATCACCCAGCTAAGTGCTTAGTGGATTTCTGTTTATTTCAAGTGTGTGCCTTGTTGATCTTGACAAAGGATACGGCCCTTCAGGACCAGGGCCCTCTCTTCCAGGGGACGAGCCATTGCAGGAAACAGTGGAGCCACTTGGCAAACACTGGTTCGATGGACTGAGAGTTCAGGGCCTTGTTTTTCTGGGAACATCCTCGTGCCAAGTGTCCCCTCTGGAGCCGCTTCCCATCCCCTGGCCATTCCGTCGGCAACTCCACAGCCCGCCTCGCGCTTCCTATGGCTCTGCAGTGCTCACTCGCTCCTCAGCCCGGTGGGTGAGTCCCTGCAAAATGTTTTAGAAGACGGATGGCGTTGTTCTTCGACGACAGAGAAGAGCTGCTGGCCTGCTTTTTGTACTTTATACATAAATATTTGTCTAAGCCACGTTTGGAGACTGCACACTCAGCATGGGAAGGAGGGCAGGTCAGTTGGTGATCTTTTCAGCTACACACAGCGGCCTCAGCTTCCATGTGGGGAAGAGCCGACCTTGGTTAATCAGTGTGTGATGCAAGACCTTCGCTCTGGCTCAGGTCTCTCCTGTCCTCTTTTTACCCTTTGAGTTTCTAAGATTTCTCTCCCAGGGCGCCTGGAGGATAGGAAAGAGGAACAAAGAGAAGAAGACAGTTAACAAAGGCGCCGTTGTTAGTGGCCACACTGCCCTGCTTGGAGACTTGCTGGAGGGAAGGCTGAAGGTTATGCTCAGAACAAAAGTTTGGGGTTTGGGACCACCTTGACATTTAGGGGACGTATGCCAGCCATGTCCCATGGCCCTGGAAATGACCAGAATGGTAGTCTGAAAACAAAGTGGGCCACATGCAGTATTTGAAATATAGCACGAAGAACTTCACCCACTGCTTTAACTTTATTCCAAGATGTACTCATAATTACTATCCTATATAATAAAAGAGTAATATGTAAATTAGCCATCACTCCACGACAAAATGGCAGCGCCCATAGCAGACACTGGCGGCATTGCCCCAGCAACGGGAGCCCAGCATCTGCTCCTTGGCCTCGGAGGGTGGGGAGGGGGTCTCTGGCCAGTGGCGGCGCGAGCTCAGCGTCTGAGCCATGGCTGTGCTACGGCAGAGAAGTGGCCTGTGGGTCTGTGAGCCCAGCGTCCACACCCAGGCCAGCCATGTGGCAGGAGTGAAGAGGCCTGTGAGGCTGTGAGCCCAGCGCCCGTGCCCAGGCCGGCTGTGTGGTGGGAGGGAAGGGTCCTATGGGGCCGTGAGCCCAGAGTCCGCGCTCCCAGAGTCCGCACCCTGGCCTGCCATGCGGTGGGAGGGAAGGAGCCCTCTGGGGCCACGAGCCCAGAGTCCATGCGCCCAGAGTCTGTGCCCTGGCCTGCCTTGCTGCGGGAGGGAAGGGACCTGTGGGACCCCGAGCCCAGCAACTGTGCGGCAGGGGAGGAACCAGAAAAATGGATCTTTCCAGTTCCTGATGCTGACAGAGCCCTATGGGTGCCCGGGGTCCTCCACCTGCAGCCCCCAGTAGCAGACTGGAAGCCCCCTTCCAGCAGTCCAGACGGGACCAGCGTGGCACCGCGGGTGTGTGTGTGTGTGTGTGTGTGTGTGTGTGTGTGTGTGTCCGGCAGGCACACTACAGACATCAAATCACTGCCGCCGAGGCCGCCCCCCCTCCACACTCCCAAGTAGTATGGTCCAAGGGGGCGACTCGTGAGGCAAGGCTCCCATGGCAGCTGATGCTCACCATGCCAGGTGAAGAAGCCAGACCTGAAAGCCCAAGCCCCCGAGTACCCGAGCTGCAGGGCGTTGTGGGCCGGGGCCCTGAGGAGGCCCCGGGACAAGTATCTTCCCAGAGGCTGTGCGGAAGGAGGGGAGGAACCTCTGGCTAGAGGCTGGAGTGAGGGATGCTGGCGTCTTTGCAGGCCAAGACCAGGCTGAGGGACACCCCCCCCCCACACACACACACACACCCTGTGCACGAATTTCGTGCACCGGGCCTCTAATAATTTAATAAATGGCAGTTAAGTGCCACTTTATGTAGGTGATTATCTGATCTGCAAAACGACTGTTCGTAGTGAAAATAATCATCCCATTTATACAGATCAGGAGACTGAGGCTCCAAGGAGTTAAGTAAGCGTCATCTGTTCAGCAGCTACTAAGTGTGAGCCTTCCGCATGCCGGGACTTAGAACGGGGCCTGGGGCGAGGGCGGATGTGGCTGGATTCCCAGCCAGCCAGCTTTCCATGGAAATGCGTTCCCCCTCAGGGAGGAATGTCTCCAAAGGTTCCTCTCTTCCACCCCCATTTCAGAAACATTCCCTTTGAATTCTGGAAGCTCTGTGAGTAGAGGTGAAGACTGTTCACTATGTTCACCAAATGGCAGTGACCATATTGGGATATGTCTGGTTTGTTTGTTGTTTTTAAAATAGAGAGAGACAGGTTTTGGACTTCATTTCATGCTTCCTCACTTAGGAGCTGATTTGGGAAAGCACAGGAGAGCCAGTAGTTCCTAAGAGCAATATTTTGGCTGTAGGAGCCTCTTCAGTGGGATTATCAGAGTGGAAGGGATCGGTGGTTTGCTTAAAGGGACTTAGTCTGATAGTTAAATTATCTTCTCCAATTGCCCTCTAGGTTCTGTCTCAGAGAATCTATCCTGTTCCCCAAGCCACACCCCCTGGAGTCAACTTGGACTCCCCTCATCTGGGCTTATCGAGGGAAGCCACCTGTCCAACATGCCACTTCCCATCCACACTGCCATCCACAACTCAGACCATGAGTTTTCCTGCCTATTTTTCTGCAACTAAAAGATCTCCATAGCTCTGGTTTTATTTCCCTCAATTCCATTTCCCACACAGCTGCCAGGGTAAATTTTCTGATATGTAAATATGTAATATGTAAATTCGATCCTGTTTCTTCCCAATGCACTTAGGATAAAGTCCAAACATTTTAACAGAGCAAATAAGCTCCCTCATAATCTGGCCCAGCCCTGTTCAGTGTGATGTGAGCCACATGTACTCTTTAAAATATTCCAGGAGCCATATTTAAAAAGGAAAAAGAAACAGGAGAAAATATTTTTCATATCTCTTATTAAACTTAATATATTCAAAATATTATTATTTCATGCAATCAATATTTTAAAAATAGCAATGAGATACTTTTTCAGTCTTTTTCCTTGTAATTTATCTTCAAAATCTGAACACCAAATTTCTATCAGAAATCTTTGATCTGTACTTAGATTTCATAAAATTTATACTTGAAAGAGTCAGTTCACATGTCCAAGTTGTTCAAACATACTTACAATTATTCCAATAACTGAGTCAAGCTTTGGTTTAAATTAAAATTAATTAAAATTCAGCACAATCCAAAATTCAATTATGCTGTCACATTGGGCACACTTGAAGCACTTGATAGCGACAGGTGCCTAGCAGCCACCATATTGAGCTATACAAATCTGAACCTGGTTAAATCCTCAATAAGACCTCAAGGTCATCCTGCTAAGTAAGGTAAGTCAGACGGAGGAGGACAAATACCAAGTAATATCATGTACATGTGGAATCTAAAAGTGTCAGATGCATAAAAAATGGAAGATTAGAATGGCAGTTACTGGGGCCTTGGGGTGGGGGAATGAAGAGATGTTTCTTAAGGGCCCAGACTTGCAACTATACACGAGCAAGTCTGGTAGTCAAATGCACAGCACAGTGAACATTGGCCGCAGCATTGTGTCGTAATCACCAGACTCGCCAAGAGAGTAGATCTTCATTATTCCCACCACAAAAAAGAAATAACAATTATGCTACATGGTACAGCACTATCTTTACAATGGCAATCATAGTGCAATATATAAATGTATCAAATCAACATGTTGTACACCTTACATTTATACAATGCTATATGTCAAATATATTTCAATTTCTAAACAAAAAGGTAATAGCATTAACAACACTATATGTCAGGCACTGGTCTAAGGGTTTTCGTATATTAATTTATTTTAAGTGAGTTGTCATGGAACAACAATCCTATGTAGAACTATTATGTCTACAGCCTAAGAAGGCAAAATTGCGATGCAGAGAGGTTAAGTAATTTGCCCCAATTCACACAGCTAGAAAGTAGCAGAATCGAGGTTTGAACCCAGGTTGCCATGCCCTTGAACTTGTGCTCTTAACCGCAGCAATATTGACTGCCTCTGATTCCTGGACTCTCAGAGCTTCCTCCAGGCTGTCACATCGGGTTCCCCCTGTGCTTTAGTGACTCTCCAGTGGCCGGAGGCTCACTGGCTCCTTCAGGCTGGGAGGGTGCCATTTCCCACACTGCAGCGCTCTTCTTCTGGTAATTGTTTGGTACTTATCTGTGCGGATTGTGGAATGTCAGGATTCATAACAAATTCCAGGGCAGAAAACATAGTTAATTAGATGTGCTTATCAGGGCTCCCCTCCTCCCCCACTTTAGAGATGTCCAAGCTGCTTTTAAGCCCATACTGTCCCTCTATGACAACGAAAGCCTTCGATCAACCCTCGGGGTTACATAACTCGGTGTGAACTCTGGGCTCCAGCCTCAGAGATGGTTCTCAGAGCGCTGACAGGACCATTTCCTGTCCTTCCCGGCTAATGGAGAACAGCCCTTCCAGGAAACATGTGCTTTGTAAAATCTGACATGAAGAGCACACTAAGTCAGCCCAAGAATGGGGCGCAGTTAAGTGTGATTGAAAGTAGAAGATTGAAAATGTAACAAGAATATTACCACAGGAAATGAAAAAGCAGGAGAATTATGAACAAGGTGGCTCTTACTGCTCTCTGACCTCAAGAAGTTACCTGGTAACGTGAGAAGGTAAAGGAATGCTGTTGCCATAAATCACTATTAAAATTCACATTAACAAAATGACATTTAAAGAATTAGATGGGAAGAGGCAACGCTAATTGGATTCAGGTGTAGTCACACTAATCGGTATTCTTTTCACAGACGGAAGATGGGATTTATACAGCGATGCCACTGACATGTTAATGGCCATTGGTGAACAGCACCCAACGGTTTAGCGAAACCAGTAGAAATGAATCAGCTTCTTAATTTAACCCCAGAGGCATGAACCAAGAAAGATTATCTTCTAAGGCGCTAGCCAGAGTCTGGCCTTCACGTAGCTCCAGGCTCTAAACAAAAGATATGAGCATCTGCGGGCCTCACACCGTGGGTGGGTAGCCTGTGACGGAAATTCTGAGGTAGCATGTGAGTTGTTTAGAGAAATAGTATATGGTTGGGGTGTGCAAAACAACTTCTCCACTTGCAGGGGAAAAAATGAATCCTTCCTTTCCTTCTCCTCCGTACACACCAGGGTTTCTCCTTTATCCCTGTCCACGGCAGAGAAAGAAGAGAATAGATGGGTGCCATGCCACTTCAGCAAGGCTGCTGGTATCCACTCAAGATGCTTTTGCTGGGAGCCCAGACTTCTGCTTCCAGCCAAGATGGAGCAACAAGTCAATGGAATAGACTAGAAAGTCTGAAGTGCATCCTCATATACACAATCAAATGGTTTCTGACAAAGGAAAAAGGCAATTCACTAGAGGAAGGATAATCTTTTCAAAAAATTGTATTGGAGCAACTGGATGATCATATGCAAAAAACAATTGAACTGTTGTAACCTATACCTCACACCAAACACCAATGGATCAGAGACATAAATAAAAAGCCAAAACAATAACTCTTCTCTAAGAAAACATAGGAGAAATTCTTCATAGGCTTGGGTTAGGCATATTTCTTAGATACAACACCAAAACCATGATCGATAAAAGAGGAGATTGATACACTGGACTTCATCAAAATTAAGAACTTCTGTTCTTCAAAAGATACTGTTAAGATGCCGAAACCGGTTTGGCTCAGTGGATAGAGCGTCGGCCTTCGGACTCAAGGGTCCCAGGTTCGATTCCGGTCAAGGGCATGTACCTTGGTTGCGGGCACATCCCCAGTAGGGGGTGTGCAAGAGGCAGCTGATTGATGTTTCTCTCTCATCGATGTTTCTAACTCTCTATCCCTCTCTCTTCCTCTCTGTAAAAAATCAATAAAATATATTTAAAAAAAAAAAAAAGATACTGTTAAGAGAATGAAAAGATAAGCCATAGATTGTGAGAAAAATATTTACAAAGCATATATCTGATTTGTATCCAGAATACATAAAGAACTCTAAAGATTCAATAGAAATGGTTGCACAAATATACGCCCTGAGCAGTAGCGTGTTAGAGTTCCTGCTGCTCCACATTCTTGCTAATACCGGGACAGGAATACTTTGGATCATGTTGTAATTTCAGTGTTCATATCCCTAATCTTACCTAATAATAGACAAACATGTAAATTTACCGTACCTCCACAACGCCACCAGCCAATCAGGAGTGATATGCAAATTAACCCAACAAAGATGGTGGTTAATTTGCATACATAGGTGCTGAGCGACAGGGGGCGGGATGTTTGCATCGTTGCCATGGCGATGATGCAGGCGTTCTGCCCCACCCCAGGTCTTTCAGGGCCTCTGTGCAGCGTGGGAAGGCTGGCGATCAAAAAGTGGCAGCTCCAGAGCTGGGCCGGAGTGGAAAGGCAGTGCCAGCAGCCAGAGAAAGGAAGGCCCATTCTAGCACAAATCTTCGTGCATTGGGCTTCTAGTTATTAATAAAATTAAGCAAATTTTCATAGGCTATGTAGTACTTGAATATCTTCTTTTGTAAAGAATTTTTTGCCCATTTTTCTTTTTAGTCTGCTTTTAAAAAAATAAATGTAGATATTTAAAAAAAATATTCTAGCTATAGGTTGCATGCATGTATAGTAAATACCTTTTTCCAAATTAAAAATAAAAAGATTCAATAATAAGAAAACCACTGACCCAATTTTTGAAAAGTGAGCAAAACATTTGAAAAGACACTTCACCAAAGAAGACATATGCATGGCATATTAGCACATGAAAAGATGCTCATGTTGTTTAGTCATTAGGGAAACACAAAGTGAAAATCTGATGAGATACCAGCACACTTCCTGGAGTGGCTGCCGTGAAAAAGACTGACGAAATCAAGCATTCTCCAAGATCTGAAGGAACAGGAACTGGGAATGCAAAATGGTACGACCACTCTGGGAAACAGCCTGGCAGTTGTCTTTTTTTTTTTTTTAAATGAATTTTATTTTTCAATTTAATTGAGATATAATGGACATACAACACTGTATAATTTTAAGGTTTTGATTTGATAACTTATTGGGTTGATCCGATACATTTATGTATTACAAAACGATTACCATAGAGTTAGCTAGTACCTCCTTTGTGTCACATAACTACCATTTCTTTTTTGTGGTGAAAATATTCATGATCTAGTCTCTTCCCAACTTTCAAATCTATAAACAGGCTTGTTAACTATAGTCACCATGTTGTATATTAGATTCCCAGAACTTATTTATCTTATAACTGGAAGTTGGTGCCTTTGACCAACATCACCCCATTTTCACCACCTCTAAGCCCCTTCCTATTATTCCCACCACCATCTTCCTCTGTTTACAATCTCCTCTCCAACTTATTTCACTTAGCACAATCTCCTACTTTCCTCATGTCGAGCAATGGACTTGGTAAGCTTGCCTGCTCCTTGTAGTGGGTGAAAGAACAGATGCCAGTTTCTATCTCCGCCTTCTTCTCAGAAAAGGTCCCAGAACCACAGTCTGGTAAACTCTCCTCTCGGTGGAAGCCCCGAGGTTCATGTGCGTAGATCAAAGTCAGTACCAAACCCGTTTCACCAGTTTCTAGGACCACGGAGTTGGCACTGGTGCATGACGGGCTCAATTCCAGTTCCTCATGTTGATGTGAGGCCATGTCTCCTTGGTGATGATCACGTCAGATCCACATGTACTTTAAAAATCACACATCTGCCATCTCGGTCCTCCCATTACTCTCCATGCTAAAACAAGGCTAAGAGCACCTATGTGAGAAGTTCATGTATAAGCATGTTGTCTATATGTTTGAACTCAGGTAAATAAAGGAATCTTTCTTTCTATAAAAGGAATGTAACTATGCTTTGCAGTATAGTGTGTGCAAATAAACAAGCATGAGTGAAGATAGGACTGTTTGGAGACTGCTAGAAAATGCTAGAAAATTCCAGTGCCTTAATAGATCTTTTTGGCCTCAGCTTGTAATGTGGGTGTCCACGGTGCTCAAATTAGCCAGTGTATCAATTCTCCCTTAACCGGGTGTCCACTAAGGAGCAACATTAAATTTGTACTTGGTTGAGTTTGGTCTAGAATTTCAGGATTTCCTTTCATCTCTGTGGAAGAACTGCACCATTTGAGCCAAGGAGATATTTCTTGTCTCTGGTTTGGTTTGTTTGGATATTTTTGGCAGCGAACACTTGCGTTTGTTTGCATGTTTATAATGAGCCCTTTATTTCACCCTGTGTGAATTTGACCTTTCACTTTTAATATAAATAAGTTGCAAATAAAGCAGTAGTCACTTAACCCTATGCCAGCCAGAGCAGCTAAATACTAAAACCAGAAAGTCTGGAAGCTTTCGCTGGAATGACAACCTCTTTAAACTAGTTCAGAGCTGAATGGTTCAGGGAACTGGAAAAGGACCACGGGGTTCGTTTCCTATTTACGGCCTCAGCTGTGGTTCACAAGACTCATCGAGCCATTTTGACATCTTTGTTAAGGGAGCCTATGACACAGCCCACGTGTTTCTGGTTCTGACCAATACGTGGGCAGTGACTTCTGGTCCCTTCAGGACAACCTGTGCGTGTGTGTGCAAATAACCCCTGTAAGACCTGATTTCTCATCTGTGAAGGGTCAATAATAACATTCCTCTCACAGAGTAGTTCTGAAGGCAAAATGTATTGTGAGTGTCTTGCCTGTGTCTGGAACATAGAACATGCCCAATAAATGTGAGAACCCTGCGCCGAAGTTCTCTTCCGTTCCCAAGGCTGACTTCATGGGTGGGTGGCCTGTGGCACCACATCGGGCCCCTGCTCAAAAGGGTCCCAGCTGTTGGGTTCATGCTCTGCTGCCATTATCTTGAAATTGTTAATACTTTTTTTTTTTAAAGGGGGTTACCTTTTTTAAAAAAATATGTATTTTATTGATTTTTTTTTTTTTTACAGAGATAAAGGGAGAGGGATAGAGAGTTAGAAACACTGATGAAAGAGAAACATCGATCAGCTGCCTCCTGCATATCCCCTACTGGGGATGTGCCCGCAACCAAGGTACATGCCCTTGACCAGAATCGAACCTGGGGCCCTTCAGTCCGCAGGCCGACGCTCTATCCACTGAGCCACACCGGTCAGGGCTGTTAATACCTCTTGAACAGCAGGCCCACCATGCTTTCGCTTTGCACTGGGCCCTGTGGATTACGCAGCCAGTCTGCCTGACCATTTTTACTCTTTCTGCTCTTCTTCAAACGTTTTCGGTTCGGCGAACTGGATGAGCTCTTGGTTGCTGGTGGGTCCATTCTGTCGGCTACCCACAGGGTGTTCTCGTGGCCGGAGTGATGCCCATGGCTCGTCCCCTTCCCAGCCTTGACCCAGGCCGTGCCCTTCCCCTGCACAGTGCTGTCACCAACCTCCTGGTTGGGGCACATGTGAATAGGTCAGGGGATAGCCTTGAACAGAAAGCTTTTCTGCAAAGACTATGTTTGCCCACAACTTCTAGTTGGCCCAGCACAGAGGTAGTCTAATCTAAAGGCCCCGTCGGCACCACATTGCCAGGGCATTGGTGGCTCCTGATGGCATGTTCTGTTCCTGAAGCTCCCCCACCAGGGGCAGAGCCCGGTGTTGTGGGGCCTGAACTTTAGGAATTTGGGGGCTCTCTAGGGAAAAAGAAGCAGCACTAACCTACAAATACAAAATCCTCCCCCGGGCCCTGTCGGGCCGTGCTGGTGAAGGAGCCTGCGCTTGTGTTCCCTTTGCCTCCAGGACATCTGCCCTCTCCCTCCCTTTGGGTCAAGGTGTACCCTGGCCCATTCCTCCACAGCAGGGGCTTTATATGCACCGGTGACACGAACAGGTTTACGGGACCCTGAACGTAGCACATTGATCAGCTCCTGGGAAGGCTGCAGGGACTGGGGACAGGGCTCCCTCTTTTTAATTCCACAAGTGACTTAATCTGCTCCTACCCTTTGACGCCCTGCGGTTGTCAGAAGCGTGTTCAGCGCTGTCCCCACCCTGCACTCTTCCCCAAGATCCACGCTTCCGTGTGCAGTAGCCTCCTTGACCCCTTCACAAGGGTCTTCTCTTCCCCCCCTCTCACATCCATCACAGTCCGAGGTAAACCTCACAGCCAGCCACAGATTTTTGCCTGCCCACTGCCACCAGCCCAGCCCACGTCACCTCAGTCTCCCAGATGGTCTCCCCATCACCACAAATGTTCCACTCCCATACGGTCTCTGTTTAGCGCCAGAGTAAATGCCTAAAACTTAGATTCTTGTCCTCCCCAATGTAATATCCTTCAACAGCTTCTCAGTGGGCTTTAAATAAATTCTCTATCTGATCCACAAAGCCGTGGCTGACCTCCCTCCAGACTCACCCCCGCTGCTCTCCCCTTTAACCACAGCGCCCAGTTCAGGTCCCAGGCTCGCCACGCTCACTCCTGCCTCCCGGTCCTGCCTCCCAGCCTTCGCCGTGCCGTGTCCCTGCCCCGGGGCCCTCACCTCTGCTCTTTGCATGATGGGCTCTTCTGTTCTTCAGGTCTCAGCGGAGACGCTGAGAAACATTTAAGAGAGTAGGTCCACCCGCCCCGTTATCTCTGTGCCCTGATTGTTTCCTTTATGGGACTGAGCATTTTTGGAAATTACATACTGTTTCTGCTGTTTGCTCATCCACTTACCTATTCTTCCATTTATCTGCAGGCTCCGTAAGGTGAGAGACTGTGTCTGTTTTTTTTCTCCCCAGTGTACAGTACACATGTGGATAGTGGTTGGAGGAAATAGGCACTAGATACATACTTGTTAAATGAATGAATGAATGAATGAATGAGCTACTCCTGAACATGGAACAGGCCTTATCGCTGTACATCTATCATGGGTGTCATAATTGAATTATTTCCCTGCTTGACTATGAACTACACAGGCAGATTATAAATGATGTTTACGCTCTGTATTGCCAGCATTTAACACAATGCTCGCGACGCACCTCTACTACACAGCCCTCAATCAATGCACATTTAATTAAATTCGCTATCAAATTATCGATGACCACCCGCTCTCAGCTTAGAAACAGTCAGTCCATGGGACACAACAAAGGTGGTCATCTCAGCTGGAGGAGCAGGTGACAGGGGAGGGACTTCCATAATTACCCAAGAATCAGATAAACCACAAAGCCGTGGCTGACCTCCCTCCAGACTCACCCCCGCTGCTCGCCCCTTTAACCACAGCGCCCAGGTCAGGTCCCAGGCTCGCCACGCTCACTCCTGCCTCCCAGTCCTGCCTCCCAGCCTTCGCCGTGCCGTGCCCCTGCCCCGGGGCCCTCACCTCTGCTCTTTGCATGATGGGCTCTTCTGTTCTTCAGGTCTCAGCGTCTCCGCTATTTCCATAGTAGTAAGTTAGGTGCGTGAAAGAGACTTGGGACAGTGGATAACACCATGCTACTCACTGGCGAGTTAACGCAGTGTATTACTGTAGTTTATAAGAATGGAGAAAAGTGACAGCTTTCCCCCAAACATATCAGCACTATTATCTGTGATACTCATTAGGTGAGGCGCTAACTCATGCAGTAGGTTCCCAATAAATGTTCACTGACTTAATGAAATACCAGTTGGCACATCTGGATGTTCTTATCTGATGTAACTGTATCTCTCCAACTTTATTGATAGTAAAACCATGGAGATGTATTACTATTTCTTTCAAGTGTCCATAGCAACGCCCCACACTCTTTTTTGTCAAAAGAGTACTCAGGACATTTTTGTTGATTGATAAATGGCATGTTTCCACAGTAAATGCCAAGGCAATAAACCAGGCACTTTGCTTTTATTTAGGGTTGGTAATCTGCCTTCTTGCTAATTTGAACTTGAGAATAATTTTACATGTCACCTGGTGGCACTGTCATATTCCTGACATGGAAGCAGTCGGGAGCGGTGCAGTGACTTGCTAAATGGTCCCATAGAATGAACTAGACACCCAATGTTTACTTCGTTATAGAATGCTGAACGTGTGGCTTCAGAATAATAATAATAATAATAATAATAATAATAATAATAATAATAATAAATAGAAATTAGATATGATTTACTTAAGTTACATATTATTTAATGAGATTCCTGAGCATTGAGAAGTATTTTTATTTTCATTTCTTTTTTTTTAATTTATCTTTATTGTTGAAAGTATTACAGATGTCTTGTTTGTTTGTTTGTTTGTTTTTATCTCATTGACCCTCTCCACCCTCCACCCACCCCTCCCAGGCCTTCTCCACTCTATTGTCTGTGTCCAAGAGTTATGCATATATGCATATAAGTTCCCTGGTTAATCACTCCCCTCCCACCCCTCACCTCCACCTTCCCTCTGAGATTCAACAGTCTGTTTCATGCTTCTTTGTCTCTGGTTCTATTTTATTCATCAGTTTATTTTGTTCATTAGATTCCACATATGAGTGAGATCATGTGATACTTATCTTTCTCTGACAGGCTTACTCTTTTCAGTTTCATTAGGAAAAGCGGACTAATGACTGACTCCAAGGTTAATGCCAGATTAATTTGTATTATAAAGACTCCATTGTATTGAAACAGGGAGGAAATGTACAGAATTAGAGTGGTCATATATCATAGAGACAACGTTTGTGATTTATGATGCTACCCCATTATTTTCACAAACCATGATTCCTCTCAAAGCTTCAGTTCAGGGTGACTTTATCTTCCTACAAAGAAGATAAAAACATTGTTCCCCATGACTCATAAATAGCTAGCAGAGACTGCTTAATTATGAAGATAGCTTTTACCCTCATTTCCTGGTTTTGATAAATATTTAAAATTAGTGTAAGCCCCAGTTTGAGATATAGAAAGACTCTGAACAACGACTCTCAGAGAATCCGAATTTGCCCTGATGACCCAGGCTGACCACAGTTTTAAGACTTTCCTCCTCCCCTAGTGCTAACGGGTCCAGGTGTAACCTCCTCCGGCTCTCTGGGCAGGTCTGCTCTGCGCATTCAACAGGCTGCCAGTCCTGCGGGCATTAGCTCTGGCTGCACAGTGTTATTATCTGGCGGGGGGGGGGGGGGTGTTCTAAAAAATATCACCCAGACCCCACCCCAGACCAGTTTAATTTGAATACTGAGTATGTGTTTTCTAAATATTCTAAGTCTTTGAAATGACGTGAATTTGATGTGCAGCCAGCGCTGAAAACCGCTGGTCTGAAATGGTTCTCTCCCCAGGTGGAGCCCCCTGTCCCAGCCCCGCCCCGGGAGGAGAGGGACCCGCGCTGGATGGCAAGGCTGGGTCCACAAGATCCTGAGCTGAGAAGCGAGGAAGAGAACAGCGGGCTCCAGGTATGGGCCCGGAGGACAGATTGTGTTTTGTTTTGTTGTTGTCTTTCTGCCAAAAGTACAAAAAGAGAATCAAGGCCTCCACTGTCTCCCAGAGCAGGAGGCTCAGCCTGGGCTCTGCTGGCATTTAGGGCTGGAGACTCCTTTGTTCTGAGGGGCTGTCTGTCCAAGGTAGGATGTTTAGTCGCAGCCCTGGCCTCTACCCTCTAGAGACCAACAGCTCTCCCCTCCCCAGATGTGACAACCAAAAACTGTCTGCAGACATTGCTCTTCTGGGGGAGCAAGGTCACCCGGTTGGCATGTCCTAGAGATAGCAGAAGCCCTGGTGGAGAGTTGGTGGTGACAGGGATGGCGTGGCTGTTGTAAGTATTGGCAAAGGGAGGTAAGCATGCCTGTGTAGGTGAAGACACTGGAGGAAGTGGGCATTGTGGACAAGGTCATAGAAGCCATGACTAAGAGCGGTCAGAGTGGCCCTGACTCTGAGCCAGCACTGTGTGGCCAGCAGGAGAGACTCCACGGAGGCTGCAGATGATGGAGTGATGGGAGGAACCAGGAGGCAGGAGCAGCTGCTGACCCTTCAGGGAGAGGGCAGGTGTTGGTTAACCTTGACTGGGGCTGGGAGAGCAAGGAGGCATGGTGAAGGGTTCACAGGGGACTTGAATGCCACTCTTGAAGGACTACAATGTCCCGGTTGGATTGGACTGCTGAGGACGGCCAGTGAGAAGGAGCGCTGCTTGATAGGGTGGGACTCCTGGGGAGTAAGTGAATAGAATGAAAGGAACAGACTTTGCTTTGAGATCTCCTCAAGGTGTACTAAGCACAACCATTAATGTTTCATTAGTCATAGGCATTGCATTGGGCCTTTAAAAGTCATATCTACCTACCTCACTCTCCCTCCTCAGATAAAAGAGGAAAGGGGGTTAGAGAGGATGAGAGGGAGCAATTTTCAAAGCCTAAGAGATTAGTCCTAACTTCACAATTTAAATCACGGCATTCTACCATTTACATTCGGAAGGGGCCATCATTTCTTCTGTGCTTTTCTATGATATCCTCATACAGAAAGATCACATCTACAAAGATTGTGTCTGCATTGATAAAGGGAGTTACGGCGTTGGTAAACAATGCGTATTTTTTTTTTAATATATTTTATTGATTACAGAGAGGGAGAGAGGGATAGAGAGTCAGAAACATCGATGAGAGAGAAACATCGATCAGCTGCCTCTTGCACACCCCCCACCGGGGATGTGCCCGCAACATGCCCTTGACCGGAATCGAACCTGGGACACTTCAGTCCGAAGGCCGATGCTCTATCCACTGAGCCAAACCGGTTTCGGCAATGCGTATTTTTTTATGTGTGCACTAAACTTCTTGAAACAAACAAAAAAACAATTCAGAAATATTTCCCAGAGCTGTTTTACATAATTCACCAGGTTTAGTGAGCAAATGACTTTCTTTTTATAGAGAATCATACATTTTAAAGCAAAAAGTGATGTTTAAGGTTGTCTGGCCCATCAAATATCAATCTCAATAAATACTATACACTATTAGAATGTTGTATTCAGCAGTTCTAACCTTAAATATGCATTTGGCTAAATACGAGGATGATAAATGGTGCCTAAGTTTCAAAATTTTAAAAAAATCCATTAGCTCTCTAGCCCCCCTTCTGACGTACTAGACTACCATTTTACCACGGGAGTGTGTCGATGGAAATGAACCAATTGCCACTTGGAAAATGTGTTTGGAGAACCTTACACCGAAGTTTAGCTGGTCGTGATCCAGGTCCCATATCATGTTGCAAGCAGGCTCCTTTTAGACCAGCTCAGTTTGTGCTTACTTTTTTTTTAAGGTCATGGAAACTGAAGGTTGAAAAAGCAAACAGAAAAACCACCACGTTTCTTTTTAAGTTAGAGATAAGCAGCGAACCCAAAGAGCATGTTCCTAACAATAAGGCCTCAGGAATAATACTGAATAGAAATTCAACCAAGTGCATCAAACCGAAGCCCAGGCGGACATGCAGGGGAGCCCATGGGAGCTGCTGAGTCACGCCTGGGCCTCCTCTTCCTCACCTGTGCATTGGCGTGTAAGCGAGGAAGCCTGTAACGTGAGGAAAGCGCCCTCTCATTTGTATATATTTAAAATGTTTATAAATGCAGAGATTATTTCTGAAAGAAACATCCACATGAGAAGTGGTGGTAGAGCTAATGCACAATAAACAATAAAATAAATAAAGCAGTCTCTGCATTTGTTTTTGAAATGTTGCCCAAGATTTGGGGAATGGAGAATGTGAAGGAGAGAGAGGCTTGCTTTTTATTGTAGTGTGTGAAACAAAGGGGTCATGTGCAAGTTTAACTTTTCTTTTAATATATATATATATATATATATATATATATATATATATATATATATATTATTGATTTCAGAGAAGAAGGGAGAGGGAGAGAGAGATAGAAACATCAATGATGAGAGAGAATCATTCATTGGCTGTCTCCTGCACACCTCCTACAGCTGGAACAAGTTTAATTTTTCTAATAAAAGTACTAATGAGTTTTAAACATATAGGTGGGAATCAACATGAATTACATGAATTAAGAGGCTTATGAGCCCAGCTGGCATGGCTTAGTGGTTGAGCATCGACCTATGAACCAGGAGGTCCTGGTTCGATTACCGATCGGGCACATGCCCGGGTTGTGGGCTCAATCCCCAGTGTGGGGCTTGCAGGAGGCAGCCCATCCATGATTCTGTCTCATAATTGATGTTCCCATCTCTCTCTCCCTCTCCCTTCCTCTCTGAAATCAATAAAAATGTAATTTTTTAAAGAGGCTTATGAACTGCTTCCTGACCAGAAAGTCATGGAAATACCTCTAATGCAAATACCCTCCTGAGAAAAAGTGTCACTGAATGAGAAAGGATGGGGTTTGGAAGTGAAACAGGCGTGAATTTGAGGGCTGGATCCATCCCCTAACTCAGAGCTGCACAGCATTGCGCATGCCCGCCTCTGAGCCTGGTTTCTCTAAGAACATGAAAATGATGCCCACTTTGTAGGTTGTTTGGGATGAAATTGGACAACAGAACTGACTCTTATTCCTACTTTTGCCCAGTAGGTTCTGGCACTACTGATAATTTGCACTCTCTGGCCATGATCCTTTGTGTCATCTTGGATCTGCCCCAACCTAGAAACTAATATTGATCGATTGATTTTACAAACACATATAGCACTTGCTACATGCCAAGCACTCTTCTAAATCCCACATGCATTGTAACTCATGTAGTCCTCATGAGAATCCTAGGAGGTAGGTACTATGATAATCACCCCTATTTTACAGATGAGAAAACTGAGGCATAAAGAGGTCAGGTAATTTGCCCAAAGTCAAAGAGGCAGCAAGTGATGAAGCCAGGATTCCAGTCCAGACACCGGGCACAGTGCTCACCCGAAACCCCTGAAGGACACTGCCTCCACGCAAAACTGGAAATATAGTTTGATGTCTTTAAAACAATTGGCCTTCTTTGGGGCAATGTGCTGGATAGCCAAGTCAGAGATGCCCACAAGCCCCTTTCTCCCATCTGCGGATCTGGGAGTTAAATGGGAACTAGTGAGTTCATTCCTTCTGGGCAGAAGTGAAGGAAGGGTCTGCTCCCCTCAGCCTCAGCCGTTGCAGAAAATGCCCCCTAGGGGTTCGACGTACCTGAGCTCAGGCTCTGCGCCATCACAACTGCCTCAATGCAAATAGGAAATATTAAATTATCCTTGTGTTTCCTGCATTCAATAAACATTCCTTTGGTGCCCTGTGCCTGGGGCTCGCAGTCTATGGGAGAACCCCTGCCCGCCTTCGGAAGCCTAAAGCATTGTGACTGGAGACCACTAGGCCGTACACAGGAAAATACCAACAATAGGAGAGTAGACGCAAGGCGGTAAGTGCGCTGGGTTTAGGGATGTGATTCAGCCTGCGGCAGGCCAGTTCAAAGCTGAGTCTGACCACAGGAATGAATATGAGACGAGAACATCCTGGAAGACTTGACTTTCTTTAAACTCTCCGGATGATCACATCCAACCCTGAAGTTCAGTCTCTGGAAGTATTAGGGCACCAGAGTTTCCCTCTTGGGGATTAAATTACTGATTATGCCTGGTCAGTGTGGCTCAGTGGTTGATCATCGACCCATGAACCAAGCAGTCACAGGTTCAATTCCCAGTCAGGGCACATGCCCAGGTTGTAGGCTTGATCCCCAGTTGGGAGCAAGCAGGAGGCAGCAAATTGATGTTTCTTTCTCATCGGTGTTTCTATCTCTCTATCCCTCTCCCTTCCTCTCTCTCTAAAATCAATAAAAACAAATTTTTAAAAAATTGCTGACTATTCTATTGGGAGGGATGGAGGTCACTTCCTCTAGAAGTGCTGCGGCCCCTGAGCCTGGGCCAACCCTTCTCTGCTCCTTGGTCACCTTGGCCTCTGGCACATGTGTTGGAAGGTTCTGCTTAGGCTCTCCCACTGCCCTGGGTTTGGAGAGAAGGAGTTAAACTAGATCTTTCTGCTGAAAGACTTCAGTGAGCTCCTGTGTATTGTCAACATGCCGCCTTCCTCAAACACATCTGGCCACCAGTTCTTGTGTCAGGAAGACCTTTCATAAGTTGTGGGGTGGGAACTCTGGAGAACAAAGCTTAGAAGCGCTGTGCGAGCTGCAGGGAGAAACCCTGAGATGAGGTCGTGCCCTCCAGGAGCTCAGAGTTTATGGGGAAGATACAAACCTAAGCAAGGAGTTAGAATTCAGTCCACTAAGTACTAGGTTACAGGTGTGTACAAGGGATGAGGAAGTGGAAAGATCTAGAAAATGTCAGAGAAGGCTTCAAAGAGACGCTGACGCAAGAACTGAGTTTTCAAGGACGAGCTGGCCTCCATCAGCATAAAGGGAAAGGGCATTCCATTTAGGTTATTTCCATAGCTTGGCTATTGCAAATAACGCTGCAATGAACATAGGGATGCGTATCTATTTTTGAATTAGTATTTTGGATTTCTTTGGATAAATACCCAGAAGTGGGCTAGTGGAGTCATATGATGGTTCTATTTTTAATTTTTTGAAGAAACTCCATACTGTTCTCCACAGTGGCTGCACCAGTCTGCATTCCCACCAGCAGTGCACGAGGGTTCCCTTTTCTCCGCATCCTCACCAGAACTTGTTTGTTGATTTGTTGATGATAGCCATTCTGAGAGATGTGAGGTAATAGCTCATTGTGGTTTTGATTTGAATTTCTCTCATGATTAATATTTTAAGCATCCTTTCATATGTCTATTGGCCATCTGTAGGTCCTCTTTGAAGAAATGTCTATTCAAATCTTCTGCCCATTTTTTAAAAATGTGATTATTTGTTCTTTCAGTGTTAACTTGTATGAGTTCTTTCTGTTTTGACTTTAATCCCTATTGGATGTATATCGGTGAATATCTTATTCCATTTCATTTTGCTGATGGTTTCCTTTGATATATATATATTAGTTTGATATGATCCCATGTGTTTCTTTTTTATTTTGTTTCCCTTGCCTGATGAGACTTATCCAAAAAACTCCTGAGATTAATATATTACTGAAAGTCAACTGTAATTGAAAAAAATATTTTTAAGAATTAGTTACCTTTAAAATCCCTAATAAAAAATATTGTGGTTAAACAATGTTAAAAAAGGCAAAAGAAAAGAATGGTCATTCCAGCTCGTGGGCAGCCATGCAAAGGCAGGGGGTCAGGAAAGCATGCTGTTTGGGAGATTGCCACCAGGTGTGGATGAAGCATGAAGTACTACTTGGAAAATGACTGTATATAAACCTAGACGGAAGAGGTCGAGCCAGGAAGGAGATGTGTGTTAGGGATCGTGTCTAAATTCTGTCTGGGGATAGGCAATGAGAAGTCATCAAACCATGGAGTAAGATCATCAACTTCCCACTTTGAAAAGTATCGAGTGGCATGGAGGATGGATTGGGGGCTCGCAAAACTGGGCACAAGTGACTGGTTAGGAAGCTGCTGAGATAGCCAGGTGAGAGATGATGGGGCATAACCAAGAAATCGGCAGCGGAGAAGGAAAAGTGTGACCAAATGAACAAATGGTCAAGAGGCAAGATTGACTTACAGATGGAGGAAGATGAGTCCAAGATGACTCCCCAGTTTCTGGCTTGGATGACCAGGTGGCTGTTTGTATCATTATCAGGAGAAAAACCAGGCAGAGGAACAGAGTCCGCTTGGAGGAGGATGGCTTCAGTTTGGGGCACGTTGATGCTCAGGTTTTTATGGAATCTATAGAAATGCAGGTCTTGAGTTTAGGCTGGAGATGTATATTTGGGAGTTGTCAACCTAAAAATAGTATCTCAAGCCATGGGAGCGGATAAGATCACCCAGCAAAGTGAGAAAGGAAATGAAAAGAAGCCAACCAAATGTAGAACCCTAGACAACAAATGCCAGGTGAGCATGGAGGAAGCAATAGGGAGGGCCCAGTAGAGTGATACATCAAAGCCTCGTGGGCCTGTGGTCTGGAAATCAGTATTTACTGCTGTCCTGATTTTAGAAGGAGGACACTAACCCCGAAGAGCAGTGCCATGATCAGAACTCAGCGTTCATGAGAGAAATCTTGAACCGATATCAGACCTGCTTGTATCTTGCATCCTCCCTCTTCCTATTTCTAATCCAGTTCTTCAAGGTTGTGTTCTGGTTGACTGGCCCCGCTAATGTCAACCTTCCTACTATGTTTTCGGCTCTGCCTCCATCCTTGTCCACCCTGTCAGACCAGTGTTGGCTTCCAGCATCCAACAAAGTTGCTGGCAGCTTTTTTAAAAGGTGCATGGACTCAGCTCCTTCTCTCAATTCCAGAGGGCCAGCAATGATCAGGCCCAAAATGATCAGGAAAGATAGAAGCCATAGCGGAGAGCGTGAATGAGATTGTCAAGGAAAAGTTTAAAAAAGGAGAGGAGAGCCCTGGCTGGGTGGCTCAGTCAGTTGGTGCATTGTCCCATATATCAAAAGGTTGCAGGTTCAATTCCCGGTCAGAGCATATACCTAAGTTGCAGGTTCGAACCCTGATCAGGGTGGGTACAGAAGGCAACTGATCCATGTTACTCTCTCACATCAATGTTTCTCTCTCTCCCCCCTTTCCCTTTCTCTCTCTCTCTAAAATTAATGAAAACATATCCTCAGGTGAGGATTTTAAAAAAATGAAATCAAACCAAGAAAACATAGTGATATGAAAACCAGGGGAGGCAACTGGTAATCGAAGGTGGGCATCACAGTGCTGAGTGCTGAATGCTGCAGAGTGTGCAGGAGACTGGAGAATAAGCCAATGGATTTGACAAGGCTGAGGTCAGACCATTTGCTAAAGAGACATTTCAGGCTCGTGATGACAGCAGAACTCAAATCGTTAAAACTAAAGGGAATGGAGGCCAAAAGAAGGCTCTGTCCTAAAATTCAATGGTGGAGAAAACAAGTTTAATTAATTTACTTACTACACTGAATTCTTAAGCATCTATTCTGTCTAAACACTAAGATGATAAATAAAAATTTTTACGTGTCTAGAGCTGCCCCTAACACCAAGGAACCCGCAATAGAATTGAGAACATACGCTTCACATAAAAAGTGAAGTGAAAATATAAGACATCGTGGAATCGTTTGCCATTTCCCATGCCCAGCCCTCTTCTCACTCCCATTTCATCCACACCCACAGCTTCAAAGACCACCTGGGGCACACGCCCTCTGGACTGACATGGCCCTGAGCTGGGCCTCCGTCCACTCCACCCCCAACCTTCAGACCCTGCTTCTGCCTGCACACTGAGCTCTCCGTCTCCGAGAGTGTTCTTACTCCCCGCGGGCTCTGTAACGGGGCTGGAGGCTCCGTCGTGGCACCAGAACACTGAGAGTCAGGTTTGTGGCCACTTTACCAAAACTGCCTATCTTAGCTCGTGACCCTGGAGGCCGTGGTTTTCAAACTGTGTTTCCTGGAGACTTGGGCATGGCCACTGGTTTATCTTTTAGACAGGATAACGGGAAGGTCTTGAATTGACAAAAGCCCATGTCCCCGACTCACTTTGTGTTTTCTGTGGCCCATCTCTGAGTTATGCGGTTTTAATGGGGAAAATAACACTTTTTAATTTTTTTTTTTGGGGGGGGGGGTTAGCAATCTGAATTTGTGCCAGTAACCTAATGTACATTCTTGATAACCTATAATTAAGTCACTGCCCATTTCCTCCACAATCTGGTCTTGCAAGACCAGTTACCTAAATGCTCACATTTGACAGAGGCCATAAACCATGACACAGCCCCCGGAGGGGGGTTATCAGCGCTGGCACCAGGCCAGGCCCTTAGGTATGGTCTCAAGACCCCCCAACTTTTTTGCAAAGCCTGCGAAAGGCCCGGAAGGATAATCCATATCTGGGGGACAAAGACACCAAAAGGGGATAAAAGAGGGGCTTCCACCATATTGGTTTGCTCAGATTTTGGAGGTGAGTCCTCTGAGACCGCCGGCGTAATAAAGCTGGGTAACTCCATTTCTCTAAGCGCCACTTGGGTTTCTTCGGTCTTCTACAACAGTTTCACTGAAGCGCCTACCTGGAGGAGGCGCCCCTTCTCTCTCCTGGCTATAGGTCCGGGGAGGCTTAGGAAACAGAGAGGGGGCGAGTTGGTTGTCTGTCGGCAGAGCCAGCATTGCACGCCCTTCCCCTGCTCCTGGAACCACTGCGTGGATCTACGTGCCTGGTGGCTGAGCGACCCTGGGGCTTCCGTGGGTCACAGGTGGAAAATGACTGTCCTGGGCATGGTATTACCCGTGGGAGTCCAGGCCTCTGGCATCCCTCTCGCCATACCTGTTGTTTATTCCCTCAGTCATCATCAGCCGCCTGCCTCGGCATCTTCCCCGCACAGGGCAGGACAATTCGCTCGGGAGGAAATTAGATCAACTTCAGGAATTCCGACGCTGAGGGGAGAGCCAGGCTGCTACTCCATACTTGTGGGAAAGGACTCCTGACGTGGGGGTTCCCGTCCATCCATCCCTCCATGGAAAAAGCCCGGTCTTGTCCTCAGCAGGGCTAGAATTACAGCCACTGCCCAGGTCCCCCGCTCCATAGTCAAGTCCAGTCCAGTCCAGCGTCTGGCCAGCTTAGCTTGTGTTCCAGCTACAGCCCGTCATGTGTGGGGCCCCCATGGCCATGGGTCCTCCTGAATTCCTGATACTCAGAAACTCTGTGACATGGTAGATACTTGTCTTATGTTCTGGGGTAATTTGTTATGCAACAACAGATAACTGATACGGTAAATTCCAAGATGAAATATTAAGCAATTGTTAAGCTCGTGTTTTCAAAGCCCTTTTAATGGCACAACTGCATTCATATGAGATAGCATCAAGGATAATAAAAATCTTATTAAAAAACATCAAGTAGAATTTCATGAACAGCATGATCCCAGCTTAAATGCATCTTTATAAATCTCGAAAGAAAACATACCCAAATATTGGCAGTAATGTTACACAGGATAAGGTAAGTACACGTTTAATCCTTCTGCGCTCTCCTGTTCCCCCCCCCCCCCCCGAGATGTTCTGTAATGAGCTTATATGCCTTTCATAATCAGAACCCAGAAAGGAATCATTAAATGTAACCTATAAATCTGTGCAAAGAAATTTCCATGAGATAAAAAGAAAGAAAAAAGAGAAAAAGAGAAAGGAAGGAAGGAAGGAAGGAAGGAAGGAAGGAAGGAAGGAAGGAAGGAAGGAAGGAAAGAAGGAAGGAAGGAAGGAAGGAAGGAAAGAAGGAAAGAAAGGAAGAAGGAAAGGAAGGAAGAAGGAAAGGAAGGAAGAAAGAATGAAAGGGGTATTGCAGGGGGCTGTCCTGTGTACGGCAGGGTGCTGGGCGGCAGCCCTGGCCTCTGCCCCGGATGCAAGGTGCCCCTTCCTCCCCAGTTGTGACAGCTCCAATGTCTCCGGACATGGCAGCATCTCCAAGAACCACGATGCCAGTGCTTTCGCTGGTTCTTCTGCTCCTGCAAAGCGATATTTGCAATTACAGTGACTAGGTTTCCAGCCCGGGAGAGAGGCATTCCTGGGCCGGAGGGAGAGGAAGGGGAAGCCCTGGGCCCTGGCTTTGTAATCCTCTCCCCTACATACTGCTGCGTCTTCTCTTTATGCAGCTCGGAGCTCTCCAGGCCGACCTCCCGTCTGGAGCTGATAATCTCATTACAACTAATCCTGTTTACTGCCGTCCTCTTGGCAGGACAGTCTTGTCAGGACCAGGCTCTTTCCTTGCACCCACTGTTCTTGCTGCTCCATTGTTCGTGGGGACGGTGGCCTGGCCCTGTAAGCACTCATTGATAGGGCTTATCCTGTTTACCGGGAGCCTGTAGGAGGACCTCACCAAATACTTCCATCCCTTCCTTCAATAAATGGCTCTCTTTGATCTGCGTGAGGCAAAATAATGTTTATCAGAAGCTGGGCTTCCTTTAGCTAATGATGGGCACATCCTGTCCCAGAAAGCTCCCCAAAATAACACTTTCTGAAGTTCAGAATATTTTCAGGTTTCTCTTTCTTTGTACACTTTTTTCTTTTTCTTTTTTTGGCAGGGTATCTCTTTATGGCAAGTGAAGAAAGGGGCTGGTTTTCATTTTTTGAGCTCAAGGTAACACAAGGCTGAATGGTTTTCTGCAGGTCACCCCCAAACAGGAGGAAAGGACGGGACTGATGATAATGTAAACAGTTGGAAGCAGGACAATGTACCAGACGAGGCCTGGCCAGGTGAGATCCCTTTTCATATTGCCGTTCAAAACTCCAAGTTATTTAACGAGGTGAACAAAAGGTCGCGGCGTTAGTCATCTGAGTAACAGGGTGGCAGAAGCTAGTTCAATCCTGTGGGTGAATGGTAAGTGGAATTTTACACTTCCTTGGCTTTTCAAAACGTTGCCGGGTGAGGAGAGATTCTCCGTCTACAGCCGTGGTTCTCAAAGTGTGGGCCCGGAAGCCCGCAGCAGCCCGGGAGCTTGATACCGCAACCTCTCAGGCCCCACGCCAGCTACTGAATTGGCTGCTGCGGAGGTGGGGCCCGCAAGCTGTGTGCACAGGAGCCCCCCAGGTGGTTGGGGCGTGTGCTGGAGTTTGAGAACCCCAATCTACATCAATACCCCCCCAACTGCAGTGTCCATACAGAATCACTTAGGAAGCTGACTGAAAGGAAGGCAGATTCCCGGGCCCCATCCTAAACGCATGGATCATAGATCACTTGGTCTAGTGTGGGCTCCGGAAGTCTGTCTTGTCTTTTGTTTGTTTTATTGAAATCTATTTAGTTGACAATTGACAACAATATTATATCGGTTTCAGGTATGCAACACAGTGATTCTACATTTATACACCTTACAATGTGATACCTGTAAGTCTAGTAACCATCTGTCACCAGGCAAGGTTGTTATGAAATTATTGACTGCATTCCCTCTGCTGTACATTATATCTCTGTGACTCATTATTTTATAACTGCAAGTTTATACCTCTTAGTCGCCTTCACCTTTCCAACCCCCTCCCCACAGGCAACAATCAGTTTGTTCTTTGTTTCTGGTTTTTCTTGGGGGAGGGGTTGTTTGTTTGTTTTAAATATGATTTTATTGATTTTTTTTTTTTTTTAAGAGAGAGGAAGGGAGAGGAAGAGAGATAGAGAAACATCAGTGAGAGAGAAGCATGGATCGGCTATCTCCTGCACGACCCCTACTGGGAATGGAGCCCAGAAGGTATGGGGCTCCATTCCCAGAAATCTAACTGGCAACCCTTCAGTGCATGGGAGGATGCGCAATGAGCCACATCGGCCAAAGCTCTGTTTTGAGTCTGTTTCTGTGTTGTTTGTTCATTTGTTTTGTTTCTTGAGATTCCACATATAAATGAAATCATATGGTATTTGTCTTTCTCTGTCTGACTTATTTCACTTAGCATAATACCTTCTAGACCCATCCACGTTGTCACAAATGCTAAGACTTCACTTATTTTTACTGCTGAATAATATTCCATATATATATACTTTTTTATCCATTCATCGATCATGGATACCTATGTTGCTTCCATATCTTGACTATTACAAATAATGCTGAATGAACATAGGGGTGCATATGTCTTGTTGAATTAGTATTTATGTTTTCTTTGGATAAATGCCCAGACGTGGAAATGCTGAGTCACCATGGTAGTTCTACTTTTAATTTTTTGAGGCACCTCTATACTTTTTTCCATAGTGGCTGTGCCAGTTTATAATCCCATCAACAGCATGTAAGGGTTGCCCTATCTTCACATTGTCACCAACACTTGTTATTTATTGACTTTTTGATAGTAGCCATTGTGGTGTGAGGTGATATCTCACTGTGGTTTGGATTTACATTTCATATGTTGGCCATCTGCATATCCTCTCTGGAAAAATGTCTGTTTGGTCCTCTGCCCATTTTTCAATTGAACTGTTTGCTTTTTTGATTTTGAGTTGTATGAGTTCTTGATAGATTTTGGATATTAGCCCCTTATCAAATATATCATTTGGAAATATGTTCTCCCATTCTGTATATTGTCTTTTCATTTTGTTTCCTTCACTGTGCAAAACCTTTTTAGTTTAATATAGTCCCATTTGTTTATTTTTGCTTTTGTTGCCTTTGCCCGGGGAGACATATACAAAAAAATGTTGCTAAGACTGATGCCGAAGAGTTTACTGATCTCAGTGACTCTCCAGCCTGTTGTTGGCACCCACAGAGACGGCCATTCTTTGTCCCCAGCCACATAAGGATGCCAGCGCCTACAGCCCCACAATAGTCATGGACGGGGCCCCAGTAGAGCCACAGTTGTGTGGTGTGTGCACTGCACAAAGGTGCCTGTGGGAGGGAGGGCACCAGTGTGGGCTGGAATCCAGCTGGCCCTCTGCTCACCAAGAGGAGTGCCTGGCACTGTGTGGTGGGCGCCCAGAGAAGGGCCCTGTTGCTTTGCCTCTTTTATAGGACAGATATATGTGTAAAATTACACTAGATTATCAGCTGAGACTAAATTAATGTTTTATTGTCATCCCATTGTTTGTGTGAAAATGGGGGCTTTAGAGCACTTGCAAATATTTTATGGGAAATAGTTAATTCATAGGTGCTATTTCATAAAGCAGATTCAGGTTTAAGAGATAAACTGAGCAGAAAGTACAGAGAGTTCCCGTCCCCACTTCCTCCTGCCCTCTCCAGGCGCCCCCATTAGGAACACTGCAGAAGAGCGGTGGGTGCCTTACAGCTGATGAGCCAATGTAGGTGCATGTTGTGAAGTCCGTGCGTTAGAGTAGGATGCACTCTCTGTGCTGTCCATTCTGTAGGTTTTGACAAACATATGATGACATGTATTCACCATTTCTGTATCATACGGAACAGTTTCACTGCTCTGAAAATCCCCTGTGTTTCACCTTTCACCCTTCCATCCCTTGTCTCCCCTCCCCAGGTCCTGGAAACCACTGGTCTTTTCCTGTTTCACAGTTTTGCAGAAGGTACGCTTTTTTCTTTGTACAAAGGATTATCTGCCAGCCAGAACCACAGGATGTTTCTGCCCAGAGCCCCGTCATTTTTAACATGCAGCGAGTGCCTGGCGTCTAAGATCAAACCCAAATCAGGTTCTTTCTCTGGGTCACTCGTGTAACCCATCTCCCTTGTTTCTGCTTTTCCTTCTACCCCACTTCCTCGCAGTCATCTGCCCTTGTCTTCCTGATGCATCGTCTATGTCTGCCCTTCTAAAGGACCATCACAGGGATGAGGGTGCTGGCCACCTGTGTGGGCCGCGCAGCAGCCACTAGCGTCATGGGGCCACTGAGCGCTTGAAATGTGGCTGCTGTGATGGAGGAACTGAGTTTTCAAATTCCATTGCATTTGAACAATTTCCACTTCCCCCATGCGGCCACTGGCGATTGTATTGGACAGCACCGGTTTGAGCTTTTAGCCACGGCAGATCCCCCATCCCGATGGCATTCACAAACTCTCACTGCACCTCCTGCCTGACATTCTTCCCTTCCTCCTCATCCGCCCTGACCCATTAGAAAGGAACGGAATCCCGTCAGACCCCATGGCTGGAATATCCAGCGCCCGTGGCTGTCACATTTATTGCCACCAGCTATGCTCACATTTTCTCTTACACATGCCGTGGAGATGCCCTGTCACAGTTCCTTTGCTTATGAGGCTCCTCCGCAGCCCTTTTCTAGACATTTTTATGTCTTCCTCTGTGAAGTGTTTTCGGTTCCAAACTCTACTCCTAGGAAAAACAGTAGAGTTACATCGCTGTGCTTCAGTTGGCAATGGTGCTAAGCCATTGTAGGGGGTTAACACATGGCATTTTAGTTGCTCGTGGCACGACACTCGAGGCATGGAAAAGGGAGAAGAGAAGAAACAGTCACATCAGAAGGAATGAGGGGTGTCTGTCTATTAGTCAGCGTGGAGTGAGTAAGGGGCTGTGGACGGTGGCTCTCAGGGGGATGGAGGTCCAAGCACATCTGTGCTCCTGACAGGCCCATGACATTGGTCCTGTGACTCAGTCTCTCAGGGACCCAGCTTTCTCCTTCAGAAAACGCAGGGTTTGGGCCAGACACTCCAATTGAAGGCGGCTCTTACTAGTAGATTCCAATGCTCCTTGTGTCCAAAGCAGGCTGGGAATGACCAGGAACATTGAAACGAACTTCAGTCACCCAGAAAATGTCACACAATCTCATCCCCAGGGCCCCCTTCCCCAACCAGCAATGTTTGTGATGAACACATCAACTTTGCTTAGGACAAGGCCCGAACAGTATTTTATGAACCAACAAAACCCAGTCCAGAGTGAGTCATTGGTCCTACCTACTGCAGTGGCTGACCCAACCACAAGAGTTTGTGAATAGCCTATATGGTGTCCTCAAAACATCTGCACAAACCTTTTATTTCCAGTGCTTTGAACGGAAATAAACACAGTCATTAAGCAAACTCTACATCCCACCAAGCAGACGGAAAGTTCGAGTAGAAGCATGGGCTCCCTGGCATGCCCATGTGAGTGGTCAGTTCGATGCCTGGCCTCTGTTATATAAGCAGCAGCAAATGTTTGCATGTAAAAATAGAGCGAGTTGGTGCTGGAGTGAGACCCATGTTTTGGAACTCTTAATGTGCACATAATTGCCACTTAGGCTTCCAAGCTAAACGATTCGCTAATGGCAACTCAGATGCGACATGACACAGAGTGAAATCATTGATTCATGACTCGGGAGACTCCGAGTAGGTTGTCTGCAGCCAAGGGCCTAAATATTTTTTCTCTCCCTCCTTAAACCTTGCTTCTGCTGCCCCGTGTGCAGAATGCGCATGGAGGTACCATGGTGACTAATAGAAACCGGGGCGTAGCGTTGCAAACTCTTCCTTCAGCCTCCTTGGCCCGATTGCAGTTGTATATCTGTTTGCATCGTCACGTGACTACTGTCTCTCTTTCCTGTGTCTGAGTTTCCTCCTCTGTGAGGGGGGACAATGATGGAATCTACTTGACTGAATACTTGTGAAATTTAAGTGAGATAATACACACAAAGAGCTTAGGACAGTGTCTGGCACATAGCGAGGACCCCATAAACGTTAATGTGTTTTTAATGATGATGATGATGAAAGTTAATGTGTAGTCAGCACTTCATAAATGACAGTTCATCTTTTATTATATACTATCGTTGTTGAGAGAGTATTTGCCCTTTTGAAGCATCAGTTATATGGAGGTCTTCAGTTCACTACGCTGTAACACAGGGGTGGGGAACCTTTTCTCTGCCAAGGGCCATTTGGATATTTATGACGTCATTCACGGGCCATACAAAATTATCACCTTAAAAATTAGCCTGCTATATTTGGTCAGATATTTCATTAATTCACCCCTACTGCCTTGGCAGGGCCGGACCAAATGATTTCACGGGCCTTATACAGCCCGTGGGCCGGACGTTCCCCATCCCCATCAGGACCACTGCTCTCCCTTCCATTGCTGTGCGAGGCAGAGGAGTGTGTCAAAGGAGACACCACAATGATGCACACCATGGTACCTGGGCGTCAGGCCCACTGGGTGCAAAGTCCAGCTGTAGAGTGACTTTGGGTAAAAGTGCACGCTGCCTATTTGCACCCACTCTTTTTGCACACTCTTATTGTACCCACTCTTTTCTCTGAATCTCAGTTTAAATCTGATCATTAGTGTCTCTGTCCACCCTCCTGCCACACACACACACACCAATGTCAACAGCTACCACTTTGAATGGCTGCGTGTTGCCTTTGGGATAAAGCCCCAAACCTGGCCACAGGAGCTGGCCCCTTTTCCGTTCTCTCTCCCGGTTCTGTCCCTGTTCTCTCAGCTCCGGCCACAGTGGCCTTGCTTTCGGCCCCCAGAAGGGCTGTTTGGCACTTTCTTGCCCCTGTGATGGTCAACAACATCGTGTCTCTTCTGCGTCGAGTGATTTTCACCCCCAGCATCAGCATCACCTAGACATGCATAACCACGAATGTCTAGGCTTAGACATCGCTCAGTAAGATCTGCCCTCCCACCTGCACCTCGGTCAGAGCCCCTGTTGTATGCTCCTTGGTTTCCTCTTTCTCTACACTCACTGCAATGTGATGTCTGTCCCCCTTCAGCTCCATGGGATACCTGTGCATGTGGAGGGCGAGGCCGGGTGGGGTGGGGAGCATCAGGCCCACTCTGGTTACTACTGCGGTCCCGAGTCTAGCCCAGTAGTTGCTCATAATAAGCACGGGCTGGATGCACGGAGGACTTAACACCAGGAGACTCATGGTGGCCCATAGATGTGAGAGGCTGAAGGAGATGATTGTGTACAGAGTTCAGCACAACCCTTGGCTCATGGTAAATGCCCAGTCCATGGTGCCCACGGTCCTTGATCAGAGTGTTTGAGTGACGAATTTGTGTCATTTCTAAATTCCGTGGTGGACAGTTCTCCAATGGGGATTCAAGGAAGATAGGCACACTGCCTTTTTGTGCCCACTCTTTTGAACACTATTTGAGAGTTTTAGAGCAGGACGAGATGAAACAATGTGCCAAACCCAAACTTGGAGCCAGGACAGAGCGGCTTTGATGTGAGAGCTCTGGTGTACCTGTCTGTCTGCATGGGCCTCGGGCTGGCCTTGCTCCAGGCACCAACATCCACAGCCCAGGTCGTCAACCAGATGGTACCAGTTTGCAGAGCTGTTTTTCAAAAGAGCAATATGACCTCTGCCTATAGAAACCTATGTGTTGGCACTCGGGAAATGACGGTGGGAATAGCATATAAACATACAAGTTGCAAAAGGTCCTTATGGAATCTGCATGAATGTCAGTCAATAGCTGAGTCAGACCTGAGTAATAACAGGTGAACACTGTACCTGCAGCTGGAATTTTAAGATAGGGTTTTCATAATGGAGACCAGATTATGTAAAATTTGGTGTGTAGAGTTGCATCTTCTTTTATTAAAAGATTATGAACAAGGGTGAGACTTCTTTGACTTTCAACTGACCAGGTCTCTTACGTTACTAATTTTGCTGACAATCTAACATGGGCAGGATAAATGCTAACGACCCTTAGTGTTGGAAGAACCTTTATAATTCCAAGGAATGAAGTCATAATGTTGGTATGCCATGTATCAGGATTGATGTTACAAAACGGGAACTTGGATCCCATCTTCTAAGACTGGTCCAGAATTGCATGAGAAGGCAGGGTGGGTGGATATGAAGGGAAAAGGGAAGGAGAACCTACTGGCTTCTACCTCTTCCAAATGAATTCCTCTTCTACGAGTAGCCTGAGTCTGGCTTTCCCCTGGGCAGCCCTGATGGAGCTTCTACTAATAGACTCGGTGTATCAGTTCGGAATGTATTTGGCTGCAGGTAAAAGAGTGGTGTCTCTGTCTCCTTTTAACAGAAAATTAAAGCTTTATCAGAACTCCCAGACAAACAGCTACTCGTGTTTTATTGACTGTGAAAATGAACACTTAGTTGGGCAAGTGTTTAGTGAGGGAAACGATGGAAGTGGATGGTGGGTAAGCAATTAACAGTGACGCTCCACTTGGCCTAGGCTTCACTCTATACTGGTTGCTGATGGCACGTAGGGAAGGGAGTCGACTGACCTAGGTGGCCGGCCATGCTCTCCTGGTGGAGAGGGAGTGGACAGGGGAAGGTCTCACCGGCCCTTTCTGGTGGATTCCAAATCCATGAGAGCTCAGCTAGCAAGGGAGCTCACTGGTCATATTTTGCTATCAACTGATACTTTCAAAGTTATGGTGTAATTCTGAGCTGAGTTGGATGCTTTGCTACACAGAAAATGAGTGACAAAGTGACCATTCACAATGGCTCAGAGGTGCCTCTGTGTGGCTGTGGGTCCCTGCCCTTTAGAAATAGCAGGGCCTTCCTGGTGTCCCACGGGCACACAGCCTTTTTGAAAAGTTGGACGGAGATCTGAAAGTTCCCATCCCATTCCATCTGCCAAAGCCACCACGGCGTTGTGACCCACATGGGAAGCACACGGAGGTCATTGGACGTTGGGAGCCCTTCGATGCTCAAGTTGTGTTTCTCGAGCGAGGGCTCTGATAAACTCACCTCCAAACATGCCCCTGCAGGAGGCATAGCCGTGCTTGTTCTGGCCCCACTCCTGGTGCAGTCCAGGGTTCTGGGAAGATTCGCTTGAATTACAACCTCTTTCTCCCCCTCCTACACTCACTCACAATTTCTTACATAACATGTGTTACAGATACCAAAACGGAAAATCTCCTTCTTGGACTAATTAAATGGATGTAATTTGCATTTAGCTTCTTTTTCTTTTAGGAGATCTGGCCAAATTAACATGTTGTCCTGTTATTATTGTTTTTTTAGAGCACACATAAATTCATTTTATTTCTTTCACTTTCATGTCTTAGTGAAACTTTCAGTTTTGTTTTCTGTAGCAAAGATAGCAATGAGACATTCGGTACCTTCTACGTTTTCTTTAGCTCTATGATATCTATGAAGACTATTTCTTTTTAAGACTTTATTTCTCTTAGTATACTAATACGTTCTCAGGAGAATTGGTTCATTTACAAATGTCATGCATGGTGTTTGTGTATGAAAGTTAACATTCACATTCATTAACTCAAAACGTAGTGGTTAATACTAGAGACACTATATTCCCCATAAATCATGAAAATATTAGCTTGCATGAAAACACCAGATCAAAAAGCATTTTTAATTGTTTCATGTTACCACAAAACGCGTAAGCCATATTTCTCCCCGCAGTTCAGCAGTGACTCAATCTAACAAACATTAATTGAGCATTGTGAGTATGTGCAAAGGCACTTGCTCTGAGTGTAGAGAGGAATTGGACATGGCAGTACCTGCTCTCAAAGGCTCTTATCCCATTAAGAGGAAACAGACACAAAAACAAATAATTACAATGCGATTTGATAAAACACAGTGATAAGAACTTACAAAGGACGGGATTTCACTGTTCGGGGATGGTGAAGAGAGGGCATTGGGCAAGCTCTAGAAGAAAGGTGATGCCTCATGAAAAGTTTTTGATTGGCGGGAGGCTGAGAGTGGTGGGAGGGCGTCTGGGCCTCTGAGACACCACGTAGGGGAGCAGTCACGTGCCGGTAAGAATGATGGCACCTGACCTAAGACAGTGCCTGTGAGGGGATGGCAGGGATGACTTTGCAACAGTTAGGGTTAAACTGAACACTCAGCACTTTGAGGTAGTATCGTGTTAAGAGTCTAGCAAAGGTGAAACTTACTGATGATTCATTCAGGTGATTTTGCTGATATTGTCTTCTCAACAGATAATCTGATTTGAGGCAAATGTTTTGACAAATACTATACGGGCATAATCTGTTTTCATTTGAGTATTGCGTGTCTATAAATGCTCAAGGCTATATACATAATCAGTATCTTTTCACGGCATTGATTCTTGGTACATAGCAACGGACTGAGAGCAAAATAAGAAAATGATCTTCGTATTTGGTGGGTGTGAAGGAAAAACCACGCTGGCTTTCCCATTGGTCTGAGAGCCTCCATTCTGCCTGCATGAAGGAGTCGGTTGGCCACCTACCACAGTACACAGGCAGAAGCGCTTTCCCAACCATGGTATTAAGTGGCGAAGCAGCAGACTGCCTCATTTATTCATTTTGTTGGCATATTCTGAGTACCAGGATGCTTGGAACTGGGGATAGACAAGTCAAGAAATTGAGACAAAGGGAGGTGTAAATAGATACTGTTTTTTATAAAGTGGGGCCAGAGTCCTTAGAGGATGAAGAGAAATGAGTTAACTCTGCCTGGTGCCAACAGAAACACTTCACAAAGGAGAGGATAACTTAGCTTTGAAGGTTTTGAAGAATGGGGACAAGGAGAGACATATGGTGGCATTTCAAATACAGGGAAATGGGAGGTGATCTCTTTGTTTCTGATTATTTGCTCCATCTCCCTGTGAGAGGTTGATATTTCCCTGCCCCAGTTAGGATCAGGCTTAGTCATGTGACTTGCTTTGGCCAAGAAAATGTGAGACATATTTCGTGCCACTTCTGAGGAATACCTTTCAGATTCATCAGGATATTCCAGCATTATTCCTTTTCCTCTGCACGTGAAAAAGCACCACTTTCAGAAAGGGGGCTTCTCAGAGTAAAGAAGACCTTGGAGTAGAGCTGCAGACAATACATAATGTAATAAGCAAGAAAGAAACCAGCGCTGTGAAACACCACTGAGACCTGGGGATGGTTGTTATAGCAGCAACTTAGGAAAGCTGACTCACGCAGATGTAGCATATGCAAAGGTGCAGAACTGTGGATGGTTATGAAGTGTGTGAGGAATGGTGAGAGGTTTTGCACGGCTCAGAATGTAGACTCAATGTTTAGAGCCTCAGGAATCAGAAATGGAGATGGAGTGGCAGCTTGGGAACAGATAGTGGAAGGGACTTAAATGTCCTGCTAAGAAAGTTGAACTTTATTCTTTAAATGGTAGAAAGCCAGTAGGAGCAAAGGAGTGACATGACAAGATTTGTTTCTTAGGAAGATGATTCGAATGGGAGTGGAAAGAGACTAGTGCTGGTGAAGAGTCATTATAGTCCTAGTAACTAACATTTATTGTGCACTTTCTATTTGCCAGGCATTTTGTATATATTTATCGAAGTAATCCTCACAAGCCCATTTGGCAGGTATTATAATGATCCTTTTTTAATAGGAAACTGAGGCACAGATAGGTTAAGTAACTTGGTCACTCCACGACTCTCTAAGGGTTGTGATGGGGAAGGTCCACAAGAGTCAGAATTCCATCCCAAGCCACCTGGGTGCCACAATCCAACTCTTCACCCCAACATCACGCTCTCAAAATCCAGGCAAATGGTAACCAGCGTCTGAACGGAGGCAGCGCATGAGATGGAAAAGGTCTCAAGTCTCATGTTTCTTGGACTGCACAGAATAGGAGCGTGAGTTGGAGCTTAAGGGTGAGGGAAGGGCCAGGGATAATGTCCCACTTTATAACTCAGGAGACTAAACAGGTGGTGCAACAATGAGTGGAAACCCGAGCTTGGGGAGGAAAAGAAAGAGTTTGGGGAAACGTTAATTTTGAGGCAAATATGCAGTGCCAGGTGCACATGACCTGCTGGCAGTTAGAATATGGCCCCCGGGCTCGGGAGCCATGTGGGGTGGAGGCAGGTGTGGGTGGAGCAGAAGGCCAGGGAGCAGGTGTAGAGAGCGAGTCAAGAAGACAACTATGGGCAGGAATTAGGAGAGCCCTGTTGTTTAAGGATAGACAGAGAAGGAGGAGGCAGGGAGAGGCTGAGAAGCAGTGATAAAGGCAAGAAAGATGTCAGAGAACAGAGGAAGGGGTTTCAAATAGGTGTCCCCCACCAGCATGACTTAAAACTGGAAATATCAGGAGGTGACCACAGCCACCTCTGTTGGTGGCATGTGCCAGCCACATAATGACTTTGAGAAACAAGAGCCTCCACGTGCAGAGTGACCTCACAGTGGAGGTCACCAGCATCCCAGTGGGGGGCAGGCCCGTGCATAGTGACAGACACAGTGGAGGTCACCAGCATCCCAGTGGGGGGCAGGCCTGTGCAGAGTGACAGACACAGTGGAGGTCACCAGCATCCCAGTGGGGGGCAGGCCTGTGCAGAGTGACCTATGCAGTGGAGGTCACCAGCATCCCAGTGGGGGGCAGGCCCGTGCAGAGTGACCTCACAGTGGAGGTCACCAGCATCCCAGAGGGGGGCAGGCCCGTGCAGAGTGACCTCACAGTGGAGGTCACCAGCATCCCAGTGGGGGGCAGGGTGCACTGGGTGGAGGGAGAGAAAATGACCTGCCCCATCACAGCCCTTAGAGAGCTGAGTACTTTTATGCTTACTGGTAACTACAGAACCGCTATGAACTTTTAAAATGACAGGTTCCCATAAGTGGGGGAAAGAAGTGCATTACCTCAATTTACAGGCATTGCCTAATTCCAAACATGGTAATGAGAAAGATTTAAAAGTAAAATCTTTTCTGGAACACTCCCATACCTGGAAAAACCAGCTTATTTGATTCACTTCTTATATGCTTTCCAGTGACACTATTACATTTCAACCGCCTGTAACTAGTTAGAATAATAATAAGGATATTTGCATAGATTCTTCTAGTTTCTGATGACTTAGTAGAAAACCAGAATGTTTTTACATACAAATAGCTTGAAGCTACACAGAATTTATTGTGCAATACTCTACAAGGAATAGTCCACATGCATGCTCTGTAGTAGGCGAAGAAGAAAATGCTATTTTGTCTACAGTACAAATAGCATCTGTGTCCAATGCACCTCAAATTGTTGAGGTATTTTGTGATGATGTTTGAAAAGGGTTCCATGGAAACAAAAAAATGTATAAAGAAAATCATAGAGCATTTAAAAAAAAGTTAAAAACATGGGGTTAAACAAGCCTAATATTTTTCCATTGCAGGAATTGCAAGAGTCTTTATGTACTGGTTTACCTTGTATCCTTGTATAGCTGCAGAGATGACTAGAGTATGTGGCAGTTTTCAATCCTATGTGACCACAGAGTCCCCATTTTTTTCAAGAACACATCAGCTCCTTAATCAAATATCCTAGGTGGTAGAGTATATTTCTGTTCAAAGTATTTGCTGCCTCACCCTATACCATCCTTTTTCTATGGGATTATCCTTCCCTACTCCAGTGAACACAGTGGTGGATATATGTCCTTCTTTGGCCAATGGCGTGTGGCGTGGGCACGTGCCACTTCTGAGTGGACACAGTAAGAGCTGCCTGTGGTCCGCCGACGCCTCCTCCCCTCTGCTACCAGACCAGCTATGTCCCAGATAGACAGGGCTCCCACACCCAGAGATCTGGAGCGTCTCGTAATGAAAATGTAAATGCATAAAAAATACACCTTTGGAGTTGGAAGCCACTAGTATTTTGGTTATTTGTTGCCACAGCTAACTTGGCCTACACTGACTGCATCCTAAGCACTTCTAAATTCAGTTCCAATCTTACCAATGATGAGATGTTCTTAGAATTATTCTTTAGGTTCAGGCAGTAACACTTGAAGGTGAACTAATATATATATATATATATATATATATATATATATATATATATATATATATATATGAAACAGGACTTAAAGGAATTGTACACATACTATTGTATGCCTAGAAAATTACGTGATATTGGCCCAAACGAACATTTCCAGGCCCAGTTCCCAGAGATTCTGATTAAATGGGCCTGGAGGGGGTCCAAGGACTCTGAATGTTAAACCAGCCTCCCAAGACATTACCAATGCAGGTGCTCAGTCAGCTGTGCCTGGGAGAATATTTTGCTCTAAAGCCACTCATTTGATTAACAATTATATGCTACATGTATTTAAATAAATGCCATTCCAATTTAAGGAGGCATCAGGGAGACTCCTCTTTTGAGTTTCTAGAGGCATGTGTGAATTTAGTTTCATTGCATTTTAGTTTATATTCATTATATTTCATCCTATATAATAAAGAGCTAATATGCTAATTAGACCTAACAGCAGAACGACCGTCTGGACAACCTTCTGGACGAAGCTGTGGCTGCGAGGGCCAGCCGGGGCTGTGAGGGCTGAGCCCCTTGCACGAATTTCATGCATCGGGCCTCTAGTTATAATATAACGCAAAATACAGTATGCACAAAATGGCACTCTCATGTTTGAATGCTTGTCTTATTTTAAAAAGCCTGGCTCTAAATGACCTTTGGCTCTTTAAAAAGAAAAAAATCAATCTTCTCTAAAAAGATTAATTTCTGTTACCAATGAAGATCATGGATCATTTCAGTTGCAAATGATAGAAACCTCATTCAAATCCCCTTAGGCAAAAAATAAAACTAGCCTGGCTGTGTGGTTCAGTGGTTGAGCATTGACCTATGAACCAGGAGGTCACAACTCGATTCCCAATCAGGGCACATGCCCAGGTTTCGGGCTCAATCCCCAGGAGGGGGCATGCAGGAGGCAGCCAATCAATGATTCTCTCCTATCCTTGATGTTTCTATCCCTCTCTCCCTCTCTGAAATCAATAAAAATATATTACAAATATAAAAATAAATATTGGTTTATTAGTTAGAGAATTAAATGTCCATGGTTTTGGGAGAATGAAGTTTAGTTGCTGGCTGAACGAGCAGGACGTGTTAGAACTGGAGACCAACTCTGCCTTAGGAAGGTGTCATGAGTGGGGAGAGGGCAAGACAAGGACGGTGTGCAGGTCTCCTGGGAAGAAGAGCCAGCAGGCCAGGCAGGACCTGAAGAGTCTGGGGACTGTGATTTCCAACAGGAAAGTTTGACAGGTTGTGACCAGGCAGAGGTCCTGGCAGCGGGGTACAGAATGACTAGGGTTAGGGAGTAGGGAGGTAGACAGTAAGGGTGTCGGTCAACTATATTCATTTATAGCTATGTTACAGAAAAGCTGGAGAAGAACCAAGCAATGCTTAGAGAGATGGAATTACACCTATTATTATTATTACTAGAGGCCTGGTGCACCAAATTCATGCACAGGGGAATGTGTCCCTCAGCCCAGCCTGCACCCTCTCCTATCTGGGACCCTTCGGGGGATGTCCGACTGACCGTTTAGGCCCGATCCCAATAGGATCGGGCCTAAATGGGCAGTTGGATATCCCTCTCACAATCCAGGACTGCTGGCTCCCAATTGCTCACCTGCCTGCCTTCCTGATGGCCCCTAACCGCTTCTGCCTGCCTGCCTGATCACCCCCTAACCACTCCCCTGCCAGCCTGATTGATACCTAACTGCCCTCCCCTGCCAGCCTGGGTCCCCCCGCAACTGCCCTTCCCTGCAGGCTCAGTTGCCCCCAAGTTCCCTCCTCTGCTGGCCAGGTCACCCCTAACTGCCCTCCCCTGCAGGATTGATCTCCCCCAACTGCCCTCCCTTGCAGGCCTGGTCCCTCCCAACTGCCCTCCCCTGCTGGCCATCTTGTGGTGGCCATCTTGTGTCCACATAGGGGCAGCCATCTTTGAGCACATGGGGGCAGCCATCTTCTGTGTTGGAGTGATGGTCAATTTGCATATTACTCTTTTATTAGATAGGATTATGCGTGGGCCCAGAGAAAAATGTCTCTCAAATTCTGGGAAAAATCATGGAGGAAGTTTCTCTATTTATATCTTTTTACCTTCTTTGTCTCCCAAATATGTGTTTTTCCAATCCCCTTTGCAAGTTCTTAAAGAGCCCTATGTGCTGGGGCTTTGAGACCTCAACCAAAGGCTTGGCCTGGTGCCAGCACTGATAACTTCATCTGGGGAAGGTTTATGGTCTCTCTGGAATGGGAGTAGTCTTATTTTCCTTATTATTTTAAGCAAGCAAGCATTTACAGAAGCCAAAATAGCAGGGTTAACATTTCAAACAGCAGTTTTTATATAAGATGGATGCTTCAGCTGGATCTAGATGCTCAAAGATGGCTTTGAAGTATGTCTCTCCATCTCTCAGCTCTGCTTTCTCCAGGTTAGCTTCCTTCTCAGGCAGCTCTCCCATGAGGAGCAACATGGCAGCCACAAGTTGCTGCTCCCCAAACTGGGTTTCGTTGGTCTGGCTTGGGAAGGCCAATCTTTGACCCAATTTCTATGGCCAGTTTGGGCCATGTGCCCAGCTCTGGAGACAGGGATGACATCACAGCTACCTGAATCATAAATTTTCCCCCCAAAGAAATGAGGGCATTGTTCCCAGCAGCAAGGGGGCAATGAAGACTGGGCAGGGAAGGTGCAATCTTGCCACTGTGGACTTCATGCCATTTCTCCAACGGTGTAGCAGCAAGCTGACAGGGAAGGGAACTCACAACTGGATTTTCCCCCCAAAGGAGATTTTTTCCTAAACTGTGTGAAGCAAGCAATTTTAGTCCAAAGTGTTTGAAGTAAGCAAATGATATCTCTTCCTTCCTGAGAAAATCTCAGAGAGGAATTCAATGTTCTAGATTTCAGTGAGGTCTAATTGCAGCCATAGGAACCTGTGTCCTCTACTTCAAGGTTGCCTGTTAATAAAACTTTTCTACTAGATATGTTGAATCTACGTACTTATTAACCTTGCTTTAAATTCACAATTATTTAGTTTGCATGGAAGCCATATTTTCTGGAGATGCATAAAGTTTAGTGATCAAAATGCTGGCATGGCAGCCCCCTGTCCCTTGAAGTCAATTACTAAAGGCTGGAAGGAGAGCCATTTGCTACAAAGAGTTCTTCTAAGTATCACAGAGAAAGGCAGTTCAGTCTCTATTAGGACGTCTATCAACTCATCTGTGATTTTTAACCAAGACGCTATGCATCAAATGTCTGTATAAAAGCAGGTTTTAGATTCTACAGTGCCTTTCTGCTTACGGCTCAGAGTTTCACTTATTCATTGTCATGGAACAATTGTAGGGTAAGGACATTTACAAAGATGTTTCTCCATTGACCTGTATCTTTTACCTAAAGAAAGCTTCCTCTGTGTGTCTCCCTGGTACAAATAGACTCCCTGTCTTGAATTTTTGTTTGTGTGATGTGCTAGTAGGAGGCCGTGTATACAGTGAGTGTGTAATAAATGTCACTAATGGATGACTCAGCGCAGCCTCTGCATGTTTTGCATTATGCCACCATTCACTGAAGCACTGGGAGTCATTTCTGAGACAACTTGGAGTTTTGCCCAGATCTAGATATTTGGGTATTTTACCAGAAATTTGGGAAATTCCAAAAATGAGATCTTTTTTATAAAAAAAAAAAAGTGGCTTCTTTTTCTGATCAAAACATAGCAGCTATGCTTATTTGTTAAAACAGAAAGTGCAGCACAACAATGAGGTGAGGCTTGTTTAGGAAGACTATTAAACTCTCTCTAGTTGTTGTCAGCTTCGGCCTCAGATTTCAACACCTGACGGTGCAGAGGAACAGCTCCGAGGTGTGTAATCCGTGTGTGACTTGTGTGGTCATGCAGATGAAGCAGCTTCTGCCCTCCCTCACTTCACCTTCCCTCCTTGGCGAGACGGAGGAGTAACACGTGTCCTTGCTGTTTGCAGACCATTGTAGGAAGCATAGCGCCAGCCGGGAAGCCAGACTCTTGCCCCTGCAGCCGACTGACCATTGTGAGGGTGCTAAGTGGCTGCCATCCCCCGGAGCGTTCAGGAACTGAAAAGTTCAAGGGCACGGAGGGCCTCTCTGTGTCAGCGCCTTGCTTTGGTAGCTTGTAGACAAACTGCTAGAAGTCAGAATGGAAAGAAAGAGGAGGGTGGAGCATGAGTTGCCTGGATACCGCGGCCAGATGTCCAGAAACCAAATCATAATAATAGTCTTTGCAACTGGTGTCCTTGAGCTACTCATGAAATTCTTCTAACTTCAGATATCTGTTTGTGTCATCAAATCACGGATCCCACGGACAGCTTGATAAGCGATCTCCAGTTTTATCTCAGACAAGCGCATTATGGCTCAATCAACGGTCTCGCTTTTGGGAGCACTTTGGGATTTTGTCTAGAGAGCTAGTCCAAGCTAAACATTTCGTTTTCAGCATGTTGCTTTACCAATTTTCACAAGGTTGGGCTTTGTATGTACCTGGATTTTGCTCACAGCCCTCCCCCCAGCAGGCACACAAGCAAACCGGAGGTAAAAATATGTGTTTGGTTTCCTGATCTTTTCTTATCACAGGCAACTAACTACTGTATCTACGTAAGTCCCTGCTGACATGACTGCGAGGCCTGCCAGTAGAACTGTCTCATGTCATGTCAAGGCAGCGGAGTGATGACCGGCCCAGCCTCGAGTCCTCCTCCACGCGAGGCTCCGCAGCATGCTGACTTGGCGTTTACAGCTGTTTGCTTACGGAACCCTGTCAGGTTTCTATGGCTCCGAGTGCTGGCTCACATTACAGTCAAGTGGAAGCAAGAAAATGCAGGCCAGCCTTTCATGGAAAAATAGGCTTGCCGCGATTTCAGGTTTCTCGGTAAATGAGCAGAGAAGAGGGAGATGCGATCTCCCTCGGCTTTTCCAAGATTTTGACAGAAAGAAGTTGTGGAGTTGGGGGTGTGGGTAGGTCATGTCAGAACTGGAGACCAGACCTGCCTGTGCCTCTGGGAAGGCAGTGGGTGGGGTGCTGCTGGTAGGAGGAGAGGGGTGAAGAGGGGCTCAGCACCTGGAGTCCAGGGACAGGAAGGTGGCGATCCAGACCAGTAATCTGCATGAGGAAGGTTAGATATAGTGTGCACAGGTGAATGGTCTGTCAGATTAGGGCTAAGCCTGACTGGCAGTGGTAAGGAGGAGTGAGGTCGTCAGAATCAAGAGCACCAGTCAACCAAGGTCATGGCACCCTCTGGGCTAAGGGATAGACCCTAATGTTGATTGGTGGAGTTTACAAGGAGAGCCTTACGTAAGACAGGAGCACAGGGGTTAAACCCTGACGCCATCGGGTTACAACAGTGACTTGGTCACGAAGAGTGAGGAAAAGGGAACCCCTATTCATTGATTGCCTCCCATATGCATGTCAGACTCTGCACGGACCATAGATTTTATTCAACAAGTGTTAATTGACCACCTACTATGGGCCAGTTGCTGCTCTAGGCCCAGGGGAAGAGCAGTGAAGAAAACAAAATCCTTGCCCCCTTGGATCTTCCATTGTCATAGGGCAGACAGACAATAAACAAAATAAATAAACTTTATACTAGGTTAGAGGGTAGTAAGTGCTCTGGAGGAAAACAAAGCAGGATAGAGAGATGAGGCGTGCAGAGGATTACAATTTGTAATGAAGTTGGGCAAAGCCTCCCTGAGAAGGTGACCTTCGGGCAAATCCTTGAAGGAGGTAAGGCAGGGAGCCTTGCAGACGCTGGAGGAAGAAAGTTCCAGGCAGAGGAACTAGCAGTGCAGCAGTCAGGAGGTGCTAGTGTGCCTGGGGTAGCCCACGATCGGCCAGGACCAGCATGGCCGGATTCGTACAATTGAGGGCAGAGCAGGAGATGAGCAAGGCGCAGGCTCCTGGTGCAGGCGAGGATCATGTAAGGCCCTTCCAGGGGACATGCGGTCAGTTTGCCCCAGGGGACATGCGGCAATGTCCCTGGAGCATTTTTGGTTGTCACAGTTGGGGGCTGTCTGTTCCAATTTAGACTTTAAATGATTCCAAGTGGACTTTCTACCTGCATAGGAGCTCCATCTGGGCCAGTGGGTGGCCAGCACATTGGACAGGGGCATTCGGTTTCAAACCGGTGTCTATTGATTGAACTAGTCAGAAACAAACAGATAGGGGGGTTGTTTTGTAAAACCTATTATTGAAGTAGAATACACATAAAGAACAGTGTACATGTCAACAGGACACACTGATCGATTTTCCCAAGTGAAGCACTGATACAGAACTAGCTCCCAGATCGAGAAACAACATGGTCAGCCCCGCGCCACCTTCTCCAACCCAACACTCTTGCAAGAGTAGCCACCATGCTGACTTTTCATACCACAGATTAGTTTTGCCAGTTTTCCAACTTCTTATACATGCGATCATATAGCATGTGCCTGGCTTCCTCCCCTCAATGTTGTTAGTGAGATTCATCCATACTGTGGGTCAAGCTGCAGACCTTGCATTCTCATGGACACATACTGGCCCTTGTGTGAATGTAGAACAGCCGATCCAGTCCACTGGACTGGCACTGGCATGCTTCCATGGGGTTATTGTGAGTAGTGCTATGAAGATTCCAGGGCATGCCTTTCGGGGAAGGGGTACCCCTCTAGGAGTGGGGTTGCAGGGTGGTAGGCGAGAAAAGAAATCTTGATAAGATGAAATGTGGCGTAACTAGAGCGGTAAACAGTTGGTAGAGATATTGAAGCATAGTAACTTCCATCTTGTATAGAAAACTGCTGTTTAAAACTCTCTGCTATTGTTAGATAGCCCCTAGTCCTGTACACACTGTCATTATAAACTCTGTCACTTTAAGACAGTCTGTTGTTCTGTAAAATGACTTTGTTTTTTAGTTTAAATAATAGGAAAAGATAAGCTTAACTGTCTGACCTTGCAAGCTAGCCATCCAATGTGATAGATAATTCCCATATTCTTATGCCAAGTACAAACTCATTATGTATTCAAGGTTACAACTATCTGTAACAATAACTCACACAGAGCCCTTTGTAATATCTGCAAACAAAGAGGCTCGAAAAGTATAAATACGAGACACTTCCTCTATTTCAGGGCTCAGAGATTTGGAAAAGACACCTCCCCCTGGGCTGAGTGTGAATAAATGATTCCTCATTAACTGGCTCATTAAAGCGTCTTGTACCTCATTCGATGATTTGCGATACAATATAATAGGGAAGTTTTGGACAGGCTCAAGAGTGAAGGGGAAAGTCCAGAGCTCGGGATAGAAATGGCTGGGACGGTGAGGAGGTGAAGTGCAGGTGAAGCCGAGGTGAACGATGCTGTATGTAGACAGGTGTGCAGCTTGCCGAAAGCAGGGGCAGCTGTGTGGGCTCGTGAAGGGCTTGGGTGGGAGTCAAACATCCTGTGTTTGAACCTTGCTTGGACAGCTGTGACTGTGTGACGTGGAGGCCCAGTTCTGGCTTTCCATCGCAGGCAACCCAGGTTATGGAGAAGTTTAAATCCATCCATTCAACAGCCACTGATGGAATGCACACCCACGTGCAGGGCACTAGGCCTTCAGTGGTGAGCAAGAAGGAAGGGTCCTTGTCCTCACTGGCTTTACCAGGAAAAGACAGTGAGCAATGATCATTTAATTACAATATGGGATGAAGGGATCTAACCTAGGCTGGGGGTCAGGGCAGTTCCACGGAGCCCAAGTAGACAGGAGCCAGGCCAAGAGTTGGGGGAGAAAAATTCCAGGCGGGTGAAATAGCATGAGAGATCTCAGGAGGGTGAGGAGCGTGGCGTGTGTGAGGAAAGGAGGCAGTGAGAGTGCAAACAGGAAGCAAAGGGAGAGCAGCAGGGAGAGGAGGTGGGAGGGGCAGGCAGGGCCTGTAAGTGATGGGCTTTGCCTTAATTGGTTTTGCAACATTTTAAACTGAAAGTAAGGAGAGAGCTGGGAGTGGAGCAGGAGTGGGGATAGAATTGGGTGAGTGCAGAAACATAGATTGACTTGTGAATTTGCGTTTCAGGACTTCATCCATGGAATTCACTTACATTTATGGGATGAGGGACCACCAAGCGATTCTAGTAATGTCTGAAATAATTTGGGTATCAATCACTATTGAATCGATGAATACGTACATAGCGATTTATGGGGTTAACACAACTTGAAAAGAAATCTAAGATTCCCACCCTTTGCTCTGATATTAACTTGGTTATTCAAGTAGATTTCCACTGTAGGAATATTTCTTGGGTTATTATGCATCAATGTCCATTCTAAGCGGTATGCATTGTCTCATTTAATCCTCATCACAATGTAGGGAGGTAGGTTTTCTTTCAGTCTCCCTCCTAGTGATGGGGAAGTGGACACTGAGAGGCACCTGGATCCACTGGCCCAAGATCATCCAGTTAGTAAGCATGAAGCCAGGCAGGGTTCACACTCAGGCAGTCTGATCCCGACCCACAAGCTCTCAATGACCACTCTTTGTAGCCTCCAAAAAGAGGTCACAAACAGGTCAACAGAAACACCTGCTTAGGTTGGTTGCTCCACTTCTCATCTTAAATTAATAAATTGGCATCATGCTTGCACGTTAATCTGGTGAGTTGATTTGCATGATACTAAGAAGCCTGAGCTTCTAAACCTGCAAATCCAGTTGTGGATCAATGACTGGACCTCGGGAAATCGGGAAGAGAAGATACTGGGTAGGTACAGAGGGTCCAAGTCATGCAGGCCTTGTAGACTATGGAAGTGTTTCGGATTGCTTTATTGGTGCCAAGGGCAGGGATCTGATTGGTTAGGAGGTGATTGCAATAGTCTGGGTGAGAGATGCTGGCACCTAGACTAAGGTCAGAGCAGTTAAAATGAGGTGCAATGAGAGATTCTAAGGAAAAGGCCTCACAAAATGCTTGGCCCAGAGTGGGCATGCTGTACAGAGTGGCTATTGTTAGTAATGTGGGCAAGTTCATGCCAATCTACCAGGCCATGTTCATGGATGGGAAACTGCTTCTATAGCATGGCATTGAGAATGATTCTGAACACCTTGCAAACCTGCGTGGAGCGAGTGCATGATGGATGAGAGATGTCTGCCATGAGCGCGAGACAAGCACACAAGCCACGGGGAGCCTCAGTCATGATTTTCAAGTAAAGACAAGGTTCTCAGAGAGATGGTTTTGAGTCATTTTTCTCAATATTAAAACATCTGAAATACTATCTACAATAATAAAAAAGAAACATGCAACCAACTGCAGCTCCAGTCAGACTGCTCCAAAACCGCCCAAGCAAAGGAGGAGAAAACTAGCCCTTGCTGTAGCTCCTGCTGGGGAACACACAGTACACAAGGGTACACCAAGAGTGTCCACCTCAAGTAACTGGGAGGCTGACCCGTTGAACCAATAGGACACCTAGTACACAAAACTACCCTACCAACTCAGGGAAGCAGAGAATATGAGAAGGCAAGGAAACAGATCACAAACCAAAGAAATGGAGGAAAACAAGCGATTGGACATAGAGTTCAAAACCACGGTTATAAGGTTTTTCAAGAATTTCATGGAAAAGGCCGATAAATTCCATGAGGACCAACTAGAAATTAAACATACACTGACTGAGATAAAAAATATTATACAGAGACCCAAAAGCAGACTAGAGGATTGCAAGAATCAACTCAAAGATTTGGAATACAAAGAGGCCAAGGACACTCCTCCAGAGAAGCATGAAGAGAAGAGAATTCAGAAAGTTGAAGATAGTGTAAGAAGCCTCTGGGACAACTTCAAGCGAACCAACATCAGAATTATGGGGGTACCAGAAGAAGAGAGAGAGCAAGATGCTGAAAACCTATTTGAAGAAATAATGAACGAAAACTTCCCCCACCTGATGAAAGAAATAGACTTACAAGTCCAGGAAGCGCACAGAACCCCAAACAAAAGGAATCCAAAGAGGACTACACCAAGACACATCATAATTAAAATGCCAAGAGCAAAAGACAAAGAGAGAATCTTACAAGCAGCAAGAGAAAAACAGTTAGTTACCTACAAGGGAGCTCCCATACGATTATCAGCTAATTTCTCAACAGAAACCATGCAGGCCAGACGGGAGTGGCAAGAAATATTCAAAGTGATGAATAGCAGGAACCTACAACCAAGACTACTCTACCCAGCAAAGTTATCATTCAGAATTGAAGGGCAGATAAAGACCTTCACAGATAAGAAAAAGCTAAAGGAGTTCATCACCACCAAACCAGCATTATATGAAATGCTGAAAGGTATTCCTTAAAAAGAGGAAAAAGAAGAAGAAAGATAAAAATTATGAACAACAAATACATATCTATCAACAAGTGAATCTAAAAGTCAAGTGAATTAAAAATCTGAGGAACAGAATAAACTGGTAAACTTATTAGAATCAGAGGCATAGAATGGGAGTGGATTGATAATTCTCAGGGGGAAAGGGGTGTCTGTGTGGGGAGTATGGGAAGAGACTGGACAAAAATCATACACCTATGGATAAGGACAGCGGGGGGGGAGGTAAGGGCAGAGGGGGGGTGGGAACTGGGTGGTGGGGAGATATGTGGGGAAAAAGGAGAAACAATTGTAATCTGAACAATAAAGATTCATTTAAAAAAAACATGCAAATTGACCGTGCCTCCACTACGCCCACAAGCCACGCCCACCAGCCAATCAGGAGCGAGTATGCAGATTAACCCAACCAAGATATCTGCAGCCATGGAGCAAGCACAAGGCTTGGGTTTCCCCAGCAATGGAGGAAGCCAATCTTCCTGCCCTGGCCAGCCCTGGCCTCCGCTCAAGGCTACAAAGTTTCAATTATAGAAGATAAATAAATCCCAACAAAAATGGCGGCAGCCACAGAGCTGGAGAGAGCAGGAGGCTTGGTTTGCCCCCAGCGATGAAGGAAGCCAAGCTTCCCGCCCAGCCTGGCCTGCCCTGGCCTCCGCTCAAGGCTACAAAGATTCAATTATAGGAGATAAATAAATCCCAGATACCAGGGCCTCTGCTTGGGTTGCCGGGGAGTGTGGCCGGCCTACAAACCACTACAGGCCCCTCGCCCAGGCTGCCCCACACCCCAAGGGAACCCCCACCCTGATCCAGGACACCCTTCAGGGCAAACCAGCTGGACCCCACCTGTGCACCAGGCCTCTATCCTATCTAATAAAAGAGTAATATGCAAATTGACCATCACTCCAACACACAAGATGGCTGCCCCCATGTGGTCAAAGATGGCTGCCCCCATGTGGACACAAGATGGCTGCCACAAGATGGTCAGCAGGGGAGGGCAGTTGGGAGGGACCAGGTCTGCAAGGGAGGGCAGTTGTGGGCAATAAAGCCTACAGGGGAGAGCAATTAGGGGTGAACAGGCCAGCAGAGAAGGGAAGTTGGGGGCAACCGGGCCTGCAGGGAAGGGCAGTTGCGGGGGGACCCAGGCCTGCAGGGGAGGGCAGTTAGGCATCAATCAGGCTGGCAGGGGAGCAGTTAGGCATCAACCAGGCTGGCAGGGGAATGGTTAGGGGGTGATCAGGCTGGCAGGCAGAAGTGATTAGGGGCAATCAGGAAGGCAGGCAGGTGAGTAGTTGGGAGCCAGCAGTCCTGGATTGTGAGAGGGATGTCCGACTGCCCATTTAGGTCTGATCCTACCTGGATCGAGCCTAAATGGGCAGTCATACATCCCTCAAGGGGTCCCAGATTGGAGAGGGTGCAGACTGGGCTTAGGAACACCCTCCCCCGTGCACGAATTTCGTGCACCGGGCCTCTAGTATGATATAAAAGGAAGGTAGGCTTAGACTATAAAATAATTTTTTTAATTAGAATAAAGCAATACCTGATGGGTGGTGGGTTATAGAAATTTACTGAATTGAGCTTGGGTTTGGAACTATTCATGGACAATGCACTGTAAACAAAGGATTCAGCAGGCAAGATAGTTTGACTGAGATCAAATACTGATTCCCCTTGTGGAGACCCATAGTGCAGATTAGCATGTTGAACGTTCAGAAAAGCAAGCACACTAAAGAGTCTTCCAAATTGATTTGACTGTGGGAATTTTCCCATCTGATACTGATTAGCAGCTGGGAATAACATCTGCATTAATATTGTGTTATAACATGATGCTGTGCAACAAAATTTATAACACCCTCTTTTTTTGGTTCTGCCTTTAAAAAAAATGTTTTCATTGATTTCAGCAAGAGAAAGGAAGAGGGAGAGAGAGATAGAAACATCAATGATGAGAGAGAATTATTGATCAGCCACCTCTTACATGCCTCCTACTGGGGATTGAGACTGTATCCCAGGCATGTGCCCTGATGAGAAATTGAACTGTGGCCTCCTAGTTTATAGACCGAAGCTAAACCACTGAGTCATATCGTTCGAGCTGATCCTGCCTTTTATAGACCTTAATCAGTGGGAGAAAGAGAGGGTGCAAGAGACAAGTATATAATATTTGTTTTTAGAAAACCATTCTCACTTAATGATAATTGATTTTATATCTGGCAACTTTGCTCTGAATCTAATCACCGACTCTTGAGTGACAACGCTTCACCTTTGGCTAATTAAGACCAATTCAATTCCTAGCCTGAACCCATGTTCTGAAGTGGCTTGAACTTGGGCTACCCAGCAGACACACAGATTCCACAGACGTGGGCCAGTCACAGAACACTAGAGCTTATTCATTTTAATATGATTTAAAATTCATTTCCAATGTTCAGTTCAGTGCTTGGTCCATGAAAGACTCTCCACAAATGACTTTCGGGTAAATGAGTGAAAACATAACTGAATGAATAATTACGGTCACTATTTGTCCTCACAGGAGAAGGTAATTATGAAACCAGTAGGTATTATGCCAAACCTAGGAGAAATTTTGAACAAAACAAGAAGTCTGAGAAATAAACAAAATGTCTTTGTTGTTGCTCTGTGCAGATTTAGCAAGTTAGAGCTACTTTTGTTTGAATTATGCATACTGAAGAAAATAGGGCCTTTGGGAAAAAGCTGGGTAATGTGATTGAGTAACTTTGTCCTTTAATAAGTTGGATAAGTTAGTGTGCATTAGACAAGTCACATGATCTCCTTGTTTTCTTGTCTCCTGGACTAGGTGAACTTTCAGGTCAAAGGTGTCTGTGAATCGATTCACTTTTCAATTCATTCCTAAATGTGATGCTTGGTGCTTGCTTTCTCTTTGCTACATTAGAAATGTGCTTCATCTTCATCATCAAACCAGTCTTAGTTCAGATTGCAAAGGCCCCAGGAAAGCGAAGAATTCCAATGTTTTGCAAGAATATGCTCCCATTAAAGGAATGCGCGTAAGAGGAAAACAAGAGCTCTGTTAACAGATTTCCCTGCAGAAGAGATGTGTGAAATCCCCTTCACTGAGTACATGGATGTAGTCTCCTCTGCCACAGACTTGATGAGCACGGGTAAACAAAGGTCAGCGAGAGGATGGTGACATGGGCAATCTCTATGAGCCAACACTTATATGTGCTTATGAAGCCATAGCCACTGCTCTAAATGCTCTAGTTGTGCTTGTTCATTTCATACGATGGTAACCCTGTGAAGTAGGTGTTATTAGCCTTATTTTATAGATGAGCAAACTGAGGCATAGCATGTTAAATCTGCCCATGTTTATGGACCTAGTAAGTTGCGGAGCCAAATTTGAACCCAAGTAGTATGGATCCAGAAACCCTGCTCTCTGCCACTCTGCTATACTGCCATCTCAGGAGACCATCAGGCAATTGATGAGAGTGGAAGTAGACCAGTCACCCAACATTTACTGGGAGCCCATGATGCTAAATGCTGTTAGGGACTCAGGGGCGGGGGTTGAAATGCTGAGGACCTCATTGCTGCCCTTGCTCAGCTAACAAATAAGCAACTCACTACAGGCAGAGTGAAACGTGTACTAGAACAGAGGTCCTGGGAAGGAGGAAGGTAAAATATGAACTAGCCTCTAAGAATAGGACTTGGATAGATAGGATTTTGGAGGAAAGCATTTCAGGTTTAAGCAACAGCATTGGTTTCAGAGTATGCAGAGTAGGCACATCGGCCCAGATTGTGAGGAGGATTGCAGTGGGGAGATGTTTGGCTCTTAGAACGCTCTGAATGCTATGCTAAGGAGTCTAAATCTGATTCTATAGGCAATAAGGAACAATTTGGCTTTAGTTTTGGAGCATGATTCTGGAGATAGCATGGTGGAGTATGGTCTAAGCAGGAGGAATGAGAAATTAAATCAGGGCAGTTTCAGAGACAAATGGAAAAACAGATGGTGTGGTGGATGTTGTAATATGGCACCCAGACCCTCTTCAAGAATAAAGGCCTCAGCCCAGCCGGCATGGCTCAGTAGTTGAGCACCGACCTATGAACCAGGAGGTCATGGTATGATTCCTGGTTAGGGCACATGCCCAGGTTGCGGGCTCAACCCCCAAGAGGCAAGAGGCAGCTGATCAATGGTTCTCTCTCATCATTGATGTTTCTCTCTCTCTCTCTCTCCTTCTTTCTTCCTCTCTGAAATCAATTAAAAAATGTTTTAAAAAGGAATAAAAGCCTCACTAACCAAGTCACTGTGAGTGCTGCCAACCGGGAGCCCTCAGCTGTGAAGCCCCTTTGCCCATGGTCATGCCCTCTTTCTGGAATGGTTAGCATCCAATGGCTGATTATTGTGGGTGATTTAAAGACCCCTACCTCTCACATAGCTCAGAACAGCTCTGAGGGATCATCACAAATTCAGAACTCCCTGCATGGCCATGAACTTCTTTCTCTGCCCAAGCCTGCTCCTTCTCTTCTCTTCAACAGGCTGTTATCCCAAGAGAACTCCCTAATAAACCTCCTTCATGCTAATCTGTCTTAGAATCTACATCCTGGGAAACTCAACCTGTTTCCAATGGCTGTGTGGTGCATTGTAGACATAAAATCTGCAGCTTGGCATCTATGCGGGGATGTAGCAAGTGAAAGATAAGTTTAAGTCCAAGATGCCAGACCAAGATAGCTAGAAGGATGATGAGCTAGCCTGATTTCTACCCTGGACAACTGTAATAGGCTCCTCGGTGGCCTCCCTGGTTTTGTTCCTGACCCCTATAAGCTACTCTTCACACACAGGCTAGAGGGATCACACACAGAAGGAAATCAAAAGTCCTTATCATACCTACAATGCTCCATCTAATCTGTAACCTGGCCCCCGATACCTCTCCCATGTTCCCCATACTCTAAGTACCCTGGCCTCCTTGAAGTTCTGCAACACGTCAGCCATGTATCTGTTGGTCCCCAGATGATCCAAAGGCTCCATCTCTCACCTCATTTTAGCCTCTCTGCTCAAAAACATCTCGGTGAGATCTCTCCAACTCTCTCATTTAGAAAAGCAGCCCCTCTTATTCTCTATCCCTTAAGCCTTTTATTTTTTCCCAAAGCACTATTTCAAGTTGACATGGACATTATATTATCTACTTATGTGTTCATGTGTTGTCTGTTTCTCCCTCTCCAGTGAGTACTCTATGATGACAAGAACTGTGTGTTTTTCACTGTCATATCCCTGGCCAGGAACATAATTTATGCACAAGTTCATGAAAACTGGGGACATAGGGGGAGTGTATTTTCAGCAGAAAATCTGAGTTTCATTTAGAGAATGTGAACTCTGAACAGCCACCTCAGGTTTCCAGGTAAAGATAAGGGAGAAGAAGTTCCGTGAAGTGTGCGGGGGAGAATGAGCTAGAACCACAGTTCCCAAATTGCTCTGGGGGGTATAAGTTTCATAAGAGTCTCTTTGAAAAAAAAAAAAAAAAAGAATAGCATGGTCATATTTACTCATTGGAACAGAACCCAATTCAAGCAGGTTTAATAAAAGAAAACGAAATAAATAAGCAAAGAAAGAACAATAAAGAGGCAGATAACGATAGAGATGAGAGATAGAGAGATGGGCAGATAGGTAGACAGACAGACAGACAGACAGACAGACAGATAGATAGATAGATAGTGTATGCCTGCAGAGGGAGGAAGGAAGGGAAAGGGCTTCATTGGCTTATGCAACTGCAAAGTTCAGAGGTCAGGCTGGACTACATCCAGAGACTCGATCAGCAATACCAGAACTTGGTCCTTCTTCATCCCTCAGTGTCGCTCTTCTCTTCGCTGAGGCAACTGTTTTCTGAGCCAGGCTCTTTTGAAATGGGTCACATGGCGAGTAGATCACCAGAACTCTTTCCAACTCCTTCTCTCAGCAACCCAGCTGAAGACATGACTCTTCCACAACAGTTCCAAAAATATTCAAGGAATTGGGCCTCAGGAGCTGCTGTTCAGAGTTGAATTATGTGCCCAAAGGGATAGAGGATCTGATTCACTTTGTCCGGGACATATCGGATATGCTGAGCTGAGCTCCCAGGAACTGACTGTGTGTCTCTTCCCAACTCCACATTCCATGATTTCACCTTGTAAACGTGAAATTGGCCATGGCGGGAGTGTTTACACCATGGACATAGGCAAATGCTATAAACCAAAGCTATTTTTCTTAGGAGAACTGGTTGTTAAACACTGACCAGTGCCTCACTGGTCATATGACCATTCCTAGAGCCAGGAAATGGGGGACAAACCCACCAGAAGTCAAGGACTAAGAACGGGGAAGGGGTGGATCCCCAAGGGACAATTAGGATATTGTTACTGAAAGAATGAGTATTGGGCAATGTCCTCTACCCTGAGTTACATTATCACATCACATCACATCACATTATATTATAGTTGGAGATCCACAATAAGCTAACAGCTCTAAAATGGCCTAAAGTGGTTTGGGTTTATTTAACTCATTATCACCCCAACTTCTCTGATTAGGGAGCCCCTTTTTTTGCACAAAACTGGTTAACTTCCCAATGTCTTTGGAAACTAGTGAACCAGAATATAGAGACACAAGATAAGGGAACTAAGAAGGAAAATAGTAATATGTAGATCGATTGCTGTGTTAGTGGCTGGGACAAAATGATTCTTTTTTGTTCTCCTTTCCCTTGAATAGCAATTTAAAAATGCCTAAAAAGAAAAACGTGTTGATTTTAAACCAACTGATATATCTGCATATTTTTATTTCTACTTTTAGCCACTAGAAAGGTTTTTAAGTCAAAGGAACAACACATTTCCTATATCTTTTAGGATGAATATTACATGTTAACTTATATTACTTTCATGTGCTGTGATTAACATTGGGCTTTTGAGAAATCAAAGTTAAGATTTTAAACGTTTAGGTCTAAAACTTCCTGTCATGTGAAGACAGGAACAAAAAGCAAAAAAAAAAAAAAAAAAAAAAAAAAAAAAAAAAAGGAAGAAAGAGGAAAAGGAAAGCAAAAAGAAAAAGAGAGCAATAGAAAACTATTTTTAGTTAATTAATAGGAATTTAATTTTAAAGCAGGAGTATTTTGGGCAACTCGGGCTAATAAAGCACATTCTGACCATGTTTTCAAAGGGTCTTAAAATGTAAACTTCATGAAGATAAAAGTCTCCTTTGGTTTTGCTCCAAAAGTTTGTGTGCTTATTCATGACCTCTCCCTCCTCCCTTTTGCCCTGCATTGCAAAATTAGTCAGGGTTACATTTCCACCACTTGCGGAAATGGAATCTTCATCCATCAGTCTTCTTTGATATCTGTTATACTGAACACGATATGGAATTCTAACATTTTTTTGTTCTTTAACTGAAAACTTTTATTTTCTACGGATGGACAAATGCATTGAAAATCCAGGGCTCAGAAACTGAGTATAATTATGTGTGTAAAATAAAGATGTGTCATAAGGCATAAGCAAAAAGAATACTCTCTCTAAATCCAATGGAAGTGTCTGGGGGCGGTCGGTGCTCCTGGATGTTGGAGGTTTTAAACATAAAGATACTTTCATGTCGAAGGAAGCACTCACCCCACGAGGTAAATGACGGTGTTAAAATATGATTATGGGGTCTCAACGCAGAGGAGAGACGCTTGGGAACAGTGGGGTGAGCCAGGCCCTACGGACACACGGTGCTTTACAATATGGCAGAACTCACACCACACCCAGAAGAAAGAGCATGTCATCTCTCTCAATGAGTGAGGAAAGCTGAGACAGGGACGTGTAAGAGAGAGAGTTAGATTCAAGCCAACAAGGCAAAGTTGAGTTGCAAATCGGACTAAGGAGAGATTGAAGAGCAGGCCTTTGGGTTGGGAAGGGCTTTGCATAGCTCCTGGTCAAAACCCAGCTTTATCGAAGCCCCAGCTACCGTGGCAGCAAGTTGTAGGCAAGATCCCAGGGCGGCTCCTGAAACTGGAGGAGCAGAAGGTTTAGTGCTGGCACTCAGAGTGGGACGCAGAGTCCGGGATTGGAAGTGCGGGGTCTGGAGCCAGGCTGCCGTGGTTTGAAGCACACTGTTGTCAGTACCATGGTGGTCTCCTTGGTAAACGGGATGACACCCCTCCCTGCAACTCCCGGAGTCGCTGAGAGGACAGAATGAGTTGGTGCACAGTAGCAGGCACGCTGGGAGTACTCATCAGTGTCCATTGCTGTTACCTGCAATGAAGTGCTCCAAACCCTACTTCTAGCCCGTGTTTTCCAAATCATTAAAATGACGTTGGAATTAGACTGCTGTGTTCGAGCTTTGAGCTTCGTTTTCTTCATCTCTTCATCTCTAAAGTAGGACTAATACCTAGAACATAAAAACATGCCTAGCACTGAGATGGTGTATGTTAGTAACCTGTTAGTACTAATCTCCCAACCAGATGATCACACGCACAACCACCTCTCTTTCCTCCTTAAGACAAAAAAAAAAAAAATCTGGTGAATTTAGATTAATTGGTGTAGTCCAGGTTAGGCCTACCGAGGTGGATACAAGGAGATCCTGTGAGCACCGGAGTTAGAATTGCAGGATACCTTGAGTTAGGTAGTGTGAAGGTTTCTGTCAGCTCTTTGAGCATACCATTCTGTGATTAAACCAAATCGCCTGAAAACCAAGTTTTCTTGGGCTTGTCTCAGAATGAACCTCAGACAGACCTGCAGACTTTCCCTTTGAGAGTGGTGTCCACAGTTCCCTCAAGTTCCAGCAGGGCAACCATCAACAGACATGTCCCTGTGGACCAGAGCTGCCATAGTGATGGCCCCTCCTACTTTCCGATAGGAGATCCGTAGGTGTCCCAGGTTAGACACCCGAAGGAAACCCTGGGGACATCGCTGTTTTTGAAATGACTTAACTGACTCGTGATTTTCAGCTGCCCAATGGCTTAGAGACCTTGAAGTAAGCCTGTTGGCAATTGCTTAACCATTCAAAGTTCTTCCCAGCCCGAAACTGGAAACGAAAACTCCCTTCCGGTTTTAGACTTTGGTGATGTTCAGACCAGGGAAGGCTGTGGGTTAAGTGCATCAGTTAGAATCATATATTCAAGGATTTACGGAATTTGGGCCAATTTCGAACTACTCCACTCTCTCTGGCTTGACCTCAGCTCAATTCCTTAATCTTTTGGCTTCTTCCTCCATCCTCTCAAGATGCCTCTGGCAACACAACCGAGTGCAGCAGCTGTAGGACTAAATTAAATAATGGGCTTTATATCGCCACTGAGGATGGAGTCAACTGCTCTTTTGTGGGATCCATTAGCTCAACAGAGAATATTCGCCCAGGATTCTGGGTCTATGATGGACTAAGCGGAATAGGGTAGCATCGATTCTAATGTCTTGCTTTGCCTCTAAATGACTCCAGACAGCAGGTGAAGAATGCAGGGGAAGAAAAAGCAAAAGTGGGGACAGAGGAGAGGGCTTGGGGAGCCAAAAGAAGAGGTGAAAGGCGAAGGGAGGCAGGACCCTAAGAAAGGATGGGAGGGATGAGTGGAGATGCAGCAAAGAGAAGATGGGCATGGCAGGAAGCAAAACAAAAGCAGAATCTGAAATGAGGGATCCCACGAAGGATGAGGGGAGCATGGAGAAGGGGACAGAGCAGAGGGGCAGGCAGGATCCTTACGGAAAGAGAGGGCTTGCTTAGTGGTGTCCGGTCCTTTCAGGAGCTCACTCCACATCCCGGCTCTCCCCGCCCCAACCCTCGGCGTCTGGCTCTGGGAGTTAGCTTTAACAGGGTGAGGCCTTTACCTGTCAAAAGTATAAGAAAGTTAACAAGATTCTTTAGATGAGGGGTCTTAAGGACCCAAGGAATGAACTGTAAGTCTGTTGAAGGAAGGGCTATTACTCAGGGCTCCTAAGTCAAACAATTAAGTGCAGCCATGTAGGACAGAACGTGACAGGCAAACAATAAGAGCAATAAAAGAGAACAAGATGGTTTTATGGGTTCTTATTGATGCCTGTGTACTCCTCAGTCCTCTACGCTTTACCTACTAAGGCTAACAGTTTCTGATCCCCTCACAACCTCACCCAGCCCCAAAGCAAGCTCATACATCTGCTCTGATCATTTTAGGAGTGCAAATAGAAAATCATAATAATGATAAAAGCCGCAGCTAACATTCACTGCCTACTTTATATCAGGCTTATACACCACACATTCTTCCAAAAGGGGTTGGAGGTGGTTTATAGTAAAAGACAAATTATAAGAGGAGAGGAAAAACTATGCATACACGCCTTGGCTGAGGAAAACTAGAGCATTTAACACTTAGAGCCGTGAGTGGTTTTATAGACATTAACTCTTTGTTCTCCTCACCACCCTATGAAATAGCTACCTTTAATAGCCCCCTTTTTTTTTGGAGAAGGAAAAGGGAAACCAAGATTTGGCATTACCTTCTTGGCTTGCCTTCAAAGACCAATATTAAAAGAAGGAGGAGGAGGAGGAGGAGGAAGGAGGAGGAAGGAAGGAAGGAAGGAAGGAAGGAAGGAAGGAAGGAGGGAGGGAGGGAGGGAGGGAGGGAGGGAGGGAAGGGAGGGAAGGAAGGAAGGAAGGAAGGAAGGAAGGAAGGAAGGAAGGAAGGAAGGAAGGAAGGAAGAAAGAAAAGAAGGAAGGAAGAAAGAAAGAAAGAAAGAAAGAAGGAAGGAAGAAAGAAAGGAAAGAAGAAAGAAAAGAAAACTCTGTAGGAGCCTGGCTACTTACTTTCAACAAGTGCAATTTCAAAGCTATTCACCAGAAAAAAACAGATTAGCTCTGCCACTAAAAGATGTCCAAAACCATCATTAGGAAGTGTCTCTCTTAATTTAGTTCTGAATATCCCTCATCCAAAGACCCTCATGACAAATTCCTCTCAGCACATAGGCCAGGAAAGACTTTCTCCTAAGCAAACTGTGTGATTCCTTCCACTTGGCAATGAGAATTAGGAGAACCTTCATTTCCCCCATTTCACTTGGCTGTGAGGAAGCTTGGAACTAAGTTTTGTGCTCAAATGCTATTGTTAGTCTCAGTGAGTTTTTCTTGATTTTTTTTTTTTTTTAATATTTGTCTTTCATGGCAAACCACCTAAGTCTCTTTGGGAGAAAGTTCAGTATAAGTAAACAGAAGACAAAGTACAATTCTGTTGGGGCCATGCTAGGGACATAATAATAATTTACCAAAATGGTTTACATAACACTCCTGAAATCTTTTTATCTGAAAAAAAAAAAAAGAGTACTCTAAACAGAATCCTGGGAAGATACTATTGTTCATGGTGTTTATCCAATTTTTCATGCCCCTCAAATAGCATTCCAAACCAAACCACTTTGGGTAAAGAACAGAACAGCTAGAGAAAATTAGCTGATTGCTCTCATATGTCTTCTTGTTACAGGGATCTAATTAAAGTTTTGAATCTTGTCCAAAACTGTGCTCTAAAATAAACCAATTGAAATCTGCATTTATCAGCCAGGCTTAAAATGAAGAATAGTCTCACTCATTTCAACCCTTCACTGGTAACGACTATGCTGCATTTGTAGATTTGTATTTGGTTCCAAAATTTCTTCCAGGAACAAAGCCATATCTTGTCCCACTGATGGATAAACACTCCACTACATGTTGTCACCCATCGGAGAAGCCTGTCAAGGGCCAAGATGTAATTTAATAACAAAGGCCCATCCTCTCCTGTTTGCTGCGTGGTCCATTCTTCCAAAGAACAAAGCCTTTCATTTCCAGAACTTTCATTACAGGTGTGATTTCCTCTGCCTCAGCCTACTTGATTTTAGTAATTTAGCAGCTTGACTATAGCGACTCCATTTTATTTCTTCACTCTATTCCTCAGAAACATTTAGTTTTTCTTTTAATTTTATTAAATCGACTGGGGTGACATTGGTTAGTACAATTATATATGCTTCACGTGTGCAGTTCTAACACATCATCTGTACATTGCATTGTGTGTTCACCATCCAAAGTCAAAACTCCTTCCGTAACCATATATTTGACCCCCTTTCCCCTTCAATGCCTCCTACCCACCCCCCTTTCGTTCTGGCAACAAACAAAGAAGACAAACACTCATAGGTACAGATGACAGAAGCGTTTGGTTTTGGTGTTCTAAACGTGCAAATCGGGACGCTGGGCATGGACCATATGTTAGGGTGAAACATTTTCTTCTAGGCAGCCTACGTAGTAAGTAATGCCCTGGCAGGTGTATTCTTCTGCCCATTTTGGTTACATTATCAACAGGGAAAAGTTATTGCAGAAAATAGGCTTCATTTTGCCAATTTAGAAATTGCTTTGCAATTTCATCCAATGGTCTCCACGAAACACGTTGGCCTGGACGCTGGTGCCTTAAATAAACAACAAATGAAACACACAAGCTGGGCTCTCACTGAAGGTGTGGCTGCAGAGCCCTGGACGCCCAGCTGCACGCCGGCGTCCGAGCTGGCACGTTTCTGAACTCCGCAAAGTTAATTGTGCCGAGGAGAACATCATCAAACGCGTCCGGCACCGAGCGTCAACATCTCCGCACCGGATTCTGCGCCATCAAACGCTCTCCGGCTAATCTCATTTGGTGCATTGCTCTGGAAGAAAACCGAGGCCAAGTGAAACTGCGGAAACGGGAACAATGCAGGGAGGAAAAATCTCACCCCATTAAGGGGAGCCTTTTCTTCTCCGCACAAATAAGCCCACCACGCCTTGGAGGCAAGACTAGATGGCTCCAGGATATTCTTAGAATGCCCCCGCGGGTCCTGTCCTGGAGGCTGAGCGAGCCCTGCCCGGGGAGGAGGAGGGTGGCCCCCGCCGCAGCGCCCCGGCCTTGGGGGTATTTTAGGTAACTGGTAACATCCATGCGAGCGCCCCCTCCCCCGCCCCACGCCCAGGCGCGGGAGCTGGTTTTCGGTGTATTTACAGGGGAAGCTAAAACAAGGCCCCGCGTTGTCCTCTCCGCCGTGCACTGTGTGCAAAGCGCCTTCAAGCCTTTTGGGGAGCCCCTCTCCTTCCCGCAGGGCCTCCGCGCGTCCGGCCGGCCTTGCGTGAGGCTCTGCACCGGCTCGGCCGCTCCGGTCTCCCGGGCCCTCCCAGGACCTTCCGAGACTGGCCTGGGGACCGAGATCGGCCTGGGGACCGGGAACCGGACTCTCCGCGGTGCCGCCACTCGGGGCGCTGGGGTCCCGCCGGCCGCTCTCCGCCGAGTCCCAGGGGCGGCCTAGCGGGCGAGCCCGGAGCGCGCGGCCGCCGGGCGGGGGGGTGGGGGCGTCCCGGCGGGGGCGCGCGGGCAGCTTCCGGCGGGGGTGCGGGCGCGGGGCGGGGCGGGGGCGGGGCCGGGCAGCAGCGCCCCCAGCCGAGTGGCGTGCAGGCACCGCCCCCGCGCGCCGCAATCCCGGCCGGACCGTCTCCGTCGTGGCCGTGGCCGTGCCCGTTGCTCTGGCGGCGGCAGCGGCTCCGGGCGCGCAGAGGGCAGCGGGCGCCCCTCGCCCGTGGCCGTGTCCAGCAGCCCGCGCTGGGACCCGGAGGCCAGGCGGCGGCTGGCAGTGCCCGGCCCTCCTCCTCCTCCTCCTCCTCCTCTTCGTCGCCAGCCCCGGGCGACTGCGGACTCCGGGCAGCCCCCGCGGCGGCCGAGGCAGCCGAGCGGACGGCGGGGGATGGCGAGATAGCGGCGCGGGAGCGGCCGGTGGGTGCCGGGGCGGGTGGGCGCGGCGCGGGCAGGGGGAGCCCGGAGCCCGGAGCCAAGTCCCGGGGGCGCATCGCCGGGTCGCCCCCGCGGCCCGGGCAGGGTGGTAGGGTGGCGGGCAGCGCTGGGCCGGCTCCGGTCTCGGGGTCTGGGGAGCCCCGGAGCTGAGTGACCGGGTGGGGGAGGGGGAGCGCTCCGAGCCCGCCGCTGTCCGCGCGCCCTTGGCCATTCTCGGGTCTCGGAGGGCGCAGACTCCGCGGCTGCGAACTTATGCCCCGCGAAGGGCAGTAAGTTCTGAGACCAGAGGCAACTTGGGGGATGGGAAGGAGATTGAATTCTTGTTTTTTTCTTTGATTTGCCTGTAGCTTCACATGCTTATATCCCAAGGCGCTGTACTGATGAAACCCAAAGTAAAAGTGTTGGCGGTGACAGTTAGGCTTCCTGACAAATGCCGCTGCTGGTGTGTCGTCTCCCAGGACGGAGCCGGCATCGTGCGTTCTGCCCCGCAGCGGTGTGGGGAGCGTGCGTCTGGGCTTGAATAATGTGACCCTCTCTGGTCCTCACCTCCTGCCACCGTAAATACAGGAGCTCTTTTATTTGCAGTGGGGTATCTTCGTGTTCCTTTTTGTCTGGGTGTGTTTAATACGGTCAAATATTGATCTACTGTGTTACTGTTATGAGTGGTGTTTGTGGAGACATGGTGGGTTTGTTGGTGGGTGGTGTGTTTTGTTTTTTTTTTTTTTGCATCTCTTTTTATGTGTTCTTTTAAGATTACATTTAGCAGGAAAGTTTGTTAAAGTTTGCCTTCCTCTTTGTTCTGTTTTCAGTTCCAGATTTATCGTTACGTTTAAACAGTTGCTTGAAGTAAAATTAATGCGACATCACAGTACCAGTCAGGGCCATCCAAATGATCTCTAACCTGAATGTAAAGCGAACTCCCCTCCCCCCCAAATGGCAACTTTTAAAAGCCTTATTTTCTGCAGGTGATGCCTGCCCCTCCCCGTACATGACTATTTTGCCACGGATCTGAAATCATGTTCTGCTCATGTCAGAGGGCTCCTTGTCCCAGCCTGGCAGACCTACCTGTGGTGGGTTTTCACCAGCAGGAGACTGGCCCTTCGCTTGTTTCACCCTTGGACTCGCTGTTCCATGGCCAGGTAGAAAGGGCCTCGGTTTGGAGGTTTGGCCGGCTCGTTACCTGCTCCATTTAAATATGAGGCATGTTTTTTAGGTGAACCCAGCGGCTCTCTCTCTTCCAAGAATTGAATGGAGGCGTGTTTGCTTTGTGATAGGTGAGATCACGCGCCTGCCTCTCTCCTTAGGGGAGACCTGTGTTCTCTTCTTGGGATCAGGATCGGTGACACCGCAGTGGAGAGCACACACTTTTGTGACTTGGACTGCTTTGGCTTTTGGATGGCCATCCTGAATAATAAGTTGGCAGTAATACAGACTATGCTCATGTTTAAAACTACCCCATTGATCTGTGGGACAGGCAAGCTGTGCACACTGTGGGAGGTTCAGCCGGTATGGAAAGGTACAGAATAAAAAGTATGTAGCCCTCTCCCCATGCCCCACTGCACCCTGTTCCCCCCAGGAAGCAGGGTCACTAGCTCCTGGCTTATCTCTTTGCTAGTCTGAACAGTTAGTGTGTGTCCTTTTTATTTGTCTTTCTGCTCCGCACCAGCTCCCTGCCCTCCCCGTGGAGCACTGAATCTTGGCCGACTCTCTGTCAGTACCTAAGAGCGCTGTCTCACTCCCTAACAGCTGCTGAGTACTCCATTAAGGAGAAACCATAATTGATTTAACCTCTTCTTTATTGAGATATGTGTAGGTTGTTTCTGATATTTTGCTATGAAATGGTGAAACATTAGCTCTTGAGGTTTTTAAGTGGATTTCAATGATTTCCAGAGGCCCAAAGAGGTAATTTACTTCTTTGCAGTACATTCCAGGAAATAAACGCCCCTTTACTCCGATGCGATGCGCACCTTTTGATTTTATATAATTTCAAAGTGGTCCATAAGGACCTTTGGTGTCTTTGTGGCGAAATGATAATGGTCAGTAACTAAAGCCGTATTCCTTGATGAACGCCTTAGCTCTTCCACACAAGGAGTAAAAGAACAGATAGCCAGTTTTAAGACTAATCTGGAAGAAAAATTCTTCAGGGTTTAAATATTTTTTTATTCTATCAAGCATGAGGATAGTTTGTGTTTTATAAAACTTGTTTGCCACTGGGCACTAAATCCCTCCCTTCTGTAGATTATCACCTATATCTCATATTGGAATGTTGCTACAATAGAGGCACAGATTGTACAGTTTGGTAAGAGGTTATGAATAAGTCTTAAAGGAGAGGATGCTTTTAGAAAATATTTGGCTCTTTTAAATAAAAAATTAAGGCCTCAGAATGCTTTCAGAATAGAATCAATTGTGGAAGCAGTTGCTAATGCTAGAAATTGAGCCTGATCCATGATAACATTTGAATATTAGCCAGTGGTGAGCTTTATATTTCCATTATGCTCATTTTTGAGAATGTTTTGAAGACCAGTGTAAGCAATAATGACCTTTCTTTGTTTTAACTGATCAAACAAACCTTTTAGCGTTTAAGGTGTAGTCTTTCCCCTTTATTATTTAGTACCTGTCATGGTGGTACAACTCTGCTAATATTGTTTATATTAGCTCTTCTAAAGACATAGAAGGATTCCATTGGTTATACTGTTTCAGGCAGTGTTTTAGGGAGTAAGAATAAAGCAATGCACAGGGCCAATATGCCCCACTATGAGTTCACACTTTAGGGGAGGAGACAGATAAAAAGCAGAGAAACTGTAAAGGAGATACTATCAAATAGTGATAAACACTGGAAAAGTAATTAAAAAAGCGTTGCTGTGGTAGAGGGGTGGTGGTGGTGGTGGTGGTGGTGGCGGTGGTGGTGGTACGCTGCTGGTTTAGATTAAATGCCTCTACAAGGCTCTCTGAGGTGGAGAGATTTGAGCCAAGAGTTGAAGGACAGGAAGAGGCCTGTGTTTCCTGGGAGATCTGGAGGGAGAGCAGCTCAGGCAGCGGGAACAGCAAGTGCAAAGGCCCTGGGGCCCTGGAGCGGGGCTGAGGCTCAGGTGCCAGAGGACCCGAGGCAGCCCGTGTGGCTGGAGTTTATGGTGAAGGGGGAGAGTGGCAGGCAGGAGAGAGCAGGCGCTGGGAACGGTGCCCTGTGCATTTGCATATGTCAAGGAATGTCCCCAGGATTGGAAGAGAGACCTTGGGTGGTGGGGTTTCCCCACGTGCTGGGAGCTCCAGGCGGGTAGGCACACAGCTGCTGGCTCCTGGTTGCTTCCCAAGCACGGCAACAGCCTCGGTCACAATGGGCTGTGAATATTTGTTGAAATAATGAGTAATCAGTGAGTTTAAAAAGCAGTCTTGCCCCTTTGGTCAGAATGTTAGGTTTGGAAGTCTTTTTTTCTGCGTGTTTCGCCTTGGCCCTGGCCCTTGCCTTTCCCAAGTCTGTCACGCTGTTAATGCAGCCTCTCAAATGATGGCGTTAAGTCCGTTGCATTTGATCGCTAGTCTCTGAAATTGAAGTATGAAGCCTTAAAAACGTATCTAATTTTCTAGGACATCAGAGTGGTTTCTAAGTCGTTTGGTCAGAAGCGTCACCTTGATTTCAATGGGTTGGCCATTTGGTTTAGTGTAGCATTCTCCAAGATGCCCTTTTTCTGAACTGCATGTTTTAGTCCTTTGGGGCCGATGACAGCCCGATGAGCACATCCATGTACTTTCTGCAGGTCCTTTTTTCCTCACAGGAAGAATGTGTGCATGGTCTATTTTAGGGAATATCAGGAACCGTGGTATTTCCTCTTCCCACTTCTAATCTGTTTGTCATTCTAAATATATGTTCCTTTATGTTAATTGAAAGCTTGGGAAATGAATGTTGTGCCAAGCAGTTGTCATAGACATCTCATAAGAACCCGTCGCCTGTCCCTGGACTGGGACTTCTGGGCTCCAGTTCGACAGCAGGACCTTTGTGATGCGGCAGAACGAGGGTTTCTGATTTTTTATTTATTTCCTATTCTACTTGGTTGATCCCAGAACCCAGGGAACTGTTTCCGTGTAAGATCATATTGTCTTCCAGCCCTCTCTCGTAAGCTCTGTGCCAACACTGTGTCAGGGGTGGATTCTGTGACTCCCAAATCCTAAGTGAATCGCCTTTGTCACTGTCCCTGAGGTGAAGGCCCTTCAGGCCAGTAGCAGAAGCCCACAGCATCCGCCGCATATTTAACTGGTTGTGACAAACGTGGAGACTTCGATGCTTGAGTGTCAGGTACTTTTACGACTCCCTTTGCATTTCCTTTGCGGACTGTAGAGGTGCAGGAATTGCACACACCTTCTCACCAGCCCTGGTCATTGCTGCTGATGGCGCCCCCGTGAGCAGAGGCTGTAGTTCTATGTGGCCAGGTGAGGAAAAACCTCTGGTGGGTAAATTTTCCGTGTACCTTTGCACAGAGGTGAGAAGCTCTTGGCTCTTACCCATTCGTCTGGTTTGGAGGGCAGGTACAGAATAAGCCTTGGAATCCTTCAATCCTGTGGTTGAGAATACGTATCTACACTATTCGGTGGCAGTATCCTGAATGACCACAAGGAGGCGATATTTCTTCCTGAAAGTCTGTGTGTGGCTCTTCCCTAGAGGGGGTGCTGGATCCTGAGTGCCGCCCCCCCTCCCCAGCTGTACCTTCCTCTCACTGAGGGAAGAAGCAGACTCCTCCCAGGAGACCCAGGACCAAGCACAGTTGAAGTGGAGGTGGCAGGAGCATCTGGTGGAAAATAACAAGTGGTGGCAGAAGTGGTGCTCCCAGTTCTAATATTAGAAATGCCAGGGGAGCAGTGAGCTGTGGACGCTCTGTGGACAGAGCTGGGTGTGTATCGAGTTCGGGGCAGGAGTAAGCTGCAGAGAAGCAGGACTTCACACCAGGACTTCAGGGCGGCAGCCCCTGAGGGTGGGTGCCAGCGTGCCACCTAAAAGCTGGGTGCCCGCAGGCGTGGGGACCCACCGCCATGCCAGTGAGGTCCTGTTTCACGGGTCCTGCCTCAGTATTTATAGTGCGGCGTGAAAGGGAAGGAGGCAGGCGCATGCTGGAAATCTTTCCTAGGAAACAAAGTGGGAGCGTACGTCTCCACCTAACTGGAACCTTCTCCTGTGTTTATGCCTTGAGGATACCTGCATCATCAGCATTGTCCTGTAGATGCAAAACTGTTTATTTTGGAAAACCTGGCTCTGATTTCACGGGAGAACACTATAGAGCTTAACGTGCAAAGCTCTTTACGAGTCCTAGGAACTTAAAGCAAAGGATGTGTAGAATTGGAGAGCCAGACGAGGCCTAAGATCATCTGGTCAACCTCTTAAGTTTACTGATAAAAAACCAAGACCCAGAGGAGTAGGCATTCGATATTTGTGGAACAAAGCATTATCGAAAAGGATTTGAAGACCTTCAGGTTGCACCTTAGCTATAAAGCAGGATTTATAAAGTTTGGAGGGATATACCATTTCCTGAGTTTCTTGTTAAGAAATAGAGGATGCTGCTATGAAAGCCCAAACTATTAAGCCTCGTAGGAGCCAGAAGGGCGAGTGAAGATGCTGTGCCTCACTCCCTGGCACGGGGTCTCTCTGAGCCGGGGCCTCTGGATATCCTAGGAGTCAGTCATTCCTTTGAGTTCAGTCGGCTGGGACCCGATGCCTTTGACGTGTTATGTTTTGTGTTTGAAAACGTACGTACTTTAAAACCTAGCGTTCTGTTGTCCAGCTGTTTGCTGTTTTTCCAGAAGTGCCTTATGAATAGCTTCACTGTTTTTACAACTTAGGGCCATATAGGGATCTGACTGTTTAAATACAAAGCTGGCCAACCGGGGAGTTTTGGAAATTGTCACTTCCAAATGCTGCCGGTGGGTGTTTTAATTGTGACAACTTTCCAGGAGGGCAATTTTGTATTACTCATCGAAAGCCTCAAAAATGTGCCATGTCCCCTTAGTCAGGCATTTCCACCGCCAGGAATTCAAGGAAAAACAAAACAAAGCATGTGCACAGAGCCCAGTGGATAGCCCTGGTCCTCGCCCACGCAGTGCGTGTGGACACGTGTTCCTGACAGCAGCTCTCCCCCCCCACCGTGAGTCTTCACTTGGTGGGAAGTCTGCTAAATGGGGTGTCCTCACATCGGGAGGGGTGTGTTCTCTGGAAGTTTGGGGGGAACTCATCTCCAGAATCTGGTGACCTCCACAAAAAGTGCACGCCAAAAAGCCACCTCTAATTTGCCAAAATGACATTCGTGGCTTTGTCTGTGATATTATGATAATCATAAACTAGAAACAACTGAAATGCCCAATGATAGGGAGATTGATTGCACAAGTGATGGTATCCTATATAATAAAGATGAAATATGCAAATGGTCGTTACGCCGTGAAGCGTAACAACCGACTGCGTAACGACCGGATCACAGATCAGCAGGAGGGTGGGGCAGCGAGCTACAAGCAGGTGGTGGAGAGCTACAGGAGGGGGCAGGGCAGCAAGCTATGGGAGGGGGGAGACAGGAGGAACAGGGGAGCTGCAGGAGGGTGGGGCAGTGGGCGGAGAGCTACTGGAGGGCGGCCTCGAGCTACTGGCGAGCTACTGGCGCACGGATTCGTGTGCAGGGCTACTAGTACCCATATAATGGAGAACGCTTTCTGCATTAACCTGAGGGAGGGCAGTGCTGATGGATGAGGAAGGTACTCAGAATTTGTAAACCCAAAAAGCAGATTGCAAAACAGTACGTGTAAGTTGATCTAAGGTTTTTGTTTCTGGAGGGTGAAAGTGAGAGAGAGCGAAAGCTGGTGTGTGTGTGTGTGTGTGTGTGTGTGTGTGTGTGTGTGTGTGTCTGTGTGTGTGTGTGAGTGGGGAGGTAGGGTGTGCCAGAAAGATTATATACCAAACGTTAGATGAGATTACCTTTGTGTGTTGAAATTACAGATGAGTGTTATTCCTTGTATGTTCCTGATTTCCAGCATGTAAAGCATGTTATATTCTAAAGGAAACGAGTTGAGATCCCACTTCCCAGCCACTGGTGGTGTGAACTTGGGCAGGTTCTGTGTCCGTCTCCGTCTCCGTGAAATGGGAATGATAGCCTCCAGCTCAGGGTGCCTGCGGGTGCCGGTGGGGGAATGTTACGTTCACCTCACCAACCTGATAGGATGATTGAGGCCAGTGTTATATATTCCTGCTCAGACAGGGTTTCTAAGCAGAATAACCTTTTTATTTTTTTTTTTTTAAATAGCTTACATCAAACTGTTGTGAAAAGCATTTCAGGACATTCTGACAAAATATTCCATTGCTTCTGGCCACTGGGAAATATTCTGTTGACTTTTTATTCACTTTGAAAGTGAAATGCTTTCTGTTGCCAAGAAGTTGTCTTTTGAATGGGAGGCAGTTTTTTCTTTTACTGTGTTCTTCAGTAACCCTCTACGATGAGTTCCTGAAGGCCAGGGTCCGCTCTTCTGTAGGGTTGTTAGAACGCAGGGGGGCACCCGCTCGGTCGCTAGCAGGGGCCTTTTTTGTGCCGGGCAGTGGGTACGCTTCAGACCCACCGCAGTGCCCAGGACAGACGTGGCCCGGGATGGGGATGACACGGGAAGTGACCGGTACCGTTCAGGGCCGGGAGGCACACGCAATCAACCTGTTACCACAGGTGACCGTCGGGGAGCCTCATTTCGCCCCCTGCAATTTTAGAAGAGACCTTGTTGTCCTGTTACTTTTCCGTGAACACCAACATTCCTCCCGCTTATTCCACAAATTACACGGGGAGCAGAGGAGGTTATTGCTCCCTGACACTCGCCGATGATTTAGTGACGACTTCCATTCTACACGCGTGAGGATATCCTGGGCTAATAGTCTTACAATTGCCACCATATATCTTCGGGGAGGGCCTTGCCTTTTTGAGATTGCCTTTTATAAAATTACTGAGATGGGCTCGTACTAATAAATTTAGGGTGAGTGGAATTCATGGGCATTCTGTTTGGGAAATTCCAGCACATAATCTTACTTGGGATGACAGCAATAAAGCTTTCAGTTTAAAATAATGTTCCTGTCTGACATTAATTTCATCATTTGTTCTTTATGCAGGGACAGTTGTGTGTGTTTTTTCTTAGTTGGCAGCCGTTGTAAATATTTTTTAAAAATATATTTCATTGAATTTTTACAGAGAGGAAGGGAGAGGGATAGAGAGTTAGAAACATCGATGAGAGAGAAGCATCGATCAGCTGCCTCCTGCACACCCCCTACTGGGGATGTGCCCGCAACCAAGGTCCATGCCCTTGACCGGAATCGAAACCTGGGACCCTTGAGTCTGCAGGCCGACGCTCTATCCACTGAGCCAAACCGGTTAGGGCCGTTGTAAATATTTTAATATAAAGTAAACCCTCAGAGGTCTTGGCAGTCTCCTGACAAGCGCTGACCTTGGCTTGTACCTCCCTGGCGCAGCCTAACAGAAGGAGCCGGGTCCTCAGATCGTTTCTGTCTGGCTCCTGTGTAGAAAGCACGGTGGGTTAGGTCACGTCACAGGTCGGAGCCACCAGCAGCGTCAGCATTTTATTCTCTATTTATGTCCCATTTTTTTCTAGCCCCACCATGGCTTTCCAAGGCCCACGCTATTCCCTGTCCCCATTGGAACCAGCAGGGAGCCTTCTGTTTTTTGATGGGGGGGGGAGGGGTGCATTTTTCATGAAGAGACACCCGATGCCTCTTTGTGAGAGGCCCTGAGTGCGTAATGGCAAAGAGAGCAGCCACGCGGTGCGGGCGTGCAGGCTTCAGCCTGTTGGCAGCACGGAGCACGGCAGGGCAGCGCCCTCTCTCAGACGCCGCTCCAGCAGGGCCAGAGGACGCTGCTCGGGGCTCTGCAGCTCCCGGGCCGGAGGCAGCGCGGTGATTGCGGGGCTCACACATCCCGGGGCTGGGCTGCTGGGATCGATCCGTGGAGGGCTCCTACGCTCAGCAGGTCTCCTCTGCCTTTGGTCCTTAGGCTTCTGGTAGAGACGATAAGGATGATTTCACTTCCCTCCTAGTTCCACTGCAAGACAGACAGCAGGGGTACACTGGATGGGAATTGGCAGCAGGAGTGTATCTGTTTTGGGGACCAGTAAGGAAAGACAGTGGGAAGGAGAGATGCCAGCCGGGTTTTGAAGGCCGAGGAGGTGTTGGCTCCGTGGACAGGGAAGAGGGGCGTGAGGAGGGCATCGGGCAGAGGGGGCAGCGTGTGCAGTGACGTGGAGGACGGAGCCTGGCGGGTCTGGCGGGACCGGAGCACAGGGCAGTGGGCAGGCGTGGGACTGGGACGTTAGGCGACACGAAACGGCAGGGAGCCTCGTCCATGCCGAAGTTGGCACCCTTCCCGTAGGCCCGGCACAGCCGTGGAAAATTTCAGGCGTGAGCCCGACATTGCAGAAAGGTGACCCGAGGTGGTGCCGGGAGGACTGGGGCGCCCGGAGGCAGCGAGGCGCGCTGGTGCGGCCGGGAGGGGCCCGCCACGGCGGCCAGGCTGCGGGGAGCGTGTCCTTCCCACGTCCAGGGAGCGGCGCTCGCGTGGTAACGACTGCCCCCCATCTCGTGCCCGGTGCGCCGGCCTTTTCCTAAAGCTCCTGATGACACGTCTGAAGAAGCCTCCGCGTGTTGAAAGCTCTCACACGCAGACCTGCGGAGCCCTGCCCTGCAGATGCACACACATCGACATGTTTACTGTGTGTGCCCCCTGGCGGAATGATCAGGGAGCCCCCCGTATGGGCGGCCTGGGGGTCAGGGAGCCGGTGAAGCCAGGGGACACAGTGGCGGCCTGAGCTGAAGCTGCTGGGCGGAGGGTCGGAGCCTGCAGCTGTGAGAGGAGGGATTTCCGGGAGCTGGTGGGCAGCGGCGTGCCGGGCTCTCATACCGCCGTGGCTGCTTGACGTTGGCTGGGAGCGTAGACCCCACACAGAGAGGAAGGTCACTGGGAGGCGGCAGATGTGTTAATGAACTTGACTGCGGTAATCGCTTCACAGTGTATATAGCCAGTCATCACGCTGTACAGGTTAAACACATACACCTTTTTGTCAGTTACAGCCCGGTAAGGCTGGGGGAAGGTAGGGAGTTGGCTGCACCGACGGGGGGGTGGAGAGGGGGGATGAGAACACAGAGTGAGGTCCGTATTGGAGTGGGGACGTATAATAACTGGGGCAGTAATAAAGGCAATCGTAATAGCTTCGGCTTCATAATAACACTGCCTGAATGTTGTGTTACCAACTTAGGAATTTTTCAGGCTAAGAATGCCTCCCCCGATTTTACTGCCGCTGGAGGGCAGGGTCCCACACGCTTTGTGATGGAGTGAGGAGACAAGACACGCCCCCCTCTTTCTCATTTTGGCAGTTGCTTTGCCTTACGGGTCCATCCCGCTGACCAGTCTTTTGTGTTCTTCCTACGGGTTGCTGCTAGATCAGCTCTGCCACAGCCCGCGTGTGTTCCTTTTCTGCCTGTCACCGCTACCGTCACCATCGGCTGAAAGTGCCGGTGCTAAACGAATCTTACTGGATTAGCGTTAGTTCGTTGGATGAATTCATCGGAATCCTCCTTATTTCATCCACTATATTTGCTATTTTGCCCATTTCCTAACCTAGAGATTTGATTAATATGATACCTGTATCTCCATCCAGTTCATTAGTCACAGTGTCAGGAACTCTGTCACATCTGCCTGCAGCCTTGTCCATGCGGACGGCACCCATTAATCAGCACCGCTGGTCACGTGGTGAAATGGTGAAAGGACCCCCCCCCCCCCCCGCCCCCGTACTTTCTTTTTACAATTCTGTATTTCTTCTTCTTGCACATAAATATGTTTCGGGAATTCGGTAAGATCTCGTTCAAACCAAGACACCTCCTGCGTGTTTCTGACCCCTGCTTCCCAGTGCAGTAGCTTCGTCAGATAAGGGGGTGCGGTGGGGCTGGGCACCCCGCCCTGGAGCCCCTCTCCCGTGCGTCCTGTAATTGAATCCAGGATCCGCGTCCGGCTCACACGTCCCTGGTCTGTGGAATCTGCTTTCTTGACAGTGTTCCTTTCCTAAATAGCTTTGCCCGGTGCCAGTTATTTCAGGATCTGTGGCGTTTTTCATTCTGCCTTCCACCCTTGAGTAGGAGACTCGAGAAAAATGTAAGTTTCAGTTTTTTTGGTGTGTTTTTCTTTTTGGGAGAGAAGCATTTGTATTCTAAAAGGATGCTTAGGATTTCTAGATTTGGGGTTAAACAATACCATGGAGAAAGAAAAAGCCTACTCGCGTTCTTTTGGAGAGGAGGGCGTTCAGATTCAGACCCCGAAGAGCGTGAAGAAAGCGTTCAGGCACATTTATGTCAAAAACCTGTGCGCCGAAAGGAAAGTCTTCAAACAGTTTATATCTTCAGGTTATTTCGGCAGCAAGACCAGAAGTTTCTAACGCCAGTGCGTTTTGAAACAGGTTGTTAACTGGCGCCCTCAGAACTGTGTTTGGCCTGCGCGTGTGTTTTGTTTGGCCCGTGCAAGGTTTTTGAAAAAAAAAATTGGAATTAGTTGCCAGCATTTACAAATAAGGAGATCTCACATTAAGAAACAACAACAAACCTGCATTTCTTGGAAAACCCTGAAGGTCGTGACTACACTGGACTCAGGCTCCTGCAGGAGGCGCCCCAGCAGTGAGCAGCTAACCTCTCCCCCCTCCCCCTCCCCCTGGCATTTCCGCTGACCACCTTCCTCAGCGGATGGGCCGGCCCTCCAGTAAGTGGGAGCTTGCACCTGCTGCCCTGAGAGCTAAGCAATTAAAAGCACACTTAGCCGAAACCGGTTTGGCTCAGTGGATAGAGCGTCGGCCTGCGGACTCAAGGGTCCCAGGTTCAATTCAGGTTGAGGGCATGTACCTTGGTTGCGGGCACATCCCCAGTAGGGGGTGTGCAAGAGGCAGCTGATAGATGTTTCTCTCTCATCGATGTTTCTAACTCTCTATCCCTCTCTCTTCCTCTCTGTAAAAAATAAATAAAATATATTTAAAAAAAAAAAAAAAGCACACTTAGCGTTGGAAGGAGGGCAGTAAGGTGGTGGCGGGCGGATTTTCTTTGTCCCCTGAACTGCCGGGCCTTTGTCAAGCTGTGGTAAATGGAGATGCTTGGCAAAGCAGGTAGTGTTTCCCCCAAGAACAGCATTAAGCTGGGGGTGCGGGGGTGATCGGCATTCCCGATCACATTCTCCATCTTCTCGTTCATAGAGGAGACAAACGAGGTGTGTTTAAGAAGCACGCAGCTATAGATTTTCTTATGACATTTAACGTGGGGAAAGTAGGCCCTTGGTCGTAGCGGTGGAATGTCAGAGCTGTTAGGGGATTTGTCTCAGGTCACATACCTGCCACTTAGTCATTGATGGGCTGGGGGCTGGAGCCCAGGGCTTCCGCCCCGGCTCAGTGAGCTTTGCTCCGCATTTTCCAGTCCAGTGCCATGGTCTAGGGATGAGATGTGTAGTCGGACCTGGATTGAAATGCAAGCTCTGCCCCTGACGCACCGAGTGTGCCCGCAAGCGAGTGTCAAAACCTATCGGTGCTCCATTTCCCTTGTTGTAAAAAGGGGAGAATAAGCTGACCTCGTAAGGTTGTTACAGGGTTAAACTTAATATTGCATTTATAGAACGTAAAACCGTGCCTGCTCGCAATAAACATAAACAATGCATGGTATCTGAAAAATAATACTCAAGAACTCTATGGCAAACCAGTGCGCTCAAAAACGTATCATTCAACTTTCTCTCTGGAATTTGAAGCAACAATTGGGTGTCATCCAAGTATTTGAAGTCCTTGCCAAAGACTCCATTGGGGTGGATCTGTTCAAGCCACTAAATAAATGTAAAGCCCCCTTAGATGCAAGATAAATCCCTGCTCGTAGGGAGGTCATAACGGATGGGGAAAGAGGGTGGGAGGAAGGACGGGAAAGAAGACTCTGGAATGCCTGGTGTGGTCTGACAGAGGCCCACGTGGAAGTTAGGCGAGGTGCGGGGGGAGCATTCAGAGAGCTTGTGGTGGTAGTCTGCCCCGGGAGTGGTGAGAGGAGACCAGATGGTGGAGTCCAGGTCTGAGTTTGAGTTTGTCCCGCCTACAGTCTGGTGCAGCCTTCTGGCGTTTAGCCTGGAGTTTGGACCGAGGAAGAGGGTTAAAAATAAAGGCGAGATTTAAAGCCGGGCCAGTCATTGTGGAAGATGGGTTGGCGAGGCCCTTGCCGGCAGCCATGGGATGGATAAGTCGTGACTTGGATGCCCTGAGCCAGGGCCCTGGAAGTGGAGATAGAGGTAGAGGGGAGGGGAAAGAATCCAGGCCTGTTTTGGGGGTAAACCTGGTGAGTTAGGTGGAAGGGGTGAGGAAGGAGGAGGAATCAAGGGTGACGCTTGCTTGGTGCCATGAAGGGACTGGGGGGCACGAGAGCCTCTTTGCGCGGGAAAGTGAGTTTCATTTCGTGCACGTGGAGTTTTTGAGCCATCTCTGAAACATCCAAGGGACATGTGGTATCAAAACGTTGTCATTCCCGAAGGACCGCATCTGCGTGGATTGGTGTGGATAGGCAAGAAATTGCCCACTAGACGGTTCATCCGGAACCGGAAGGAGGCCAGTGCAGGGGACACGGGTTTGGAAGTCATTAGTCAGGAGTGATGCTTAAAGCCCCGAGAACAGATGATGCTGTGCAGTGCGGGACGGTGGGGTGGAGGGCCAGTGGGCCAGGGGCCCACCAAGGGCTTGGCAAGGAGTGGCATCCCGGGGCCCTCTCCGGTCGGTGCGGGGAGGAGTGGGCTGTTTAACGAACGGTGCTGGGATAAGCGGTAACCATTTGGTAGGGATGAGTCCCTGACTCACGCTGTTCACCAAAATTAGTTTCCTATGGATTACAGCTTACCATAGTAAAAGCCTTAGTGTACCTGAAGACAGTATAGGTGACAATTGACATAATCTTGGCAGGAGAGGGGAATTTTGTTCAGAACCCGTAAGGGACAAAATTGAGAAATCTGACTTCATGAAAGTCAAACGGACACCTCACTGGAAAGTGAGAAAGCAAACCGGGAACTAGATTTACAGTGTGTATAACCGTTAACGTGCATCTTGGGATATTTCTTCCTTACCAGGCAGTGAGGAAGAGATTAATACCCAACGAGGAAAAAAAACAGGCAAAAGATAGAATAAGCAGTTTATAACCTAAAACATTGCAAATTACCAGTAACCATCAGAAAAGGGCATTTTGACCACACAATCCAGGAAATGCATTTATTGCCAAACAGTTGGAAAAGATTAACGTTTAAGAAAAAAAGATATTCCTGCCCAGCCTGTGTGGCTCAGTGGGTGAGCGTCCACCCAGAAACCAAGAGGTCATGGTTCGATTCCCGGTCAGGGCACCTGTCCAGCTTGCGGGCTGGATCCCCTGAAGGGGGTGTGCAGGAGGCAGCCAATCGCTGTTCCTCTCTCATCATTGATGTTTCTATCTTTCTCTCCCTTCCTCTCTCTCTCTAAAAATCAATAAAAACATATTTTTTAAAAAAAGATATTGCTTGGTCTTGGTGAGATTATGAGGAAGCAGATGCTGGGGGGTGGAGCTGCTCCTGAATCTCTCTGAAGGTCAGCTTTGACCATGCTTTCTGCATTTTAAAGATCGTTTGGATGTTTTTGAACGAGAAGGAGTGTTCTATAGATTGTCCCTTTACTGTGATAAGAGAGCCTTTCATCGTTGTCATAGGGGGACAAACAAGTTCATTTGTGTGCCGGGCATTTATTAACGTCGATGGACGCTCCTGCCTGCCGGTCACTTCCTCCAGTGTGATGGGTAGAGCTCCCGGTGGCCCCTGAGGGTGGGAAGGAGGGAGTGTGGGGGACATCCCCAGGGGAGGTCCTTAGATGCCCTGGTTTGAGGGGGAGCCCCAAGACCAGCGGCAGTGTGGAGCGTTAGGGGAGCGGCAGCGTTGGCCCTCTGTGGTGTGGAGGGCGGGGGTGGTGGCCACGGGGAGGGCCTTGTCTGCCGGGCCGAGCAGGAGCTTGAGGTGCGGAGCAGGGGGAGCCTGGGGCGCTGCAGGGATGCGCTCCTGTGTTGTGATGTGTGAGGCTGACCGTGAGCAGGCTCTCGGACGGACAGGGAAGCCCTCCCGGGGTGGAGACCGCCGGGACTGGGTGAGGATCCTGAGAAACACCAGTCTGGATGGCAGGGTGAAGCGTTCCCGGGAAACGCAGGACACTGTAAAGACGACAGGAACGTTCTATTTGGATTGCAGACCAAGAAGCAACCGCGGTCCTTTGGGCAGGATCCACTAAGACGTGTTCTTTTCACAAAGCGGGAGTTGGGTTTCAGTTACCCTCCTGCACGGAGGGCATGCTGAAGCATTGCCATGGAAACCGAGAGCCGCCCAGCTGTCCGGCTTGGACGCCCACACTTCCTGGGTTCCCAGGCCCTCAGTGTCTCCTTAATGTTTTCATGGTGCCCCCGGGTCAAAAGGAATACCTAACAGGTCCTTTTATGAAGTAGTTGGGTCCAAACAGCTTACTGAGTATGTATAACCTGACACAGTAATAGCAGCTTAAAAAAATAATGCATATCCATTTAAGGGGGAAATATTTTTATTTCATTCGTAAACAGCCACATGTATGAACCTGTTAGGGACTGCATAGCCTCCCAAACTTTGGCACCAGACTGGACACCTCCACCCTCATTTCCATTTCTTTCTCTTTTTATTTTTTTATGTATTGATTTTAGAGAGAGGGGGTTGTGAGAGAGAGAGAGAGAGAGAGAGAGAGAGAGAGAGAGAGATTTGTCATTCCACTTATTTATGCATTCATTGGTTGGTTCTTAGAAGTGCCCTGACCAGGGATTGAACCCGCAGCCTTGGTGTATTGGGCTGACCCTCTAACCATCCGAGCTCCCTGGCCTGGGCTCATTCCCACTCCTGCGCTGAGCTCTGGATGGTACTTGTGTTTTATCATAGCGACTCTCCCTTCACAACGACGTGCCTCACGGAAAGGCCTGCAGCATGGCCTCGGGTGCAAACAGCTGTCCTGAGCTGAAGGTTTCCACAGCGTTGAACAGATATCACTTTCTTTGCTTTGAAAATTTAAAATATACCGTACTATCCAGTTCATGTGCTTCTGTGCCGGGGGCTCCTCGGCGCAGGTCCAGGAACCTTATGCTCCGAGGGTCAGCAGGACTTGGGTCCGCTGAAGCCCAACCATCCAAAGCCTAGAGCGTGGACGTGTATTCATTTGTGTCTTGCTATTCACTCATCCAGGTGCCGGCTTAGCATTTGCAGTGTCTGCTCAGTGCCAGGTGCTGGGGCTGGGACCCCGGGGGCTGACGGTGAGCAGTGAACTCCTCCCAGGGAGCTGCAGGCTGTTGGAGGAATGACAAAAGCGGGAAGTGCTGCCTTCGGGCAGGGCCAGCCCACTGAGGGTAGGGAGCCGGGCAGGACATGGTTTTGACTTGGCAGGCCTTGCAGCCTTTGTCTCCACTCAGCCCTAACGCTGCCGTGGGAAGGAGCCAGGGGCCTCGCACTGTCCTAGTGCAACTATTTCCAGAGGCGCAGGTGGCTGGGCCTGGCTCCTGGCCCCAGTTTGTGGGGCCCCTGCAGTGGGGTGTAAAGTGTGGAGGCAGAGGAGGGGGCAGCCGGCCTCCCGGGGAAGGCCGAACGCCTGGCACAGGTGTGGTGAGCTCCCCCACCTCCTACCTGGGGGTTCCCAGGTGAATTGAGGACGGTGGCAGAAAGGAGTGGAGCGGGAATTCTCATCAGAAGGCAAACTCTGTGTGAACACGGACTCAGGAAGGGATACCGCAGCTTGGGGATAGTGTCAGTTTTAATGTGACCTGGGATGAGATTGGGGGAGGGGAAGGGAGACACAGGGCTACAGGGCTGCTTCTCCGGGTGAAAGCTCCGGTGTCATGGATCATTTCTCGTTTATTTTTTTGGTTAATCCTCCTCACCTGAGGATGTTTTTCCATTGATTTTTAGAGAGCGTGGCGGGTGGGGGCGGGGGGAGGGACAGGGAGAGACAGAGAGAGAAACATCGATGTGAAATAGACACATCAATTGGTTGCCTCCTGCACGCGTCCCAACCAGGGCCAGGAATCGAGCCTGCAACCGAGGCACGTGCCCTTGACTGGAATCGAACCCGGGACCCTTCAGTCTGCAGGCGGACGCTCTATTCACTGAGCCACATCAGCTAGGGCTCACTTCTCATTTTTGTTTTCTGCCTCATTTTGGGGGTGATTCACATCCTGTAGTAGCCTTTCCAGAGGATGGGTTCCTGGCCGGTGGCCGCCACCTTCAGAGACTCGGCGGGCAGCTGGGTTTGCACCTGCCTGTGCAGTTCGGTGCCTGCCCTGCTCTGGAGGCCAGGCGTCCTCAAACTGCGGCCCGCGGGCCACAGGCGGGTGTTTTTGCCGTTTTGTTTTTTTCCTTCAAAATAAGATATGTGCAGTGTGCATAGGAATTTGTTCATAGTTTTTTTTAAACTATAGTCCGGCCCTCCAACGGTCTGAGGGACAGTGAACTGGCCCCCTGTTTAAAAAGTTTGAGGACCCCCCGCTCTAGGCATTTGCATTGTTAGTCTGCTGATGCAGCACGGGACGGCTGTCCTAGTTTTGAAGATTAGCTCCTGGAATTCTATAAAAATGCGCTCTCCTCTAAGAGTAAGGCCCGGGTGGGGAGAAAAGCAAATGCTGACAGTGTCGTGACCAGAGGGAGCAGAGACACGTTTCACGGGTCCTTTTCCTGGAAATACACCCGAAGGCTCTGATCACGTGTTGATCAGCCTCAGAGAAGTCCACTTGAAACTTTTGCCCAGCAGAGAAATGAGGTCTATTACCAACATAGTATTGCATCACCTAAATCAGCGGTCGCCAACCCTTCGGACCTCATGGACCAGCAGGGGTCCGCAGACCACCGGTTGGCGACCGCTGGCCCAAATGACTTACTCAGAATGTTCTCTGTCGGTGGGATGACAAAGGAAAGCGGTCATCGTCATCCTGCCCGTTTCCAGTTACGCCGGCCTTGGCGACCCTCTGCTGCCCTGCCTGAGGCCGAGGCGGGAGGTTAAGCGATTTGCCCTCAGTCTCCCCGCTCGTTAGTGATGGAGCCGGGCTGACACCTGAGTCCCCAGCACCTGGCTTGGGCAGGCCCCCGTGCCTCCACCCCCTGCCCTTGCCACTTCGTGGGACACCCCCCCTTTTTTTTTTCTAGGATGACTGGGAACTTGTAGTGAGGGGCTGTCTCACTTCAGGGTCATGCTTAGCCAGCCAGTGAATATGGTGTGTGGTTATTTTTGTCTCCTTCATTCGGTTATTCCCATACAGACGATGTAATTCCATTACATTGGCAACTTGCGTTTTAGACGTTCCGTGAGTACGTTTTCATTCTGGTAAGCCATTCTGATGACACCGGGCTTGACTGGAAAGTGGTTCATCCTGAGAATCGTTGAACACTGTCCCCACGTGTGGTCGGCCTCGTGTATGTTCGGGTTCTGGTTGTTTAAGCAGTTTGGGACCCGTCCTTGGTTTTGGACAGCACTCAGCAGCAGCCACGCAGGGCCTTGCCATTTCCTTCCGTTAAGGAGAGTGTTTTCTGGATTCTCCTGTCAGGCTCTGAATTTTATCAGGCTCTGGATTCTCCTGTCAGGCTCTGAGTTCTATCAGGCTCTGGATTCTCCTGTCAGGCTCTGGATTCTCCTGTCAGGCTCTGGATTCTCCTGTCAGGCTCTGGATTCTCCTATCAGACTCTGAGTTCTATTAGGCTCTGGATTTTCCTATCAGACTCTGGATTCTCCTGTCAGGCTCTGGTGATTTAGATGTGGGATTTCCTTTCCTTTATCAAGTCCCTGTATCTATCTCCTGTGACATTTTCTATTTTTGTCTTCTGTTTCCCCTGAAAGATTGCTCAATGTTTTTATCTGTCTTTGAAAAAATTTTAATATTAAGCAATGTCTTCAACTTGTAAGAGCTATTTTTATTTCTGATTATTCCTTTTTCATGGCATCCTCTTTTTTTTTTTTTTTTTTTTTTTTTTTTTTTACTTTCTAAAGTCTCCCTGTGCGGAAGACAGTTTATTCTTTACATTTCTTTTTTATTGAACTTACTGGAGTGACATTGGTTTGCAAAACCACACAGGTTTCAAATGTACAACTCAGTAGAACACCAGCTGCACAGCGCATTGTGCACCCGTCGCCCCAAGCAAAGGCTCTTGGTGTGTTTTTTGTTAATCCTCACCTGAGGATATTTTCCCACTGATTTTTAGAGAGAGTGGAAAGAAGGAGGCGAGACTGAGAGAAACATTGATGTGAGAGAGAGACATCGAGTGGCTGCCTCTGGGACGCACCCAGACCAGGGCCAGGGATTGAGCCTGCAGCCGAGGTCCCTGCCCTTGTCCGGAATCAAACCCCGGGCCCTTCATTCCGTGGGCCAACACTCCGTCACTGAGTCACACAGGTTAGGGTCAGTCTCTTGTTTGCATGGCTGGGCCCTGTTTGCTGTGAGAATCCTGTTTAGAGGTGGCTGTCTGTTGTCTTTTTCCTTTTATTTTTTCCACGTTCTCCCCGTTTTCTCTGGGGGTGATTTTTATTTTCCTTTTCATTGTTCAGTTTGTTTATCCTTAATTTCCCCTTAATGTCATCTGCTTTGCATATACAGGGCGGGGCGAAAGCAGGCGGTGTATAGTTGTGAGGAGGTGAACCAGTTTGTACTCTTGCATTGTTATTAATGAACTCTTACAGTGTTTATTTGTATTTGTCTTCTGTAAACCTGCCTTGCTCACCCCGGTATGTTTGTGATCCCCGGTGGTCTGTGCCAACGTAAAAATGAGGCGACATGGGGTCTAACGAGGAGTTTTCCCTGCGTTGGAGGACGTGTCGGCGGGCAGGCTTCATCCAGTGAGAGGGGACGGGAACGTGCGCCCCGAGGCCTGGCTCAGCGTCAGGTGTGGGCAGCTTCCCTCCTTGGCGCCGTCACTTCGTTAGCTGCTCTGGTTTCTCGACTGTTCGTTGTGTCTGTAGGGGGAAGGCCTCTGTGGTGTGGGAGTGGGAGCACATCAGCGTGGACCTCTGTGAACAGACCTTCAATCCTTTCATTTCAGCCCCAGGCGTCACTGCCTCCTCCTTGGTGCACCCCGAGAGGGTTCACATGGCACCCGCCTCCCCCTTCTTATGGGGTCTCCCTGTACCTCCCACCATACACAGAAGGCACTTAGAGGACCCACTACCTGCTTGGCACTCTTCCAAGTGCATTTTAGAAATGTACTCATTTACTCTTCACAGCAGACTTATGGGGAAAAGACAGTTATCAGCCCCACTTCACAGATGAGGAAACTGAGGCCCAGAGAGGTCGAGATCACACGGTGGATGGCAGAGCTGAGGTTCAGCCTGCACCTGTTTGTGTGTGTGTGTTTTCTTAATTTCTTTTTTATTTCTTATCTGTGTTGTAAGCTGCACACTGTCCTGCCTGTAGTGTGTCGGTGAGACCTCCATCCCTGGAATGGAGCCTGAACCTCACCACCTGTTGCCCCCTCCACTCTTAGAACCCTGGCCCTCGCCTCTGCCATGCTCAGCTGGACTTCGGTTCCCCTGCTTCTGCTCGCTCCCCCCGCCAGAGTCTGTCCTCCAGCTGGAGGAATATTCTCAAAGTGCATCCCAGATCAGGGTCTCCCCTGATTAAAGCACTCCGGTGACTTCTCCTCTGAACCCCGTGAAACCCCAGACCCTTCCCTTGGCCATGACCAGCCCACGTCCCTTTGCGTCTCCCTGCTCTCGGCCCCTCTTCCTGGGGAGCGTGTCCTTGTCTTGGGGACTTTGTACTTGCTGCTGCTCTGTTCCCTGATGTTGTCATGGCACCCCCGCATCAGTCGGATCTCACTCACGCTCACGCACACGCTGACTTACTCTAGTTTTCAAAGAGCGTACCAGGAGGGTAAAGCTCTTACTTGGTTAGGTATGTGTCTTTCCGAACTAGAGTCTGATGAGGTCCTTGAGGGCAGGGACGTTGTCTAGTTTGGTGCTGTGCCCGGTGCCTGGAGGAGGGCCTGGCCCTTGGGCTGCTGGCCTGGCCCCTCCCTGCTGCCCACCAGGTCAGTCACCGTTTTCAAATGCCATGTGCTTACGTGTCGTTATCAGTATTTCTATCACATCTGCAAACCCCCTATCTTACTTTTCCCATTGTTTTTACTCTTTAAACTATTTAAATGTATATGAAATAGAAACCTTATACCACAGTGTCAAAGGAAAACTGATATTACTTGTCATAAACGAGTGACTATAAAGCTGAATGTAAACGAATTCATTTGAAATGTCATTCCATGGACCACTTAAAATTGTCTGTCTGAGCCTCAGTTTCATGCCTGCTGCTCTCTACCCTGGTAGCATTAGAGTGGAGAGCAGCGTGCTCGGCCGTGATCTTGAACTTGAAGCCCGTCGTTTGAAAAGTGACCCTCTAATGGATCTGCCGCGACAGCTGTGTCCGATCGCTAATGTCCCCTAAAGCCCCGTCGGCGGAGCCCAGCGTCCCCGGGGATTAGCGTGCCGGGTTTCGGTCGTGGTCCGGGTCCGTTTTCCGTGCCCGCGTGCACATGCCCGGCGCGAGGCCCGTGCGGGGCGGGGCTGAGCGCCCTCTGACGCTCTCCTCCTCGTCTAGGGCTGACCACGCCGGACGGAGGATGGACGTTGCCTCGTGTTTAGGACGACCGACCCGGATGGCGGCCAGGGAAGGGCGGAGGATGACTTCACATCTCCGGTGGTTCTTATCCACGTTTATGCTTCTGTACTTAATGGATCAAGTAAGCAGCCAGAGAAAGGGTAAGTGCCTTAGCGTCACCGGGAACGAACTGACTGCCGTGCGGTCCGCTGTCTTCATGGAAACCTTCAGGGTTTGCTGGGTGGTTAAAATCCATCTCTTGGTCATCTTTTTTTCTACATACGTTTGGCTTCTTTTTAAAAGGCCCTTAAAGATAGATCTAAGCATTCTTTCCCCATTTTAAAAGCTCAGGTATGATTGACATTCCATAAAATTCACCCGTTTGGGATCAAGTTCTGTGAATTTTGACAAGTGCGTACAGTGGTGTGGCCACCAGAGCAAGGTGCAGAGCCGTCTCTCCAGAACATTCCCAGGCTCCTCTGGGCCAGCCGCTCCCATCCCACCTCCAGATCGAATACTGTATTCCTCTTCAGTGTGTTACTTGTTGTCATTTTACTTAACTACCTCAAGAATGTTTGTTTAGATGTCACCTAATTTATTTGTATAAAACGTTATCCTTCTTCCCCTGGCTTTAGTTCTGATGTTATTTCCGTTTCCCCAAGATCACGATTAAATAACTTGAGTATAATCACTGATACTTTCCAATGGGAGCACTTATAATGTTTTTGTTTTCTTTTATACAAACAGCTTTATGGTTTAGTGCTGTAGTAAATATCATGCCAGCTCTATGTGAAAACTAGAGAAAAAGGCTTTTTTCATAGACATTTATATAGAGCAGGGGTTGTTTTTGTTTTTTTTTCCGGCTGGTGTGCCGCAAGAATTTTTAAAACATGACTATTTAGTCAGGGGCACTGACCTCTTTTCCCTTAGATTGTCAACTAAGAAAATGACAGCAGCCAACACACTAGTCATAAGGTGTGAATTAATTAAAATGATACCTACTTTTTTTTAAAATATATTTTATTGATTTTTTACAGAGAGGAAGGGAGAGGGATAGAGAGCTAGAAACATCGATGAGAGAGAAACATCGATCAGCTGCCTCTTGCACACCCCCCCACTGGGGATGTGCCCGCAACCAAGGTAACATGCCCTTGACCGGAATCGAACCCGGGACCTTTCAGTCCGCAGGCCAACGCTCTACCCACTGAGCCAAACCGGTTTCAGCGATACCTACTTTTTTGTCGTATTGGCGAAAAATAGATTTTTTGGTGTGCTCCAGAATTTTAGTAGTTTATGTGTGCCGTGAGATGGAAAGGTTGACAATGGCTGATGGAGAGAGTCTGAGATAGAATACCTCTTTTATACTTTCATTGCTTTTCCCTCTCCCTCCTCCCTCCCTCCCTTCCCCCCCCCCCCCATCCTTTCCCTTTCCCTCCTTTTGTGCCCTCCTTTCTCCGCATTTTCCTCTTAGAATGGCATTTTCCCATTGCACAGTGCTGACATGTTCCATGACGTGATGTTATTTTATAGACGCAGTGAGTGCTGTTAGATTGTGATCTTCCGGATGGTTGCTTTGCAGTTGTTTAGGCCCACGTGAACTATATATTTTTCAGATCCTTGTGTGAGCTCATTACCGTGTAAATTTAATATGCTGCATAAAAATCTGAAGGCTGGTTATGGGATTTCTATGTAGGTGGCAGTCTGGTAGCCAGCCGTGAGGCAGGAGTGCCTGGGAGTGGCTAGAGCCCTGTTTGTGGGGAAGACATAGCTTTTACCTAGAGTTACTTTTCTTTTTTTTTTTTTTTTTTTTAGCACATGAGGCTCTTGGAGATAAAAATTCTCCTAGGCCCCCTCTGGGTCCCACCACAGAGTCCACACAGGCACTCCCTCTATTTATCTCCGTTGCCTGGAAGTGGAATTTTTGATGGAAGCCTACCCCCTGAGTGGTTAGCGGTTGGCCCACTTTCATCAGGTTACTCTGGAGCTTTTTTAAGCCAGAGCTACAAAAAGAAACGTAAAAGCAGCCCCCTCCTGGGCCTGCAGGCTCATCTCCGCACCAAGAGCGTGGGCCCTCTGCAGACACATATGCTTGTACTTACTGAATACAGTTGAACTTGCTTTTTACATGCAGTTCCATCATTAAGCACCGTGTGTGTGTGTGTGTGTGTGTGTGTGTGTGTGTGTGTGTGTGGTTTCTGCATCTCCAGGCGCTCCTCGGGACGTGGAGTGTGTAACCAGCGATTTACAAGCTTGGGACTGTTCTTGGAGAGCGCCCTCGGGAGCAGGCCGCGGAGCTCTTTACGATGTTTGCATCAAAAACAGGTAATGGAAATACTTTGATTCATTGACAGCTACCGCCTAAAAGCAGAGGTTCTTTCTCTTCCATCTTGGAGTGTAACGATCTTGTCCTGTGCATTTTACGAAGGAAATTTGAAATCTGAGCTCCCTCTTTCCTACAAATGCTGACTCTTTCATCAGTCGGGATGGAAAGAAACCTCTCTCCTGGCCAGAACTTTGAGCCTTTGATCATATGCAAGGAGTAGGTGGCTCACCCGGCCTGTGGGTGGGTTCTGATCTCTCCGGGGAAGGTTCGCTGGTCTGTCCCAGGCCAGCGTCTGCCTATATCGGTGAGGCCAGTGGTTCCCCACATGGGGCACACGCTCCACAGGGGGGCAATGTGATTTTTAAGGGGGGCGATTAGAGTGATTAACAGTGAATTTTTTGCATTTGTTATGGTTTTAGGGGCCTCATATACAGTATATAAGTATATATTGTGACATATTTATGCATTTCAGGTCTTTATTATATGTTTTGAAACTTTTCTGTTTTTTCATATCACTTCATATTATTTTTTTAAAATAATTTCTAAGTGATTTCTTCCTCAGTACTTCAACTATCCTTTCGTTCTTTTTTCTCTCCCCTGGATGCCATGTTCTTTGGAAGCTTGTTTAGACCAAGTTAATGGCCTTTGAGGCTTCCTCCACGTGAATAGGAGTCACTTTTTGAATAATAAGAAGTATATGTCACTGGGGGCATCAGGCTTTTAGAGATGCTTAGGTGGGGCAGGGCCAAAACAAAGGTTGGGAACCACTGAGTTAGGCTGAAGTTTGGACTGTGCCTAACAGGAAACGTCAGTAACGGTGGCTTAGCGGCTGGGCCTTCGCGCTCATGTAGAAGGTCTCGAGTGCGAGTTCAGGGCTGACCAGCTGTTTGTGGCCACGAGGGCCCCGGGTTCCTCTGTCCCTGCTGCTCCGCCGTCCTCGGCGTGCGGTCACGTGGTTCAGGATGAGGCCTGAGGAGCGGCTGTCGGGTCTGCATTCCGGAAAGCGGGAGGAAGAGAGGATGCTCTTCCCTAAGGACACTCCTGAGAAGGGCCACACACGCCTGTGCCGCGTCCCACGGGCAGAACCCGGGCAGATGGCTAAGCCGACTGGCACAGAGCCGGGCCATGCTTTCTCCCAGATACACAGCGGGTTCATGTTAGTAAGGAAAAAGGGAAGTAACCCTTCTGTCACACCACCTGACCCTCTCAGGTAAGCTGGCATGGGCGAGACGCTCCGAAGGCCGGGGTTGAGGCCTTTGGGCTGCCCGCAAGCCAGAACATGCTCCTCCCCCATCCCATCCCATGGGATTGTCTAAATCGGGGGGTGGGGAACCTTTTTTCGGACAAGGGCTATTTAGATATTTATAACACCGTTTGTGGGCCATGCAAAATTATCAAATTAAAAATTAGCATGCAATATTTGGTCAAACATTTAGCTAACTCACCCTTAATGCCTTGGCAGGGCCAGACCCAATGGTGTCATGGGACTCATGTGGCCCTGGGGCAGGGTGTTCCCCACCCCTGGTCTCGGTGATTCCAGAGGATCCCATTGAGCAGCTCCAAGTCCCAGTTGGCTGATGGGCGGTCCTCGTGTGGATGGATGTAAATGTGTAACTAACTACAAGCACACTCAGGTTTTTTTCTCATTTGGTGGGCATGGAGGGAGTGTTGTCCTAAGAACCGGGGTAATGTATCAGTTTGCATGAGTTTGGTTGTATTGCAGAAACAACCCTCAATTCTCATGCCTTTCCTCTCTGCTGCGGAAATAAAGGATGCTTTGCCGCTGTGTCCTGTGCTGTCTTGGGTCCGCTGGTATCTCTGCCGAGTCTCCCCCTCAGCCCAGGCCCAGGGGCTGTGGTGACCGGAAGCAGGGAGCACAGCTGGAGGGCTTCCCACTGCCTTCCGGAAGTTGAAGTGATCATGTGACTTTGCTCAGCTTTCTCTGCAACTGAAGTCACGTCTGCAGGCCCCGCTTCGAGGGGTGGGGAGTGCAGTCCCACTGCGAGTGCAGAAGGGGAACCCTCAAAAGTGTGGTGGAGAGCCCCGCAGGCCACAGGGAGAGGGAGTCAGCGCCCCCCCCCCCCAGGGGTTCACAGTGGACAGACCCTGACAGCTGTGGGCTCAGTGCTGACGGGATGTGTGGGGCCAGCGAGCCCCGGCCGGAGGGTGGCGGCCCGCAGGAAGCGTGGCTGGGAGAGGGCAACTGTCTTCTCGGCAGAAAAGGACACAAGGCCGATCCGGGTGGGGAGAAGATGGGGCTCAGTGCGTGAACGGGTGACATCGCCGGATTCGGAGAATTCGGTGGTTTAGATGCTGGAGGGGCGAGTCCCTACGGGGCACCCAGCCCGAGCCCAGAGGGTCAGTGCGGAGGGCTCACTAGGGGAGCCGGAGGCTGGGGCTCCCCCCAGCAGGGCCTCTCTGGACCCGTGGGGCAGGGAGCCCCTCTCCACAGGTGCAGCTGGCATTGTTTGTGCTTTCTGTGGGAAACAGCTGGTAAGGGGAGACAGAGTGGAAAAAACGCACTGGGATTAACTTTAACCTTTACAAGCTATATTTTGTGTTTTGTTTTTCTTTTCCAGTATGAGTAAACGTTTGTGGTATGAGCAAGCTATTGATAGTAATCTTATCTCGTGACTGCTTAGCCAAGTTTGGTATCTAGTGGCGGGTAGCAGGGTAGCAGGGTAGGGTAACAGGGTAGCGGGTAGCAGAGTAGCAGGATAGGGTAACAGGGTAGCAGGGTAGCGGGTAGCAGGGTAGGGTAACAGGGTAGCGGGTAGCAGAGTAGCAGGATAGGGTAACAGGGTAGCAGGGTAGCGGGTAGCAGGGTAGGGTAACAGGGTAGCGGGTAGCAGAGTAGCAGGATAGGGTAACAGGGTAGCAGGGTAGCAGGGTAGGGTAACAGGGTAGTAGGGTAGGGTAGCAGGGTACCAGGGTAGCAGGGTAGGGTAACAGGGTAGTAGGGTAGGGTAACAGGGTAGCAGGGTAGGGTAACAGGGTAGCAGGGTAGGGTAGCAGGGAGCAGGGTAGCAGGGTAGCGGGTAGCAGGGTAGCGGGTAGCAGGGTAGGGTAACAGGGTAGCGGGTAGCAGAGTAGCAGGGTAGGGTAACAGGGTAGCAGGGTAGCGGGTAGCAGGGTAGGGTAACAGGGTAGCGGGTAGCAGAGTAGCAGGGTAGGGTAACAGGGTAGCAGGGTAGGGTAGCAGGGTAGCGGGTAGCAGGGTAGCAGGGTAGGGTAACAGGGTAGCAGGGTAGGGTAGCAGGTAGCAGGCAGCAGGGTAGCAGGGTAGCGGGTAGCAGAGTAGCAGGCAGCAGGGTAACAGGGTAGCAGGGTAGGGTAGCAGGCAGCAGGGTAGCAGGGTAGCGGGTAGCAGGTAGCAGGCGCTGAGTAGCATGGCTCACTTGGGTCTGTTGCTTTAGTCTCGTGCCCCTGCCTGTGTAGCCGTGTGATGCTGGCACCAAAAGAAGCCTCGCCATGAGCTGCGAGGAGGGAGCCCCCGTTTGAAGTCCTCAGCCCTGAGCGAATGATGTGAACAGGGTCCTGTTAGGTGCTGGGGTGCAGGCAGGGGTGTGGGAGCCCCCAGAGTCCCTTTGCTTGAGTTAAATTTTTTATGGGACGTTAGGAATGCGTATGAATGACGGTGAAAGAAAGGAAGCGTGTTTCGTCAAGATCCAAAGGGCCATGGAGCCCAGGGGAGGCAGTCGCTCTGTCCGAGAGGGAGTGGGTGGGAAGGAGAAGCATTGTGAAGGCAGAGTTGCCCAGAAAGTTTGCTCGGTGAACCAGGAGCCAAGACAGAGGAGCAGACAAGTCGAGGGTGTGTTTTAGGGTGACAGTAGCCAGTGTCCTTTCTGAGGTCAGTGTCGGGTAGAAGAGAGGGGTGTTTAGGGAGGTGGGTGTGTGCAGTGGAATGGGAGGTCAGGCTGGAGAGGGAACTTGGGCCGGGTTCGAAGAGCATGCTGCAGTCCTGGGTCTTGAAGAAATCATCCATGCTTCCTCAACTTTCCACTACAATCTGGTGATTTTCCTTCCACCCATGTCGATGCACTTACCGTTATACCCTCTCTTAGCATTCTTTTTTTTTTTTTTTTTTTTTAATTTCTTTATTGACTAAGGTGTCACATATTTGTCCTCATCCCCCCATTCCCATCCCACCCCTCTCCCCACGCATGCCCCAATCCCCTGTTGAACTTAACCGTTGGATAGGCTTATATGCATGCATACAGGTCCTTTGGTTGAACTCTCCCCCTCCCCCCACCCTCCCCCTACCCTCCCGTATCCTCCCTCTGAGGCCCGATAGTCCGATCGATGCCTCCTTGCTTCTGGTTCTGTTCTTGTTCCTCAGTCTATGTTGTTCATCATTTCCTCTAGATGAACGAGATCCAATGTCACTAGATATATACTAATAAGAACTGAATGTGAGACGAGCAATAATATTTATGCTGACAGGCAAATGAATCAATCTGTAGCGAGCTTCCCCCTGGACCAACAGTTCTTTTGAGACCCAATTTCGATGTCCAGTAGTTCCTTATGTGTACATGTCAGCACTGATCCCTCAGCTCTGGATGGTGGACAAATGGTGGTAATGGAGGTCCGACTCCCTCTGGTTTGGTCTCGGCCGATCCCAGGGGCACGGCGTCACCTGGACTAAGGGGCACGTGGCCTCACCCATACCCAAGGGGCGCGTGGTCTCACCCGGGCCTGGGACCCAGCCTCACCCGGATGGATCCAGGGGCGCACGGCCTCACCCGGACCCAGGATCTGGCTTCACCCGTACCCAAGGACACTTGGCCTCTCCCAGACCCAGGGGCACGTGGCCTCACCCGGGCTTAGTTGCACAAGGCCTCACCTGGATCCAGGGACATATGGTCTCTCCCGGACCCAGGGAGGCTTGGCCTCTCCCAGACCCAGGGCCACTTGGGCTCACCCGGGCCTAGGTGCACGAGGCCTCATCCGGATCCAGGGACGCATGGTCTCACCTGGACCCAGGGACGCTTGGCCTCTCCCAGACCCAGGGGCACGTGGCCTCACCCGGGCCTAGGTTCACGAGGCCTCACTCGGATCCAGGGACACATGGTCACACCCAGACCCAGGAACGTTTGGCCACTCCCAGACCCAGGGCCACTTGGGCTCACCCGGGCCTAGGTGCACGAGGCCTCATCCGGATCCAGGGACACATGGTCTCACCCGGACCCAGGGACGCTTGGCCTCTCCCAGACCCAGGGCCTCTTGGGCTCACCCGGGCCTAGGTGCACGAGGCCTCATCCGGATCCAGGGACACATGGTCACACCCAGACCCAGGAACGTTTGGCCACTCCCAGACCCAGGGCCACTTGGGCTCACCCGGGCCTAGGTGCACGAGGCCTCATCCGGATCCAGGGACACATGGTCTCACCCGGACCCAGGGACGCTTGGCCACTCCCAGACCCAGGGCCACTTGGGCTCACCCGGGCCTAGGTGCACGAGGCCTCATCCGGATCCAGGGACACATGGTCTCACCCGGACCCAGGGACGCTTGGCCTCTCCCAGACCCAGGGCCTCTTGGGCTCACCCGGGCCTAGGTGCACGAGGCCTCATCCGGATCCAGGGACGCATGGTCTCACCCGGATCCAGGGACGCTTGGCCTCTCCCAGACCCAGGGCCACTTGGGCTCACCCGGGCCTAGGTGCACGAGGCCTCACCCGGATCCTGGGACACATGGTCTCACCCGGACCCAGGGATGCTTGGCCTCTCCCAGACCCAGGGCCACTTGGGCTCACCCGGGCCTAGGTGCACGAGGCCTCACCCGGATCCAGGGACACATGGTCTCACCCGGACCCAGGGACGCTTGGCCTCTCCCAGACCCAGGGCCACTTGGGCTCACCCGGGCCTAGGTGCACGAGGCCTCACCCGGATCCAGGGACACATGGTCTCACCCGGACCCAGGGACGCTTGGCCTCTCCCCGACCCAAGGCCACTTGGGCTCACCCGGGCCTAGGTGCACGAGGCCTCACCCGGATCCAGGGACACATGGTCTCACCCGGACCCAGGGACGCTTGGCCTCTCCCAGACCCAGGGCCACTTGGGCTCACCCGGGCCTAGGTGCTCGAGGCCTCACCCGGATCCAGGGACACATGGTCTCACCCGGACCCAGGGACGCTTGGCCTCTCCCAGACCCAGGGCCACTTGGGCTCACCCGGGCCTAGGTGCACGAGGCCTCATCCGGATCCAGGGACACATGGTCTCACCCGGACCCAGGGACGCTTGGCCTCTCCCAGACCCAGGGCCTCTTGGGCTCACCCGGGCCTAGGTGCACGAGGCCTCAACCGGATCCAGGGACGCATGGTCTCACCCGGACCCAGGGACGCTTGGCCTCACCCAGACCCAGGGCCACTTGGGCTCACCCGGGCCTAGGTGCACGAGGCCTCACCCGGATCCTGGGACACATGGTCTCACCCGGACCCAGGGATGCTTGGCCTCTCCCAGACCCAGGGCCACTTGGGCTCACCCGGGCCTAGGTGCACGAGGCCTCACTCGGATCCAGGGACACATGGTCACACCCAGACCCAGGAACGTTTGGCCACTCCCAGACCCAGGGCCACTTGGGCTCACCCGGGCCTAGGTGCACGAGGCCTCATCCGGATCCAGGGACACATGGTCTCACCCGGACCCAGGGACGCTTGGCCTCTCCCAGACCCAGGGCCTCTTGGGCTCACCCGGGCCTAGGTGCACGAGGCCTCATCCGGATCCAGGGACGCATGGTCTCACCCGGACCCAGGGACGCTTGGCCTCTCCCAGACCCAGGGCCACTTGGGCTCACCCGGGCCTAGGTGCACGAGGCCTCACCCGGATCCTGGGACACATGGTCTCACCCGGACCCAGGGATGCTTGGCCTCTCCCAGACCCAGGGCCACTTGGGCTCACCCGGGCCTAGGTGCACGAGGCCTCACCCGGATCCAGGGACACATGGTCTCACCCGGACCCAGGGACGCTTGGCCTCTCCCAGACCCAGGGCCACTTGGGCTCACCCCGGCCTAGGTGCACGAGGCCTCACCCGGATCCAGGGACACATGGTCTCACCCGGACCCAGGGACGCTTGGCCTCTCCCCGACCCAGGGCCACTTGGGCTCACCCGGGCCTAGGTGCACGAGGCCTCACCCGGATCCAGGGACACATGGTCTCACCCGGACCCAGGGACGCTTGGCCTCTCCCAGACCCAGGGCCACTTGGGCTCACCCGGGCCTAGGTGCACAAGGCCTCACCCGGATCCAGGGACACATGGTCTCACCCGGACCCAGGGACGCTTGGCCTCTCCCAGACCCAGGGCCACTTGGGCTCACCCGGGCCTAGGTGCTCGAGGCCTCATCCGGATCCAGGGACACATGGTCTCACCCGGACCCAGGGACGCTTGGCCTCTCCCAGACCCAGGGCCTCTTGGGCTCACCCGGGCCTAGGTGCACGAGGCCTCATCCGGATCCAGGGACGCATGGTCTCACCCGGACCCAGGGACGCTTGGCCTCTCCCAGACCCAGGGCCACTTGGGCTCACCCGGGCCTAGGTGCACGAGGCCTCACCCGGATCCTGGAACACATGGTCTCACCCGGACCCAGGGATGCTTGGCCTCTCCCAGACCCAGGGCCACTTGGGCTCACCCGGGCCTAGGTGCACGAGGCCTCACCCGGATCCAGGGACACATGGTCTCACCCGGACCCAGGGACGCTTGGCCTCTCCCAGACCCAGGGCCACTTGGGCTCACCCGGGCCTAGGTGCACGAGGCCTCATCCGGATCCAGGGACGCATGGTCTCACCCGGACCCAGGGACGCTTGGCCTCTCCCAGACCCAGGGGCACGTGGCCTCACCCGGGCCTAGGTGCACGAGGCCTCACCCGGATCCAGGGACACATGGTCTCACCCGGACCCAGGGACGCTTGGCCTCTCCCAGACCCAGGGCCACTTGGGCTCACCCGGGCCTAGGTGCACGCAGCCTCACCCGGATCCAGGGACACATGGTCTCGCCTGGACCCAGGGGTGTGTGGGCTCTCCCAGACCCAGGGGCGCTTGGCCTCGCCCGGGCATGGGGTCCAGCGTCATCCGGGTCCAGGGGCACTTGGCCTCACCCGGACCCGGAGTCCGGCCTCACCTGGACCCAGGGGCATGTGGCCTCACCCAGACCCAGGGACGTGAGGCCTCACTTATACCCAGAGGCGTGTGACCACACCCGAGTCCAGAGGCGCGCAACCCCGCCCGCACCCGGGTCTCAGCGGGGCCCCGTCTTCCCGATCCCAATTCCTGCCGGTCAATCCCCCCTCAGCAATTCCCCTGGCCATCCTTCCAGAGCTCCAGTATGGCTGCTGCAGAACTCGTCGGGCGGCGGCTCGGCGAAGTTCCGGTGCACCCGGTGCATGGCGGTGGGCCAGTCTGGCGTCGCTGCGTCGGCCCTTGGGTCTGCATAGGTGGCCGGTCGCCGAGCATGCGCACCTGGCCGCTTCCGGGGCGTTGAGATTCTTGACGGACTCAGAGGTCAGCAAGCGCGGAGTCTCCCACCCCATGTCTCATAGGGGCTCGTCTGTCTGTGCTTGGCTGCCAGTGGAGCCGTCCCCTCAGCCGGAGACCGCCGGGGGAACTGCGCCGAGCACGTTCCAGGCCGCTGTTGTATCGCCTGAGCCATAGTTCTTTTGTGTCGCCTGAGCTGTAGTTCTTAAAGTGTGGTCTTTGGGTCACCGGCATCAGCATCCTCCCACATACCCCTCTTTTATTCTAGTTGTAGAGCATCTACTCAGCCAGCCCTATGGTGGTCTTGGATGGTGTCTGCTCTGCTCTCTTGTCGTAGTCTCAAAGTTGTTGTGGTAGGCAACAATCAGGCTTCCGCCCTATGCCTCCATCTTGGTCCTCCTTTGTATAGTTAAGTCTTGATTGTTGTTGGTGTCACTGGGGGGGCTCTCTTTGTCTATAAAGGAAGAGTTGCTGTGCAGGAGACACGTTTATGGGCCGGGTCTTGGTGCAGCAAAGCTTTGGCGCTCACTGAATATTCCCGTTGAATGTGTCCCTTATGCACGTGGTTGAAATCTGGTGTCATCTCCCACAGACCACTAGATGCCCTCGTTTCTGGGTCTCCAATGGGGTGTAGATCAGCTACTGCCTTAGGCACTCAGCAAGGATTACAGCAAAAACTGTAGTTTCTTCCTCCTGTCTGAGTGGCCCTGGAGCAGTCCGACTAGAACAGCAGATCATCTGGTCCGCTGCCAGAGGGCAGGCCACCCACATGCATAAGCCGTTGCTTGGGGCGCAGGTGTGCCTGCAAGACTTGCGGGGCAGGTCTTCAAAACATGCGGGGCGGGTCCCAGGGCGGGGCGGGGTCTCAGGGCGCCAACAGGCCATGGTGCGGCGAGCCTCGATGGCTGTGAGTCTGGTCCTTCTGCCTTCCATGTATCTAAGTCCCCTCGTTCCGCACTCCAGCGCAGCAAACACTGATTGCTGGGTGCACCTCTGCAAGAGTCCCGCCTCTCCCCGCAGGCATCTGGGTCTCCCGGGGTTCGCCAGAAGATGGGTTTCAGGGTGATGGAGAGCTAATCTCCCTTAGGTTTGGAACAAAAGCCCCTTTCCCCCGCCACCAGCCAGACCCACGCACCTCCACACCTCATCCCCTCCGATTTCGCTGGGTGCGAGGCAACAGAACAGCCTTTAACCTCCGCCGCCATCTTTTTCAAACTTCTCAATTTATACTTCTTAATCCCTTCATTTCAGTCAACTCTACTGAAGTCTAGCGCCGCCGGGAGGTGCACGGAAAGGGCGCCCGGGCCTCCGTCCGGTGCGCGGTGCGCGCTTCCCGCGGAACCAGGCGCGCGAGGGCTGCGCGGCTGGGACGGGCGCTGGGCGGCCGCCGAGCTCCAGGCACCGCCATCACCGTGTTCCGGACGTCGCCGCCGCGGCGTCCCCCCAATTTATACTTTTTGATCCCTTGAATTCAGTCAACTCTACTGAAGTCTAGCGCCGCCGGGAGGTGCACGGAAAGGGCGCCCGGGCCTCCGTCCGGTGCGCGGTGCGCGCGTCCCGCGGAACCAGGCGCGCGAGGGCTGCGTGGCTGGGACGGGTGCTGGGCGGCCGCCGAGCTCCAGGCACCGCCATCACCGTGTTCCGGACGTCGCCGCCGCGGCGTCCCCCCAATTTATACTTTTTAATCCCTTGAATTCAGTCAACTCTACTGAAGTCTAGCGCCGCCGGGAGGTGCACGGAGAGGGCGCCCGGGCCTCCGTCCGGTGTGCGGGGCGCGCGGCCCGTGGTACCAGGGGCGCGGGGGCTGCGCGGCGGGGACGGGTGCTGGGAGGCCGCCGGGCTCCGGGCCGGGCGGCCTGCGGGGGCGGCGGAGTTGCGAAAGTGAGTGAGTTTCCCAGGGTTTCGCCCGGAATGGGGTTCAGTGCAATCGGAGCCGGTGCTCAGCGCACTCCGGAGCCTTTATCTCCTTCCTGCCAGTGAACTCCGGCCAGGTCATCAGCCGCCCCCTCCTCTCCGGTTCCATCCTCCCCGCAGGCGCGTGTGCTCGTGTCTCCGCCCGTTTCTCCATACCTCAGGCTTTTACGGCTTCCCCGTGGCCTTCTCCTTCCCCCCAGCTGTGGGCGTTTCAGTCCGCCAGCTCTCCTGTGGTTCTGGACGATGTCCGTTCTGACCTCTAGTTGTATTTTTGAAATTGTTGTGCCCGGCTGCAGGTTAGGTGTTTAACCTATGCCGCCATCTTGGTTTCTCTCTCTTAGCATTCTTAAAATGCAGTGTAACCTGTCGTGGTTTTGTGTACAAAAGAGCGTAAGGTATTTTCCAGTGCCTTTTGTGTTAATCAAGTTTTAATGGAACGTGTTCTGTTAGTTTTATCTGCTGATTAAAATTTGATTTCTTATATTGCAGGACCCGTTCTTGTTATCAGTTGGGGAAAACAAGTACTAAAATCCCAACTCTTTCACCTGGGCATTATGAAATAACGATAAGCCCGCTACATGATTTTGGAAGTCCTATAAGCAGATTCATACTGAATGAAAAAAATGTGTGTAAGTATTTGAAAAGAAAGTGAGTTTGGGAAATAACTCAGATAGCTTTCCCAGTTGTTACCTAAGTATAAACTGCGTCCTATTACACTGAATGGAGGGGAGGTACCATAATTACTTTAAATGGTTGGTTGTTAACATTGAGAGTTTTATTTCCAGTTTTTCAATATTCTAACCAATGCTTTAATGAGCATCTTTTGCACACATACGTTTCCGACTTTGTGTGGTGATTTCGATAGGCTGAGGGCCTAGACTTGGGAACGCTGCATTGAAGGAAATCCCACTTTTTATGGCTTTTCATATCCATGGCCAGTTGTTCTCCAAAAATTCTGAATCTCTTTGTATTCCCCAAAACGTCGTCTTAGAGAGTGCCTGTTCTCCCACCTCCTGGCCGGGACTGGGTATTGTCCATCGTAGTTTTCCATTTCAGTCTGACGGCCCCCAGATTGCAGCTCCGCTGTTTTTGCATTTCTGTGATGGTTATTATTTTTAATTATCAGTCATTTATATTTTTTTGAACGATTTCTATCCTTTGTAAATTTTCTCATGCTGACATTATTATGGTTGTTACTTCTGTCCCATTTGTTACAAATACTTTTCCAAGTTTAAAATTCTAACTTTTGTGGTGTTTTTCACACCACGGGTTTTCGCCTTTATGTAAATGGAATTTCTTGCAGTTTCTCTTGATGAGTTTCTGGTTTTGTTTTCATACCTGATTTAAATCTTTCACTCACATGGAATTGCTTTGTCGTATTGTACGAGGAATCTCAGTTTTTTTCCAGATTTTTAAAAATCCCCCAGGACTCCGTCTGAGAGCACAGAGCGCGTTTGTACTGTCTGATCCTGCAGTGGATGCTCGAAGGTCCAGTCTGGGAAGCTGCTGGAGGGTGACAGGGTCAGGAAGGATGAGGAAGGCACATCAGGGGAGAGTCTAGCTGACTTATTTGATTGATAGCTCATTGTATTTGTATATCGGGTAATCTCGCGAAAGCATTTTTAATAATGGCTCGATTGTGATTCAAATATTAGATAATAGTATCTCAATACTAAGTATTGCTACTACTACTGCTAAGATAGTACTGGTAAGAAATTGAAAGGCTCAGTGGATAGAGCATCGGCCTAAGGACTAAAGGGTCCTGGTTCGATTCCGGTCAAGGGCATATACCTAGGTTGCAGGCTTGATTCCTGGCCCTGGTACAGGTTCATGCAGGAGGCAACCAATCAATGTATCTCTCTCACATCGATGTTTCTCTCTCTCTGTCTCCCCCCCCCTCTCTCTAAAAATATCCTTAGGTGATGATTAACAAAACAAAAACAAAGAAAGAAAGAAAGAAAGAAAGAAAGAAATGAAAGAAAGAAAGAAAAGAAATGGAAAGGCAGGTTAGATGAACAGGAGAGAAGGAGGTGGATGCCTGGGCACCTGCCGTGTGCAGGGGACGCTGTGGGGTGAGAGGTGCCGAGCGCTAGAGGAAGCAGGGTTCTTTGGCCATTTGCCACTAAATGAAAGCAAGCGACATCAGGTTTTCCCCAGATCTTAAGATGCTTTTAAAAGTGTGCATATCAAAGGAGAACAAGATGTTTCACACATATATGTATATACGTGTGATAACTTTCTAATTGGCCAGGGCTAGGCACAACAATAAGTCCTTTCAAGAATTTTAATGTCTAGGTTTCTTGTAATAACCTGGTCATTTGGATCCGTCTGAGGCAGAATAAATACCGAAGGAGCTGGGAAGGCTCCCGACCTCGGATGTTCCGAGGCAAAAAGAACAGGGAGAAAAATGCTCTAGCTTTAAAAACTAAACAAACAGGACTGATGGAATTTCTTTCTTAGCTGAACGTTCCTAGTTTCTAGAAAGCTAGAAATTGTTCTCAAGTATCTATTTTCAAGTATCATGGGAGCTCAGGCACCTTCCCATGCATACCGTAGAGAAAGAGAGAGAGAGAGAGAGAGAGAGAGAGAGAGAGAGAGAGAGAGATCGATCCATTCATTTATAATTGCTGCCTGTGGCTTGAAATACTGGGAATGACCTGTGTTTTGGAGTCGCCCCCTGCTATTTAGGTAAAATGTAAATTGTGTGGACTTTTCGGGGAGGACAGCACGTGAATGGATGAATGTGGCCTTGGTAAAATGCGCCCTTGTTTCATAATGTTAAAGTCGCTACCTCTTGCCGTGGCGAAGTGTCTGAAAGAACCGCCTTGCTGGAGCCCCCGCACCGTGTGGTCCCGCTGCACGCTGGGCTGCCGCTCTCGGCACTGAGACGCTTCTGTCTCTCCCTCCGCCCCTTTTCCAGAAGCAGAGCCCGCGGGGCAGCTCTCCTGGGCAGCAGGCCCCACGGACCTTAGACAGCTGTGTGCTGTCGACGTTGCCGTCGGCAGGCGCTGTCTCCTGCGCAGCCCCAGACACTTCACAGAGACCCCCGTGGGCACTGTGGCCAGCAGGTTGTGGTTAAACTTAGTGCGGACTTCGTTTGAAGTTCCCAGATGGATTTATGATACGGGTTTGCTCTGCTGTTTTGGTTACTTAGCACCTTCGGCCACCCCCTCGCCGGGACTTCACGGGCCCTCGAGCCTCGTGGGGCGGCCACCAGGATGGTCTGAGGCCTGGGAAGGTGTGTCCGTGTGTTTCTTTGAGCTTCCCCACCCCTCACTGTCACTGAGGAGGGAGCATGCAAGAAAGAACCCGGGTGTCTGGCCCCTCAGACCAGAGAGCCTGCATTTCGTAGAACGGAACAGGCCATTCAGACCCTGTGTGTTGTCCACTGATCCACAAAATACTCAGGAATTTCCTCGTCCCTTATAGAGAGGGGGACCTGAAGATTTAGAAGGTTCCCTACTTTCCTCTCTCTACCTTTTGTAATGCAGCCCCTGAGGTCCCCCCCCCCACCCCGCCCAACTTCTTTCTCGATGTAGAGGGGCCCTCACCAGTGTTACTGGTCTGCTCTGTCTTCTGTGAGCTCTGTGTTGTTTGCCTGGATGGCACCCCATTTCTTTTGGTCTCACTGGCCCTGGATTTTCCCTGGTTTCCTGTGGCTTCTGTGTCCTTCCCTGCGGGGTCTCTGGTCTCTTGCAGGTGGAACTGTCTGTCCCTGGCCCCCAGGCAAGCTTTGGCTCTTCTGCGTCTGCGCGTGCACATCCATCTCTCCAGCTCCGCTCAGCCAGGTCCTCTCGAGTCGGGGTCCACCGGCTCCCTCTGCTGCCCCGCTGTCTGCACACCCCTTCGTTACGCCTCTTCTTCCCCGGAGACTCGGTGTCCCCCCGCAGTCTCCTGCATCTCTTCACCATGGCCCCTCCTTCCTTTGGACTTTCCTGCTTCTCTGGGCTAGAAACTGGAGGAGGTCTCAGGCATCTGCCTTTCTCCTTATACCAACACTGCATTTCTTTGGTCCAGTCATTTCTTTGACATGCCCACCAGATTTTGCCCTGGCTTTTCCATATATGTATCATGATCCAAGCCTCACGGCTCTCGGCAGGCTCCTACTTGGTCCCCTTGTCCCTTTCTCGGCCCCCTGCCCTGCTGACCTAGCCTTCCTGAAGGACTTGCAGATCTACCCAGGGACCCATTGGCCGCCGCCCTCAGTGTCTTGGCCTTTATTATGGTCTTGCTGCTACTTACTGATACCTCTAACCAGGAATAGCCCATGGCATCCTCCTGGGAGGGACTCCCCCGGTGTGAGGGGCTCTGACACTGGGAGGTGGGTGGGAAGGCTGCAGAAAAAGCTCCCAGAGCAAGCTTCCCATCCTTTTCCATCATTTTCGTAGGCCTGACCTGCAGCCGCACAGAAGAAGTATCTTTACTTCTCCAGGTGACACCAGTGTCTGGTGGGAACCCAGTTGCTATTACAAGAGACATTAGGGATTTGAAACAGCCGGTGGATAAAGAATTTTCTCAAATTTGGCCGATGAATCACTGGGAGCTGCTCATACGTATAAATACATATATTCTCTTTTTTTCAGGAATAGGTTTAAGAGTTTGCTTCTCATTCTTGAGTACTTATTTTTTTTTTTAATCAGGGAGGAATAGAGTTTAAGATGAGTTGACTAATCGAAGTACAATATGAAAAATCATTACTTATTTTCCTAAGAGTTATCTCCTGTTTCCTTTTTTAAGCCCTCATTCCAGACCCTCCGGAGATCCTGCGTTTGTCTGCCAATTTCTCAACGTCTACGTTACACCTGGAGTGGAGTGACAGGGGCTCTGCCTTTCCCCATCACGCAAATGTCATTTGGGAAATTAAAGTCCTACGTAAAGAGAACATGGAACTCGTAAAATTAGTAAGTCTGAACCGAGTAGATTTTTTTTCCTATGGCATTAAAGAAGCTGAATGCTTTTTAAAATGGCTTTTAAGGTGGCATCAGTGAACCTTTGGACTATTAGGGAAGTAGATCAGATATCCTTTCAGGGTTCATTAAAAACTAATCACTCATGCCCGGCCAGTGTGGCTCAGTGGTTGAGCGTCAACCCATGAGCCAAGAGGTTGCTGGTTGGATTCCCGGTCAGGGCACATGCCCAGATTGTAGGCTCAGTCCCCCAGTAGGGGACATGCAGGAGGCAGCCGATCGATCCTTCTCTCTCATTGATGTTTCTGTCTCTCTCTTCCTCACCCTCCCTCTCTCTCTAAAAATCAGTTTAGAAAAGCCCCCACTAATAACTCAATGATTAAAATTATGTGCGGCCATTATAAAAAGGAAATTAAGGGAGGAACAATCCATGATTTTGCCACTTGGGCACAGTAAACATTGTCTTTGTGTATCCCAGTCTACCCTGTTTTATATGCATGTTTTTACATAAATAAAAAAAGTGTACATATAATTTAGTCTATTATTTTATCTTTGTCTAATATTATAAACATAAAAAGAAATGTTTTGAAACATATTTAGCCATAGGAATTATTGAGAAATTTTGTATAAATCTGTAAGGTTGAATATATCTTACTCTGATTCTTATATTTAGTACTAATGCTTTTTTTCTCTTATTTTTTTTAAAATCCAATTTTAACGGGTTTCCTTATGATCTGTCTTTAGTTTGCTCTTAATCTAAGGGATAGTGAGAAATAGTAGCGAAAAGTCTGACAGCTGGTAACGTGGTAATTCCCCCTTCTATCCTTTTACTCTCCTTCCTTAATGGGTTTGCAATATGCTTAATTGTAGATTTAAGAATTAGACGGTATCTCCTGATTTTACAATTTCTTTGCCTAAGTACGTAGATGAAATAGTAAAGATAAATAGGATATTCTATTTAATAGCTATCTTTTTAAAATATATTTTTATTGATTTCAGATAGGGAGGGAGAGGGAGAGAGAGAGATAAAAACATCAATGATGAGAGAGAATCATTGATCAACTGCCTCCTGCACACACACACACACACACACACCCCACCGGGGATCGAGCCCACAACCTGGGCATGTGCCCTTGGCCAGAATCGAACTCGGGACTCTTCAGTCCACAGGCCAAAGTTCTATCCACTGAGCCAAACCAGCTAGGGCTAGTTATCTTATTTTTCCTTTTTGACAATCCAAGTATTACATTCCTGAAACTATAGCAGCTGCTGTTGTTAGCATGTATCTCACGCCTCCAGAGTTCCCGACACTGTTGTAAAAGCTCTGTACATGTTAATCCTTTGCATCCACATAGCAGGCCCATGAGGGGGGCACTACGAGCATCAGCCCCATTTCACAGATGAAGGTACAGAGTCCTGGAGAGACACTAAGTTGTGGGGCCAGGACTCGAACCCAGGCAGTCTGGGGCCAGAGTCTGCTCGGCCACTGTAATTATTGTACATAACAACAATATAATTTTTCATCTGTGATGCTCTCCCTTCCTTTTCACCTATCCAAATTGAACCTAGGTTTCAAGACTCATGTAAAATCCTACTCCTTATTTTAAAGCCCATCCTAATTACCTCAGCCTAAGATGTTCTTGCTTTTCTGGAATTTTAATGGCAATTCTTGTCTGTCACTGTAACTTACAGCTAGATGTGAAATAACTCTACCCTGTTGTCTCAAAATTATGACTTACTTAAAATTATATTAAGCAGCTTTTTATTATGGCTTAAGATTTTGTATTCTGGGTTCCTACTTCCTGGCTTAGGGTAATTTCTCAAAAACCCCCTTTTTCTCACCTGTAAAGTGGTGCTAATATTTGCTCTAGTTAATGATAGGGTATTTATAAAGCTGCTAAACCATTATTAGCTGTCATTACTTCCTTTGTGGGGCAGATTTTTTTAAAAACTAATGTAGGGATGCTAGAATAATAGGGAATCTCTTTGAAGTATGAGTGAAATCAAACATGAATGAACAGAAATATTATTCTAAGGTTACATGACTCATTCATAACAAGACTGCAAAGGCAAGGTAGTAATTCTCTACTTTTGAGAGTACGTATGATCTTTGAAGAAAAATCTTTGTATGGGAGACACAGCCAGAGGTAAGAAAATAGAGATTGAACAAGTTCATTTTAAAAAGTGAAATATAAGAGGGTAAATGAGCCAGGTCCATAAAAGTGACATTTTTATTTATAATTATGCATTATTAATATCAGAATTCGTTAGAATTGCTTATTATCAGTCATTTTTTGACAGGTTATAATGCAATTATTTTATAATACTTTAAAGATCAAGAACACTGTGTATTGATGTTCAGCTTGTAAGTATGTTTAGAGTGTTTTCGTTTTTAAGTTGCCAGTTTCTGCCCACCCCCTCCCGTACAGCCGTGGAAGCCAGGCGTAGCACAGGCCAGGGTATGAACGACACCCGTGGGTCATGCGGCACCTTTGCTACTCCCATTTCTCTCTTCCTTTTTTCCCCAGTTGTGAGCAGTGTTTTATTACCTCCGAACAATGGAAGATGAGAATTTAGTCCCCTGTCACCTCACATACGTGTGTGCTTGCTTTCATGCCCTATGCGCCCGCTCTCTCTCTCTCTCTCTCTCTCTCTCTCTCTCTCTCTCTCTATATATATATATATATATATATATATATATATATATCATCACACACACACACACACACACACACACACACACGCACACACACACACACACAGAGTTTCTTTTCTCAGTATTGTTTTGTTATAATTTTTGGTAGACCAGTATTTATTTTTTGTATTATAATTATATAAACACTATTTATAACTCAACCAAGTAGTAGATACTATTCTCTTTTTTTTTAGTATAATTTCTTATATTGTCTTTAGTTTCATTTGTCATTTATCTACTTCATTAACTCAATCCTAAGTTCTCTGCAGAATCTATAAATCCCCTGTTAAAATACTCAAGCCTACTAGTATTCTATCAGTTATATATTTGTGAATAACTCTCTCTGAGGATCTTCTAAGTTTGCGGATTCAAACCTAGGTGTACCCATCACCCGTTCAAGACAGACCTCAGTGTCTTTCGGCACATTCGTTAGGAAGCTGTGGCCCAAGGGTCTCCAAGATCGGCCAGTGGATTCCTTTTACCTTTTTCTTTTATTATTACTATTTTTAAAAAATCTTTACCCAAGGATATTTTTGCAATGGTTTTTAGAGAGAATGGAAGAGAGGGGGGTGGAAACAGAGAAATATCGGTGTGAGAGAAACACACAGGTTGGGGTTGCCTCCTGCACGCGCCCTGACCAGGGCCCAGGCGGGGAGGAGCCTGCAGCGGGGAATAGAGTGTGACATTGGTGTTCATTTTGCAGGAGACCTTCAACACAACCCTGAACGGGAAGGACACAGTCCACCGCTGGAGCTGGGCCTCGGACCTGCCCTTGGAGTGTGCCACTCACTCCGTGGGCCTGCGGCGCTACATCGACGACGCGCGCTTCTCTGGCCGCAAAGAGTGGAGCGACTGGAGCCCCCTGCAGAACGTTTCTGGTAAGCTTCTGTTCCATGGGATGTTCGTTTCCCATGGATGGGATGGCCTTGTTTCAGGGGAAGATGTAGTTGAAGCGTTCAGCTCTTGGACCCCCATTCCTCTGCATGAGGGTCACCTGGGGATCTTCCAGGCCCCCCATCCCAGAGTGTTTTCATCCAGAAAGTCTGAGATAGGCTTCAGGACTCTGTATTTTTAAAGAACTTCCTGAGTGATTGGAAAACGATCCAGGTTTGAAAATCACTGTGGTAGACATTGAAGACCACGTAGGTGGTAATGGGATCAAGTCTGTATTTTTAAAAAAAAAAAAAAAGGCTCCCCATTTCTCATCCCCAGAGCAGACCCTTCTGGGTGACAGTTCTTGCAGAGACATGGGAATCGGCACATATGCCCCAAATCACCAGCACGCTGAATAAGACTCCTATGCAGGTAGAATGCTGGCAGTAAGGGAAGAGCCCAGCAAATTATTGGCAATAAAACGACGTTCTTAAAAAGACGGCTCCTCATCGTAGATTCTTCACCTTAGTGACAGTCTGGAGAAATGGATCCGAGGAAGGAAGGGCTGGAGCAGGTGGATAAATAAGGAGAATCTTGTTGCCGTTTAGGACAGTGAAGGCGCGACTAGATCCCTGGGGTTAGAAAGGACGAGGGGGACAGTGTGCAAACACTGAGGAGACAGAAGGAGAATTGGGGACGGTGCGTTTCGTCAGGGAGCAGTAGAGCCGAAGATGACGGTTAGTTTGGGCAGCTGGGGAGCTGGCGCTGCTTTCCACTGAGACACAAAGAACACATCAGGTAGGAGAGATCCACTTCATTTTTCAACATTGAGCTCGAGGGACGTGTCTGGAAAGCAGTGTCTCCTAGGCAGCTGGAAATACAGGTTCGCCACCCAGGCGATGGGTTGGAGCTGGAGATAACATCTTTGGAAATCAGAGGCCTATATGTGATGTGAAAAACGTTTCAATCCCGGAGGTTCCCGTAGCTCAGGGAAAGGGGAACGGAGACCAAGGACCCAGCCCTTCGAAGCTTTATGTCTAAGGGGAGGATGGAAGAGAGAGACCAGCAAAGCACACAGCCGCCAGGGGTGAAGAGTAGCCCAGGAGGGGACGGCCAGGGAACCCAAGAGCGAAGGGAGTTTCGAGAAGGAGGACATGGGGCAGCGAACAGATGCTGTGGACGTCGAAAGGGAGGATCGCTCAGAAGTGGCCGGTGATGGAGCAGTTCGGCCAGCCGGCCACTCCCGTGTGGAATGGTTGGGGTAGAGCCACCTTGCCGCCGGGGAAAGAGTAAGCAGGTAGAACAGAGACGAGAGGTAATTTAAAAGAGTGGCTGTTCAGGAGAATGAAAACCAAAGGTGTGGCTTTAAGCTGCATAGCGTTGGGATTAGAGGAAAAGTGCTGTTTAGGAGGTGAAGTACTCCAGTGTATCTTCAGGCTGATGGAAAGTGGGAAGCCTGCCCTAAATACATAGATCAACTCACAGGAAGGGAATTAGTGACTGACTTGTGCTTGGTGTTGACTTTTCACATGTGGATATACTAGTAAACACATTTATCGAACTTTTAGAACTTCTTGGACATGAACCTAGGACCTTAGACATTGACCAACAATCCCGACCATTCCCCACCATCGCTCCACCATCTATATATATATATAAAAGCCTAAGCGACTGTTTGACCATTCGACCATTCAACCGGTAGCTATGATGTGCACTGACCATCAGGGGGCAGACACTCAACACACAGGCATGGAAACATGGAACAGACTAATGAATCTCAGAGGGAAGGGGGGATGGGGAGGGCAGGAAAAGATTAACCAAAGATCTTATATGCATACTAGAGGCCTGGTGCACGGATTCGTGCACCGTTGGGGTCCCTTGGCCTGGCCTGTGCCCTCTCGCAATCTGGGACTCTAGGGGGATGTTGGACTGCCAGTTTCTGCCTGATCCCTGCAGACCAGGCTGAGGGATCCAGAGGTGCATGAATCCGTGCACTGGGCCTCTAGTATGTAGATAAAACCATGCATACTATATTTCTTGTATGTGCCTTGCTCCTTTGTAACCTGGAGGACATCCCTTATCTTCGGCCACTGTTATAATAAAGCTGCCAAAGTACGTTTTGTATGCACTGGTCTACTTTATGGTGAAAGACCTCTAAAGTCTTTGTAATTCCTTCTGATCTTTCTAGGGGCTACTGATACTCAGAATAAGGTTTTTCCTCAAGACAAAGTGGTACCTGCGGGCTCAGACGTAACGTTCTGTTTTGTGACTCAAGAAGAAGTGTCATCAGCACAGATCAGCTACTCAAAGTATCCCCTTATTCATCTCGATGGGGAAAATGTGGCAATCAAGGTCCATAACATTTCTGTTTCTATAAGTAGTGGAACAAATGTGGTTTTCATGACAAACAAAGACATGTATGGAACAGTCATCTTTGCAGGATGTAAGTATAAAATATATATTTTTAAAACTGTTTCTATTAACCAGTTTTTGCCCTTTGAGAGCCTCAATGCTTTTTGGGGGGGTCTGGGGGTGATTCTATTTCTTGTGTTTTTTTTTTTTTTATTCTTTAATATAAATGATATAAAAGGCAGCATAATTTTTACTTGTTTACAGGTGAGATCTAAGCTTGTTTTCTACATACGGGTATGTATCTTGTAGGCTTTATAATAAGAATTTTATTTTAAATTCTCAGTTTAACAGGTTCGCTGAGTCAAGAGAAGTTAGTATATAGTATTTCTGAATCCTTTGTTTAAGAATTATTATCATATAAGTTAATTCCCCACCTTATCATAGCATACCTTTTGAAAATAAGCACCCGAGTGAAAGAAACTGTAATGATTTTACGCAAACTCTTTCAGTAGCATGGTATTTGTTTCTCCCGCTTTAAGAAGAGCATATGTGAGAAGAGGGCATTTGGAGACACGGGTGAGAAGACGTCCTCCCTATTGTGTTGTGTGTCCTGTGTCCCAGAGTGCAGGGGCACCTCTCTATTCGTGTGCTCACTCCTGCAGATCTACACTCCAAGGCAGTCCAGAAGTCGCCGTGGGGTGGCCAGATCTATATGGGTTGTGTTGAACGTACACAAATAAGGTTGTTATGAGTTCTCGGTCCCCTCCCCTGCGGTCACTCTGGGCTGGTGCAGAGATAGCTCTGTCTCCTGCAGGGATTCTGCTCCCCGCCCCCCCATTCTCCATTCAAAGAGTCTCTGTGTGGTCTAAGGGTCTCCTGAAATGAAGTGTGTGAAATGTAGTGAGTGGGTTCCGATTGCTTTGTGATTTTCTTACGCTTTTATAAAAAAAACTAGAGGTCCAGTACATGAAATTTGTGCACTGGTAGGGTCCCTAGGCCTGGCCAGCGGTCAGGGCTGATCTGTGGGGCAATCGGCAGGGCGATTGGGGGGCCCCCACGGGAACACGCCTTGGCTGGCCTGGGTCCTGTGGGCTGGGGGCAACTCCTGCGTTGAGTGTCTGCCCCCCTGGTGGTCAGTGTGCATCATAGCGACTGGTCGTTCACTGTTCGGTCGACTTGCATATTAGGCTTTTATTATATAGGATAGATTTCACAGAGGAAGGGGAGGGAAAGAGAATATTGATAGGCTGCCTCCTGCACACCCCACACTGGTGAATCGAGCCTGCAATCCAGGCATGTGTCTTGATTGGGAATTGAACCTTGACCTCCTGGATCATAGGTCAGTGCTCAACCACTGAGCCACACCTGCCGGCCTCTTACGCTTCTTTCTGATTCTCGGCTGTGCTCCAGGGCAGCGGCCCTCCGTCTCTGTCTCACTTCCATAGACACTTAGGATGAGTTACCTTCAGTTGCTGATCCACTTCCAAGGGAAGAACCAGGATTAGGTGCACTTCTCAGCTTGTCGGCCGTAACCTGACTCTCTTTTGGCCTCCCCAGTAATGCACTGGAATTCAAGTGAGGGTGAGGTTATGTTCAAATTTAAGTTTCAGAAAATTAGATTTTCTTTCCTGATGGTATTTTAGGCTATGACGTGCAGTCTAAGTTGAGAAGCAGTGGTATACGGAGGGAAGCTGCCCAGTAGCTGATACCAAAAGTGAGATATCCACTTACAAGCATGAAAGAAAAAAATTAAAACTTAAAGGATGAGAATATTCACAGGTGTTATTATTTTAGTGTTCTAATCTTTTATCAGAGTTCTAGAACAGACCCATTAATTTCCTAACTTAACCTTCACTTGTAACGTCTGTCGGTGGAACTATCACTCTCTATTTGTGAACTCAGAGGCAGCTGTAGACTTTCCCTCTGAAGGGAGCTTTTTAGAAACTTACAACCAGGGCAGTTTATGGTGTAAGGAAGGGATCGAGTTTTATTTGTTTTCTTTCCCCTATGGGGATCCTGTTAACCCACAATTTATTGAAAAGACTGAAAAGAAGTTTAGAATCAGCTTGTCAGCTTCCCCCTCTCCACACACATTCGTAATAAAAACCGGCCAATATTTTGATTTGGATTACATGAAATCTATCAATTTAGGAAAATTTTCTTACGGTATTGAGTCATTCAACCCAAGACCCTGGTATAGCCCTCCGTTTAGTTAGGTCTTCTTTAATTTATCTTAGTGGTAAGAGGCCTTGTATATCTTTTAGTAAATTTACTCCTACGTTTATGCCAATCAAAAATTGCTTTTTTTTCTTCTCAAGTTTATTCTTGTAATTGAAAATAAATTTATCATTTCACAGACAGGAAAATTGTTATTTACCAATACATGTCAGTGTTCACGTATGAGCTAATTTAGTCATAAGCAAAACAGATCTTCTGTGAACAGTATTTGTTCAGTAATCATTCAGATGAGTCATTTTTATCGCTGGAGCTACTTCAGCATTAAATATTGACATAAGTGTTAATCTTTCATCACACTTAAGATATCTTAAAGTAATACACTGTGACATAGGATTGGGGCATGTAAATATATCACATGTCAAATTTAATATGTTCTCATTTGAAAATATTTTCATAAAAATGGCTTTGATTTTTAAATTGTTATGTGCTGGTACATAGAGATACAATTGATTTATACCTAGTTTGCCTAGCTTCAGTTGATTCTTTTGTAAGTTAATTTCTTTGAAAGGAAAAGAAAAGCCATACATTAACTTGTAAATACTGCCCTCTCATATTTTTTCTCTTTCTCACTTGGCTTCCACTTCTTTCTACTTTGCACCTGTTATTTGAAGTATTTCAACTTAATATCTCTGCCAGATACTAAAATAATAAGCGTTTAAAATATACTAAAAATTTGCTGTCATTTTAATAAAGTGACTGAAAGTTTGGCCTTAGATTTAAAACAATTTTCAAACCAAATATGTCAGTATTAGTTTCATTATCAGATTGTTAGACTTGGATATAAATACTCATCACTCCTCTTGGTATTACCTAAAACATCACTGTAGGACATTATTCTTTTTTTTTTTTTTTTTTTTTAATATATTAATTTTTTTACAGAGAGGAAGAGAGAGGGATAGAGAGTTAGAAACATCATGAGAGAGAAACATCGATCAGCTGCCTGCACACCCCCTACTGGGGATGTGCCCGCAACCAAGGTTGCCCTTGACCGGAATCGAACCTGGGACCCTTGAGTCCGCAGGCCGACGCTCTATCACTGAGCCAAACCGGTTTCGGCATGTAGGACATTATTCTTATCTCTGGAGCAGGTACATGAAATTTGCTAAGACTTGGTTCATAAACTAAGAACTGTTTTAAACATTTAGTTGTTTTAAAATAAGATCATTTTACATAATTTTTCAACAAGTACATAATTGTTTTTTTACCTTCAGTGGCAGATAGTTTGGATAAAGTTTTGGGACACCCTATGTTTTCGTTTAAACATCACAGAAATATCATTTTCTATAATCATTATCAGACTGCAGAATTTTCCCTTATCACTTTAAAAGTCTCAGACACACTCAACAAAACACCTTTTTCTTTTTTCTGGTCCTTCCTGAACAAAGCCAGAGAGAATAGTTTCCATAAAGAATGAAAATGCCGGAAGAGCAATATTCACTTTCAATATAGCGCAGGCGTCCTCAAACTACGGCCCGCGGGCCACATGCGGGTGTGTGCAGTGTGCATAGGAATTTGTTCATAGTTTTTTTTAAACTATAGTCCGGCCCTCCAACCGTCTGAGGGACAGTGAACTAGCCGCCTGTTTAAGAAGATTGAGGACCCCTGATGAGATGCAGAATTTTACTGAGAGTTACTTTGTAAATAATAGTCCTTGGGACTTATTTAAGAACTAAAAACTTGTAACATGACTTATGTTGACTTTTAATATGACTTGGTACTTCTTTTCAAGCCATATATATGGTGATCAGTAATAATATGTTTAACCTGTAGATTTTTCTGACTTAACTTATTGGACACACTTCCTTTGAGAGATTTTATAGACTCAAATAGTATTTAAGAAGGGAAATGATAGTTGCTCTCTTCGAGTTGCTATTGGGAGATTTTCAAATGAGCTAATAGTCACTCTTCAGTATAATTTAATCTGTCATTTCTTTTTTTTTAAATATATTTTTATTGATTTTTTACAGAGAGGAAGGGAGAGGGATAGAGAGTTAGAAACATCGATGAGAGAGAAACATTGATCAGCTGCCTCCTGCACACCTCCTACTGGGGATGTGCCCACAACCAAGGTACACGTCCTTGACCGGAATCGAACCTGGGACCATTCAGTCCACAGGCCAACACTCTATCCACTGAGCCAAACTGGTTAGGGCTAATCTGTCATTTCTTATGTAATATGAACTCCGAACAAACATGCTATGGAAAGAACAGTAATTCCTGCATCGTTCAAAAAGTAAAATATAAACAGTACATTATCTCATTTTAAAGAAATGGTACAAAATATAATTAACATATATGAAACAGAACATTTTCAGGGAGCGTATATGTAAAAATAAGTATTTTTTTTTCTTTTTCCTTTTAGATCCACCTGATATTCCTCAAAAGCTGAACTGTGAGACTTACGATTTGAAAGAGATTGTCTGTACGTGGGATCCAGGAAGGCCGACGGCTTTGGTGGGCCCTCGCAGTACAGGTTACACTTTGTTTGAAAGGTACGCGTCAGCAGGAAAAGACGCCAGACTTCAGTAGCACCGGGTCCATTAGAAGGATGTCACATGACACAGCGAAATGCTCTATCTGTTTTACATTACGAGCAAGATAGAAAACCAGAGACGTAGTGTAAAATGGGATATACTGCAGCTCAATGCGTGCAGGCTGGACTGGTCTCCTTTTTCACACAGCCCGGAAGGAAGAAGCCTCAAATGCGAGCAGAGACTGTTTTCTCGGTAGCGGGCTTACGGCTGATTATTTTCTTCTTTTTACTGTATCGTATACACTTTCTTCTCTGAGGATGTAGTACATCTATAATTAGAAATAGAAATACTTTGAAAACATTAATTACTAGAAATTGACCCATTCATTTTTTTCCTGCACCATTTATCTTTTGCCATTTTGGTATTTAAAAAAAAATTTTTTTATTGATTGATTTTAGAGAGTGGGGGGGTGGAGAAAGAGAGAAACAGTTGGTTTTATTGTTCCACTTATTTATGCATTCATTGGTTGATCTTGTATGTGCCCTAACTGGAGATTGAACCAGCAACCTTGGGGTATCGGGATGACGCTTCAACCAACTGAGCTACCCAGCCAGGTCTTGATATAATTTTAATATTTCTTATTCCTCTCTTAATTTTCAGTTTTTCTGGAGAATCTGTTGCATTTAAAAGAGTTGTAGCACCCATAAATGAAAGCTATCAGTTATTCTTTCAAGTGCTTCCAAACCAAGAAATGTATAATTTTACTTTGAATGCTCTCAATCCTCTGGGTCAATCAGAAGCAACGATTTTCATCAACGTGACTGAGAAAGGTGAGCTGCTACACAAACCAGTGTTTTATAGTAACTTTAGAAGTGGCAAAATGTCTTGAGATTAATGAAAAGTCCGTCTAGGGATTACTTTTTACTGATTATTTTCTGTATAATTACTTAGTATTAATCTTGTAAAGGTCATTTTAAAATGTGTAATTTCAAGTTTCATCGTTTTATTGAATCCAGGTAAAATTTTGAATGTCATTTCATTTGCATAGAAACTGTCAGTGGCTTTATCTAATAGTTTTTGATTTCTGAAAAAAAAAAAATTTGCCCAGTTTTTAAAGATTTTTTGTTTTGAAATAATGGTAGGTGGTTGCAAAAAAAATAATAAATTAGAGCCCTGTGACCCCTTCTCCTGGCTTTCCCGGGGGTAGCACCTGATGTTACTGTAGCACAATATCCAAACGAGGCACCTGACCTCGGAACAATACTGCGAACCACACTGCCAACCTTGCCCAGGCCCCGTTTTCACCAGTTTTTATATGCATCCCATTATGTGTGTGTGTGTTTTGTGTACATGTATGTATGTAGGTCCATGTGATCGGATTTATGTTTAGATTCACAGAACCGACACATTCAAGACTGCTGTCCCCACGAAGGCACTTCTCATGCTGTCCCTTTAACACCGCCCCCATCCCCCCGACACACTTTCACATCCCTGTCCCTGGGGGTCCCCTCAGCAGCCGATCTGTTCTTCATCTCTATTGAGTTGTCATTTGGAGAGTTTTATATGAGTGGAATCAGTGTTATATGAGTGCCGTGTATAACCTGTGGAGGTTGGCGTTTATACTAAGGGTAAAATTTTGAGGTCCATCCAAGGTGTTGCCTGGATCAGTGAATAGCTCACTCCTTTTCACTGCTGATGACTTCTTAATTTTTTGCCAATCCCATGAATCTGTAGCTTAAAATAGAGATAAAATATGGCCCAGCACTTTGGCCTTCATTCCCTTGGTCATTCCATGTGCACCAGCCACGCGGGGCTCTGTAGCACAGAGATGGGCAGAGGCGGAGAAGGGCTCAAACCCGACGCCCTCTGGTACGGCCTGGCAGGTGATGGGCAGTGGTCCTGCTGCCTGGTTTGTTACACGTAAATCACCTTCATCAATTATTTCCTCCCATCATCTTTCTTATTTCCTTATTTTACTTAAGGACATGATGGCTACGTTTTGCCATTTCAATCTTATTCACTACATGATTCTTCCCCACCCTCAGACTGATGTGTGCGTTATCCCCAGCGTAGCACGCACGCTGCTCTGCTGTGCCAAGACCCCGACCTGAAATGCTTTCCTGCGCTCGTTTTGCCAGCTTTAGTCTGATTCTTCTTTCCAGGCTCATCCCCAGTCCCATCTTCCCTATAGGATTCCCCTTACCATGTTTATGTCTAGACTAGAGGCCCGGTGCACAAAATTCGTGTACGGGGGAGTAGGGGGTCCCCTCAGCCCAGCTTGCACCCGCTGCAATCCGGGACCCCTGGGGGGATGTCTGACTGCCGGTTTAGGCCCCCCCTGCCAGCCTGGTCACCCCTTACTGCCCCCCCTGCCGGCCTGGTCACTCCTCACTGCCCCCCCCCCCGCCATCCTGGTTGCCCCCAACTGCCCCCCACCCCCCACGGGCCTGGTTGCCCCACACAGCCTGCTGTTCAGTCGTTTGGTTGCCACTCACTGACCCCCCTGCCAGCCTGGTTGCCCCCAACTGCCCCCCCCCCCTCGGGCCTGGTCGCCCTACGCAGCCTGCTGCTCAGTCGTTTGGTCGCCCCTCACTGACCCCCCTGCCAGCCTAGTCGCCCCACACAACCTGTTCGGTCGTTCGTTCGGTTGCTACGGTCACTTAGGCTTTTATATATAGAGATTCCTGTGGTGCTTAATCTGTGTGCCCCACATTTAGAACTTAGCATCTATACTCTTGCTCATTTTCTTTCTTTTGGTTTGTCACACCCCCCCCCCCCAAGTAAGTCAGGGGTTCCTTGCAGGTAGAGACTAAGCTCTGACCACCTTTTAGTATTCCTGACACCAGTTCAGGAACCTGAGCGAGGTCGGTTCCTAAAAAATGTTGGCACATTGTCGGCAGTGAAGCGAGGTTTGCGTTATTTCACAAACACTGAGCAGAATATTGTTGTTCAGCACTAACAATACCTCTCTTGGTCTTTATTTCCCTTGATTCTCATTTGTCATATTAGAAAATAGCTGTTAAAGTAATGAATCTTTAAAAATTATATTCACAGTTTCCCCCCATACTCCTACTTCAATCAGAGTGAAGGATATTAATTCAACAGCTGTTACGCTTTCCTGGCACTTACCAGGCAGCTTTGCAAAGATTAAACTGTTATGTCAAGTTGAAATTAACAAAGCTAATTCAGTACGGGAATTGGTGAGTAAGACTCTCCTGCAAACTTCCTTAGAGGTTATGATTGATAAAATACTTAGTTTTCAAAAATAACCAAGTAAATTTATATGCATAAGCTCTGATTATTGATTACAGAGATTTAGTAAGAACCACGATATTACGTATGAGTGTAATGACAGCATTGTATGTGGCACTTGGGAACAACTATAATACTGGCTACTACGGAGCATAACTTTGACTTCTCCTCAGATGGTTTCCGGGTCTAGTGTAACACCTGGCATGTAGCTGGTGCTCAACAAATTTGTGAATTAGCGAGTGGCTTCTGCTGTAACCTTGAGCATCGGATAATGGACTAATTGGCACCCGAGAGAAGATGTGATTTTAAAACCGCTGAGTGCAGCTGCAGGAGCAAGTTATAATTGGTTATTATAAGTCAAAACATGACTTCTTAATACATTTTAAATACCTGGGTTGACTTTTATATGGCACCATCTTGTAATTGGTGGTACATCCAAAATAAATGATTCCGTACTTAAAAATTCATTTGGAAACTTACTGATGGTTTCTAGACTGTCTTCAGTTGCACTGCAAGCTGGAACTCTGAAAGCTCCTTTGGAGTGAGTAACCGGGGGATCCCAGGCCTCCCCGGGGTGTGCAAATCCTCAGATTTGTTTTGGCTGGCTTCCTTTTAATTTTATTTCCTTTAAATATTTGTTGGATAGTCTGCACGTTGAGCACCAGACGAGAGGTGCTAAGAGCCACATTGGAAAGCGGGGCTAAGCTGAGCGTGCTTCCAGGAAGCTTCCAAACACCACCTGAGTGACACCTGCAGCCCTCAAGGTCACCTTAGATCGCCCAAGGACATTAAGGTTTACTGCATCACCACTAGCCGTCGATTTGCCAAACTTATATGCCCCCTCTCCGCGTAATTTAGCCGGCCATTATTCATTAGATTCAGTGTTTGGATAAAAGACACCTCTGTTTTGTTTATTGCTATTGCAGAGCTTAATTTCACTGATTTGGCATTTATCTATGAATTACCATATGATAGGGGATGATCTTAGGCAAACTCACGTGGCTGTTCGGTCAATAGGTTACAAATTTGGGAGGCTTTCTTATTTTTAAAAAGTATGTGTATATATATATGTATTCATACACATGTGATATTTCATGTGCACATATTGTTTGTTTTCTAACAGCGGAATGTCACAATCAGAGGAGTAGACAATTCAAATTACCTCATCGCTGTGGACAAGTTAAGTCCGTACACTGTGTATGCTTTTCGGATTCGTTGTTCCAGTGAAACTTTCTGGAAATGGAGCAAATGGAGCAGTGAAAAACAATATTTAACCACAGAAGCCAGTAAGTGAACAGAATGATTTATGGTTAATTATTACTATGGATCCTGACATGCTACGACTGTCTTTAGAGAAAAATGTCACCAAAGTGACTGAAAACAGGAGAGTGGGTAGACAAATTGTGTACTTACATAACGCCTGCTGGTAAAACATTATACAGACATTTTGAATGATGGCTTCTAAGGTTTCCTGATGCTATGGGAAATGCTGGGCATGTGCCGTGTGCAAGGACGAGGCCACCCTCCCTGCAAGTCATGTCTGTGTTAAAGTGATGAGTAGGAGACCACACTTGGAACCGTGGGGATATCGTGGCGAGATTTTTCTCACACGCTTTCCTCCTTTTCATGATCTAGATTGCCTTTCTTAGTAAAAACAAGTGTTAATGGAGGGAATTTGTTGGAATTTTTGTTTCTGACCTAGGCCTGAGAAATGGCTGGGGCTAAGGTCTCAAGCTTCAGTTTCCACGGTTACACCTAGAGCAAACTAGCTATGCAGTCAGGTAACTGGTTTTCTGACTACAATCCCCAAAGACAGAATAAGATTCAACCCCTGAACCCCAGTTGCCGGCTTTAAAACAGAAAGTAGAAATAGGTGTGGTTTTCAGGAATCATTCATCAAAAGACAGCACATTCTTTATTTGCATTATATGACAGAGGGGATATAAAACTCCTCCTCCCAAACTGAACAAACAGTACAACAAAGAGTGATGGTTGTTCATCGGATGTTGTGTCTCCACATGAAGACCGAGAGAGGAGAGGGGCTTTGCAGTGTGTGTAAGAGTTACTTGGATCGTCAGAAATGAATCCTGTGCATGAGTCCAGAGAATCCATTGCTATGTGACCAGTTAGCCACAACTCTGTGCTTTAACGCAGCAAACATTTCCTGCCTCTCAGTGAGTGTCCCGGTCAGCGACTCAGGAGCAGCTTAGCTGAGAATCTCTCCTGAGTCCACGCACCCTGTGGGGGCGGCCTCGGGCCTGATTGGGGCCAGAGGGTCTGCTTACCAGCGGTTCTCTCCCAGGGCCGCGGGCAGGAGCCTCCGTGCCTCCCACAGGGCTGCCCTGGACTTAGCGATCCCAGAGAGAACAAGGCCGCCTCCACAACCTCCGTGTGGCCTGGCCTCAGAAGGGACATACCCTCACGTCTGCCCTTCCCTGTTGGTCACACAAGCCGACCCTGATACGGTGTAGGAGGGGCCCACAAGGGCAGGAACGGGACCCACAGGCGTTTGCCTTCCGTTGATGGGCTGTTGCAGGTGGAAGGGAAGGAGCATTTTGTTTTGTTTATGCTTCATTGAGGGGAAGCCATTCATCCATTCATCGCATGACAAATACCTGTTGCATACCCCCCACGTGTCAGGAATTGTTCTGGTCTCCAGGGACAGAGCAGCAATAGAACAGCAATCTCTGCTGGTGGAATGCAGAGGATAGAGGATTTGAAATCATTATTTGTATTATATATCAGTATGCCGGGTGGTAGTGAGTGCCACAGAGAAAAATGAAAACCTAGGAAGGGGGCCGGGGAATGCAGACGGGGTGGGGGAGGGGAGTTGCACTCTTAAATAGGGTGGCTGGGCAGGACCTCGGGAACAAGGTGACCCTGGGTGAGGGAGCCAGCCGGGTGGTTTCTCAGGGGAAGGGAGTTCGGACAGAGGAAGGGAGGGCGAGAAAGTCAGGGAGCCCGGGCAGGCGTCCTCCGCAGGTCTGAGGAGCAGCCAGGAAGCCAGTGTGTGGCCACGGCCTACATAGGGGGACCCTACCCGGCTCTTACAGCCTTGATGGGGCTGTTACCATGCTAAGGGGCCGGGTGTTTTGCAGGCGTTGAGAGCGTTTCCTTCTTCATTTTCTAAGTGGAAGCCACTGAGTGCTTCCCATTCTTTTTTTTTTTTAATTTATTTATTAAGTAATTACATACCTGTCCTCATCCCCCCATTATCCCCCCATCCTCCCCACTCATGCCCTCACCCCCCTGTTGTCTCTGTCCCTTGTTTAGGCTTATAGGCATGCATACAAGTCCTTTGGTTGATCTCTCCCTCTTACCTCCACCCTCCCCTACCTTCCCTCTGAGGTTTGACGGTCTGATCGATGTTTCTCTGTCCCTGGATCTGTTTTTGTTCATCAGTTTGTGGTGTTCGTTATATTCCACAAATGAGTGAGATCATGTGATATTTATCTTTCTCTGACTGGCTTATCTCTTACTGAGAATTCCAAAAGCCTAGAAACAAATTGCAAGCACCACCATCTCAATCACGGACATCAACTGACGTAGCAGCACCCTCACATACTAACTTTCCCACCTCTTTCCTAGTTCCTTCAAAGGGACCGGACACTTGGAGGGAGTGGCGCTCTGACGGGAAGAATTTAATAATATATTGGAAGGTAACTATCTCATGTTTCCTTGAATATTTATGTGACTTGGTTATGGTAAACTACCTGACTTCCACAGGGTCCTGGGGCATCGGGGAGCCAGGATTCCTCAGACCTGCCAAACTGCTGAGAAAGTACCCGGGCTCCTAGCTCCCCAATTCCTCCTCGCTGCTGCACCCCCGCCACTTTAGTGAGGGTCTCAGATCTCAGTGTTCTGTGCTGTGACTTGACGAGGCCTGTAAAAGGCCTGAGGGTTTCATGGATTCAGTCCCTCTCACGTTAGTCAGAAACAAAGCCAAATGCGACAAGGTCGAGTCCTGACTATTTGTGTTGCCTTTTTTTTTTTCTTTGATGAGTAGGAAACCAATTTTTAAAATAGAATTTATATGTAATTTGTTTCCCTTAAATAAATGATACCATAATAATGACAGCTAAACTAGTTTTGTAAAATTTTAGATAAAATACGAATTGCATTATATTTTACTGTTTTTCCCTTCTAGTGGAATGAACATTTCTGTTGCTATAGTTTTTATCTGATTTATGAACATTAAAAACACCAACAGTTGTTTTCTACATCAGGTTTCATAATCGGATTCCTTTAAGTAGTGAATTTTGTTGTGGAAAGGAAAACAAGATTATTTTTGCAAAACTTTGACATCACTACGGCTTTGAGGGGTGAGGCCTGAGCGTAGAAGTCCCATTGCTCAGAGGTCGTCTGGATGGGACTTGCGTCCCCTTAGCCACCCGCGGCGGCCTGTTAGGTCTCACAGTAATGGTAGTGTTTGCCCAAGTTACTCCAGTGTGGGGGATGTTCGGAATATTGTTCAAACCAGATGACTGTTTAACCGAGGATTAAAAATGTTGAAGTGATTCAGACTAACTGCAGCCACGAGGTTAATTGTTCTGCCATATTTGGGTAGAAATTACGTTGTTTGGGACATGTTGAGGTTTGTAAACATGTGTCACTGGGATGTCCGAGGCGAGCCCAGTGGGCGATGGTTTGAAGTAAGGCTCTGAGCTCAAAGAGATGGGAGCTGGAGACAAAGCCTTGTGGCATGCGGGGGGCAGGGGATAGAAAAATAACACAGTAGTTAATAAGCAACAGTACAAGAATTAAACTGTGTTGCCCAACCCCGTATAAGTGGGATCCCTGGGGAGGTATGCAGGTGGGAAGGGGTGGGGTGGGACCCGGGGAGGTGGCAGCGTATACAGCCCAGCAAAGCAGGCGGGGCCAGCGGAGGAGACAGAAGGCCCGAGGGCTAGGTGGCCAGAAGGAAACAATGCACAATTTCTGTAATGAGCATGTGCCCCCTTAAAATGAGAAAACAGTGCATGTTTTAAAAAGCTGTGATGCCATACTTGTTAATGTTTTGCTTTTATATAGAGCAGTGCTTCTTGGAACTTTGTGGTTGGCTTCTGAAAAATGTGAGGTTAAATAGCTTTTTAAAATATCTACACTAATAAAAGAGAAAGATGCAAATTGACCGTACCTTCGCAACACCCACCAGCCAATCAGGAGTGAGTGTGCAAATTAACCCAACAAATATGGGTTAATTTGCATATGCAGGCGCTGAGCGGCCGGGGGGCAGTCTGCACTGCCCAGCTGCTCCGAGCCTCCAGGCTGCGTGGGAAGGTGGAAAGGCGACTCCGGGCTGGAGCGAAGGCGGTGCCAGCAGCCAGGGGAAGGAAGGCCCATTCTTGCATGAATCTTCGTGCATTGGGCCTCTAGTATTTTTATTGATTTCAGAGAGGAGGGGAGTGGGAGAGAGAGAAACATCAGTGATGAGAGAGAATCATCGATCGGCTGCCTCCTGCATGCCCCCTACTGGGGGTTGAGCCCGCAGCCCAGACATGTGCCCTGACCAAGAATTGAATTGTGACCTCCTGGTTCATAGGTCCACACTCAACCCCTGAGCCACACTGGCCGGGCTAAATATTGTTTTTCGTGTACTCAGTTCTTACAGTTTTGTGTGCTCGTATTGCTCACAGCACTCGTCATTCTCCTTGTCTCACCTTCCTGGTTTGCCCAGGTCTTCGTGGATTTTATACTGTTTGTGACAGCATCCCCTTTTCTGACGTTATCTTGTCGTGATAGTGTAGTGTTCAGGTTGGGCTCGATGGTCTATTTTGCAGGGCTTTGTCATAAATTGCTTTCTGTTTTCCATAGCCTTTACCCATGAATGAAGCTAACGGGAAAATCCTCTTCTATAACGTATCCTGTTCGTCAGAGGAGAAAACACAGTCCCTCTCTGAGATCCCTGATCCTCAGCACAAGGCAGAAATGCAACTGGACAAACATGACTACATCATCAGTGTGGTGGCAAAAAACTCCGTGGGCTCCTCGCCGCCTTCCAGAATAGCCAGCATGGAGATTCCAAACGGTGAGTGCGTAGGGAACGCAGTGCCTGAGAGGGGGAACGGGAGTGAAGTTTCTGGAAGGGGCGGCTTGCTCCCGTCCTGCTGCTGGTATACAAGGAGGGACAGGCCGGAATACTGCTCACTGAGACCTCAGTCGTGAGTCTCACCTTGACGCATCTGCGGCTGGACAGAGAACTCCGCTGCCTGTTACTCTAACGCATCATGTTGGAGGGTGGCAGTCGTGGGTGTTACTCTTGGGAAGAAGGCTGTAACAGTTTATTCAGACACCGTTTTTATCTACCTCCCCAACACCACGGGAGTTGACTGTATGTCAGCTAGGCTGTTTCCTGTCGGGCAGGAAAAGGTACTCAGTGTAAATATGTTTTTATTGTTTTCAGAGAGAGAGGAAGGGAGAGGGAGAGAGGGAACCATCGATGAGAAACATCAGTCGGCTGCCTCCTGCACGCCCCCGCCTGGGGACTGTGCCTGAAACCCGGGCAGGTCGAACCCTCTTGGTGCATGGGCCAAAGCTCAACCACTGAGCCACACCAGCCAAGCAAAAGATACTCAGTTTAAATGGCAGCTTTGTTGATAAGACATTCTTTTAATAGGGAATCCCTTATTGATAAGTTCTTCTTAAAGTCTATATCAGACCTTCAGTATAAACTAATAAAAAAAGTTGGTGTAATTTTTAAATTGCTTAATGCCTTCCTTTAAGTTTTATGGGTTAGCAGTGAGTGGGCCATTCCTCCTCGGCCACCTCGGCAGCTGCCTGAGTGGGAAGCTCACATACCACGTCACCTCTGCTTCGGATCAGCCCCTCTTCTGAGTTACCCCACCCCCTGCTGTTCGGTCCCAACGTGGGGCACCTTTCTCTGACAGATTGGTCCAGGCAGGGCCCTCTAAGTATATTTTCCATTCTGGCTCAAGGCAGTCTTATCACTTGTTCCCGAACTGGTTCTGTGTTTGAGTGGATTGTCGGGGAATCAGAAGGAGGGAGAGGGGAGCAAAGCACATTTCAGAAACACAAAACACCCACCAGGCCCAGTGTCAGTGCACACCTGGCTCCACACCCACCAGGCCCAGTGTAAGTGCAACTGGCTGTCCACACCCACCAGGCCCAGTGTCAGTACACACCTGGCTCCACAACCACCAGCTCCAGTGTCAGTGCACACCTGGCTATCGACACCCACCCGGCCCAGTGTCAGTGCACACCTGGCTGTCCACACCCACCAGGCCCAGTATCAATGCACACCTGGCTCCACACCCACCAGGCCAGTGTCGGTGCACACCTGGCTGTCCACACCCACCCAACCCAGTGTCAGTGCATCTGGCTCCGCACCCACCAGGCCCAGTGCCAGTGCACACCTGGCTGTCCACACCCACCAGGCCCAGTGTCAGTGCACACCTGGCTGTCCACACCCACCAGGCCCAGTGTAAGTGCAACTGGCTATCCACACCCACCCGGCCCAGTATCAATGCACACCTGGCTCCACACCCACCCGGCCCAGTATCAATGCACACCTGGCTGTCCACACCCACCAGGCCCAGTATCAATGCACACCTGGCTCCACACCCACCAGGCCAGTGTCGGTGCACACCTGGCTGTCCACACCCACCCAGCCCAGTGTCAGTGCATCTGGCTCCGCACCCACCAGGCTCAGTGTCAGTGCATCTGGCTCCGCACCCACCAGGCCCAGTGTCAGTGAACACCTGGCTGTCGACACCCACCAGGCCCAGTGTCAGTGCACACCTGGTTGTGCACACCCACCAGGCCCAGTGTAAGTGCAACTGGCTCCGCACCCACCAGGCCCAGTGTCAGTGCACACCTGGCTGTCGACACCCACCAGGCCCAGTGTCAGTGCACACCTGGTTGTGCACACCTGGCTGTCCATACCGCCCTTGCCCCAGAGAGGGTGGCGGCAGAAAAGAGAGAGAAAGAGAGAGAGAGAGATGTGTGAACAGTCCCGAAGCAGATGACCACTGACTTTTGTTGTCTGTGTTCTCTAGTGGTTGCTTCATGAATGAAAATTTTGATCAAAAAATCTTTGGCCTTTTACTAAACCCTTATGCATACGTCAGTCATAGAAATTACAGCCATCCCTCAGTACGCGTGGGGATTGGTTCCAGGAAACCCAAACCCACGGGTTCTCACGATTCTCATGGGGAATGGCTAGAACAGTGCGTACAGGTGGCCTGCGCCTCCTCGGATTCCCAGCCGCTGATGCAGATCACTGCCTTCCTGGGTCATTTCAAAGAGAGCTATGGGACTAAGACCAGGAGCTCTTAACGTTGTGGCCTAAAATTGAAGTTCTCCGTAGGCTGTGATGGATACTCAGTAGCGCTATTTTGTCCTGAGGAGATAAAAGATTAAGCTACTCATGTCAATGATTGGTGATGTGGGAAAATAAATACGTTTTCCAAACTTAAAAAAAGAAAGTACTGCCTTCACCCTTGATTGAATCAGCAGATGTAAAACCCGCAGACACAGAGGGCCGACTGTGCTTCTTTCTCCTGTGACTGTGGACAAGGTGTCCCTCTCCCTCTTGGCCACGCTGTCCCAACCCACGCTAGTTTCTCACCCCCCACTTTGGGCCTCCCTTATCACCAGGCCCAGGTCCGACACAGCCTCACGCGGGCCCCCTTCCCACTAGCCTCTGCACCTCACCCTTCCGTCTCCCACGGGCCCTGTTTAGGTTTCTGCCCCACTGTGCCCACACCCCCCACTGTTTCTGCCCCACTGTGCCCACACATAGGTTTCTGCCCCACTGTGCCCACATCCCATCCCATTCCATCCCATCCCATCGCAGCAGATTCCTCCTCTCCCTGCCGAGAACCCCTGCAGTCCCTGTGGGGGGCGGGGGAGTCTTCCAGGAACGAAGGGACAGGCTGGTGCGGCCACACCTGCCTCCGGCTACTGCGCTCCCGCTCCGGCTCTCTGTGCTCCGCCCGGGCTGGGGTTACAGGCTCGGCCCCCGCTGCCACGGAGCTTGCACCCAGGGGGGTGACAAGAAGAGGGCGCAGCCTAGACTGTCCACTCACGCCCTGCCCCACCGGCCTGCCGTCCCCTCCGGTGCCCTCACTGTGCCCTCTGCCCGAGCCTTCCCGGCCCTGGCCCGCCATCTTCGTGTCCTGGCCCCACTACCTCGCCACCTGATCCTACTGCCTTTTCATTCCTTTGTTTCAGCTGCTGAGTGCATCTGTATGCACAGGTGATTGCCATAGTTACAGCACAAATAGCAGAGCCCCCCTCCCACACTTACTCACGGTTTACCTCGCTGGAGCCCTGTTCTAAAATCTCTCTGCAGTGAAGGGCGTTTTCTAACTCGTGCCCATTTTCATGAGGTCTGCCTTACGTCATTATTCGTAACGCCAGCAAAACGTCCTCCTTTCTCGTTGAAGATGATCTCAAAGTAGAGCAGACAGTCGGAATGGGGAACGGGATCCTCCTCACGTGGAACTACGACCCCAACATGACCTGCGACTACGTCATTAAGTGGTGCAACGCGTCCCAGCCGCAGCCCTGCCTCATGGACTGGAAGAAGGTCCCCGCAGACAGCACCGAGGCCGTGATCCAGTCGGGTGCGTGCTCAGAGGGCTCCCCGGGGGCGGGGTCAGGGAGCCGCCGGCGGGGCGGCTGGTGCGGTGCAGGGACCGGTCTCCCACCCCGCTGGGCAGGCGTGGGCTGGCCAGCTTTTCTGGAAGGTGCTTTGGGGCATGCGTGTGTGAAAGGGTTCAGATCCCTCGATGTAGGAATTACTTGTCTAGGAGTTTATGCTAAGAGATAGAGAGCAGCACAGATACACAGCTGAGCATGCTCACCACAGCACTGTCTATCGTCGTCAACGTTGAATACAGTGAGTAGGAGAAGGAGCCAGTCCTGGCACTTGTATGAAATGGAGAGTGGAGCAGCCCTGAAGCGTGTGTGGAAGGTTTAAGAACATGGGAGATGCTCACGGAGGAGGCTGCAGAACTAGGAGTGGCGCCGCATGCAGTGTCACTGCCTGTGTTCACCCGGGGCCCCGGTACCAGGGTCAGGGAGACCTGAGCACGAAGGCCCTGCACCCACTTGACCACTTTGCCTGACGTCCATCAAGGGCACTGGGCGTGGCAGCGGGCACAGTGGGCGGGGCCAGCTCCCTGATGGCCCCTGGTGAGCTGCCCTAGAGGCCCTGCAGCCTGGATTAGCCCCGGGGGCACTTGGGAACCTGCAGGCTGAGCCAGCCTTGCCCTTGAGAATGAGTACCCTCTTTCCACCCGCACTGTTCTGTTCTTCCGAGCAGCTGATCAGTGTTGTGTCTCTACCCACGGGCCTGGATCCTGCAGCCGGGGGTGGAGCCGTTCTTCCCCCAGGGCTGGCCCGCCCCTGCTCCTGTGGTTCGAGAGCAAGCAGTGCTGGCTGTTCTCGTTCCCTCTGTCCCTGTCAGATGGTGGGGATGAGACTCCTTGTTAGATGACCATGTATGTGTGGGGTCTGGTCACGTTCCGGGTCTGCTTGGAAGGCAGCCAAGCTGCTTCCGGTGCAGAATTGGCCAGGGCAGGGATGGTGGCCCCCGTTATCCTTTCTCCCTGCACCTCCCAGCACCTCCCAGCTGGCTGCACCCACCCCTTTGCTGGGCCTCCCCTCGCGTTTCTCCCACAGGCAGCTCCTGAGCCTCTCACACTGGTGTCGTGCGCTCTCCTCCATCGTCCTCACCTGGGCCTGGAGGGTTCTCGGGAGGGACTGGCAGGGGGAGAGGGGGGAAAGTGGGGTGGGGGATGTGGAGTGGCATGGAGAAGGCACCGCCTTAGATGCCGTATCTGGATGGAAGTCAGAGCTGACGCCTGTGGGGTGAGGAGGAGGGCCTTCCAGCCACGAGGCAGAGGAGCCGAGGCCCTACTGGGTGGAGAGAAGTTAGGTCACTTGCCCGAGGTCACCCAACTCGGATTCAGTCTGCCTTTGCCTGGTTTTAAGGAACAAAATCAAAGCCTTGATCACCATTTTTCCCCTCTTCAAGGTGATGTGTTATAATGCTGACGTGTTCATTACAATAAACGTGAATTTAATTTTTGTCAGTTTCCACTCTGAACATTTCCCAATTTTGAGAATGGACATATAACTTTTGTAATAAGAAAGCGTGTGTTGAAAATTTGCTTTGGCCATTTCAGAGAGAGCTGCTCTAAGGTTGATATTTCTAAAACAGATATTCATAGCCGTGTGTCCCTCCTGCAGATCAGTTTCGCCCCGGCGTGCGGTACCATTTCTTCCTGTACGGGTGCAGAAACCACGGCTATCAGCTGCTGCGCTCCGTAATTGGATATGTAGAAGAATTGGGTAAGTTACATGGATACGTTTTCTTAGAGGTCAAGGTAACGCGAATTGACAACAGTTGGATTCTAAACATAGATTAAATTGGGATGTTGAGTTCAAGAAGGGAAAAATAATGTGTGTGATACATTTAAAATTATTTAATGGTTACTTATTCTTACTTCGTTTAATTTTTGTATTTCACAAATTTATTGTCATTGAAAAATATCTTATTTCAAAAATACTTAATTTGTAGGTAACATAAATTTAAACAGCTGTTAACTTATGCCAGACCATCAATAAAGAGGGGAAAATGCAAATGGAATCCGTTTGAATAGCCACTTAGAGATTTTGTGTAGGTTGCTGCCCTAGATTGCAAGTTCTGCCTTTGCATGTTTGGTTGCTAGCTTCACAGCCAAAGTGTGTGTAGTAATATCTGTGATTAAATAGGAAATAAGCTTTTCATGTGAAGTGTAGCTCTTTTTTAAGAAATATATTTTTATTGATTTCAGAGAGGAAGAGAGAGGGAGAGAGAAACATCAGTGGTGAGAGAGAACCAGTGATCGGCTGCCTCCTGCAGGCCCCCTACTGGGGATCGAGCCCTCAACCTAGGCATGTGCCCTTGACAGGAATCGAACCCGGGACCCTCAGTCCACAGGCCGATGCTCTGTCCACTGAGCCAAGCTGGCTAGGGCTAGCTTAGCTCTTTTTGAGCCTAGAAACTCATTAACTGTTGATGTCTTACTCTGCGTTGGTGAACTCTCCCTCAGCTGTTGACCGTTTCCCTTTTCCAGCTCCAACCGTTGCACCAAATTTCACCGTGGAGGACACATCTGCGGATTCGATCCTGGTGAAGTGGGACGATATACCCGTGGAGGAGCTCAGAGGCTTCCTACGAGGCTACGTGTTTTACTTTGAAAAGGGAGAGAGAGACACCTCGAAGATGCGAGGTTTGGAATCAGGTAAGTTAATCACTCCAGTGACAGCAGTGCTTCCCAGAAGCTCTTCATTCACTACAAATAACGGAGGAAGGAATGCTGCTCCTTGCTTTAATGCTGGTTTCCAAAACTCCGAAAAACGGGGAAGTGAAAATGCAGTCAGGTTATGACTATGAGAATGTTAAGGTCAGAGCTACATGATAAATGAAGTGTGCAGTCTTTCAGAAATCATTCAGGGTATTTATTCGGAAGCCTTGGACTCTAAGCCCCATCTCTTACTAGTCTGGCTTGACCCATACCATAGCATCTTATGAAGGTTACTTAAAAAAACAAAAACAGTCTTCCTGGACTTATAATAATGGAGGAGGAAAACTCAGGAACCCAAAGGATAGCTTCGGCGCCTCCTTTGTTTTCTGACAAACAGCCGCCCTCACAGCCACGGCCAAAATGAACTGAGAAGCTTCATTGCCTCGACTGGGGACGAGTGTATCCATCAGATCTTAAAAATACAGCCAACCCCTGACACCTGTAAGTGCATGCCCAAAGAATTTAGAGAACTCAGAGCTCCCAGGTTTGCAACTACAGAAATACTGATGTAGGCTTCTGGCTTTTCCCTATGTTGTGTTTCTGGGGGAGTCAGATGTTCCTTACTCGCAGCCACATTACTCAAGCGTGTCATCTGATCAGTCCGAGGGCGTTCATTTTGCTTAGTGACCTCTCCCCGGAAAGAAGCCACTTTGATTATTCAGTGCTGGGCTGACAGGTAGAGAAGGGCATCCGCGTGGAGACGCCGACCAGCCTGCACCAAGTCCCTTCCCCAGAGCAGCTGCCTTAACTGCACCCTCCAGTCACTGAGCCTGCATTTCCTGAGCCTTCAGAGTGGCCTATGAAGGAGGGAACCCCTAAATACCAGATTCCACGGACATCAGAGTCTGCTGTAATTGTCCTCAAATGCTCAGAAATTTTACACTTGAGCCAGTTAAAATTCTAGCAGCTAGACTTCCAGTGCGACCTGGTGGATTGGTCAGTAAAATTAGAGTAAGACAGGAAAAAACACACACAACAAGAATGCATAAAGCCAGAGACAAAGAGAACTAGAGAGGTGGGAGTGCGCCAGGAAAGAGGATTTGGACATGGGGGCTTTGGGAGGGAGTGGTGGGATCCAGGGGGCAGTCAGCGTCACTGAGAAGTCATTGGATTCATCCGGAGGGGCCAGGATCAGAGCGAATGTCAGGATGGATCTGGGCTGGACATGGGGGGTGATGGAAAGTCTGCGTGAGGAGCAGCTAGAACCCAAGCCCTCCGCCAGCTTCATGTGGCTGATAGGAACGCCTCTGCCCTGCCTGACGACAAGAGGGATGTTTTTTGGAGAAACTGAACAAGAGCCTCCAGATGGGATGGGATGGGACAGAGGGGAGGAGACACCTTAGGAACGGCATGACCTTCCCACCCAGCTAACAGGACGCCTCCGGGCCTGTGTTCTCGGGCCCGGGATGAGAGGCGCTTCCTGTGGGAAAGGTAAGTGGGTCCTCGTGGAGGACATCACAGATGCTGACAGTTGGGTCGTCCCAGGGAGAGCCAGCTCATGCCCAACCAGGAGTCAGTGGGGCCCGCCCCCCCGGGAACCCACCCACGCGCAACGGGCCTTCGTGGGCCTTTTAGTGGCTCTGGAACGGGGGTCGCCGCCAGGGGTAACCGGGTGGCTGAGAAGCAGGAGCCAGAGGGAGCCAGAGGGAGCCAGAGGGAACGGGTTCCATGTGGGGCAGCAGTCATTTAGAGCAGAGCAAAGCTGTCTTGGGCCGCTGAGAGCTACTGTGCGCATTAGAACTGACACACTAACGGAAACATCAGAAGACAGGTCGGAACTCCCTCAGAATTAAGCTGGTCCCAGACTCTCAACAACGCACCAGATTCTAGAAGGCATCACTGCTGTGTCTTCAAAATGCTGAGTGAAAGTTATTTCCAGCCTGAAATTCTGTACTCGGCCGTCTACCAACCAGTATGCGAGCAGAATGGAGACATGTTTAGACATGCAGGCCTGCACACGCTTCCTTCCCGCACGCACCCTCTCTCAGGAAGCCGCTACACCAGTGTACCCGTGAGGACGTAGTGGGGCGGGGGGTCCAGTCCAGGGCAGAGGCTCTGGGAGGAGTGGCCTGGTGCGGGGGGGGTAGCAGACTCTGGAGGGGGGAGGGAGGCCAGCAGAGGGTTGGGGAAGGGCCATGATCCTGGGTCTTGGTTGTATTGGACCACGTAGAAAGTTGTATTGACTATTCATTGGAGGATGTGGGAAGAATTAGGAATGGGTACAGAAGGCAAATAAGGGTAAAAAGCAGTTATAACAACAGAAAAGCAAGACAGGAAACATCAGACCAAATTTCGTCTTAGCACTAATCCATATTTATATGCTCACAATGATGCAGACACCAGCTGTGCCAAACGTGCTGATGTTTCTGGATGAAGGATGCGGGGTTGGGGGCAGAGGGGTAGTGGTGAGAGCGAGCGAGCGAAGCGTCCACCTGTGGGACCCTGGGTAGATAATTCCGAAATTTAAAAATCAAGCACTGCCCATCCGTGTTTGTTTTGAAATGGTTGGACCACAACTTTCTGCGTGGTCCCACACAACCAATATCCACGGAAACAACATGATTGTCAAGTGGGTGTAGGTGGGGGGTGGGGGGCAGGAGCTGGCAGGGAACTGCTGCTTTTTGGTTCTTAGCTCTATAATACGATTTAGTTTTTTTAAAAACTTTTTTAAACTAGTGTCTTGTATTGCTTTGGTTGAAATTTAAAAAACAATAGTTTAAACAATTCTTTTCTTTTATTCTTTTCACTTTTACTATGGACACTGTTACAGACGTCCCCATTTTCCCCCCTTTGCCCGCCTCCACGCAGCCCCCGCCCCCTCCCTCTGGCCACCACCACACTGTTGTCTGTGTCTGTGGGTTATGGATCTGTGTGTGCTGGCGAAGCCCTTTCAACAGTTCTCTGCTTTCGGGAATGACTGAGGGGCTGCCTCACTGGTGCCTCTTTGGAAAGCGTCTGTTTCTGGGTGGTTTGGAGTCTTCCCCACGGATGGGTACTCTCGCTGCCTCTGGTCTCAACACACAGGCAGGCCCGACGGAGTGACCGCTGCCCCCCCCCCCCCTCGGGGGGCTTGCTCATGGCTTTTCATGCTCTTCGCAGCAGGAAGAGAAGCGACTTGTAGTCACTGCCTTCCCCGTGCCGGCCGTTACTCCGGGCAGCGTGTGTGAGAGCTTCCCCCGGCCTCACCAGACAAGGCCTGACGCTCTGTTTCCTGGTTGAGGACGCCCAGGTTCAGGGGTTTAAATAAAAGGCCCAGCTCACGTGGCTCCTCGGCGGCAGCGGTGGAGCGTGGCCGTGGCTCTGGCTGGCTCCCCGGTCCCGGGCCTGCAGATGGGCAGCCGCTGGACTCGCCTCCCAGGGACGCGGGTGTGACAGCTACGGTAACCACGGGTTTAAAATGCATCGAGGTGATCATGGTCCTCTTCACTTTAAAAACAGGCCGTTCCGACGTGAAAGTTAAGAACATCACCGACATCTCCCAGAAGACACTGCGGATCGCCGACCTTCAGGGCAAAACCAGTTACCACCTGGTCCTGCGGGCCTACACGGACGGCGGCCTGGGCCCCGAGAAGGGCATGTTCGTGGTGACCAAGGAGAACTGTGAGTTTACTGGGCCGCGGAGCCGCTCCCCCCACCCAGAGGCACAGGGTTCCTAGCCACCTGTGTGCAGGTAGGGGTCCCCTTTCCTAAGGTTCCCGCCTGACTGCATTTTTCCAGCGGGGACACGGCAGGGGGAGAAGGCCCCGAGAGGACGTCGGGTTGATTCTCGTGAGTTACCGTGCAGATCACACACGCGCTTACGTGGATGACTGCGAGCTCGTGGTTCTCAACTGGGGGGCATTTCGCCTCCCTGGGGACACCCGGCAGTGTCTGCTGGCACTTGGGAGAGCTAGGGGTGCGGACCCTAGAGATGCTGCTACACTTGCTGCCATGTACGCAGCTGCCTCCCCCCGACGCCCACAGACACACACAGGGAGGAAATCCCGGGCCCGCAGCGTCAGTAGGGCCGAGATTGAGAAACCCTGCTCGGGAGCATTGAAGTGCGAGGGTAGGAGCTGCTGACGCACTCGAAGGTTACACTTGAATCGTTTCAGGGTTCCTGGAGCAGGCGGGTCTTCTTTCTCCTCCGCTACCAACTTCAGTGTGTTCTGCTATAAATGTAGTCTGTACTCCACCCTGGAGGTGGGGGTGTTAATATCTGCAACATTCTCTTTCCAGCCGTGGGGTTGATCATCGCCATTCTCATCCCCGTGGCCGTGGCGGTCCTCGTCGGGGTGGTGACCAGTGTCCTTTGTTACCGGAAACGAGAATGGTAATGGTACCTGCGTTTACTTTTGCTCTTTTGCTTAGTTTATGTTTAACACGTAAGTACATTTTTTCGGTTGAAGCTAGTTAGTAAAAAGAAATACTTGTTTTAGTCAGGATTAATGTTGGATCGAAGGTTGGGCAAGAGTTTGGCATATTATTTAAAGGTTTAAAAGTTAATAAAGTAAAAGGACAAATGTTTCTCCTACTGTGTTTCCTAATGACTTAAAGGAATAGTCTTTGTACTCAAAAGAAATCTTTGCACGCTTAAATATGACAGTAGCTTTATGCAAGATTAAATGTAGCTTAACGATTAAGATCTCACTTGTCTAGTGATCTATTTAGAAAATCTGGTCATTTATTCGTTTAGTCAACAGACATGGATGCCTCCTCCCCGTGAGGATGGAAATGGTGGTAAACTAAGTAAATGTATAGACTTAGAGCGTAGGAGGCGCTGGGCATTAAACCCATAACCATCCAGCGGATTGACCCCCACAGAGGGCGGGTACGGCAGGGTGGTGGGCGCCCTGAGAGCAGCAGGAGGACCCGTCACCGCAGGTGGTTGCCAGGCGCCCTATGGAGTGCCATCTGGCAGAGTGCCTAAGGATGCTCCCGGCAGAGGAAAATGACTTCTCTGAGGACCCGGGAATTGGAAAGACATTGAGCATCTGGAGAAAGTGAGAAGAACTCTGTGTCTGGGTGAATGGCAATAGGTGAAGTGAGGCGAGGCGAGACAGAGCGCCTGGTGGTCAGCCGGCAAGGTCCGCCGTGGGCTGGGCTAGGACACACGGTGGTGTTCATGCACCGACCGTCCTCCCCGGCCTTAAAAATACCCCCGTTTGTGACAAAAGCAAGAACTCATTCTAGCAATCCTGGTTTATAAATCAAAATAGTAATGATTGAAATCTGTAGCATGCCCTGCCCTGCCTTAGTAATAACCACATTCTCATGACCAAAAATCACTTCATAATACTGATTTCAGTATTTAAAAAAAAAAAAGCTGAAGTAAGGTGAGAGTTTGACTTTGACATTAGAGCATTTCAGATTTGCATTATCTGTTTTTTCCTGCAGGAATGTTGAATGATAAAGCCCCTTTGAGTAGCTGTGAGTGGGGAATGGCACTGAGTCTTTCTTTGGTCTGTGTTTAGTTTTTGCTCAAGACGAACAGCCTCTCTCTCTCTCTCACAGTCCAGAGCCTTCTCGCTCTCAGTCTCGCAGTCCGCGAGGAGCGGGAGAGGCTGCGTGATGCAGGACATGCAGTTGCGGCACAAACACTGGGGTTACGTGAGCAAGGCCCGCGCTTTGCTTCTGGCCTGCTGGCCCAGTCACGTTTTAATTCTGTGCTTTCCGTTTTCATAAGAGACTTGAGCGATTGTAGTTCTGGAAATAAAAGTAGGTGTTTATGTATTAAAAGTGGAGCCTCTCAGTGCATCGTGTGGGAAGTTCTAGTGATCACACTAAAAATGATCCCACTTTTTTAAAAAAATGTCTTTTTTATTGATTTCAGAGAGGAAGGGAGAGGGAGAGAGAGATAGAAACATCAATGATGAGAGACAATCATTGATCGGCTGGCTGCCTCCTGCGCCCACAACCCGGGCATGTGCCCTTGACCGGAATCGAACCCAGGACCCTCCAGTCCACAGGCCGACGCTCTATCCACTGAGCCAAACCAGCCAGGACTGATCCCATATTTTTATTTCATGTCCATTACACTATTCTTGTAAAATGTCAGAGTAGTCCTCATGATGTATTAACTATTGGTTGTCTAATCGCTAACCTTATAATTATTAAATGTACTTAATTATTCTTTATTTAAAGGATAAAAGAAACCTTCTACCCTGATATTCCTAATCCTGAAAACTGTAAAGCGTTACAGTTTCAGAAGGCTGTCTGTGAGGTAATCCTGTGTTTATTTTTACATTTATCTTTGAAGTACTGGCTTTTGGCATTTTTAGTCTTTTGTGAAAATTTTTAACATGCAAATGTCATCCTAAGTCAAAGAGATGGAAAAAAAATACAGGGCTCTACCATCTGCTGAATTTCTACAATTACTAATTTTAAATCATTGGTGTCATACTCTTTTCCAATATTAATCGCAGGAATAATATTGATATGGAGGGACAAAATTAGCTTTGCTCTAGTAGGCACTACAGAACGCAGAGACAGATGTTTACAAGCAGATGTGAAAACATAGATGCAATAATGTGGCTTTCCGTGGGAGCTTTGGTGCTGGCCTTAATCTCTGCCTTAAAATTGATTTCCAGGGAAGCAGTGCCCTGAAAACATTGGAAATGAATCCCTGTACCCCGAATAACGTCGAGGTTCTGGAAACTCGAACAGCAGTCCCTAAAATAGAGGACACAGAAATCATTTCTCCCGTGGCCGAGCGTCCCCCGGACGGCTCGGAGGCAGAGCCCGAAAACCACGTGGCCGTGTCCTACTGTCCCCCCGTCATCGAGGAAGAAATACCGAACCCGGGAGCGGAGGAAGCCGGGGGCACTTCCCAAGTCGTGTACATCGACGTCCAGTCCATGTATCAGCCGCAGGCCAAGCCGGAGGCAGAGCAGGACGCGGACCCGGGCGCGGGGGGCGGCTACAAGCCCCAGATGCACCTCCCCGTGACCTCTGCCGGGGACGAGGCGGCCGCGGAAGGGGACTTGGAGAAAACTGCGGGTTACAGGCCTCAGGCCACTGTGAACGCCTGGACCTTGGTGTCCCCGGACTCCCCCCGGTCCACGGACAGCAACAGCGATGTCGTGTCTTTCGGGAGCCCGTGCTCCATCAACTCCCGACAGTTCCTGATCCCCCCGAAGGACGAAGACTCTCCGCGATCCAATGGAGGAGGGTGGTCCTTCACAAACTTTTTCCAGAACAAACCAAACGACTAACGTGTCACTTCCGTCCGCCATCTCAGTAAGCTCTCATGGCCGGTGCTGCGGCGTGGGCCCGGGCACCCCTGGGGGGGTCCTGTGAAGTGTTGTCAGCGAGGTGGGCGCCACCACGTGGGTCACACGGCAGTGTCCGCTGCTTTCCGTGTAGTCTACACGGCAGAGTCACGCAGAGACTCAGCCCACGCAGCTCAAGGTCTGGAGCTGTTTGTGATTTGAGCCAAAGAATTCTCCCTTTCTCTCCCTTCCAGAAGTATTTCAAGCCGAACGCTGCCCGGCCCATACGTGCAAAACAAATCCCCCGGCAACCGCCCCCTGTTCAGTCCTTCCTGGTTTTCTCATATGGACACTTGACGGAATTGCAAGCAGGTTTGCAGGCAAGGGGAATGTCAAAGCCACAGAGGGCGTGGGTTTGCCTGCCCTTGACTCCATCCTGGATGAAAACCAAGCACAGATCTGAGGACCTTCAACACTTCTCCTCCTCTCTCCACAGCATTCACAAGCCAATGTCATTGTTTAATGTAGCGACAGCTAGGTAGCGTTTGGTTTGGCCCGTGTGCCGATCGCTGTGCCTGCTGTACAATGGGTGTCAGTCACACAGTTTTCTCAGGGGTACACACTTGGAACAGGAGACGACACTGAGCAGCCCGAGTCGGAATCGCCTTTCCTGCCTCTGGGGGGCATTCTCCAACCTCTCCGTTATTTTTCTAACTTTTCTGCTAGCTTCCCATGTCGCACTTGATTGCCTAGTATTTAAAACTTAAATCCCTAAGACCAGAGATCTCTGTTGTTGTTGTTGTTGTTTTAATCTGGGTTACTTTTTGTTCCACCGTGTCAGTTGCATACATACATGAGCGAGTTCAACATTACCCCTAAACACATGATTCTGGGGGCTTCCCATTGGAGACGGCTACTGCGCAGGGTCTTAGCGACATTCGCTCTCTGTGCACTCGTGACAGCTTCAGCTTCTCCTGGGTCACCTCGTAGCCGATGTTCCTTCTGATCGCGCCTCTTCGCCGCTCCTCTCTCTTATGTGCTCATCAGTCCCGACTGTTCGATCCAGTCCTCCATTTTTAAAAAGATAAACTGAAAAGATCACGCTTCTTACAGGGACAGTTACGCAAGGGCTCTTTAAGGTGAAATGTCACAAGATCCACGTGAGTCGACGGGCACCCCTGTGTTACAGCTGCCCAGAGTCAGGTGTCCCCCCGCAGCCTCTGCCCGCCCTCGGGGTTCACAGGTGATGTCTGGATTGGACTTGGTTCTCAGAAAAAGCAGATGAAAAGCTACAAAGTGTATCTTATTTTGTTCCTGCCCTCAGGTGGTCTATGTATTTTATCTTTTGATACTTAGAGTACTTAAAATTTTGAAATATCTTAAGTCAAGATATGCCTGTTTTGTTTTGTGTGTTTTTTTTTCCTCATCAGAGGTTCTGTAATGTATCTGTACATAATGGATCAGTTTGGGATTTTTCTAGCTCATAATGTATCTTTATAAAAACCATGTTGTGGGGAAAAGCCACGGGGTGACAAAGGGCAAGATCTGTGCAGGTGCTCGGTGTATGAATCCTGACGTTAACTGCTGGAATTCAGCTGAGTCCCCGAGCTTCCGCGATATGTGGACGTGTGGAACAAAATAGAATTTTGTACATACACTAGGATATTTAAACTATGTCATAGTTCATAGAGGTTTTCATCAATGAGACAGGTATCAAATTAGAGCATCCCTAACAGAGTTTGCTCGGTCGGACTCCTGCCCTTAACCTTCACCCGAGACACTCAGACCTGGGGCTCCCCTTTTCCCCCCGCCCGAAGCTCATCATCATAATACTGCTTGTCCCCAACAGGATCCTGCCTCATCCCCCAAGAAATCCATAGGTCCTTCCTTTTATCCCTGTAAGTTGGATCAATGTTGATCATGGGAAAAGATCAGCAGAGATTGTGTGAGCTCTGAAGTCGATACTGATGTATTTCACCCGTGACCATCTGGACCCGTGCCCTTCTAACTAATGATCTGTTTGTCTGGCTCAGGGTGACTAGCCCTGGGGCTCCCGCATCCTTTCTCTCTGTCCATGAGCTGTGTCCCACTGTGTTGTTGAAAAATGCTGCCTACAGAACACACGTTCACATCTCTCCCAGCCGAGTTCAAGTCCAGCTTCCCTCATGGGGAAGGGAGACCCTGGTGGTCATTGGGATGGGATTTCTCTTGCGAGTGACCCCCTTAAGTAAAACACTACTCAATATAAAAACACTCTTAGGAGACTTAGCTAGGCTTTTAACATTAGATGGACCTTTTGTTTAACATGATGTATTGCATGGAGTAGACCCATGTATAACTGAAGTCTTACGTGTGTCGAGCCTGCCTGTAGAAGCCTGGGTTTGAGACTGCGGTCCTGAGAACCTGGATCGTTGAGTTGAGTGTCTGTGTGCTCAGGTGACAGAGGTACTGTGTGCCTGCAGCTTAGACCCGGAAGCAGCCATTCACGGAAAAGTTCAAGGGCAGAAGTGTCAGCCTCACTCTCCATACCAGCATTGATTTCCCGGCTCATGGATCGGAGGATTTCACGGAGAGCATGTAGTCCTAAACGTTTGCTGTGGCAAAAGCCCCACTCGTAAAACTTCATGCAACTTGTATCCTTGCAGGAAATTAGGCCTATAATTTTTTAATTCGTCTTCATACCATCCATATTAAAGAACATTACTGTCCTTTCTGTATTTGAGTAATTAGATATAGTTCAGTAAAGGAGACTAAGGAATATTTTCTTCCAAAAGGAATTTGAAGTCAATTTTATGGTATTTTGAAATTAAAGTACTCCCTACCATGTCAGTATGCAGAAAATGCCATCAGAATTTTCTACTGCTCAGGCGCACGATCTGAGAAGACTTTTTGCTTGTTTATTTAAAGTAATTTTTGCTGTTTCCTGTTAAAACCTATCTTTTATGGAATCTTTTATCCTGCAAGTGTAAAATTGGGCATCTCACGAGTAACATGTGGGCTCATTAGCTAACTTCGAAGACGAGGCACATCGTGAAGGTTTAGTGAATAATTTTTCATTGACTCAGTCCCATCCCAGACTGTGCCGTTTCCAGAGTTCTCCTGAAGGGCAGTATTATGACAAGGTGTAACGTGTAGATCTGAGACTATTGGCTTGGAGATCCAGTGCTTTAGAAGTGGCTCCGCAGTTTGACAACTTGGGAAAGACTCAGGCAAACGTATCACCAGAGAGCGCATTTCCCCCTCATTTTAAGTGTTCCCAGTCCTTTGTATTTGGTGGGTAGGCGACTGGGGACGTGTTTGTACCCACCAGCATGTGTTCCAGCAAACCAACAATGCATTGACGTGCAGCTTCATCGACGAAGTGAGCACTCATTCTCTGGATAAACTATTTCTCTGCAGCATTTATTTTAAACCGGTATTTTCTGCTGAAAGAAAAGTGTCATGGTACCATGCCCATCTTTTTTAAGAACATTTTTCACGTGAGGATTTGCGTCCACCCTTCCTGGAAATGCATCTTCAAATGTCATTGGAAAGTACTTGGTTTGATGTTGGTCTGCTTCTATCTTCGTGGATTATGTGCCCAGGGGATTATCAGTGCCGGTATGAGGATTAAGGACAACAATCCACGTGTCAGGCTTGATGGTGTGTGGTAAGATTTTAGGGGATGTGGTTTGATCGAGAACACATCCAAATCCACTGAATGATGATACTGAGTTAGGACAGGATTCTGTTCTTTTTAACCTTAAGTAGTGCTTGTTTCTCCCTGTATTAAGAATGTTAATATCTTGGATTATAAGTATCCTGGTTATACAGAGTTTACCTATGCAAGACAAATTCCAACTGTGCAACACTTTAATGAAAATTAAAAGTAGTGATTTAAGAAGGAAACCTTCTGAATGTTTTTATGTGCAAGTGCCTAGCTGAAGAATCATAGAAACAAAGAAGTTTAAAAACTCTTGAGTAACTATAACTGATGGAATATTAACCAGTTACAAAGCCGTCATAACTTACATTACTTTTTGGTTGCTATAACTCAATACCGTAAAAACTAAGAGATGTGAATGGGGAAATTAATACTGAATTGACAGGGGAATTATTTTATTACATTTGTATATTTATCTCCTAAGATTGCCTTTGCAGTAGCCAATCAGAACTTTTAAAAATAAAAATAACAACATAGATCTTATGCTGCTGCACTTCAGCAAAAAAATACTTTGTATACCTGATTGAATTGCTCACTTAAAATTATTGCATTCCTTATATACATTTATTTTTCCCCTTTTGTTATTTCTATCACCATTATCCCCCATATACCCTTTTTGACCTCCGTTATGTACATTTAAAATGTACTTCTCTTTGTAATTACTCCATCTTAAATGGTTAACTTTCAGTTTCTGAACTCATTATTTTTCCTAAGCATTCCAGGGGTGTATTATTAAAAAAAAAAAAAACACAAAAAAGATTTCTGTGTGGTAATACAATATTTTGTTAAAATGTGAACAAGTTAGAGTTTAGGTTGACATTAGTATTGTGACATTTGCAACTGATCATACTGAAGAATGATTTTCATAAATTTTTAAAAATAGTCTGCCCCCAGTTTAATTCCAAATACTCTTCTCCATTACTTATGATATATCCTCCTATTTAGTTTTTTTTTTTTTCCTACATAATGTTTAGGAAAAGTGTGGATACATTATGAATAAAAGGCAACACACAAAAAGAAATCTTACTCCGTTTATTGTTGTGGAAAGTTAAGTAGTATATGATGCCTGAGATTTGTTTTTATCCCATTATTTCCACCCAAAAAGAACATGGCCTTTAAAAACACAAACAAAAACATTCAATTTAGAATTGCTTGAAAAGATTGGCCTGGACAGAGAGAGATCCCAAATTTGAGATGGTACCATAGGAATGTTGATATTTTTATTCTCTTTCATTAGCTGGCCATAAGTTCTGAAAGCGCTAGGAAATCACCATTTCTACTTTCAAAATTGCATTATAGTGAATTACTGTTTACAAAATACACATACTGTGAACAGATATAAGTTTTTGTTTTTTATAAGGTTCTTTGTAGAATGACTGTTTTTTCAAAAGGGATGTATGTTAAATATCTTCGTGTTTTTTTTTAAATAAATACTAGCAACTGTTTACTAATTTTTGTTCAGTCAGGTGTGTGCAAATGTAGCTGAAAGAGAGGGAGAGGCTGCAGATCTAAACCTGTTCCCTTCTTCATTTCTTGAAATGTTACCACTGCCGACCTTTTGTTTCTTTTTTTCTTTCTTTACCTGAATGATCAGTCATGATGTTCTGTATCTAAGATCATGCTTAGTCATATAAGGAGAAGCATTTACATATATATACAGGAAGCAAACTGCAGGTTGTAGGACATTTGTGCGACTCGCTCTCACTCGCAAAATTCTGAGTTTAATGTGGGATAAAACAACTCCACTTACAAAGCTAACAAGTATTTTCTGCCTTGTGAAAATTTGGAGATTATGTGGCATTAGGATGGAAAATTTGGTCATTTTATATTATTGTATAATTTCAGAATTTAGTTTCCATATGTTTTGGAGAACATGGTTATAGCAAGAACATAGAATATAAGTAACCTATTACTAAGAGACCTTAAATGTAAAATTAGTACGCTTGGCTGTTAACTCTTAAAGATGTTACTTATGTCTGTTTTTAAAACGTGCATGTATTTAACAATTTTACCATAGTATTGTCATGGAAAAAATAAATATATTTTCTTACAACTTACACTGACAGATGTGGGCTTTTTTTTTTTTTTTCTTCCTGTGTTAAGCACTTAGGAAAAGTGGATTCTGTTTTAACACTTTTGGTTCCATCCCTTAAGAATTATAGTGGTTACAAAACAGGGCAATCACTAAGTGGCTATGCCATTGATATAACCCTTTGTATGCTTCATTAAATCTATGTTCTATTTACCAGGGAAGCTAGCATAACAAATAGTGGATAATCAAATAGTGGATATCTGACATTATCAAATAAATCCCGGTCCTTAAAATAAGATTTTGTAATTAATTTCCTACGAAGATAAACATCAACATTTCTGGAGATTCTAGGAATACATAAAACTTTTATTGCAAGTTGTTGAATTTGGAAATATAGTCATTGACTCAGCAAAACCTCAGTAATTTTAAAGTATGAATTGATCTTAAATAGAACTTCATAGGGGAGAAATTTATTCCTACAGAGCCTGCAGGGTTGGGGAAAGTCCGGCCCCTGGGCCGTATAAGGACTGAGAAATAGTTGGTCTGGACCTGCCAAGGCCTCAGGGGTAAGTTAACTAAATGTTTGACCACATACAGCAGGCTAATTTTTAAGTTAATAATTTTGTATTGTCCTCGAATGCTTCTATAAATATCCAAATAGTCCTTGGCAGAACAAAGGATCCTCACCCCTAACCTAGAGCCGTGGTCGGCAAACTCATTAGTCCGCAGAGCCAAATATCAACAGGACGATTGAAATTTCTTTTGAGAGCCACATTTTTTTTTTAACTTAAACTTCTTCTAACGCCACTTCTTCAAAACAGACTCACCCAGGCCGTGGTATTTTGTGGAAGAGCCACACTCAAGGGGCCAAAGAGCCGCATGTGGCTCGAGAGCCGCAGTTTGCCGACCACGGACCTAGAGGAACAACTGAACTGCACGGGCCTGGATTTACCCGGAGGCACCTGTAACACGTCTGAGTTAACTGACAGGTGTTAGTAGTTAGGTACCGGGGGCCCCCAGCAAACAACTTGTTTTCCAGGTGGTGAATTCTTGAGTCAAAACAGGCAGCACCATCGACCCCAGAAACTTGGAAAAGGTCAGAAAGAGAGGGATGACGTAATAATTTGGGGGAAAGAACATTAGAGCGCTGAATAATCTTTTTTTTTTTAATGTACAGTATTCTATATCACGCTAAAATGTTAGCTTACAAACCCAAGTTCTTTACAAAAGAGCTGTAGGAGAATTCACTTTCCCCCTGGAGTGACTAACAGTGAAACTGAATTAAAAGTATTCATTCCGTCTGCGAGAACTAGAGAAGTTGAAGTAACCAGAGATGTCTTGAACTGATTTGGGATTAAACTGGAGCTGGTTTTATCCCAGAGTGATTAGTCTCACATTAAAGAGACAAGAAAAGCTTTGGGCGAGGATTCTGATGATCGAAGCGGTTAAGGGGCGATCACGTTACAGTGAGTGCTCTGAGCTGCTCATTCCTATCTGCCTCCCAACCTTCCAAAGGTGAGAACGACTTTCAAGGCTCAGCTGCACTGTCATCCCCCGCCAGGCCCCCGCCAGCACCATCCATCGCTCCGTCTTCCAACGTCTCGTCTAGACAAGTTGTCAGAGGCAGGACCCGGGGCTTATGTTCCTGTCCTGGAGGCGCTTGCACAACCTCCACCCCCTTCCCCTGGGCTGCGGGGCGAGCCAGGAGGCCTTGCAGAAGCCGTGTGAACAAATGGGCCCTCCTAGTCCCCGATCACCCGTGCAGGCAGCCCTCACCTTTCAGAAGGGGGCCCGGAGCCCCATTTCCTCCACGCCCACTCGGCCCTGTCCGTTCCCGGGGTGGCTGACGCAGGTTTCAGGCCCAGGGCAGCTGCCGGCCCGCCTGGGCTGCTCGGAAGGCTCGGGGTCACCTCGTACTCCCCGGGTGGCCTCAGAGAAGCTCCTCCACCTCTCCGCCTCAGCTCTGAACCTACTGTTCCTGAGTTCAGAGCCTTCCCGGTGGTGTGAGTATTGCTCCCCACAGAACAGAGGTGCCTCTTCCCCCTGAGGAACCTCAGCAACACCTGGCTCTCCGGCCGGCACCTTGCAGGTGTCAACGCCTCCAAACCAGTTCAGACGCGCCTTGGGTTCCATGTCAGTCACCCCAAAGTCCTGCTGGACGCACCGCGGGGCCTGACACCGCGGGGCCTGACCCCCCGGGGACGGCGGTGCTCTCACCTGGCCTCACTCCCGTGTCCAGGCCTCAGCTGCCGGACCAGCGAAGCTTTTCCCAGTGCCCAGGACCCCGTCCTGGTCCTTGGCCCTCCCAGCCCCGCACCCCTCCGTAGCCCTGAGCACAGTCTAACGCTTTATCGACAACAGGAACTGAGCAACGTCCCAGTCACCCCGCAGCCAGAGCAGAGCGCGGTATCTGCTGCGTCCGGTGCTTGATAACTGTCTTTCAATAACTGCCTTGAACACTTCCTGCGTTTATTAGAAATGTGCTATTTTGCAGAGGGGCGATCCTGGGGAGTAGCCTCCAGCTGTGGAAAGACAGGGTCCCCTCCAACGGGCAGGCTCCCTGCGGTGGCGTGGCCCAGGCAGCTCCTCCCAGGTCCGGGCCATGGAGCTTTGTCCAGGGGGCGCTCAAGTGGGTGGTGAATGCAGCTCCCCTTTGTTCCAGGGAAATCTGCCCTCCTCCTCTTATCTCCGTGACAACCGGGCTGGTGGGGATTAAGGGGCTTTATCTGCAGCGCCAACAGGTTAGGCCACCCTCCTCCGCACCGCCTCCCGCTTTAAAGTGTCTTTCACTCTCCCGGGTGCGGTTCTCTGTATCCTTCCAGCGATGATCTGCATGACCAAGTGACCCATTCCTTCCCCACCTGTCTTCCCTGGGAGCCACCTGCTTCTCTGGGAGCCGACCCCTGCCCAGCCTCGGCCTCCATGTTGGGTAGGTGAGCCCTGTACGTTCCCAGACGGCGCTCCTCCCTCAGGTAGCACACATCCCTCTGTGTCCCAGCCTTCCTTCTCTCAGGCCCGAGGGCCCGCCAAGCTGGGCCTGTGGCTCCAGGCTCCTCCAAGCGGCCAGCCTCACCGTGGAGGAGGCAGCACCCTTCCTCCCAGCCCCCACCCCGGACCGCGATTGGCCTGGCCGGGTCACGTGCCCACTCCAGTCACGTGGCCGGGCAGAGGCGCTAGGCCAGTGGTCGGTCAACAGAGCCAAATATTAGCAGTACAAAGATTGAAATTTCTTATGAGAGCCGAATTTTTTAAACTTAAACTTCTTCCAATGCCACTTCTTCAAAATAGACTTTCCCAGGCCGTGGTATTTTGTGGAAGAGCCACACTCAAGGGGCCAAAGAGCCGCATGTGGCTCACGAGCCGCAGTTTGCCGACCGCGGCGCTAGGCAAAGGCCACTTTCACCAGCGCCTGGTGTTAGAGCTGAGGGAGGACCAGTCCTCCGAAGACGAAGGACATTCCGAGGGGACAGGACAAGAGAGCCGCTGCAGGCTGGCTGGAGAACAAGAAAACAGGTACAAGGGAAAAGAAACACCACCATCTCCTCCCGCGGCAGTAGCCTCGAACCTTCTACTGTCTGCCCTCTCGGACACTGTCCTGCGGAAGGAGTGGGTTGTCATGTGTCCGTGCTGTGGATGTGCTCATGTATGTAATTCACTGAGGCCGTGCGGCAGGCCCGGTAACCGCAGCCCACCCCTCTCCTGGGCTTGGACGCTCTTTGCTTTGTGCAGTTAAGCCCCCGGCCGCTGCCGTCACCTTTGTGTCTAAGTGAGTGCATTGCAGGAGTGAATTTCTTGAGCTTCCCTGGCCTTCCTGGGCAGAGATGTTCCATCTAAGTCAGCTTTTAGCCACGTGGGAGCTGCAGCCCCCAGCGCTGGGCTGTCCAAGGAGGCCATGCCCCAGGCTGGGCCCCGGCTGGGAGGTGGGCGGCCAGGGCCGGAGGGGAGGCCGTGCCGCCTGTTCGGGGATGTCTGGGCCTTTGTAAAGCGTTTGGAACAGGAGCGAGTCAGAGAGACGAAGATAGACAAACAGAGAAGCAGCGACCTCATCCCGCTTGCTGAGACACCGCGTCCCCCTCACGTCTGTCCAGGAAAAGGCGAGTGCTCCTGGGAGCCAGGCACTTTCTAGGACAAAGATGTCTCAGGGAGGCCGGCAGGACGAGGAGGAGAGGCAGGGTGCTCCCTGCAGCCTGCCCTGCTCCTTCGGGTCTTGGCGGGGCCAGGGCGAGGCACGGCCCAGGGCTAGGCACGGCCCAGGGTCAAGCACAGCCCCGGGGAGCTCACCGCTGCTTGGAAACAGCTTGCCACAGCGCCCCGGAGCGCTGGAGGTTATTCATGGCGGGGAAGGCAAAGGAGAGAGGGGCAAAGACTTTGAACCGAGACCTCATGGCCTGTGGGGAACCCCGACCCCCGCTCTGATGGAGTGGCTCTGGTCTGTGCTCTCAGCTTTGTTTAGCCCCCATCCTTGCAGTGGGAGAACTTTGGAAGGAGGCAGAGGTGGAGCTGTGGTGAGGAACTGGCCTGTGCCCAAGCCCCCTCACCCACAGGACTGCACTGCCTGACGCAGGCCGGGGAGCCCCAGGACGCCCTAAGCCATGCTGGCCTCGGGCAGGCTGCATCCCAAGGTGGGGATAACGGGCACAAAAGCTCCAGTGAAGCGTGGTGGTGGTGGTGGTCGCGTCCAGGGGATGGGACCATGCATGTCACGCCGGGCTTCCTGGCAGCCTCTGTCCTCCCGAGTCACGCAGGCCGTGCCCATGGGCCCCGGCCCTCGTCTCAGGAGGGCTGTGTCGAAGAACATTCTTTGGACGTGAGGTGGCCGCGCAGTTGCTCACAGGCCGATCCCAGAGCCGCGGTGTGTTGAGCTGGATTAGTCCTGCTGCCGCCTGAGCACGGCCACCTGCAAGCCGGCTGCCTGGCCACCACCTGTCCCAAACCTGACCGCCCCCTCAGGGCGGCGGAGGCGGGTTGCGGGCTCAGTCTTTCCCTTTGTGTTCCGGGAGGGTATTGGTGGGGATGCAGGTGAGTGGCCCATCCATCGGGGCAAGACCTGCGGGGAGGCCCAAGCACCACGGCCCTCACTGCAGATTCGGATTCGGGTTCGGACCGTGCTGGCGGCCCTCTGCTCTCTGGGCTCCTCGGGGTGGCAGCGCTGGGGGACTCAGTCCTGGAGGACCTCTCCCGCCTCTGGTAAGCTCACCACACACCCCGCTCAGCTGAGGGCCACGGTGTCACAGCCACCTGCACCCACCCCTCCACCTTCCGGCGCAGCGCCTGTGTGCTCCTGGCCAGGGCCGGGCTGGGAGCAGGTCGGGAATGGGAGGCAGCTGCGGCCTCGTCCAAGCCCCTGGCCGTGGGCCTTCGCCTGAATTTCGTCCCCAGGGCTGGGCCTCCCAGGCCGCCCGGGGTCCCTCCCCGGAGCAGCCCCCTGGGCCCAGGGCTCGCCGTGGAGCCTGAGAGAGGCCGCGAGCCCCTCCTGCTCCCCATGCTTCCTCCTCTGGGAACTCCCAGTGCTAAAAACAAGCTTTCTGAGAACCATATTTTTCTAGGTTAAAGGTGAAAAATGCAGTGTTTCCTCCAAGTGGAGATCTGGCCGCCAGCTCCGGGCACTTTTCCGAGCTCCTTCCTCCCACTCAGGGAGGGCCGGGCGGAGGGCGGGGCGCCCGTCGGAAGGAAGCGCTGGTCACTGGGCCAGGGCTGCTGGAGGGGGAGCAGGGCCTGTTTGTGTTGGAGCAGCCGGGGCTGGAACAGGACGGGCTCCGGAAATGAGAGGCGAGCGAGGGGGCGGAGAGCAGGCGGCTCCAGTGGTGCCTGGCAGGCCGGTCAGCACTGCCTCCCGGCTTCTGGGGCGGCAGCGAGGGGACGAGGGAGACCCGCAGTCCTTCCCGAGAGAATCCCAGGACTGGGCTTAGAGGAAAGACGGGGTTGTGGCCGTCAGTTTTACTAGGAAAAGCAAGAGCAGTCCTCCCCCTGGCCCCACCCTCCAGCCATCCGTGCTCAGAACACAAGGGGAATTCTCCCAGGTCCTGCCGGTGGGACAAAGGTTTCCAGGAACCCATGCTTCACGCAGGCCTTCCTGGGCAGGGCACGGACTGTGAACCTGAGAGCTCCCTGGCTGCTCCTTAAGCTTCTCGAGGGCCAGGAGCCCAGCCAGCTTCTCCAACAAGTGCCCCCCCAGAGCCGATACCCAGAAGCCCAGCACAGGTTCCACCCTCCTTCTCCTCAGAATCACCACAGTACTAGTGGCAGAGGACAGGTGGACAGGTGGAAGAATGAGGAGAACTGGGAGGCAGCAGAGGAGGTGTGTGTGTGTGGGTCGGGGGGGGGGGGAATAAATGCTGCCCCATTAGAGGGCCTGGCTGGGTCAATCATTGAGAACTTCATAGACCCCATCCCCCACCAAGGTCCCCACAGAAGGACTACTGCACCCCTTCTCCCAACAGCACATGACTGTATCACCCTCCCTGTACCCATGCCCTTTGCCAGGTGATGGTGGATGGCGGGGTCTGTATTTTCATCTCTTAAACCTATGAACTTTAACTCGTAGGACGTGGCAGTTCCAGACCTCGGCTGTGCAGGACCTTACACTTTCCCTCTAGTGCCCTTACGCTCCTCCATCGTCATGCGAAGGGCATGTCGGGCTCCCACGGGTCCCAGGAGGAGCATGAGAGCCGCATGGAGCTGACTCAAGTCACCTCGCCGTCTCAGGCAAGGCCGTCCTAAATTAGCCAACTGCTATGCAGGGACCAAGTCCAGCCGAGACCAGAAGCAGCGCCTAGTCGAGCCAGCCAAGATCAGCAGAGCTGCCAAGGTGAACACTCAAGGCACGTAAGCTATAAACACTTATCCTGGTATGCCACTGGGGTTTGTGTTTGTTCGCCATTTGGCATTATTGTCTTAGAGAGAAAATGGGGGACCCACACACCCAGGCTCAGCCCGTCTCGGCTCTCCCGCCTCTGAACCTGGGCCTAATCCCTCAGCTACAGGACAAAGTTTTTACCCTCACAACCACCTCTGCTATAAACTCATCCTGCATCTCCTGGGTTCTGTTCACTGAGGGGATCACAGAACCTTCCTCCTGGCTTGGGATGTTCTGTCTCTTACCCTGTTTTCCTGCCCAGAGCCTCCCATGTGACCAGCTGCTCTTGGGTCCCCGTCCCTGCAGCCCTCTCACCAGCAGGGTCTCTCCTGCCTTGAATCCATCATGGTGTCTGTCACCCCTTCCCTTTCCGCCCCTCCTGCATCCCACCCGAGTCCGTGCTTCAGGATTCTCATCTGCTTCAACACCCCCGCCCCCAGCCCGCATCCCTGGGTCACTGCATTCTTCCCTGGACGACACTTGCACGGAACAATAGCTCACCTACAACACAGCTCTTCTGGCCTCGGCTCAGCGGGATGTTTTGCTAAAATCACAATGATATTTTTGGCTGGAGGCAACTGATTCAAAATGTGCTATGAAAGCAACTCTTACATCTTGGGAAGCACTGGCCCGAGCTGCCTTCAAGGAAAAGGTATGAGGGGAGGGCATATGGGAGGTCGTAAAACCCACTTGCTACCATACCACATGGCTTTTCTCCAAACTGCACACGCAAGGAGACATGTAGGAGAGGATGAATTGTTATTGTTGTTGTTGTTCCCATTATTCCTCTGGGAGGGAGGGAGGATCCTGGTCATCAAAGGAGCCCAAAGATAGGAGGCAGAGGTTGAAGCAGGAGGGGAGTGTCTCTGGTTTATTCATTCATTTTATAGAATTCTGAATGTGCCTAAGCTGTGCTCTGCACAGAGCTCCGAGTCTTCGCTGAATGAATGCTGCACAAACAAGGGTGAGTCATGACTGGGACTAAACATAGGCTCTTGTGTGCATTGGATCACATTTCCCTGCTCGTTGGGGGCAGCGTGCATCTCACCTTTCCCTTTGCGAGTCGTGTCATGGGAATCTGCCAGCCAGCCAGCTGTCTCCATCGTCACGTGCATGAATGGCAAAGGGACAGCCCATGGCTCAGAAGGAAGCATTCCTGCTTTTCCCCCCTCCCCCTCTCCAGTACAGCCTTAGGGACTAATTGTCTTAGCGCCCATTTCTGGACGAGCCTGGGCAGGGTTCAGACACCTGCACAAATGAATGAATAAGTGAATGATATCTACCCTTCTTCATCGCCTTGATTCAAGTTTATTATAGCCATTCCCCTCTTAAAACAAAAATGACAGTGACCCCTCCTCAGGAGCACAGGTACCTTTTAATCTGCTTATTTTGGAAGCTTCAGATCCATTTCCTTGAGCCGTCGCCATTTACCAAAAGAGAATGGTCAGCTCCCCAAGAGACTGCCCACCCCCAGTTACCTACCCCACTGATGCCATGAAGGGCCCCAACAAGTCTCCTTTGGGAGAAAATTTTTAGGAACTGTGCAAAGAGTTCAGGGTCGTCCACCCAAAGTTGCAAAATTATACTGTGTGGACTATCTGCTGCTATAAAAATATACACATACAAAAGGACAGCTACAAAAATCGGGGTGCCCATTTTCTTAGATTAGCATTATAAAAAGTAGGGATTTCTCATTAAGGGGGGGGGGCAGCATTATGATTCTACGTTTAGTCTCTTCTTATTTTCATGGAATAGTCAGAGCACATTGAACCAGCCAGCGGGGAGTGGAAGGGGTTAATCCTGACACTTCATGGGCCAAGGTGAGAAATCCCAGGTTCAAGGTCACACAGTCATTCTGCTGTCAGTAAGTGTCATGAGGGAAGGAGAGGAATATTTAATACTGCCCTTTGGGTGTCTCTCTCTCTTTTCTTGGTTCACTGCGCTATGAATCACAACACGGTCATTGACTACAGCAGACGCGCTCCGAATTTGCCTTCAGGTGTGATCTCTGATGGCCACTGCACAGTCAACAGACCACGTTCGATGCTTCCCACACAGAGGATTCCGTGGGGTGTGGCCCGCACGCAGCATCAGCAGGAAAGGCCACACAGGGACTCCTTTGTTGGGTCCGGACTCTCATCGTGGATGAGAGGAAACACACCTGGCCCGCATGCCTCCGTGAATGGCTCAGGGCATCAGGCAGGGTCTCGGGGCCCCCGGGATTCTCAGGACTGAAGGCTCCGTCCCTTGGGAAAGGCCAGCTGGTGTTACTTGGCTCCACAAGTGTTGATGTTCTTCCCATCCACGGCGTCCTCCACGAGGGAAACGTGGTAATCGGTGGACAGGGTGAAGTGAGAGATGCAGCCCACGAGGCCTCGCCGGTAGTGCCTGTTAGTGTGCAGAGCGATTTCCTTCATTCCACCTGCCGGGGAGCCAGAAGGAGATGGGTGAGCCACAGGGAACCATGTCTCCGTAGCATACTCGAGTGTCTGCTGACCAAGGTGTCCCTGGGCTGACAGGATACGTGAGGACTGGGGGTCCCTCGAACGGTTCAGAGCCTCACATCTACTTTAGAGTTATCCTTGAAGGAACAGGTTGACTTGGTTCAATTTGATACACAACCAGAGGCTATAAATACTTACATTGTGTGTGATTTCTGACCCAGTTGGCCACTTCAAACCAAATCTGGTAAATTTTGAAATGTTGTATAATATCAACAAAATGTAGTGTGTAGTTAGAGGTGCTGTCATCTTAACTGAAAGAAATTCACGGATGTTGAGTGCTTTCAATTAAGTCCATGTTTAGAAAGTATACGGATGGAGACATCTTGGCATACTTATGTGTGTGCGCTAGCGGGTTCTAAGCTATTTACAGAAATACCACTCATTCTCATTCTGAAAGGGGCCAGGAAAACAGATCCTCCTTCCTCGGAGGGAATTCTTGGGGCTATATTTAGCAGATTCCTGTTCTATAACAAGAAAAGCGTGGTTTTCCTGGTGGATCCATCCAAAGCACAAAGGCCTCTAAGTGCTTCCTGCCCCCTCACCATGAGTCAGAAGTTCAGAAAAGGGAGAATGGACTATCTGGAGAGCTTCCTATTTCCAAGCATTTGGCTGGTCCAGGGAAGCACACGCCTTGGAGGAGCCCCAGCATGGCCAATCGAGGAGTAACACGAAAAGGGCATAACTTAGATCTGGCCCAAGGTCACTTACCCACGTACAGAGCTCCATTGATGTTGAGCTGCCTCATCATGCCAGGTGATTTGCCTGTTCTGGCCCCGTAGTCATCCACGGTTATCTTTCCCGATTGACCGTCCCTGGAAAAAACACCACCATTTCGGGAGTTTCGTTCAATTGTTCAATTCATTTCAATGAAAGTGTAGGAAAGCACCTACTCTGCACCAGGAACTATGCTAAATGAAAGAGCTGTAAAGATGAAAAAAGAAGACAAAACAAAAAACACATTCCTGGCTCCCAGGAGTTTTAGGTCTACTGAGGAAGACAAAACAATCACATTACAAATGACATCTCAGTGTCACTGCCTGATGGTGGAAGACCACCAGCATGCTGTGGGGTGAATGAAGGCTGTGGGGTGACAGGAGGTGGAGAGAGGGTCAGGGAAAGCTTCCCCAAGGGAGTTTGCCAAAGATGAGTTTTGAAGGCTGGGTAGGTCAAGCGCAGGAGGAAGCTGATGCCAACAGGAAGTCACTATGAAGAGATAGAGAGAGACGACAAGGAGTTGATGTAGCCTGAGTACTGAGAATTCTGGAGGTGGGAGCTGAGTGGAGAGAAAGGAAGCCAGAGCTGAGGGTGCAGGGCACATGGAGCTTCATGAGAATGTATCCTGCAGGTGAGAGGGAACCAGAGGAGAATTAACACGTGGTGAGTTTGCAGGTTATTCTGAGCACAATGGGAAACCAAGAAGAAGGTTTCATAGGTGGAGGATTACTCTAGGGAAGGACAAAGAATGGCTTAGAACAGTGGTTCTCAACCTTTCTAATGCCACGACCCTTTAATACAGCTCCTCATGTTGTGGTGACCCCCAACCATAAAATTATTTTCGTTGCTACTTCATAACTGTAATTTTGCTACTGTTAATGAAGCGTAATGTAAATATCTGTGTTTTCCGATGGTCTTAGGCGACCCTGCTAGCGGTTCTCCAGCCCTGGCCAGTGTGGTTCAGTGGATAGAGTGTCAGCCACAGGTCGCGACCCACAGGTTGAGAACCGCTGGCTTAGAAGTTTTGAAAGGACCCAAAGAATCACCCAAAAGTGACTCCGAGCACAGTGGAGTGGAAGTGCGCATCTGTGGAAGGGCTTTGCAGGTTTCCCAAACCATCCCGCCCCGCGCTTCTTCAAAAAGCACGTCTGCGTCCATAGCTCTTGGGGGGATACCGACCCAGGCTGCACTTCGTTATTGGTCTTTTAATGTTCCTTTCCTACCGCAAACAGTTCTTGTTTCTTGTGAAAACAACCTCTTTTATCTCTCTGATGGTATTGATATTTATATCATCTGTTCAACAGCTCGAGTTGGGCTTCATCAAGATCACTGTCGCCAGGACTTCCTATGCTACGTGGGCAGCTGATGGGCACAGATCTGCCTCTTTGTCCTCACACACCTTCTAGGGCAAGCATGTCAAACTTGGGGCCTGCGGGCCGCATGCCTCATTTGTTTGGCCCGTGCTGGCCTTTGAGTTTGACATGCTTGCTCTAGGGCAGTGGTCGGCAAACCGCGGCTCGCGAGCCACATGAGGCTCTTTGCCCCCTTGAGTGTTCTAACGCCACTTCTTCAAAATAGACTTGCCCAGGCCGAAAACCGACTTCTGTGCATGGGCCACGAAGTTTCAATCGCACTGTAAGTGTGTGCCCGCACGTGGTATTTTGTGGGAGAGCCACACTCAAGGGGCCAAAGAGCTGCATGTGGCTCGCGAGCCGCAGCTTGCCGACCACTGCCCTAGAGTGGTCAATGCACGTCCAGTGCAATTGAAACTTGGTGGCCCATGCGCAGAAGTCGGTTTTCGGCTCTCTAAAGAAATTTCAACCGTTGTACTGTTGATATTTGGCTCTGTTGACTAATGAGTTTGCCGACCACTGCTCTAGGGTATCAAAGGCAGGCACAGTGGACAAGAGTGGGGTCCAGCCAGGCTACTCCCACTACGGCCTATGTGTGCTCAGAGTAAGAAATTGACCTTGGTCCCATGTTTCCCAAGCCTCCCCTTTGACCTCACCCACTAACCTCCCCAGAAAGGGTTATGGTAAATTCTCAGGGAACCCAAATAAAAACCTCTGTTCAGCTCATCTCCTGGAACCTGCAGGTAACATGGCAAGACTGAGGTTTCTCACACTGCTCAGTCTGGGCCTGCTATTTGACTTCTCAGTATATTGTTAGGAATATGGACATGGGTAGCAAGACCATCATTTTAAGGGAGTGATTCACCCAGAGTGAATCAGAAGTCAGGGTAGCGACTTCTATGAGGGGCAGGATGCACAGAGCTTTTGAGGTTCAGGTAAAGTGATGTCAAAGAAGAAGTGGGCAATTGCCTACATAATGAGATGTGGAGCACTCCTCTAAGTCCACATGTCCCCACATCTCATCCCACTAGTGATACCCGGATCTCACTAAATAGGGAGGCCCTCTTCCAGGCAGCCATCAAAAAGTTATTTCTCCAGCCCTGGCCAGTGTGGCTCAGTGGATAGAGTGTCAGCCAGTGCACCCAAGGTTCACGGGTTTGATTAGGGTCGAAGGCACGTACCTGGGTTGCAGGTTCGATCCCTGGTCACCAGTTGGGGCCGTGCGGAGAGGCAAACAAACCATATGTCTCTCTTACATCGATGTTTCTCTCTCTCTGTCTTTTCCTCCCCCCCCCCTTCTCTCCTTCCCACTCTCTCTAAAAACCAATGGGAAAAAATATTTTCAGGTGAGGATTAACATAACTAACTAACTAAATAAATAATTTCTTCAGAAAGTCGCTGGTGAGTGAAGTTTTGGGAGTTCACTGTCAATGAGAGCACAGGTGGGAGTTGGTAGCAATGCCCTGGATGAGGAGCGTGGGAGGCCAGACAAGGTTGGGGAAGAGGACATGGGACTAAAGGGACTTGGAGAGCACGTCCCACCGCTGCTGGGCTCTGCTCTGTCCTGCGCCGTGGGAGGTACTCACCGAACAGCCTTGACCCGGTGCCACCGACCATCGCTGAAGGAGCCGTTCACCAGGATGGATGCCACACCACTGCCCAGGTTATAGCTAGGGCGTTGGAGAAGAACAAGATAGAACAGTCACATACTGACGCCCAGGCAGACACTCACTCACATGGACCTCGTGGCTAAAGGTCTATGAACTCAGAATGCTGTTTCCTCCACGCAAAACAAAACAATGTTATCAGTCAGGTTTCTACGCTAGGCCAGGAACGATCAAAATATGTTTTTTATTGTGGCAAAACAGACATAACATAAAACCTATCGCCTTAACCACTTCTATGTGTGCAGGTCGGTGGTGCTAAATACGCTCACCTTGTTGTACAAGCATTCTCCAGAACTCTCCTTATTTTGCAAAGCTCAAACTCTGTCCCCCTTGTCCAGCAACTCTTCATTCCCCCTCCCTCCATCCCTGGCAACCACCACGCTCCTGTTCACCTTAGGAGTTGGACCACTTCTAGGTACCTCCTGTAAGTAGAATCCTCCATTATCTGTCTGTCACTGGCTTATTTCACTCGGAATAATGTCCTCAAGACTGATGATCTTTTTTTTTTTTTTTTTAATATATTTTATTGATTTTTTACAGAGAGGAAGGGAGAGGGATAGAGAGCTAGAAACATCGATGAGAGAGAATCATCGACCAGCTGCCTCCTGCACACCCCCTACCAGGGATGTGCCGCAGCCAATGTACATGCCCTTGACCGGGATCAAACCTGGGACCTTTCAGTCCGCAGACCGACGCTCTATCCATTGAGCCAAACCGGTTTCGGCAAGGCTGATGATCTTTAGGCCAAGGTCAGAAGCATCCGTGTAGCAATAGGAACAAGAAAGGCTTTATCATTTGTAATGTGTTGTACTCGCTGGAATAGTGTCCCCCCCCCCCCAAATTCTCGTCCACTCAGAACCTCAGAGTGTGACCTTAATTAGAGACAGGGTCTTTGCAGATGTCGTTAGTTAAAATGAAGTCATATTGGATTAGGACAGCCCTAAATCCTGTCGGCCTGGGGTCCTCGTGAGAAAAGGAAATTTGGACACAGACACACAGGGAAGAATGCCATGCGGAGATGAAGACGCAGGTTGGAGTGACGTAGCTATGAGCCAAGGATTGCCGGCCATGAGAGCCTAGAGAGAGGCTCAGACCACGCTGCTACTCAGCACCCCCCCCCCCCCCCCCCCCCAAGAAACAACCCTGCCCACCTGCACGTAGGGCTTTGTTAATTCTCACCTGAGGGTATCTTCCCCAGAACCGGGACAGAATAAACTCCTATTGTTTTAAGTCACCCAATTTGTGACCATTTGTTATGGCAGCTCTTGGAAACCAATACATGTGTTTTCACTTTTTAAAAAGCAAAACAAAGAGCCCCAAAGAGATGAAAGGAATTTGCCTAAAAAAATCCCTTTGAACTAGGGATTTTATCTGTCCCTCCTCCCCCGCTGTTGACTCTGATACCTGGTCCACTCAGAAGCTTCCTGCTTTCTATTCCAGCTTCCAGATGCCCCGATACCCTGAGGGCATCCAAAGACACACACAGCTTGTTTACCAGAGAGAAATAGCCCTCTCAGTCCAGTGTTCATTCGATTATTCTAATTCGATTGGATCCAACCATCGTTGGTGAGTGACTGACTGGCCTGGGCAGGCCCTGGGCCCGTGCCCAGCCCTCCCCTGGTCACCCTGCTTGGGGAGGAAATGCCTCCCAGCCGGAGCAGCTCTCTCCTCATGCTGGGAGAGGACAAGTCTCTCCTGAACTTCACCGGCCAAGGAGGAGGAAGGCGAGGCCCTGGCTTCGGCCCTGGGCTCCTGCGCGCGCTCAGCCTGAGAAATAAGCGAGAACAGGCAGCGCCCGGCTTTTCCCAGGGAAAGCGCTCGGGTCCTTTCATCAAGAACGAGGCTCAGAGGAGTCCCCGCGCCTGACACTTAACCCAGAATGGAACTGGGTGACCTGACACCCGGCCAGAGGAGGCTGTGGCCCGCCCCTGAAAGCACCACTGTTTTCCCAGCCAGTTTCCCACATCAGGTGTCTCCTGTGCAAAGCAGCCCGGAGGGGGAGTTGTCAGATTTCATTACTCAGCGGCCAAGGCCTGAGGGCACAGCGGCTGAGCCCAGCCAGCAGACCCGCAGCCCAGTGGCCATGCGGCTTCGTGAGAGGCGCGGGGACCCACGGGTCAGACCCACCCGCCCGGATTCCCACTCCTGCCAGTGACGAGCTCCTGCCCTTGGGCGATTGGCTTCATCTCTCTGAGCCTGTGGCCCCTCATCTGAGAAGTGGGGGTGATTAATTCTACCTGCTGAAGGGCCGTAGGACACATTCAATAAGACAACATAGGCACAGAGCACAGCACAGAGTAGAACCCACACAAAGGATCCCGCCACCCCAGGGATGTGCCGGATGGATGCAGCTCGCGGACGCTGGGCAGCAGACCCCGGGGAGCTGGCGGCAGGAGGAAGTCGCCACCGAGAGTTAAACTCCTCGGCCTCTCCTGGGAGAGCAGTCCTGTGCGAGCGCAAACCACAGGCTGTAAATGTGTAACCAGAAGGGTCAGGAGCGCCCAGAGCAGAGGTGACCCGGGGAAAGCTGCAGGACGCTGGCCTGGAACGGGATTGGAATCCAGGGAGTGGGCACCTTCGAAGTTGTGTTTGGACAAAGGCGGGGCTTCCCTCCTGTTGGGCAGCCTGCGGGCTCGCCTGTCCATGCAGAGCCAGGCCGTGCTCCGGGGCCGCCCACACGCAGCTGGCGTCTCCAGGGCCTGGCTCTCCAACCGCCCCCTGCCCCCCACTCCTCTGATTCAGACCTTCTAGTAACCTTCTGCTTCCCAGGCACCTGGCATCTCTCTTTCCTTTGTCTTTCTATATATATAAAAGCCTAATATGCTAATTGTCCCTCTCACCATTCGACCAGTCACTATGACGCGCACTAACCACCAGGGGCAGATGCTCCAACCGGTAGGTTAGCTTGCTGATGGGGGTCTGGCCAATTGGGACTGGGCAAAATGGGCCGGACATGCCCTAGAGTCCCTCCCCGGCCCCGATCGTGCACCGGTGGGGTCCCTCAGCCTGGCCTGCACCCTCTTGCAATCCAGGACCCCTCGGGGGATGTCGGAGAGCCGGTTTCAGCCTGATCCCGCAGGCCAGGCCGAGGGACCCCACCGGTGCACAAATCTGTGCACCAGGCCTCTAGTATAGTAATAAATGACCAAGACTAGTGGTTCTCTTTGCTGCACAGGAAGCCTTCTTGGGTGTGAAAAATGTTCTGTATCTTATTCTGTGTGTGGCGGGGAGGGGCGGGGGACAGGGGGGACTCACAGGTGTTTACACATTTAAAATGTATCAAACTGCACACCTAACATTTGTGCACTTCATGTAAATTATAACTCAATTTAAAAAAAAAAAAGGAAAAATGTAAGAACGAGTGAAAAAATGAGCAAAAAAATGCCTGTCCGGTTTCGCCAGCAAGGTCTTGTGGATCTGGTCGGCATGACTGGTTTCCTGATGCAGGTTTTCCTAATCATTGTGCATGGAGATGCCCCCAGGGGAGGCCTTCGGGAAACCACCTGGCCGCCTGCATGTGGCCACATTCTACTTAGCTGGGCCCTTTAAACTGCAGCACAGGCACCTCGCCAAGGTCAGATCGCGTCCCTTCTCTGCTGCCTGACAATGTTACCAAGGTCCCATGGGAAAGACGGTCAGGTCAGGGATCCTCACAGAACCTGCTCACTGGGTTTTATGCCCCACATGCAACCATGAACCCAAATGAAACGAAACCGGGACGGAAAACCGCACTCGGCTGCGCACTCGGATTCCTCTTCCTCTACGTAACCTTGCCCAGAAGCCTCAGATGGTTTCCCTCGGAGTCCCACTGCTCCCCCTCGTTCTCTGCCAGAAGGGCTTTGAGCACCGAAGGAGCAGCATTTCGGTGAAGAAAACAAGTCAAAGTTGAGAATATATTTTACCATCTTACGTTTTCTATTGTTTGCTTTGGACCTGGGTCAAACACCAGAACCTCAAACACGGTTTTTCTACCCAAAACACCAGTCCACTCTCTAAGCTCCTCCAATGGAAGCTGCTCTCAGGCGGGGCCTAGGTCTTAATAAAAACAAGAATAATTATCATAGCTCCATTTTGTGAAGCAGCTCCATATTGTGCTAACTTCCTTATGTTATCCATCCGAGGTAGGGTTTTTAGGACATAGAAACACTTAACCAAGGGAAATACGTTTGATGTTCATTATCTCCAATAACTAGCTATGCCAGGCCGTGCACTAAGCCCTTTGCAAGAAGGAACTAATTCAACCCCCACCACCAACTTTTTCCTTCTCACAGGGAGGTCCGGCCACTCGCAGGAGGTCACGTGGCCCTGGGAACCAGCCTGTCTGGCTCTGAAGCTCATGCCTTTGACCACTCAGACCCGTTTCCCAGGGCGTGGTCCCAGATTGTTTCCTGTCAGAGTGGCGCCCTCGGAGACCTGCTCCATCCGAGTCTGCGGGCTGGGCCCAGGGACCCGCCTCTGAAACAAGCTCCCTGCTTTCAAACCACTGGCCTGCGGTCTAGCCCGCTCTGTGCCAGCCTCCCGCAGGGCACCACGCATCTGTATTGGAAGTACCTGCTGGAGGCAGGCGACAGCGGAGCAGCAGCTGTGGGCCCAGGGCCAGGGCCAGGCCGGGGAGGGGCTGAGCTGTGTCCTGTGCACAGAACACAACCAGAGCTCCAGTCTTCAAAGAAAAAACAGGGGCCACTTTTCAGAAACCTGAGAAAGACGCAGGAACGTAGGAAACAGTTCCGGATGAAGTGGAGTTGTTGGAAGGGTGCCCATGGGGTGTGGGGGGCTGGCCAGGGCCTGTGGGGGGCTGGCCAGGGCCCGTGGGAGCGGCAAGGTGGCCCCGAGCAGATGAGTCTCCCTGTCCTGCTGGGGGCGGGCAGTGAATAGGTTTAGCTGGCGGTTTAGGGGGGGAAGTTGGCCTCCCACCCACGGCTGAGCTACTGTTTCAATTCCCTTTTCTGGGCACAATCAAGAACTTGAGGCCTTGGTGAGGTTAACCACAGGAAAACCACAAGAAAATGGCTGCGCGGCAGCCAGCCTGAAACTGGGGTGTGAAAAGCTTGGCGTTTGACCTTGGGGCCAGGGGGGAAGGGCGCGGAGATGGTGGAACTGCTCTCGTCGGCCAACCTCTAGCCTTCAGCCACAGGGGTCTCTCGAAGGCCCCCGCAGTCCCAGGATCGCGTCACTGAGCACGCCCTGCTATTCCGGGGCCAGTGCGAGGTTGGCTAAGGGACATTGCCTCCCAAGATGCTTTTTAGTCAAATGGGAAAGACTGCCATGATCCTGCTCTGGCTCTCAGGGAGGCAGTGCCTGCCCACAGAAGCCCAGAACCAAGTCTCATCCTCTCCGTTGTGCAGTTACCTTTGTCTATTCCAATTCAAATGATTTAGTGGCACTTACGCTAGGCCCCGGGGGGAGGGGAGGTAAAGAAGGGAAGCCGGATAAACTCCTGCCCTCCGGAGCAGATGGTGGTCTAGGGACCTTGCAGGGTGTAAACCCTTCTCGCCTAGAGAAATGGTGGGAACAGCGCAGGCCCCGCTCCTAGAGCTGTTCTGCTCTGGGTGGGCCTGGGAGTTGGCATTTCTAAGACGGTCCCAGGTGACGATGCTGCTGCTGGTCCAGGGACCAGACTTCAAGACCCAGTGGTCTAGACCAGTGGTCGGCAAACTCATTAGTCCACAGAGCCAAATATCAACAGGACAACAATGGAAATTTCTTTGGAGAGCCAAATTTTTTAAGCTTAAACTTCTTCTAACGCCACTTCTTCAAAATAGACTCACCCAGGCCGTGGTATTTTGTGGAAGAGCCACACTCAAGGGGCCAAAGAGCCGCACGTGGCTCGCGAGCCGCAGTTTGCCGACCACTGGTCTAGACCCAGGGGTGGGGGACTCCCTTCTCTGCCAAGGGCCATTTGGATATTTATAGCATCATTCACGGGCCATACAAAATTATTAACTTAAAAATTAGCCTGCAATATTTGGTTAAACATTTAACTAACCCGCCCCTAATGGCTTGGCAGGGCCAGACCAAATGATTTCACCAGCCTTACCCGGCCCACGGGCCGGATGTTCCTCACCCTGGTAGAAGATGCGTTTTCCTATTTGTTACACAAGCCAGTCCGGGCCCATGGGAACCCAGCCCCCTCCCACGCTGGTGGGGAGAAGTGGTCGGGACCCTTTAGCTGTTTCCTAGCTTCCCAAGTGAAAAACTTGAGCGCGGTCTAAATTCACTGAAAAGGGCTAAGAACTCCAGGGACTTCCTTACCAGCATCACCCAGGAAGCATTTACAAAAAGCCAAAGGTGGGGTTGATCTGCTGAGATATAAATCTGTGCTTTGCTCTTCTTGGTAGTGGGAGCTTGGAAAGCAGGCTTTCTCCTCCCCAAGGCTGCACAGCTAACAGGGAGCATGGTCAGAACTGAACGCCAGGTCTCCCGACTCTGGGTCTTCAATGCTGTGAGCCGGAGCCCTGAGCCGGGTACTCGGAGCCACGCTCAGCTGCACCAAGTACTCTATTCGGGGCCACCCCACTGTACCAAGTCCTTTACTCAGGGCCCCGCTCAGCTGTACCAAGTCCCCATTTGCAAGTGGGGAGCACATGGCAGAAACACCATACAAAAGGGGTCACAAACTGTTCTGTAAGAACCAGATAATAAACATTTTAGGCTTTGCCACACAGTCCTTATTAAACTACTCAAGTATGCTGGCTGGCATAGCTCAGTGGTGAGGAGGTCACAATTCCATTCCCAGTCAGGGCACATGCCCAGGTTGTGGGCTCCATCCCCAGTAGGGGGCGTGCAGGAGGCAGCTGATCAATGATTCTCATCATTGGTGTTTCCATCTCTCTCTCCTCTCCCTTTCTCTCTGAAATAAAAAATACATATTTAAAAAATAAATAAATAAAACTACTCAAGTGTGCCCCTGTAGCATGAAAGCAGTCATAAATGAATGAGCATGGCAGCATCCCAATAAAACTTCATTGACAAAAACGCGTGGAGGGCCAGACCTGGCCCTCAGGCTGTGGACGGCTGGCTGCCTGCTGCTCCGGAAGGAGGACGCCGGGAGGAAAGGCCAGGGGCCTCGGCCCAGCCTGGAGCTTCAGGCGCCGGTCATTCCAGCCGACGGGGCTCGGTTCACTCCGCCTCCCTGTCTGCCATGACCTGCGAGGTGACGCGGAAGGCAGCGGGGAGGGCTTACCTGAACACCAGGGCTCCGTCCCGCAGGCCCAAGGAAATGAAGTCGCTGTTGGACCTCTGGCTGTCTCCCCGCCACATCAACAGGCCCTCTTTGGCAGTCGTCTTAAACCTCATGAACACATTTGATCTTGAGCCGGACACCCTGGAGGAAACACACAATTGCCCCCATTTAACTGTTGTCCACAGCATCCGCTTCTGAGGTTCGTCCGCCGGCCTGGAGAAGCCCGGTGCAAGGACGAGGCTGCATCTCTGAGAACAGGCGTCACCGCTGTGAGCCAGGCCACGGGGGGGTGACCTGAAGGCTCGCTCTGCAGCAGTCTCCGTCCCAGGTGCGGTGCCACCCTCGAGGGAGCACGCGATGAGCCGCAGGTTAACCAGGCTCTTGTAAACTCCCAAGTCCCAGGCTGCACCCCAATCTACACCCAGTCCTCCTTCCCTGTCCTGCCACAGACGGGTCCTGGGGAAAGTGCTCCCCGCTCCCCAACAGAAAGTGGGTTTTGTAATTTCCAAGAGCCCCAAGTTGGCAGCTTCTTGGGGCTACGATGGTGGCTGTGGTGGACGGCCAGCTCTGGTGGTGACCATCCTTGAGGGCAGAGGGGTGAGTGGGCAGGAGGCAGAGTGACAGATGAGAGGTGTTGTGGCGAAGGCAGGGTGGAGGGGGACAAGAGGCAGAGAGGAGTGGAGAGAGACTCTGGCAGGTCCCGGCCCGGGCCCTGCAGTCATGGCTGGGAATAGGATCACAGGCTTTTGAGCTTTTATCAATTCCTGGGACTAGACTCATTCAGAAATCGTCTCCCTAAAGCAAGCATGTCAAACTCACAGCCCGCGGGCCACATGCCTCGTTTATTTGGCCCGTGTTAGCCTTTGAGATGGACATGGTTGCTCTAAGGTGACCAGTGTTTCGCAGGGAGAAGAACAAGTATAAGGGCTTAAAGTAAAAGGGAGTAAGAGTAACGGTAATTTAATATTGCGACTAACATGGCACCATAGGAAAAGTCTCCAGTCTCCCGTCACTTGTACCATCCCCTGTCTGTCCCACAAACCTGGAGCTGTGGATGCACTTAACAGTGAACAGAAGGGGACTTCTGTCTAGGCTTTCCGAGCAAGGCCGAGACAGGAGACCGCGGCTGCCTTCCCACGCGGGGCCTCAGAGCGGAGAGGGAGGAGCAGGGCCACGTGGTGACTTCCCACCAGGCCAGGTGCAGAGCCCCCAGCTCTGGCCCATTCCCGAGAGGGCTGCTTCCCCAGTCTCCTGTTTCAGGCTCCTGCCTTCCCCCCCTTGCCTTGGATATGCTGACTGGAGGCAGCTGAGCATGATGGTTCCCTTTCTCGTGCAGGGAGTGGTTTAGGGATGGGCACGTGACCCGCTGTTATCCAATGAGACAGAGAAAATGTAGCAGGAAGATTCTAGGAAAGATTCCTTTCTTTTTAAAAAGAGTCACATGAGAAAAAAAAGGTGGTTTTTTTTTCAGTTCCACTGGAGAGTGGCCTGATTTATGTCCATCTTATAACCAGGAAGGGAGTAACCCCTGGAGAACGCGCTGAGGATAACAAGGCCAAAGGACAGAGGAGACGTGCGTCTTTGATGATCCAGCTGATGCTCTGAATTAGTCACACCAGGATCCAGTCTAAGTCAGAATTGCTTGTTACGTGGAATAATAAACACCCTTTAGTTTAAGCCAGGAGTCCTCAAACTACGGCCCGCGGGCCACATGCGGGTGTTTTTGCCATTTTGTTTTTTTACTTCAAAATAAGATGTGCAGTGTGCATAGGAATTTGTTCATAGTTTTTTTTAAACTACAGTCCGGCCCTCCAACGGTCTGAGGGACAGTGAACTGGCCCCCTGTTTAAAAAGTTTGAGGACCCCTCGTTTAAGCCATTTTGATCTGAGTTTTCTGTTACTTGTAGCCAAAGGCATCTAACCAAAACAGACCTGAACTTGACTGTTGCCTGCGGCTTTACGCACATGCATGTGTTCATGCACATACATACATGTGCACAAGGGCCACCGAGTGCCTCCTGTTCCCACCAAGCCGCCCAGTGCCACTTGCTAAGCATCCAGGGGCCTGACGACTTGGGCCCCTTCACACCGTCCCTGCTCTCTGGGGACTGAACGCCCTTCCATCTTTGGAGAAAAGGGCTGAAGAAAGAAGAGGGTGTCTCCGGGCGGAAATCCATCTTGCCTAAGGCCCCACCAAGACCACCTACATGAACCCAAGGGGGGCTAGAGAAATGAAGCAATGGCTGCCATCTGGTGTGGGTTCCGTTACCAGGGAAATGCTCATCCAGTGCCCCAGGAAAATGTCTCCCAACTTTGTTCCTTAAAAAGCCACCAACCTCCACCCTACACACTGGGTGCTTTTAGCTTAAAGCTTTGCCTCAGTCTGTTAAGAAACAGTCAACCTGAAGAGGAAGGAAAATTCTAGGATGGTGCTGGCAGTGTTGTGGGGGATGGCAGACTTGGAACTACAGAGAACGAGGGGAGGGAGAAAAAAAGAAGAGGCAGCATGAAAGGACCAAAGACGAGCTCCCCAGGTGGAGGACTTGCGGAGGGCCAGCCTTCCCATGGCTACGTAAGAGGCTATTCCACACCAGGAGCTTGGAGTGGGGGGCGGGGGGTACTGGAGCCTCAGTCACCAGGGCCTACCAGCCAGGATGGTGACTTGGGCACCTCCGTGTGCTGTGCCCACATGAAGAGAGGTGAGGAGCCCCCACTGAGCTGGCCGGCTGCAGAGGACAGGGACCTTTGCTGCTGAAGATGGGAAGTAGGACATGGACTTGACACTGTTGGTGGAGCTGCAGGACCTCCACTGCAGCTCGTGGCAAAGCGTCAGGCCCTGGCCAAGAGCAGCATGAAGCCAGTGTGGCTCAGTGGTTGAGCATCAACCTATGAACCAGGAGGTCACTGTTCGATTCCCAGTCAGGGCACCTGCCCGGGTTGTGGGCTCTATCCCCAGTGGGGGGCATGCAGGAGGCAGCTGATCAATGATTCTCTCTCATTCTCTCTCTCTCTCTCTCTCTCTCTCTCTCTCTCTCTCTCTCTTCCTCTCTGAAATCGATTGCCCTGACTGGGGAATCACTCATAGCCCTGAAAACCCAAGGCCAGGCAACCTCCTCCATAGGGTTTGGGTCGTTTGAAAGGCTGCCTCTTCAAGTTTGTTGTTTTGTTTTGTTTTGTTCCAGTTTCTGTGTTTATGATGTGTGGTTGTTTTCCCCTAAGGCCATGGCTACACTGCCTTCTTTGAGAATTATCTTCTGGCTCATAAAATAAGGAAAAGCCTTGGGAAAACTATTACGAAATCTACCCCCCGAGAGACAAGGTGCCCGTTGCCCGTTGAAACGCGTTACCTCTTGAGGATGTCTGGGTTGTCGTAGGTCAGGTAGCTGCGGCCGATGAACTGCGGAATCTCGATGGTTTCTGTGATGGCTGAGGCAGAAGAGAAATCGGAAGTTACATGGCCGTGGCTCTCCTGACCCAGCACTCAGCCACGGGCAGGGACACGCCCAGAGGCAAGAAGGCCAGCTCCTGGGATCAGGACAGTGAACAGCTGGTCAGCTCCTTCTCCTCGGCCAGGTTTGGAGCGGCCTGGCCTGAAGGCCTGGGGTTGGCACCTCCCTGTGGTCCCCTCCCCCGGGCTGGCCGGCACCGTGAATGCCCTCAGCACTACTGAGAAGGGCTTGCTACATGCTGAAACTTGAACCCTGCCCAGTTATTCTTGTAAGCCTAAGAGCCAGTCTCGGGCCACGTGGGGAGCAGCTGGGGGCAACCCTAGATGTTCTCCAAGGGAGGCAGAGGAAATAACCATCAAATAAGCCCACTGAAATTTCCCTATTTGAGGCCAATCTGCCCCCAAACCCTTTCAGCCATGACCGCAGGAGATTGGCCAACTGTGAGCCACGAGGCCCTGACTTGTTTTTACAAATCCCCTCCAGCGTCACACTTCCTAAGCTCTTCACAACAATGTCATGAAGCAGCAGGGAGACTGGAGAAAGGGGAGGGCTGGGGACTCCCATTCTTAGAAGAGGAAACGAGGCACAGAAGTCATCAAGGCTCTGCCTGAGGTTAGACGGCTAAGAGAGCAGCAGGGCAGGAATCAGACTGATCCCCACGTTCCCGGTTCTGCTCCTCAGCCCACCCTTCACTTTCCAGGACCTCAGCAGCCTGTCTCCTTCCTCTCAGCTTGCCTTCCCCTTGTTTTCCTGAGAAATCTTCCTTCTGCACGCAGTCAGCACAAGAATAGGTTACGTGGTTGTGTTTGGTGCCAAAGATTAGGGATAATTTAGGAGATGCCAGGCAAAGAGATCACGGCCATCTCTCTTTCCTCTTTAGAAAAACACAGAAGTGACAGTTGAAAGAATTAAGGTAGAATGAATCTCATTTTCAAACAAATGTGCAAAACAAGAAAAATAAGCCTGCTTACAAAACAAGTTAGAGTCCCACAAAATATGTGGTTGGTGCAAAAAAGACACTGAACTAAGGATTCTACACCCAGGAGAACATATATCATTACTGGACACTACAAACAACCAGGAGTTTAAACGTGACTTCTAAACATTTTTTTTTAAATATATATTTGTATGGATTTCAGAGAGGAAGGAAGAGAGATAGATAGAAACATCCATGATGAGAGAGAATCATTGATCGGCTGCTTCCTGCACGCCCCACACTGGGGATCGAGCCTGTAACCTGGGCCTGTGCTCTGACCGGGAATCGAACCATGACCTCCTGGTTCATAGGTTGATTCTCAACCACTGAGCCACGCTGGCCGGGCTAAACATTTTTTTTTTTTTTTTAAAGAGAGAGATAACAGCCAACTCCAAAACCCAATAGCATTGAGCCCCCAAGAATAAGTTCCTATGTTGATAGGTCACCTACAGCATGCTACTCAAAATCTTCTCATTAAAAGTAAAAATTTTTAAAAGAAAGAAACAAGGAAAGCAAAGGAAGAGAAATAAAAGCTTTAAAAGTCATTTCTGAGAAACTGCTCTCTGAAGCAACGCAGCCCTGGACGGAGCCTGCGGGCCCAGAGGACCTATTAGGGCCAGAGACAGAGAGGAAAGTCTCATCTGTTAAAGTCTGGGCCGCACCACCAGCCTCCCCACCTTCTGGTTAAAGTGGGAGGAGGAGGAGGAGGGGGAGAAGGGGGAGGAAAGGCAGGAAAGGAGAGAAGGAGAAGAGAGTGGGATGCAAAATAAAAAGACCCTGAGGAGCGGGGGAGGAAGGGGCAAGCTAGAGTGAGGAGAGGGGAAAGAAAATGCCGAGAGAGAAGGAGGGGAGGCAGGAATAGCAAGGACTCCGGGGATGGGCAGCCCCGGGGCAGGGAAAGGAGAGGGGAATGGAAAAGGCAGAGTGCAGAGAGAACAGACCCAGAGAGGGCAGACATGGAGGGAGGGCCAGGGGAGAAACAAGAGCAAGAAACTGCAGGAGAAGCCCTAGCCGGTTTGGCTCAGTGGATAGAGCATCGACCTGCGGACTGAAGGGTCCCAGGATTGATTCCAGTCAAGGGCACAGGCCCAGGTTGCGGGCTCGATCCCCAGTAGGGGACATGCAGGAGGCAACCAATCAATGATTCTCTCTCATCATTGATGTTTCCATCTCTCTCTCCCTCTTCCTTCCTCTCTGTAATTAATAAAAATATATTTAAAAAGAAAGAAAGAAAGAAACGGCAGGACGTACCGGGAGTTGAGAACGGAGGAGAAGAGAGAATGGCCAGGCAGATGGAGGAGTCTTCCCGGGCTGCCCATGACCAACATGCCCCTCTGGGTTTGCTTCCACCTCAGGTGGGAGGTGCAGGCGGGGCCTGTCCTTGCTGTTATTGGCCATGGACGTGGGCCTGTGGCCACTAGCTAGGGCTCCCCTGGACTCCTTGACATGGTCAGGACATGCTTGTCACATGTCTGCTCTGCACACGGAGCCTCTCAGGGGTCTGTTGAGCCCCGTCCAGCTGCCTGCGAAGCCCCCGCTCAGGAGCTCAGCGCATCCTGAGGCCCAGCGGGGACTCAAGCGCGTTCTCAGGGCGGCTCTTCTGGAGAGAGGATTCCCGCCACCCTCCAGGATGTCCAAGTCCCTCGCCGCTCACCCGGGCACCCCTGTGTGTGGCGGCCTGCGCCGTGCCCGAGCTGGCCAAGCCTGCCTGGCCCCAGCCCGGCGCGCTCCCGGTCTCTCGCAGGACTCACTGTACTTACTGTTGAGGCAGTAGTTCCCGCACTCTGCCGCGTGCCAGCATGAAACAGAACAGGGGGAGTCAGACTCTCACGGGCATGTCAAACCCCCCTCTCAGTGCAGACCATCGGGAACCAGCGAGTTTCCCTCCGACGCCCCGCAGAGGGCCCCACTGGCCTCCCAGCCCCAGCTTCCCGTGGGGGTGAGGGTGGGGTGGCGGTGGACCAAGAAGACGTGAATGGTAAGGTGCCTGACACCTCTGAGGCTCCTGACCTTGAACCCACAGTCCTCACTTAGGCTAAACCTGGAGAAACAGCTCCTGCTAAAGAGTTACTGACCTTGTCAATCAGTGATTATTACTTTCCTTGGCTCTGGGCTGCGTGTGAGAAAGGACTGATAAGCCAGCCAGCCGCCTCTTTTCTCTCCCGAGTGGAAAATATCAGCCTCGCTCCCACCCCTGCCCACCCCCCTCTGCAAGACCCCAGGGCTCTGGTCATCGGCGAGGGACAAAGGGCAGGGGAGCCGTCCAGAAGCGACACCACGGAAGACAAAACAGTGACAACACACTCGCGCTGGTCCGTGTAGATTCGTAAGTGTGCGTTCTGTCCTCACACGGGGGGGCTGGAGGCGACCCTCCGGCCCTCGGGCCCTTCGTGGTGTGTTTAAATATTGCAAAGATGGTTACATTTAACCGGACCCTTTACATCTGTGTTGTCACACTGCCTTTTCCCTGGGGCGAAGCCTTGCTGAGGCATCCGTTGACATGTGTTTCTGTCACGTCCTCCCATTTATACCGAAAAGCCTGTGCCGTCCGAGGACACGTGAACATGCTCCGCCCCAGGGAACGGCAGCCTCCAGGCCAAGCACCCTGTCCGCCGGGGACTTGCAATTCCCCGCAGACTAGAAAGAGGGAAGGGAGGGCGGCTCCTTCGTGCAGTCACAGGAGGAGCTGGGGGGTTGCCATCCAGCCTTCCCCACAGCCAGGGCTCCGCTCAGCACCTCCCTGACACAGGGCCGTGCCGCCGAGGACGCACTTGCCGCCCCGGCAGCTCCCCATCCGGGCTGGGGCAGCGCCAGGAATCAGACGCTGTGGCCACAAGTAAACAAACAAACAAAAACCTGCTCTACACTGAAGACCGACATCTGGGCTGAACAGCAGCAGTGCTTCATCGTTTAATCACAAACCACCTAAGGAAAGAAAGTCCCGGGGGTAGGCATACCCTCTTCATGTGTGTTTCCATTTACTGGGTTTTCGTAAAGCACGGCCTCTACTTACTGGATCTGTGTTTCATACACTGAGACCAAAGAATATTAATCCGAATCAGACCCAACAATATGGCGTGGGAGCTACGAAAGGCGACATAAAATGTCCTAAGTGTTGCGTATGTGGTTGTTCAGTGTAGATCAGGCCAGATCCCGTGTGTTAGGACCTTGCATCCATGAAGAGGGCATGCCTGAAGCCCAGGCGTGGCCTCAGTGGCTATGGGTGTCAGCGGTGAGCGGGCATCAGCTCACCTGCTGCAGAGAAATAGCCCCATCTAGTGGCCAGCAGGGCCCTACATGGCCTGAGTCCAAACTTCTCAGTAATGAGGGGACAGGGAGGGAGGGGGACCAGGCCCCTATTCCCTCCCCAAGCGGCCTGTGTGCTATTGGTTGGGAGAACCCCAGGACAAAACAGCTGCATCCTATACCCGTGTCTGGAACACTCAGAGCATAACAAAGGCTCTGAGAAGTCCTGCAGGGGAGAGAGCTGTTTAACCACGTTTCCCCAAACTTCTTTGACCACAAAGCTCCCCTCCCCCCATGTTGTGCATGTGAATGTACGTGTGTCTGTCTCTCTGTGTGAAAAACAGCCATCAATATTCCTTTTTTTGCCATTAATATTCTTTAGAACTTAAATTCTTGCATGCATTCTGGGAAAGGCGGCTCTGACTTCTCAGTACCTTGCGTGGCTCTAAGAGCGGTGAGGAGCTGGAACATCCGATGGCACATTTGGATGAGTAGAAAGAAGAAATCTCTAAGGAAGGGGGGCATTTGTTTTTGAGGAGGGAGGCCTTGTTGACACCCCTCGGGTGAGATGAGAAGGGGGTGCTCAGGATTAGGGTGCTGGGGTTTGAGGTGGAGGAAGGCACCTAAGCGGGAGAGCCCCGAGATGAAGGAGAGGCGGTCACCAGAGTCAAGCCTGATGATTTTCTCAGGATCTGAAATCGTGGCTGTGAGTCCGAGAGCCGGTGGGTTCCCGAGGCTGGGAAGAGCGGCCCCAATTCGGCAGCTGCCGCCTCGGGGAGCCTGTAGTGCCCTGGGGGCCCCCGGGGCTCAGAGGACCTCCATGCCCACCTCGCTCAGGGTCAGGCCCTCCTGCTCCTGACCCTGACCTCTCAGGGACCAAGGGGGCTCCCGAGACCTCCGCGATGGTCAGGGGGCCTAGCGCCTCCCCAGGATTTGTCTGAGTTTTGGGTCCTAGACCCCTGTCTCCTGGCCAGGTCCCAAGTGGATTCACCTGCCTGCCCTCACACACCCTGCGCCGGCCAGAGAAACCCGACCCGCGGAGGGGCCCCACACCACATTCCTGATGGAGAAGGGGCCCCTGGGTGTGGACTGAGCGGGCCTGGTGCTGGAGATTCACCCCACGCTGCTCGGTGTACAAGGACGGGCCTAACTCCTCGGGGAACACCAGGGCCTTGCTTCTGAAGCATGCCCTGGTCCTCAGGCTGGGGAAAAACCCGAATCTTTACATCGACGAGGCTGTGAACCACCTTGCTGGATCAGGCAGGGTTTTCTCTGCCCATCAAGGTGGCATCCAACTACTCCTGTCTTTCAAGCTAAGAATGTACCCAAACTTGTAGAATGTTCTTTTGCATCTCCGCAGAACAGTGAGAGCGGCCCACTTCCCAGCGTTGCCATCCTGACCCGGGACTAGACGCTCTCCCCAGGATGACAGCCATCTGTGCGCCGCTGTGTGCCCGCTGGGGCCTGGGAGACGTGTTCTGAGTGGCACCAGGCTGCACCCCGAGCCCCATTAATCCTCAGAAGCCGCATAACGGGAGAGAAAGCTGTTTGCAGGCTGGGCCTCCCCATGTGAATCCCCACCCCCACCCCCACCCCCAGCACTGGCAGCGGCGGCCACGGTGCCAGAGGGCCATCTTTTTCTCAAAGCACAAGGGGGTAACGATGCGACAGGGGGCAGCTGATGGCTCCAGCACAGTGAGCTGCAGAAAGAGGCCCAAATGCCCCCCAGGTCCCCTGCCACTGTCCACTCCTGGGACCTCACCACGTAGCCCAGACCCTCACCGGAGATCTGTCCCTTCATTCTGGTACAATGTGTTTCTTGTTGAACCTGAACCCACGGCTACAAAGCTATACACCTGAGCTTTTCATACCTCATGGTTGATGTCCTGTAGCAGGAAGCGAGGGTTAGCAAGATCACACATGACCCTGTCCTTCCTCGAATTCCCGAAGCTGCTGACTGCTCACGGGAGCCTGGCCTTCACGCACTGAGCGTTAGCGTTGGTGTTTAAGGCAGGAGCGAGCTTGCCCTGCCTGTGCCGGAGGGGAGGCCCCGAGATTCACACACTGACCCGTGAAAGCCCAACCCAGTTTTCTGAGTGCACGGGCCGCTCTGGAACTGAATCTCGCCAGGTACACGCTGCTAGCTAAACAGGGATTCCCTTGTTGGGATTCTCCTCGGGCCCGTTCACAAATGGGTCTAGGACTCTTCCGTGGGGGTTATCATCGGGTGAGCTATGTTAATGCACATGTTTCACACGATTTGCCGTGCAGGTTTCAAAATTCATTTAAGTATAATACTACTGAACCTTCCATGCGGCCACTTGGCATCTTTCATACTTTCCAAGACTCCTGCAAAACAACTCCTATCCTCCCACACCCCGAAACATCTGCCCTCATTTCCCGTTTCCCTCTAGGCCCTACGTCCGATGAAAATCGGGAACCTGGAAGCACACAAGGAAGACAGCACACTCCTTTACTTGGGCTGGTGCCCAATGTCCTCCGGGCCTGCCTACCTTTTTAAAAACTAGTTCCTACACAGGTGAGGCCACCCTGACCCCTGAACAAGAAGCTCCCCATGGCCCAAGGTGATGCCCGTATGAGGGCAGGCCGCCTCTGACGCCAGGCCCCGGTCCCGCCTCCCTCGAGCCAGTACTGCGCCCTGCCCCTGCTCTCGGACAGGATGGGTTTTTATTGTTCTCACCGATAGCAAGAATGGCTGGTGCTAGTTGAGTACCCACCCGGCATTCTTCCAAGGAACATGCATCATCTCATTGAGCCCGCACACCCTCTGCATTAGGTACTATTGCTATTTTTATTCTCACTTCACCATGAGGAAACTGAGGCACAGGTGAAACTTAGGTGGCAAGGAACATAGCACTCTACAGAAGGCTATTAATACTTTCCAAGTACAATTCACATTTTTCTGTATTTGGTAAGATTCTTTATAACATTCACAGTGGGGTCAAAATATTGAGGCAAAACATTTATCAGCCTATCAGGATGAGCTCTGTGGGTGCCTCAGATGAAGGGGGGAAGCCCTCCTATATTATGGGCTAACCTTTTGGATGCAGGGCCATGAGGGGATTTTCAGGGAAGGGGCCAGGGCAGTCGGGAGGGGAAGCTGTTTACCTCCTGTTACAGGAGGATCTCAGCATTTTAATCGTTAAATAAGTATAGCAGTTTATATGGGACTAGAGGCCTGGTGCACGAAATTTGTGCACTGGGGGTGGGAGCAGGAACCCCTTGGGGGATGTCTGCCTGCCGGCTTAGGCCTGCTTCTGGGAGTGGGCCTAAGCCAACAGGTGGACATCCCCCAAGAGGTCCTTAGAGCTGCCACGGAGGCGGGAGAGGCTCCCGCCACTGCCACTGTGCTCGCCAGCCATTAGCCTGGCTTCTGGCTGAGCAGCGCTCCCCCTATGGGAGCACACTGACTACCAGGGGGCAGATCCTGCATTAAGCATCTGCCCCCTGGTGGTCAGTGTGTATCATAGCAATTGATTGTTCTGCCATTCAGTCGATTTGCATATTAGCCTTTTATTATATAAAATTAGCCATCTACTATGTCACTGAAATCGCTGATGAAAATAACCGGGGTGGCTGGACTGGTGTCACCAGCAGTCCCCTCCCCACCCCAGCCCGGCCCAGCCAGGCCCCAGCCCACGTACCTTGCTGGCAGTGCAGGCCCTCGAAGCCCAGGGGGCAGTCACACTCGTAGCCCTCCTCCCGGGGCCGGCAGCTGCCACCGTGGGCACAGGGGCCCGACACGCACGGGTGGGCTGCGTTGTCCACGTTCACGCCGCGGGTGAAGTCGTGCCTCACGTGGATGGCGCGGTCGTTCAGGGTGATCTGGGAGAGAAAGCGTAGTCAGGGGCTCGGGAAACATCTCAGCGGTGTGTAAAGTGTCCCTCGGCCACCGACCCAGACCACGCGCAGCGAGAGCTTCGGGAAGAGGAGATAAGGGCTGGTAGCTGCCTTTGTCGTCCTAAGTGACATGATGCAGGAACCGATGTGCTGGCCGGGGCGCATGGGGGCTACGCCTGTGGTCTGGAAGGCCTGGTGGCTCAGAGCTCAAACAGAAGGCCCAGTCCCTACGAAGCGGGGTCCCCACCTGGCTGCCTCTCAGAATCGCGGGGGACTTAGGAAATAATTAACACCCAGGTCCACCCAGATATCTGAGTGAGAATCTCTGAGGGTGCGATCAGTCATCAGTATCCTTTCAAGGCTTCCCAGGTGGTCCTGAGTGCAGCTGAGCCTGAGATAGGGGAGAACCCAGAACAAAGAACCAACACAGAGTGAAGGCTCAGGTGAGGGTGGAGGAGCGGCTTCTCGCTGGACTGCTCTGTTGCCTGACTAATGTCCTGGTGTATTGCCTCAGGCTCCATCAATGGAGCCCTCCTGATGGCCCCACCTGCTCTTTTTTTTTTTAATCCTTACCCAAGGAGATGTGTTATTGAGTTTTAGAAAGAGACAAAGGGAGAGAAAGAGAAAAGAACATCGATGTGAGAGAGAGAGAAACATCAATTGGTTGCCTTCTGTATGCACCTGACCAGGGATCAAAACCATAATCTAGGTATGTGCCCTGATCAGGAATCAAACCTACAACCTTTGGGTGTACAGGACGATGCTCCAACCAACTGAACCAACCAGCCAGCGTCCCCCAGCTCTTGCTGTCCTGTCCTCCTTCCCTGACACTCTTGAATTCCCTTCCCCTCTACAGCCCCTTCCTCATCGTTAAAGAAAAAAAGAGAAACTCAGCTCATACTCTCACCACCGCTGGGCATGCTCACTAGGGCCAGAGTGCTCTGGGCCCCACCCCCTTTTCCCTGCAGGGGCTCTGGAGAAAGAGGAATTCTGGGAATAGCTTACTGGGCTCCCACCCCAAATACATACACCCATTGTTTCCAGCCCTTGACTCAGACTGTGTATCTACCAAAGCTGTTGGTGGGGAAGGCTTTGCAGAACTCAGGGAGAGAAAGTACCCCAGGAGACCCCGCCCTGCAGGGGGTCCTAAGCAGGTAGCAATGGCACTTCCGGCCCCTAATCCCTGTTTCCACAGGCTGGCCTGCTCCTTGGACAGTGTCGGGGGAGCTGGGAGCAAACTTTCCTCGGTCCTGAATCTCAGAAGCTGCTGGAGAGCAGCCAGAATCCCTCCATGACCGTCCATGTCCCTTTTCATGCTGTGAGTGAAGGGCTGTGAAACTGTCACCGTAACTGAGACAAGCCATTCACCGCACCAATCGCCGCAGGATACGGCACAGCCAAGGCTTTGGCCAGGACCTGGGAGGGGAGGGTGGCCTTTCCCGGAGTGGACAGGAAAGGGCTGTGTGCGCTGTGCCAGGGAGGGGGCCTGCGAGGGTGGGGAGGGGGTGAACCCTCTTAGCGCCTCAGCTTGCTTCCCAAGTGAGAATTTCAAACACAAGATTAAACAAGGCCAAACCCACTCATGGGGGGTAAGAAGGGGAGTAAAGGTCTGAATTGAGGTGTCACTGTCACCACCGTTTGCAACAAAGGGAAACACACAGGAGTCAGCAAATAGTGCCTGGACCCCACACCGAGACCCCCAGAAAGACTGAGCCCAGGGGCCCTTCCCAGCTCCCAGGAGCAAATCCTGGTAGGACCTTCCTTCCCTGGGCCTCCCCACCTCAGGTTTGAAGGGGTCAGAGGCCCACCCCCACCCCTGGTGCCCGAAGGAAAACTGGATGACGCTAACATCCAGGAACCCAACGTGCTTCTCTTCAAGTCCCTTCCCCCAGGGTTTGGGGGCCTGGAGACCTGGCTGGTGAGTCGCCCTGAATGTCTGCTTGCAGACAGAACTCCCTCTTCTCCCACCTGAGAGTCATGGCAGGGCAGCCCCCGGGGACGGAGGAAGAGATGAATGTGAGTGGGGTCCGTGTCCTGTGTCTGTCACTAGCTGAGCGGTTTCCTCCTGCACCTTCTATGGAAGGACTCTAATGGACGCTCTTGAGAACTGGGCTACGTGATTGAAGAACTGGGCTACGTGATTGAAGAACTGAGTGACATGATTGACGAACTGGGCGACGTGACTGATGAACCATTGCTAAAGTGGGGGGTGGGGAGGGGCCACAAGAGTTGGTTCTTGCCTTCAGCAAACTGCCAAGTGAGCTACAGAGAAGCGTAGAGCCAAGAGTTGCTACTAGATCCATTCACCTCCTTCCCTGTCATGGAAGTTTTGGAAGCGACCTGATGCCTGATGCCAGCCCCAGGATATGTTTGTGGACTGGCTGTGAAAATGCATCTCCGTCAAGCTGCGTTCACACTCTGTCTGCTGGGCATAGACCCAGGAGCGGACTGAGACTATGTAAGACATGGGGTTGGAAAGCTTGCTGTGAGCATTCACAAATGAAATCTTAAAACATGTCCAAACTCTCTCCAAATGCCTTTGGATACAGCGGGTTGTGCATGGGTCACAATTCTCAATCCCACTGCCTGGAGTCAAGGTCACACCAACAACAAAGCAAGCGAGCCCCACCTTCTGGATGCTCCCGCTGAACGGCCTGAGGATGCCCGACTTGCTCTTCACCTCGTCGTAACTGGGGACTCCGCCAATAAAAATGTCCGTGTTGCAATTGATCTGCGTGAAGCCGCCCTGCCAACAGGGGAAACACAAAACATGGCGTAACGTTGAGAAAAGATGGTCAAGACTAGCACATGCGCCCTCGGGTCCCCTGAAGACCCATCAGGACAATCTGTCTTCAATTGGTCTGATGCTCACATTGCTTTGTGTTGCCCCTCACCACCTCTCTGAATGTTTGTAAGTTTCATAGCCTCTCTGGGACTCAGGTTCACCATCTACAAAAGGGGAACCGCAGTGTCTACCTCGGGGATGTGTCACAGCAAAGGCGTGGATGCTCAGCCAGCAGGACCCCGCCCCGGCAGGGAGCCGGCCTCCAACCTGACCGGTTTACGTGGGGCACGTAGCCTGCGATCGTCAGTGAAACGGAAGCAAGAGAGACAGGGACCACTTCTGGGCAGGAGCTTTCGGAGCCTGGGGCGGCTCGCCCGGCCTTGTCCCGACCCCCAGTGCTTCAAGTCTGGTTCTCAGGCAAAAGCTGCCGCTGGCCATGGACGGACATGGAGCATGAGTGGGAAGTGGGCCCTGTGATGAGCTGCTGGTACCCGGGGCTGTGTGACTGACTGGGCACAGTCTCGGCCCTCCTGGCACTGAGCTGGACACACACTCCTCACTCGGCATGGCCGGCTATTGTCATATTCAGGCGCCACAGCTATGCCTTCATCAGGTCACAGACTGAAATTGTCCCTGTCGATAACCTTCAGGCAGTGTGGGATTCTTCTAATTCCCAAGGAGGTTGGGGACACCCCCCTTCCCCTGCTGTCCCCGAGGTGGTTCCCAGACACGTGTGTCTTTTCTCCTCTCCTCCTCCACCAAATACCTCTGTCCCCGCCCAAAGTCTCTTTTCCTTCCTTTTCTTTTTTCTACTGATCCATTTTCTCACCAGAACACCCACATTCACCATTGCCCTCTTTAAATCTTGCAATGCACAAAATAAAGTCAAACATTTTTTTTAGGCATCTGTAAATTTTTGGGGTGTGCAGAATCCTAGTAGGTTATAGCTTAAAGCAGATCTCTCCTAACTCTTCTTTAAAAATGTCATTTTCCTCCGGACATATGCTTGGAAATGAAATCAAGTTGTAAACTTGAGTAGAAATTCTGCGCCCCTGAGGCCATGAAAGTACAATATAAATACTACCGATAAGTAAAGCTAAATGGTGCTGACCCTATGCCAGGGACTGCTGTGTGTGACATATATCATTATTATAATCTGCACAACTCCATGAGGTCGGCACTATTCTTACCCCATTATATAGATGAGAAAGCACAAACTCAGAGTCTGAGTTCACATTATGGGTAAGTAGAGGGAGCCAGATTTTGAACCCCGAAGTCTGGTTTCAGAGCTACTGTATTACACGCCCACAGGAACGAAAGGGGCGGCGGGCAATGTGTTAGGTGCTGCCCTTGTATTAGCTCACTCAATCCGTGCAGCTGCCCTGTGAGGCGTCTACTGCCACTGTCCGCGCTCACAGCTGAAGAAGAGAAAAGTTAAGTAACTTGCCAGGTGGGGGGCTCGGGTTTAGCCAGGCAGCCTGGCCCTGGCGTCCATGTGCTTCACCACTTTGTCTCCAGGACAGAAAGGAAACAGCCCCCACACACCATCGGGAGCGCGAGTGAGTCCTTACCTCCGCCATGCCCTCCACCACCTTCTGCTCATCCACCTGTAAGATGCCGTTCTTCGCTGTGCGAGATACACGCAGCTCGTGCCAGCGGCCGAGGGCGAGGGGGTCTTCACTCCTGCGGAAGGAGGGAGACTGAGCGTGGGTTAGCACCCTCGTGTTACGAATGCTGTCCATCGACCCGGCTCCGATGACACGGATGCCAACCTCAGCACCTCACTCTGCTCGGCAAAGAGAAAACGATCCTTCCCACTTAGTGGACACAGCAGTGTTCGCCCCCGTTACCGGACCCCTGCACGGTGGGAACATGGCATCCATTATCTTATTTATTCCTTACGCAGGCCTGGAACGGGGTAGGATGAGCCTTGTTTTCTAGATGAGGGGTGGCAGGAGGGTAAAAGGTGACCATTGTTGCACACAAGCTTTGAAGAAGAAGAGTTATATGGGCTGTGGAGTAAAACAGAGGTTCCTTGGTGTACTGATGTCTTGCAGTATCCACTGAAATACATAGAAAATAAAATGGACGGATGTATGGATGGATGGATGGATGGATGGAAAAAAGGAAAGAAAGGAGGGAGGGAGGGCGGGAGGAAGGAAGGAAGGAAGGAAGGAAGGAAGGAAGGAAGGAAGGAAGTAAGTAAGTGCCGGAAACAAATCAGTTTCACTAAAAGAGAGATGTTGACAGGAAGCCAGAAAGGCTGGTCAACAACCTTAATTGCTCTAACCACTCATCCTTTAGTTGAGACATTGTTAGCTGAAGCAGCTTCCACCTTTGTTTGTCCCATGTAAGTTTTTGTTATTTCCTGCCTAAGGGCTACATGTATATTTCTGTTTATCTTGCCTAAGATGTTTTCCCCAAAACCTCAATAAAAGGGATGGCAGGGCCAGAGCAGTGAGTAGTTCTCCCACTAGAGGTGGACTACCGCCTGGCCCCCCATTTCGCCAAATTGAATTTCTTCAGTCTCCATTCATTTGTGTGCGGCCCTTCTCCAGAACTCAAACCCTGAACCGGAACCCTGGACCACGCGGGACATGGAAAGGGATTCCTACAAGGAAGGAAGGAAGGAAGGAAGGAAGGAATGGAGGGAGGGAGGGAGGGAGGGAGGAAAGAGGAAGGGAGGGAAAGAGGAAGGGAAGGAGGGAGAGAGGGAGAGGGAGAGAGAGGGAGGGAGGAAGGCTAGATGTGGGATAAAAGCCAATATAACAAAGCACTAACTGTGGATGAATGGAGGTGGGTATGACATTCACTATACTCTTCTATCAACTTCTATGTTAGAAAGTTTTCATAATAAATCGCTGGGGCAAGGACAGGTTGCGTGTTCTCCGAGATTGTGAAAAGGATTAAAAGTAGTTTAAAAATTCAGTTTTAAATTCAAGGTGGAAGCACTTGAAGTTTCAATGATGCTGGTCAGAGTCTGACACATTCCTTTTTGCAGTGAGGTGTACAAGGCGTGTACCCACTGCGTCTGTATGTCTAAGGCGCGGTTCCTGGCCTCCGCTGCAGCTCGTTACTCTGGGGTCCGGGTGATCGCTGGGAAGCCATCAGGAATACCAATGCGCCCCGTTACGGAAAGGTCGTCACCCCTTACTTGATTTTTCACTCCGGCAAATGCTTTTGTGATTTGTCCTTTGCAATTAGGATTTAATCACCTTGGCTAAATCAATAGGCAATGAGAACCCAGCGGCACTTCGACTGGCCCATGTCCACACTGAGGAACGGCACCCCGGTCCTGCTCTCACCCCGCAGAGGCCGTTTCCTTCGGATACGCCGCTCGCTCAGCCTGGCTGTATCGATCACGGCCATCGCTGGCTCCTTACAATTGTCACCATTTTTGAATCCAGCTCATAATGAGTTGGATCACCCCACCCTTTTCCTCAAGTTAAAACGCTGCGGCCCATTCCACAACTTCCTGTAGGTCAGGCTTTCACAGAATTTGCTTAACTGAGCAGGGAGTCTTTGGAATGGTTTGTAACATAATTATCTCCCAAAGGGGAGTCTGAAACCCCATCCGTGATCACAGTGGTCGGTTTGCCCTAGAGCCTCCGCTCCATCATCCCAGATCCTCAAGGATTTTGTTTCTAGGCACCTTTCCTGACAGGCAGGAAAACAATTACTTAGTATTATTATTATTTTAACATATTTTTATTGATTTCAGAGAGGAAGGGAGAGGGAGAGAGAAACATTATGATGAGTGAGTATCATGGATCAGCTGCCTCCTGCACGCCCCCTCCTGGGGTTTGAGCCTGCAACCTGAGTATGTGCTCTGACCAGGAATGGAACTGTGACCTCCTGGTTCATAGGTCGATGCACAATCACTGAGCCATGCCGGCCAGGCAAAATTATTATTTTTTAATTTAAGAACTACTCTTGTCAAAAGTAGGCACAGAATTAGGAAGAGAAAAGCTGGCCTTCTGAGGTCCCATGAATCTGTGACCCCCCACAGCTCAGCTGAGGTGCAGTCTGTCCAGGAGGGGCGCTGGTGAGCCACAACCCTCCCGACTCCTGCCAGTCATTCCTTATCCAGGACGAAGCCACTTGATAGCACAAGGGGATGCGCAAGGCGTCTTCCTTTTTCAACTTGACAAATAGTTCTTAGCGAACACTTAGACTGGCTGCATAATCACGTGTAAACGGAATCAATTAAGTACCCCCCAACGTTGTCTTGAGACACCAGGTGTGTTTGCGGAACCAGGGGTACAAGCATGTCTGTCCGTCCCCCCCGGTGGGAGGTGTCACTGATGGGCAGGGGTTCAGCCATAAGGGCAGAAACAAACTGGCCTTTTGAAGAATTATGGAAATCCAATGCAGTGATTTCCCATCAGCCATGAAATATGACCAGCAATTCAGGGCCTCGCGTGGCTGTCACATCTCACCCACATGCTCTTTCTGTAAAAATGACAGCCCAGCAAGATGAGTGGATCGACTGTGACCTGCAATCACCTTCAGAACAACAGCAAGCTCACTGGTTTCCTGCTGGGGGCCGCTCGGAGGCGGGGCGTGCCCGGGAGCCGCAGCAGAGGAGAGGTGAACACACGTGGGAAGGAGAAGCATGCCTCCGGCTTGGAGGTAAACCACCAGGAGAGGACACAGTTAAGAAGAGCGAGACACACAAATAAGAAAGACGCCTGCCCCTCCCGGGACTCACAGAGATACTGACGCTGCACTGAGCCATCGATCTGAGTGAATTCACACCCACACCAGGTAGCTGAGGGAACGTTCTGACAACTCAGAACCAATTCCGCAGACACCAGCCAGCACTCGAGGCATCGATTTACCGCCGGGCGTGCTATTGAGCCTCCTCGAGCACACTGGGCAGAGGGGGCTTTGCACCTGCTAGGGACTCTGCCAGAGCACGGGGAGCGGTGAAAGACTCACTAAAGAGTAAGTCACCACTGGAGAAACGGCAAAGAGGAGGGTGAAAATGCAAAGTGAGGTCACCAAGGACATTACTCTTCATTAAATTTCTGTTAATAGTTTTAAAAAATATATTGTAATTGATTTTTAGAGAGAGAGGAAGTCGGGGGAGAGAGAGGGAGGGAGAGAGAGAAACATCGATGTGAGAGCACATCATCAATTGGATGCCTCCTGCACGTTCCCTACCAGGGAATTGAGCCCGCAACCTGGATATGTGCCCTGACTGGGAATCGAACTGGCAACCTTTTGGTTCATGGGATGATGCTCAACCAACTGAGCCACACCGGCCAGGGCTCTGTTAGTACTATTTCACTGGCCATCATTTATTGGCTACGCGCCCACCAAGTGACGCTCGGGGCAAGGTGCTGATTCATTACAACTCATCCCATCTCTGCTGAGGGCACGGTGTGACCCCACGTGGAGAGGAAGGCTGTCACCCCCACCCGAAGCAAGCCCGTTTTCCTTAGCTTCAAGCAGAGCATCGGCACCTATTGGGCAGCCATTTAAGAAAAGGGCGCCTCGCAGCAGGCCAGCACGATCGACAGGAAGCCTGCGCTCTGTATTAGCCAGGAGAGGTTTCGGGAAGGATAACTAACTGCAGGAAGACAGGGAGGTCACACGCGATTGAAGGACATTCATCTTTTCCCAATGTGGCTGCAGTCTGGCTTTCCGGGGAAGGGGAGCCCCTAAAGCTCTCAGCCCTTACCTGAGCACAGCAGTCCCGGAGCCACAGTCAAAGCGGAACTCCACGTGGCCCCCCGCCAGGTTGATGGACAGGAAGTCTCTGCTGCCCGTGTCGTGGCTGTACAGGAGGACGCCGTCGCCCGCGTCCGGCCGGAAGGTGATCTCAAACTCCATGAAGGACAGGTACCGCCGGGGCTCCAGGGGCCAGGGCATGGCAGCGTAGGACCTCAGGGACTCTCTGAACTGAGGCACCGTCAGGGTGAAAGCTGAAGAGACAAGCATGTGGTTAGAAACCCCTCCATGGCAGAACTAGCCGTGTTTTTTTCCCCTGGGCACTGCCCTGCGGTGAGGTGGGTGGGCTCACTGAACTCTGGCCAGTGGCATGAGGCTGGGAGCACTACACCTTTCCAGGTGGGACCCCGAGAACTTGCCTCCATCCTCCCTGTGTTCCCTCTCCCCCTCTGCTGGCTGGACGCAGGAATCGGAGGACTGTGTCCCTGAATGACTGTGTGGAGCAGAGGCCAGCCCACCACCGCCAGCACCTCCATGCTCTGCAGCCATGTGAACTGTGAGCAAGGATCAGCCTGCATTACGTTAGGCTACGGAGATACGAGACGGTATGTAACAGCCTCGCTTACCCCAACTCCTATGCCCTCTTCTAGGTGGCATGAGGTTTTAAAAAAAATATTTTTAGCCTTAACTGGTTTGGCTCAGTGGATAGAGCATTGGCCTGCGGACTGAAAGGTCCCAGGTTCGATTCCAGTCAGGGGCATGTACCATGGTTGCAGGCACATCCCCAGTAGAGAGTGTGCAGGAGGCAGCTGATCGATGTTTCTCTCTCATCGATGTTTCTAACTCTCTATCCCTCTCCCTTCCTCTCTGTAAAAAAATCAATAAAATATATATTTTTAAAAATAAAAATAAAAAAATAAATATTTTTATTAATTTTAGAGAAGGGAGAGGGAGAGAGAGATAGAAACATCAGTGATGAGAGAGAATCATTGATCTGGTGCCTCCTGCATGCCCCATACCGGGGATGGAGCCTGCAACCTGGGCATGTGCCCTGACTAGGAATTGAACTGTGACCTCTGGTTCATAGGTCAATGCTCAATCACTGAGCCATGCTAGTCAGGTAGTGACATGAGATTTTACATTATACAGTGTTACAAAAACTTTCTCCAGTATGGCGTCTTAAGTCCAAATCTGAATCGCTGGTGGAAAAGTTAAAACACATTTAATTCTGTGTGGTTTTTCAAAATCTTTAAAAATTTTCCATTATTGTATACTAGAGCCCAGCCTGCACCCTCTCCAATCCGGGACCCCTTGGGGAATGTCCGACTGCCGGTTTATCAGGCCTAAACCGGCAGTCGGACATCCCTCTCACAATCCTGGACCACTGGCTCTTACTTGCTTACCTGCCTGCCTGCCTGGTCGCCCCTAACTGCCTCCCCTCCTGGCCTGGTCGCCCCACGCAGCCTGCTTATTCAATCGTTTGGTCGTTCCTCGCTAACCCCCCTCCAGGCCTGGTTGTAGGCGGTTAACTTGTGAGGGCGTGAGTGTCAATTTGCATATTACCTCTTTATCATTAGAATGTGTATCTGTGTGTGCATGTGTTTCCATGTATGTATACATATGTATGTATATAATTGATTATATATATTTTTATATAATCAATATAAATGTTATTGAGAGGTGGGATAATTCAGCAGAGCAGTGCAAAGAAAATAAAACAAGATCACTCTCTCCCCTTGCATGGTTGATGTTTCTGGGCATGTCTTCCCAACCTTCCCTCCGAAACTCTCAGATGTTCTAAGCAGCATGAGCTGACAATGCTTCGAACTGAGCCTGATACAGGCCACACAAATATAAGCTCTTCAAAGTTATTTGAGGGCCAAGAAGAGCCCCCAAAACCTGACCCGGGAACATCTTAAAATGAAGGTTTGGTTTGACACTGACACTTTAATACCCTCCACCTTAAAGAAAAGAAAAAAGATTCTCCCAACCATCCCCGGGAAGCAATGTGAATCCCATAAACACATATGGGACCGATGAAAATTCACAGCCCCACCAATTAACAAGCAGACAGAAATGCCATCAACTTGCTTCTTTCTCACCATCCTCGCAGTGCCGCCCTTTAAATCCCAGGGGACAGAGGCAGATGTAGTTGTCAGCTCTGACGGCCGTGCAGGTGCCACCATGGATGCACGAGGTCTCGTCACAGATCCCGCTGCTGCACTCGCCTAGACACAGAACGGGAGCACACAGCGGCTTCGTGGCCAGCCAGCCCAAGGCCACGGCGCTGGCCACGCCACGGCTCAGGGCTCTGCACAGACACAGTTGGGTTCCCACTCCTGTAGATTCACACCTCCTACCCCTGCACCCAGCCTTCAGCATGAGTGGCACCTACGCTTCCTTTGCACTGGATCCTCGCTGTTCTTTCTGAGACTTTAAAACGTGGTGGACACAGTAAATCACATACTAGATCTGGGGGCAACTGTAGGACCGCTGACGGGGATGGCCGAGTTGTTTTTGCTTTCATTCCTCCCTCTGTTGTTCCCACGAGAGTGTGACTCCATCCCCGCAATGTGAACAGAGTGAGTATGTTGAAAGTGTCCTAATTTTTGTGGCTCCAGTTACCTAAAGCGCTGCCGCCTGATGGTTGAACATTGCAGCAACCAAGCTCAGCACTGAAGGAGCTCAGCAGCCACGTCTAAGCTTATGAACTGGCCTCAGTCAGGGCCGCCTCCTCTGTCTGGAGCAGCGAGGGGCAGGGAGGGCTCCATGAGGCCTCAGCATGTGACTTCAGGATCCCTGTTTCTACCGGAAAGTTATGATCTTATGAGGGAGAGAAAGTGGTCGCCAGTAAAGGTGCTCACAGGTTCAACATCAGATGGGCTGGTTAGTTTTCTTCACCAAACACATCAGAGAGGCCCATGGGGGGTGCGCTTGGTCATTTTCAAGTGCAGGTCACCAGAAGACGCGAACACAGACTGACTGCAACTCACCCCCACACCCGCCCACACCAAAAAGGCACGCACAGGAGCACCCCTGCCCACTAGGCACCCACTTACCCACATCGGCCCCGCCGAGGGCTCGCCCCAGGGGCCAGGGCCGCAGGTCCACTCTCTCCCCGTTCACCCTGAGCGACTGCACGCAGCCTTGAAAGCCTCGGTCCGTTCCTGTGGCTCTGGCCAACCAGTAAGTACTGGGAGCCCCACCAAGATAAAGAGGCGTCCGGAAGGTGATTTTGCTGTACTGGCCCTTTAAGAAAGAGGAAAACCGTGATTCAAGAACCAACATCCAAAGCCAAAAACGCAACTGATTTTAATGAGGGACGTGCTCAGGATGTAGCTTACAACCATCCGTATTTGTCTTTAAGACGCTGCCCTTCAGCAAACTTAAACCCGGGGTCACCGCAGGAAACTCGGTGAGCTTCTCGGAGGGCTGTTTCGAGAAAGGAGGACTTTGGAAAGCCTCGAAAGGAGGGGAGGGGAGCCCGAGCCAAGAGCAACCCAACAGGCCGTGCACCAGGCTGGGCATCCAAAAACAACCTTCTCCTGCCAGTCCTGCCACCACGGCACTGTGGGCCTGGGAGGGTCACAGGGCTGCTCTGTGTCCTGAAGGTGGTCACACTTAGCGTGCGTGGACGTGGACAAACATTTCCCCTTTCTCTGTCCTGCTCACCTTTACACTACATCCTGCAGGAAACACGGGGCGGCGCGAGGGATTAGCAAGCAGATTTTGTTGCAAAATATTTTGAAATTTGCTCAGGGATAGAACGTTTTGGTGTGTGTGTTTTTTTAAGTGTTATTACAGTTAGGTGGAGACATTTCCAGTTTTACAGCAAACCGCAGCCTGGATCGCAGCTTGTGAGGTTATAAAACACAGACCTGAACGTTCGGTGGTCACTCGCTTCTGCGATTATGGAAACATCTCGTTCATGTGCATGAACGGCTACAGAGAAGGGGGTTGGGAGAAGGCATGCGGCCAGACTCATAAAATGCCCAGAAGTTAAGCCACTGAAATGTCATCTTCATCCTTTATGCTTTCGTTACCAAAAAGTAGAAGCTCCAGTCATGGCTTTATCTCTGCTCATGAACAGGTAAGACTCCTTGGTGAACAGTGCACTGACGATGAGCTGGCAGGTGGAAGTACGTGCAGTGAAGCTTGAGGATTGTTTGCCAGCCACCGACATGCGCCTCTGTCACAGGGATGGGTGCCCTGTTGGCTTATTTCATCCACACCCTCCAGATTCGCTCCTTCCAGATCCCATATCCACCCTCTGGCCCGTCCCCGGACCCAGGACCATGGCAGGGGCCTGAGAGCTCCATCCCTTTCTCCTTGGCGGCTGGGTCCTTGGAGGCCCCATTCACAACACCCCAGGTGACAGTCTTCGAGCCTGGCCTTTACCTGCTCTGATGAGGGCTGCCTTCAGGCCCCTGGAGCCTGCTTTGCCTGCTTATGCAGAGAATTGGGATTGCCCCAGAGTTTGCATTCCCCCGGCACAGCCCTTAACAGTTTCTAATGAGTGCAGAAGAATGAAAATCCAACTCGCTGGCTTTGGGCTGGAGTCACTCGGAGGTGTAAGGTATACTCAAGCTCCCCTGTGGGGGCAGGCTGCAGCCGCGCCCCGAAGAGGTCCGCCTGAGAGCTCACCTCTGCCTATTTTCGCCCTTCCCCGTCCATCTCTCCCTCCCTTACAGGTTCCTATGGCAACACTTTGTGAATGCACCATTTGCACAAGACTCCTTCTCTGGCCTGTCGCTGAGGAACTCCAGCTTAAGACAGAGCCATGTTCTCCCCAAGGCCGTTTATTAAACATTCCACATCTGTGGTCCTGCTCATACCACTTGCTTAGCACGTCCTGGGAGTAGAGAGACAAACGTTGCCCTGAGTACCCATACGATTATATGCTTCTTGCAATTAATTCTCACAGTCATTAAAATCAGACTCTTAGGATTAGAAGCAATATGAAAACTCATATAACCCAAGCTCCCGTTGACTGCTGGATTCCTTGAACATCCCTACCAAAGGTTCTGAGAAGTTTCTTTTGGAACATCCTCACAGACAGGGAGCCATCTCCTGAGAAAGTCTGTTGCGTGTCTGCACACCTGTGCATGATTAGGTAAAGCTAAAACTGGCTCTCTGTGGCTCACCCATTCAGGGTCAGCCTTGGGATCACAGAGTGAGTCCTTCTTCCTCAACACTCTCCCTTTGACTCTGATGAAAAGCTACCCTCCACACCTTCATCTTCTCTTCTCCACACTAAACCACCCTCCTTCAATTAATCACTCCAGGGATTTCAACTCATCTTCCTGTTTCATTGACTGCTTGTTGCACATGCTCCAGTTTTTCTATAAACCTCTGAGAGTGTGGTCACAGATCTGAACACAATCAAATGATCCAAGTGATCAGTCACCATTACATATAGTCACCAGAATAAAACAGAATTATCACCTCCCTTTTTCTAGATGGTATGCCTCTATTAATGCAACCTATCATTTCATTAGCTTGTTGTTACTACATGGTTCTGTTTATTAACCTTCATAGAACTTCCTTGCTTAAACCTTATGCCATTTTCAGAGGTGTTGCTTCTATTATAGCTTCTTCATCCTTTTTTTCATGTTAGTATTTTGGACCCAAGTTCAAAGCTTCTTTATTCCCATCAAACTTAATTTTAATCATATGGACCTATTGTTCTGGCATTGATGTGACTCTGTAGTTGATTTATTCTGTCTTTTCCTTCCTTAGAAACGTATGCATACGTGATCTCACTGGATTCACAGTCATTATCTTGAATTTCTGTTCCTTTGGAACCATCAGGGTCCACATTACCGGGTATCAGCAAGGCATGGCCCTTCATATAACATGTCTCGCCAGCACAGAGGAGCGAAGAGCCCAGGCAGGGAGGAAGCTCTCCACATACACACAAAGGCCTTCTTGCTACATTTTCCCTCAGAGAATACGGACAGCTGACTGATTATAATTATAGGTTCGGTTCCTTGGTGGGTTGCTAACCCAAACTGTTTATTCCAAACACAGTTCTAAAATTGCCCCAAGCATGACAAATATGTGAATACCTGGGCGATTTGCTGAGTAGCCCAACGGGTAAATTATTTCACCACTTCCTATAATCATGGTCCCCAAAAAAAGGTAGGCGAATGGACGATTCCTGCCGATGGAACCAAGTGAACCTCTTGGAACTATTTTCTGAAGCCGCAGGATTGCAACACCCGTCTCAGAAGCCAGCTTCGCATCTGGCACTGACAGTGGCGCTCCCTCTGCCCCGGGCTTTCCTGTCCTTGTGGAGAAAGAACCTGTCCCCGGGCGCCCACCGCGATGATGCTTGCAGATTCTGCTCTCCTGCGCAGATGGGGGATGGACGTGTGCCCTGACAGCACCCCCTAGGGGTGGCAATATCCCACAGGCGCACGCCCGAGCTCCGCTCCATGAACAACGGCCCACCTGGAATCCGAGTCCTGCCAAGTGTGCTTCCGCTCTGTGGTGGGCCCTCAAGATGCCTCTGGTGGGTGCCAGGTGGGTGGGCAGGGCGTGCGGGGACTCACCTGGGACTGGCCCGTCACGGGCGTGTTGTTGTTTAGCTGCAGCAGCCCGTCCAGCCCATCTCTGTAGAGTGTGACCGTGTGCCAGGCCCCTAGCTTGATTTTGGCCTCACTTACGATGACGGCAACCCCAGTTCCACAGTTAAACCTGCGGAGGAGGAAAAGGAAAGATCCTTTGATCCATCAGCTCGTTGTGTGTTCAGATCCCAGGGACATCATCTCGGGCTGACGGCCTCTCTGAGAGCCAGTGCGCTCAGAATTAGGTTTACAAGAGCCAGGGGCAGTTTACATGTGTGCCCGGAAGAGCTAGAAGCTGTTCTCTGGGACGACGTCCGTCTAGTGGTCTAGTTATCTTCAATCTGCCCACATGTGGGTGCTCAAGAAACACTTGCTGTTGAACGAATGAATGGTTGTCAGGTACCTGATTCTGCAAAGGTCACCTCTGGCCCTGATGCTCCAGTATTAAGTAAACTGGCCCACGTCCACCTTAGGCACACTCCTCCCTGTCTACAAAGACCCATTCTGGCCCAGCCTGCGTGGCTCAGTGGTTGAGTATTGACCTATGAACCAGGAGGTCATGATTCGATTCCAGGTCAGGGCACATGCCCGGGTTGTGGGCTCGGCCTCCAGTGTAGGGCATGCGGAGTCAGCTGATCGATGATTCTCTCTCATCATGATGTTTCTATCTCTCTCTCCCTCTCCCTTCCAATCTGAAATCAATAAAAACATTAAAAAGAAAACCCATTCTGCATTTACTTTTTTCACACTATAAAAATGGAAATATAACGTAAGGTGGTATTAAAACATCCGTGGGCTTTCGGCGGAGTTACCTGAATTGGAGCGAGCGTCGGATGATGGCCAGGGCCATGAAGTCGCCCCTCTCGTGTTCGCTCTCCCCGCAGTAGAGCAGTAAGCCGTCCTCCGCCTCTGCCTGTCGGACAAACAAAAGCCACAGGGACGATGAGCACTGCCCGGTCCGTAACGCGCCAACTGGACACACGCATGGGCGTGAACCCTGAGCGTGCTCCCCGGTGGGCCTACCACAGGACAAGCACGTGGCGCCCAGTGAATCCCAGGTACCTGGTCCCAGCACCCCGAGGGCAGGGGTACACACTGTGTGAGCAACGCCAAGGCGGCGATAAAGGGGAGGCCGCCTCGTGTTCCACCTGCTCTTTGCTTGTTCTCTGGACCCGCCAGCAGAGCCTCAGGAAACCCACGGCAGAGACCAGGGCCACGGGGAGGCAGCTCTCGTCTCATCAATTCTGTTCTCTCCAGCAGCTGCCTGCGGTTTTCCTTTATTTTGTTTTTTACTTCCCTCCCTCAGAGGCGTGCAAATTTGCTTCTTCTCCCCTTCTGTCAGGAGGACAGGACAGGGAGAACAGCCCATCGGACAGCTGGTTTGCTTTTCACCCACGTTGGCTCTCCTGGAGTGTGACCCATCATCTTCTGGACCAGGCGTCCTCAAACTCCGGCCCGCGGGCCACATGCAGGTGTTTTTGCCATTTTGTATTTTTACTTCAAAATAAGATATGTGCAGTGTGCATAGGAATTTGTTCATACTTTTTTTTAAACTATAGTTGGCCCTCCAACGGTCTGAGGGACAGTGAACTGGACCCCTGTTTAAAAAGTTTGAGGACCCCTGTGGACGCTCCACATCGTGACCAGGCCCTGGCCGGGTAGCTCAGTGGGCTGGAGCATCGTCCTGATGCACAAGGGTTGCAGGTTCGATCCCGGATCAGGCACACACGGGAATCAACCAGTGGGTGCATGAATGAGTGGAACAACAAATCGATGGTTCTCTCTCTCCCCCTCTCCCTTCCTCTCTTTCTAAAGTCAATTAAAAACTACAACAACAACAACACATTGTGACCATGACCTCAAAGAGGACTTGTTTCCAGATCTCCAGACATTTTCCTGTCGTCTGAGATACACAGGAGAACCACTTTAAGCTGAAGTGGCGACTGGATCCTATCTGCAGTGGGTTCAGAGCGGAGGGCATCTACTGGCCTCACTCTATGCGAGGGACGCACATTTCAGCTTTTATTTGTTCTGCTCCAGCCTCAGCAACGAGGGCACACATCTGGGCTCCCTTTGAAAGCGGTTTTGGGATGAGGATGCATTATGCCTTCTGACGTCCTGGCCAGGGAGGAGTCCCTGTTATGAGCATCATGGCTGGGACCCAAACCTTCTCTCTGGGCACCCTCAGGCCAGCCACCTGCACAGTTCAATAACACACAGCACCCACCCCCTCACTGGCGCCCTTGAATGAGTGAAGGAGCCCGACCTCCCTGCTGCCCTGGGAACAGGTTTCAGGGCAGGGTCTGTGCCCTATTGACCTTTGCTACTTCCCTCCCAGCCCCTCTCCCCTCTCCTCCTCCCCCCTGTGATAGGATGTCCAGTGGACACCCATCAAACAAGGAATCCTTCTTACCCTGAATTCCAGAGTGATTTGAAACGCCTGATGGGAGTTCTTCAGGGGGTCAAAGGTTACATAGGAGTGGCCGAAGAACTGAGGGTACTGTACAGCAACATCTGAGAAGAGAAGACAACACGGAAACAGGTCGTTTCCCTCTTCTTCTTCAAATGCAAAAATCAACATGCACCGCTGCGTGGGGGTCCCTGAGTGAAACCTCTCATCGGCTCAACCTCCTTCACTCTCTTCTTTTCTCTACTTGTCACACCTAGAGTCCTCGTGGTTGGGGACTCTGAGCTCCTGGAGTTCTCAGGGGGAGCCTGGGCCTTTGGAGACCGTCACCGCTTCCCTACACAGAAACGGTGGCTGTGGGGTCACCATCACCGACGCCTGCTTCCAGCGGTGCGTCTGTGATGTGCGCGGGCGCATTAAGCCCTTTCCCAGTTTGCATGCACATATCCCGGCGGCACTTGCTTCAGTAGAGCTGTGACTAACGGAAAGCCCACTTCCCCGAGGTGCCACCGGGATGCTTTAGTCACTGCATCACAGGTATTACCCGTTTGGCACACTTAGCAGTAGGGCTGCTGTCTAACTAGACTCAATGGAAGTGGCCTCATGTTTGCCCTGTGTAGCTCATGTAATGACTTAGACAGGGAAGAAGGGGCTTATCTTAGGCCCAACCGGCATGGCTCAGTGGTTGCGCATCGACCTATGAACCAGAAGGTCGTGGTTTGATTCCCGGTCAGGGCACGTGCCCGGGTTGCAGGCCCGATCCCCAGTGTGGGGCGTGCAAGAGGCAGCCGATCAGTGATTCTATCTCATCATTAATGTTTCTCTCTCTCCCTCTCCCTTCCTCTCTGAAATCAATGGAAATATATTGAAAAAAAAAGAAGAGGCTTATCTTAGACAAAGGGTTAGAAGAAACCAGAGTGGACAGCGAGCCTGCCCCCTGGCATCCAATGGGGCCAACCCACCGCCGTGTCCTTGCCCCCCACCGAGGGCCTACCTTCTGAGCAGCTCTCACCACCTTTGCCCAGGTTGCAGTGGCACCGTGAGCGCCCCCGGGTGTAGTCATTGGCACAAAAGCTGTCAACGGGGCAGAGAGTCTCATCGCACGGCATGTCAAAGAGCCTGGGCGCCGCAGGCATGCCTTTCTTCCCTTCTCTCTTCAGCGGAGTGGGCTGGGGAGCCACCGCAGCCGGAGGGAGAGAGGCTGGAGTCGGGGGGCCCAGCCTCGCAACGGTCTTTGGGTTTGATCTTGGCACAAACTTGGATTCGACCAACACTTTATTCCCTTCTTTGGTAGCAGGAAGTGGTTTCACCTGCAGCCAGGAAAGGATTGAGACAGAGCACCAGGAATTAGACGGCCTTCTTATGGTGGATGCCGAACACTTGAAAACATGGTCACTTTTGATACCCCGGGATGTAGGCGGGGCAGACAGTCCCGACCCCAGTTTATGGCTAAAGAACTTGAGGCTCGAGGACTTTTGGTACCTTGCTTTGTATTAGTCAGGAAATCAGCAGTAAAGCTGATATTATATGGTTGTTTATTCTTCTTATTATTACAATATCACGAAGATGGAATTGTCAAGGACCTGCTCATTTGCTTGTAATACCTAACTGTGTAAGATTGGACTTGGTGGGAAATCTCAGTGTGTTCTGGCCAGATTGGAAGTCGGCAGGCACAGAACATCAGCAAGGTTGGCCTTTAGTTATTACTCATTTATGATCGCCGGGAGCCTAATAGTCAGAGGGAATAGATGTATTCAAGGCAAACGAGCCCATTTAAGTCAGTTTTACGTAAAATGCTTACAGCCCATTGGCCAAATTACCTAGTTCAGCAAGAAAACAAAAACACCTGGGTTTTAACAGCAGAGATTTTGTTACCTCCTCGAAGGAAATATCCAAATCTAAGTCGTCTTCAAATCCATCATCATCCTCGCCGACTCCCGTGTTCGTTAGGTAACGGGGTCCGTAGCGGCCACTTCCCTCCTCCTCGGGGCCTTCCCAGAGAAAAGAAGCACACTGCTGTCAACACACCCTCCGCCCCTCGCCCACCCGCATTCAGCCGCACACAGCTGCGCCGAAGACACTGGGATGTGGCGGGCACCCAAAGAAGTCAACACTGAAGACGAAGGATCATGACCAAAAAACACAAAACAGGGTTCATCTCATAAGTAATCAAGAAAGTGCCAATTAGACCCCGAAAGAGCTGCCATTTTATACCGACAAGACTGGCAAAAGGGTAAAAGCTGAGCAACAAAAAACATCACCAAGGATGGGTCAATGGGGACTCGTATTCTCGGATGTTGGATGTTTACAGCCACTCTGCAAAACACTTGGAAATATGTAATAGAGTAGAAAATATTGATTCCTTTGGACCCAGCAATCTTACCCTAACTTACAACACCTGGAAACACGTGTGCCAGGAGATGTGCAAAACATGTTCACAGCATTAGGATTTGTAACAGAACAAGATCTCAAATTTGTTATTTATAATATCAAATTTGAGAAAGGATAAACGAATTATGATATATCTATGGAGCAGAATACTATGTAGCAGGGGAAATTAATGAATGGGCATTTAATAATGCATCAGCATGGCTTTATCTCACATCATTTCATATTAAAAACATAAGTTGCAAAAAAAAACAAAAAACCCACAAAACATATTCAGTGTAATGCCATTTATATAAAAGTCAACAGCAAGCAAAACTTAATATATTATGTAAGAATACATATGTATGTAGTTTGAATGATTAAGACAGTGACCAAAAATACCTATGGAAAGTTAGGAGAAGGACGTGCAGGAGGCATTCCAGGGCCTTCAAGAATACTCTCTAATATTCTATTCATTAAGACAGGTGTTGGGTACATGTGAGTGTTCATATTATGTTTATATGTTTTATATGTGTTTTTCTTAAAAAGTCCCTGACCAAAGTTTCAGGCTCGATCCCCAGTGTAGGGCATGCGGGAGGCAGCTGATCAGTGATTCTCTCTTATTATTGATGTTTCTATCTCTCTCTCCCTTTCCCTTCCTCCCTGACAAGAGTTTTTCAGACATTGTTTCTGTTAATCCTCTTGAAATCCTCTGAAATTGGTATTATTACTCCCATTTTACCATGTGGGGATTTAAACTCAGAAAGATGAAAGAACTTGCTTAGAGGCATAGAGATGGTAGGTGGCAAAGCTAGAATTTATCCTTGGAATCTCTTTGATTACATCATGCCTCTTATCATCTGACTCCGAATTGTGTCTTCAGCTTTTTTCCCCTCTTCAAAAGTCTTAACACACAAGCTGGTCTACCAGCTGACTCCTGAATAAAGACTCTGCTCAATGCTCTTTCCACATTGCCCTCCTGTTCCCTCTTCTACCTCCTTCTGCATAGCCTCCCATTCCTCCAGCTACACACATTCTGTGGAGACACAGGGCATCATCCAACGATCCAACTCAAGTGATAGTTTGAGAAGGAAACATCAGACTCTTTTGGAGAAGAAATGGTGACTCCACAAAAGATGGAGCTGCCAAGACCTGTAAGACACTCCTCCACCTCCTCCTGGGTGGGGCTGTCCACACCCGGACATTTGCCCCTGAGAGTAAGCGCACACTCAGCTTCCACAGCTTGATGAAATCAATAGACGATTAAGATAGTAATCACACCTTCTGAACTCCTCGCCTCAGAATGTTGCCCTGGTGTTTCCCAACTTGGCTCTGAACCCCTTGAGGGCAGAACCATACTTCAGACTCTTGTTATTCCTTCCCACCCTCCATTGAACTAACGTGTCATGCAGTCTCCAACCACCAAGGTCTCCAACCACCAAGGTCTCCACCCGGCACAGGAGACACTCCACACTACTCCTGCGACGCTCCACACTACGGTGGACTCTGTCTGTCCGTCCTGGCCCGGTGGGACATGCATGGAGAGGAAGCCTTCCATGGTGAGACTTTGCCCCCAAACCCAAGGACATTCCTCCAAAACTGCCACCGTTCCCGTCCCTTCCCCCTCCTCAGCCTGGAAGCTTAGAATTGAAAGAGACATGAGATACCTCCCAGTCACAACTTCTCATGTCAGTGTGAACTGAGGCCAAAGAAGGAGACGTGGCTTCCTGCCCCCTAACCCATCCTAGCAAGGCCATCTTGAAGGACAGTCCTTTGAGAAAAGGACCTCGACGTGTGGCTGCAGGTACCAAATGGCACCATGATGAGAATGGAAATGGATCCAGATTCTGCTCGTCTTGACAAGTAAAATAAGGCACCTATGACTCACTGGATAAAAACTGCTGTTTCTTCACTGTATATAACATATCTCCTAGAAACCAGAAGTTCCTTCTCAGTTTGGGGACAGAAAGACTGTGAGATAAGAGGGTGGGAAGGAATACGGAATTACCAAGACTCAGAGTCCAAGAAATTTTGACTTTTGTAGCAAGAACTTAGCGATCAGACATCACTAGTCCATTTTACAGAGGAGTAAACTGATGCTCAGGGAGTCCATGGGACTTGCCCAGAGAGGCAGCTCATTGGTGGCAGAGCTGATCTGGAATTCTGGACTCCCGGCGCCATCCTCAAGAACTCTTCACAGCATCTCAAACTCCGCATCTCTCACACTAACCCAGGCTAACAGTCATGTTCCGTTTTTGATAGGAAGGAAATGCGCACAGGGAAGGCCAGACGCAGCATGACCGGGAGACGCCGGGAACCCAGATCGCCGCTGCTGGGTCCTGCCGGGCCCGCCGCCTCAGATCTCAGACCCAGCGGAGACATGAAGCTTTTACTCATGCTATTTCTAAGTGAAGACTGAACGTGCAGTCCAAGCCAGCGATAAGAATTCTCCCAGTAGCCTGGGGCTATTATAATTAAAGTGCATAACTTATCTCTTTTCGACTTGGCACTCTGTTAATTAGGAAAAGAGAACATTAAAAGGAAGGCATTTATTTAGAACCAGAACAGTCAAACCACTGACTGAATGCAAAACAAGTTCAAGGGTACTGCGCTATAAGAAAAACTAACACACAAAATGCAAATTTCTATTCATAAATTAAGGATGGCTTTTATTCTGCAAAACCTGTGTTTGTTTGTATAAAGGCATCTCAACCATTTCAAGTGGCTCCAAACTAATTCTAAAGGGCTCCCAGGGCTCTGAGAGTCTGTGCCCTATCGCCACCTGCTGGGTTACTTGTGAACTGCCGCCACCTGGGGGTGCCTCTTCCTGCTGGCTCCCAAAGAGCATTTGTGGGTCATTTCCTAAAGCAGCGGTCGCCAACCTTTCGGACCTCACGGACCACCAGCGGTCTGCGGACCACCAGCTGGCGACCGCTGCTCCAAAGGTTTCCTTATGTCGATGATCCTCAGAATCCGTTGGGCTCTGGAATCCCTTATGACTGTGTGATCCAGACTACTTATGGGGGGAACTTTCCACTGGGCCAGAATGGGCATGCATTCACATTTTTAAAAGCGGTGGACACTAGGGTTAGAGTTAGATGGCCACCCGTCTTGTTCCGTGACAGGTCTCTGCTCGCCACGCAGGTGGGATGAGAAGCTGGAACCACCAAAACGTCCACTATGAAACCTGAGCTTAAACAATGGGTAGTTTCATCCTCATAGCAGATGGGTTTTTTTCTTTGGGGGAAAAAAAAAACACTCTCAAAAGTGTGCTTAACCATGGATAGTACTTATCAAAATACTAAAGGTTAGACTAGCAGGTAAGAGACACGGGTGTCAAATGCCACCCACATTGCCAATGGCTGTGCACATTAGACTCTCCATCAATAAAACCAGAGAGCGGTACCATCCTGACCCACTGTGCTCCGTGGAGATAGCCAAAGGGGAAAGAACCTGGACAAGCCAAAGGATAAACCAGGACACTGCCGAGTGGCTCTGCTTTGCGTTAAATAGTGAAACGAGCTAAATGTCCATCGAAAATAATTAGTAAATAAATGGGGTAGAGCTTTATAATGGAATGCACCATGGTTATTAAAATTAATGTGGCGGGTCTGTACTTACTTACATTCAGAGATGTATATAGCATTGTGTTATGCAAAAAAGTACACAGGTACTCTGACTTCATCATTAGATTAAAAACGATTCTGGGAGATTATATGCCAAATTGTGAGTAGCCGTTATATCTGGATACTGAGATCAGACATAGTTTTTATTTTTTGCACTTTTTTATGTTGTTTGTATTTCTTTTCTAATAATAAGTATGGTTGCCTGGCCGGGTTTAGCTCAGCGGCAGAGTGTCAACCCAGGAACCAAGAGGTCACCATTTCCATTCCCAGTCAGGGCACATGCCCAGGTTGTGAGCTTGATCCCCAGTGGGGGGCGTGCAGGAGGCAGCCAATCAATGGTTCTCTCTCATCATTGATGTTTCTATCTCTCTCTCTCCCTCTCCCTTCCTCTCTGAAGTCAATAAAAAAATATATATATTTTAAAAAGTATGGTTTACCTTTTCTATTTAGAGACCACAAGGAAGCTATTTCTGCATTGGGATTATTAGGACGGCTAACTGCATTGGCCTCCCTGCTCTTGCCCCTGCCCCTCTAGTGTCCTGCCTTCACAAACCAGTGAGAGCGAATTTGCTGAAACCTGATCAAACGCCACCCTCCACCCCTCCACCCACCTTCCAGTCTTCCTATCTCTCTTTGAGCAAAAGCTAAGTCCAGTGGCCTCCTGTGGTCTCCTAGGTCCTAATCAGCCACCACCAACTGTGACCTCATCTCCTTCCACTCTTCTCCCTCAGATCTACCAGTCCAGCTCACAGACCTCCTTTCCCTCCCTGAACAAGGAACGCCCCGGGATGCGCCTGCGTCAGGACCTTGGCATCTACCTGCAATGCTCTTCCTACAAAGGGTGGCTGGCTGGCTAGCTAGATAATTGATCCAGGATATATAGGTTGATAGGTAGATAATTGATCCAGGATATATCCAGAGAGGTCACCCCGTTCTTCTGGCTCAAATGCCACCTTCTCAGGAGGCTTTCTCTGACTGCCCGTCACCTTCCCTGTTTTGTTTTCTCCCTCTGCCATGCTATCTGCATTTTTAGATTTATTTGTTCTCTGTCTGCCTGCCTGACTAGAAGGTGAGCTCTGTGAGGTCAGGGGTTCCTTCTGTCTGTCTTGCTCACGGCTGAATTCTCAGCATCTGAAACAGAGCCTGGCACACAGTAGGCACTAAATATTAGTTTGGAAGAACCAATGGATACGGTGTAAAATAGCGTGGGGGACTGATTCTTTAGAAAATGGGACTCCCCCTCACAAGGTCACGGCAGCCTGGGTTCCTGCCCAGGACCTGCCCCCTGGGTGGCCCTGAGAAGGCTGCCGGGTCACTCAGGCCTGCGTCCTCCCGGCTGACTGAGGCAGTCCTTCCCGGCTCGGAGTTCACAAACCCTCAGTCAACAGCATTCGACTGTGAGGTCTGACGATGCCCTATGTTCACTGTAGTATGTAAACAGGCAAAGATGAATGAGGTAAGGTCTGTGCCTAAGTCTGTAAGAGTGAAAGACCAAAAAATGGTTCATGGCTTTGGAACCCACATAAAAGGCGCCATTCTCTGACTATAGGAGATGATACTATTCCTCCTTGTGGACTTCTTCCCGATGTCCCCAGAACCACCCTGCCCTTCTCCACTCCGCCCTGGGCCCCGGGAGGCTGCCCTGTCTGGCTCCCGCTGTGTTCCGTGTGGCTCCCGCTGTGTTCCGCACATGAGGAAGCCCCCGCAGGAGAGTGGAGGAGGGAGGAAAAGGAGTCAGAGCAACCTCCATCCTAAGAGGTTGTCCCGGGACGCGTGGCCAAAAGGTCGCAGCTCTTGCCCGTTGGCCCTCCCTGTCTGTCTCCAGGAGCTGGTCATTGCTTCCTCTTGATTTCCTTGCGTCTGTCAGAACTTGTGCAAATAGTCCCTCCGCTAAACTCATGTCAAATGACCCAACTGCACGTGCCTCTCTCTCCTGCCAGGAGCCTGGTGACACCTGAGATCATTAGAAAAGCCGTCTTTTCTCCCAGGATTGTCTCTGACTTGCACATGTTCGTACCTATTTGTTCCACGTTGGGCTGCATAATTGGATGAGATCCAGCAGACTTGGCCAGCAGGCCTGTGTCCCTCCTGTACGTCTCTCCCTGTGTCCTCCCATATGTCTGTCACTGTGCCCACCCCCCCACACACACACCCGGTACGTCTCTCGCTGTGTTGGGCTGATTTGCTATAACTTCACTGAGCTAACGCACGATCGTGGCCCATCAGAGAACCCAAGTGATTCAGGAGCTGAGATGCGAAGACACCATCCGCATGGAGAACTGTGTAAAAACAGGAAGTGCCCCAACGGAAGGGCAGTACAGAACAACCATGGGATGAGGAGTCCCAGAGAGAGAGAACAAAATGGGTAACAAGAAAACGGAGGGAAGCAAAGGGAAAATCGTTAAGGCTTGTGTTAACTCACTCCAACATGTTAACGTGTGCAAATCCATTGAGACGGGGAGGAGTAAAGAGGCGGCCGCTGCCTGCGGCGGATTGATGGACAGAGGCTGCGGCTGACCCGGAGCTCCGCGAGCGCCTTTTGTTTGGGAAATTATATTTGCTTCTCATTTGCCTAGTCTCTCTCCCCTGACTAGTCAGAGGGGGTAAATCTCGGCGCACGGTTCTAAGTAACTGTGTGGTGATGGAAGACGTCGAAGGCCTCAGAGGAGCGTCACAGGTAGCAGGAGTGTAAACAGCGAAGTGAATCATTTCCCTCAGAACCAATAAAGCCTGGGAACAGGCTGTCACCCAGATTTACACGCGGGGAGGCTGCAGCACGTGCAGAATCGAGGACCGTGCGGGCGCCCGGATGCAAAGTCAGACCCTAACTTATGTCTGCGTCGGGCTGCACACTTAGCATGCAGACTGCCTCGGCGCTGAGTAAAACAAACGACTTGTTCTTCCTCCGTCTCCTCGTTCGTCTCGCCTTCTGAAGATTTACAAATCCGCAAGCTCGCCAATTTATGGGCCTACTTATCCCAGGCTCCCGGAGCAATGCCGGGGAAGCAAGCCCCCCTCCGCTCCTCTCTCGGCCGCAGGAGCAGCACAGACCTGCCCGAAAGCAGCTGGCTCGCAAGCTCTCCGGGTCCGATGCTTCCGTCAGAACATGCGTGAGAACGGTGAATTGCAGGGATACCTTTCAAGGCGACAATTTCATTCATGTGCACGAACTGATTCCTTCCAAGTTTGGCAAAATTGCTACCCATAGGAGGATTCCCCACATTTCCTGGAGACTCTCCTGAGTTCAGCCTACTACGTCCCAGAGGCCCAATCGGACTGCCACCTGCTTTGTACCGTTGAAAGGTCACGGCCCAAGATGCAGCCGCTCCTGCCGGGCGCCACCCCAGCAGACGCACAGTCAGGGTCCCTGCAGATGCTCCGCTGGACCAGAGCCACCGGCCTCGTGCCCGTCAATCCGCAAACGCCAAGCCAACTCAGCGCTGCACCATTTCCCCCTTCCTTAGCTACTTCCTGCTTCTCCCTCTCTTGTTCTTTATCCTATAAGCTTCCTGCTTCTGCCCAGCTTCCTTCCAGTTCTGGGGACCTTTGAGAACGGTCCCTAGAACTATCTAGGGATGAGGGTGGCGGGGAGGAGGGCAGGGGGAACACTGTGGAGTCGGGGTTAGCGGAGAAATTTGATTGCTTTGAGCCAGGCTGGGCTTGCCTCAGCTCGGTAGAAGAAGAAGTTTCTGAAACTGTTGAAGAAATTGGATTGTGGGGAGAATAAAGCAAAAACCAAACAAATCAAACATCTCTCCCACCTCCCTATGTGGTCTCTGAGGTTCTGAGACCAGAATCAGACCTATTAGCATGGGAGGAGAAATTTAGTGTAGAAATGATAAAGTTTATTCTAATGATCAAGAAATAGCACAGGAGCAAAACAAGGGCTTGGTTAGAACGTGTCTCTCTTCCTCACTTACACTCTTCATCGCTGGGATCTCTCTCAAACACCTCTTCACCATCTTTATTGCCTTGGACTTAGTCCTCAGGGATTTGCTTTCTCCCGTCCTTCCTTCTTTCCTCCCTCCCTCTTTTACTGTATTTACTTTGCTCTTATTGGTGTCACTTGACAATTCTTGGAGTTCGACTTTGCTTATGAACTTAGCCATTGGGGCAACCCAAAGGTTTCTAGACCCACTTTCTCCTCCCATCTCCTCTGAATTCCCCAGCCAGTAGCAGTGGAAAGTTATCCAGCCCCCAAAGGAGTCCGTGTTAAGTCCTATTCAGCCATTCACGTACTCAATCAATATTTATTGAGCTCCTGCTTTGTACAGGGTGTTGGGAACACAACCTTGAACAAGGCATTCCAACTCCAGTTGGAGCTTATACGGGAGGGTCGATACAGATAATAAATAGTTTCAGGCAGCGAAAGGGCTACGGAGAAAATCAAGCAGGAAATGGGGCCTGGGTAACAGTGAGAGGGAAGCCTGCCTGAGGGATGGCCACGGGAGGATCTGGGGAGGGAGAGTTCCAGCAGAGAAAACAGGGTGCCAACGCCCCCGGGTGGGGAAGAGAAAAGTGACTTTTGATACGAAGAAAAGAACACCTTCTACTGGGCACCGCCCTGAGGGTACCAACTTCCCTTCTCTCTGCCCGCATCATGAGCATAGAACACGAGAAGTAAGTGGCTTAGGGCGCCAGGATGAGATGACCTCCCAGGGAAGGTTGTTATGATCCTAAAGCTGGTCACACAGGTGAGTTGTTTTTCATTTCATTTCATGTGTCTGTGGTAAAAAGAAAACACTTCCTGACGTCTGCCGTTTCTATTATTTATAGTTCACGTTTGTATTACTGGTTCCATCCTTCTTGGCTCCCAGAGAATAAGTGACTGCCTGGCGGGGCAAACACATGTCCCACCAAGCCACGCGTGGCCCCGTGGCGGTGAGGTTCCACAGGGCCCCCTGTTCTGATGGGCTAATCTATAAAATCAATCACGGGGATAAAAGAATGCCATGAAACACTGAGGCAGATTATAATGTTGTTGGTAGTTCTTAAAAAATCGAGCAGGATAGGGTGAGAGACCGGACTGGACCGTGACCTTGGCCTTTGTGTTTCCTAACAGAATGGGTGCTGGGAGGACAGTCTCCAGTACAAGGATGGACGTAAACACAGGCAGCATCATTATCGGTCAAGGTCAGTGAAATGCTCCATTTCTCATTTGAGGACACGGACACTAAAACATCTTAGGATCTTGGTCCGTTGTACAGTGACTTTGTGGAGCTAAGATGTGGATGCTGGGTATGCCTAGCAACACTCCAGTGAAGCCTTCAAAACCCTCCTCCCTCCTCGCTGGGCTGAGCGCTAATGGAGGAAGACTCTGGCCCTGGCTTTCGGTAACTACGGACACAAAAGCAACTGAGATCTACCAGTGTTCCCATTGAGCAACTAAGCTGCTAATAGGGTCTGGCATTAATAGGGAAGTCAATGCTTGTCAGTAAGAGAGCAGAAATGTTATTTTTCCTTTGGAAGGAGGTGGGCGTAGGCTAAAATAGGCAAGAGGAGTCCAGTGATTGGCCGTGTCCAGGGTGGGATCTAAGGTTCCCATTGAGCACTCTGCCTCAGTAGCCAACTTGAACATTCTGTACCGAAGTTCACTGCTTAGGGAGCAAAGTGGACATCACAGCAAGAAAATGGCGAGGAAGGAAGGACCCTGAGGGGGGGAGGAAGAGGAGCAGCGAGTGGGAAAGCCCAACAGCTGGAAATACTGTTCTCACAAATTCCTTCAAGGCCACGTTCAAACGATTTACCTCTGGTTGGACTTGGGTCTAACCAATCAGAAGGGCTGCTGGCTGCAGCGTCCCAGGGCTATACGAATGCATACTGGGTGAATTTCAGGCTGGTATGTAAGGACAGTGTACCTCACAAGGTTTTTTAAAATATTTTAAAAATTGATTTTAAAGAGAGAGAGCAGAAAGGGGAGAGAGAGAGAGAGAATAATCAATGTGAGAGAAACATCAATCGTTTGCCTCCTGCACACCCCCCACTCGGGATCTAGCCCACAACCCTGGCATGTACTCTGACCAGAAATCACACTAGCAACTCTTTGGTGCACAGGACATCACCCAACCAACTGAGCCACACTAGCCAGGGCTACCTCCAAGTTTTCAATGAAAAAAATCTTATAGGTTTGTCCTGTGCTGCCAGAACTTCCTCAGTCCATTTTGTTTAATTGTTGACCTTACCATTCCCATGCTATTGGCATTAGAAGAATAAGAACCACCTTTAATTTGAATCTCACTCAGGGAAGTGGCTTTTCAGGCAGCCAAACCCGAGTTCAAATCCTACCTTTGTAATTTTTATTCTTGGCAAAATCCACAACCCTTCAAAAGCGCACTCTGTAAAAACCTAGGGAAAGGGCCACCGTTCCTCCAGCGCAAGGTGGTTTGTGAGGATTAGTACGGGGTTTGCCGGGGAGCACGCTCAGTGTGGTGTCTGGCTCACAGGAGACTCACAGCGGCCGCTCTGATATCCAGAATCCATTGTGATCCAAATAAGTGCTCCTTGGAAATTAGGGGATTTTATATATTGGAAAATGGGTTTTGGAAACAAAATTACAGTCTAAACTAAAAGCAAATAAGCAGTGTGAATGTGCCGGAACACAGGGATCTCTAAAACATTGGAAGTGATCATGAGAAAAAAAAATGACTGAAATACGAATTATAGCACATTCTTAGTATCCGTGACTAGGCCATCTAACAGATTCTTTTTCTGTTATCCTTATTTGAGTAACTGTATATATGTAAAAGCCATTAAATTATATTTATTTAAGACTATTTCATGATTGAGAGTTTTCACTGAGTCAGCCACCTCCCCTGCACACAATTACTTTGAAATGGTAACTTTTTACTTAGCACAGGAGACCCATTGTAATGAGACATTACGTATCTGTTGGGGTGGTGAACACACAATACAATATACAGACGAAGTATTGTAGAATCGTACACCAGAAACCTGTGTAATTTTAACCAGCGTCACCCCAATAAATCCAATAAAAAACCACTACATGTCTGTAAAGTACTTTCACATACCTTATCCTACTTTAGTCCACAAAACTGGGATCCACCCAGGGGGCAATGATTATCAGGAACTCCAAGACCAGACCCAGGCTTCAGTTTAAAAAGAGAAAGATCAAGAGATGCCCCACCCCACATCCCTTCCCCCGACTCCAATGTCCACACCCACACCCAGGGCCATCTCATCCTTCCCGTGTCCTGCCTCTGTGGGGAAGGAGACACTAGGGATGAAGGAAGAAAGTGAGTGTGGGTCAGCTCGCAGAGTGGGGTGAGCGTGTGACTGCCTCGTTTGTCGTAAAGACAAACTCCACGCTCGAAGTACAGTCAGATCCAAGGCTGAGGCGTGCCCAGGCTCCTGTCACCCCAGTTTTGGGTCATGCAGCACAAAGTTTAACCAAAGACTATAGCACAGATCTCAGCCAGCGGGGGGGAAGGAGGCCCTCCCTGGGTTTGAAACAGAATCGTTAGCATTTCTAGGAAGAAGGTGCTTCATTCCTGGTCATACGCCTGGGGAGTTTTAGCTCCTAAACTCGAAAGAAGAAGAGGAATTTAACAGTTATTGGGGTGATCATAGTTATTGTGTATGTAGGGGTGTGTGTCCTCATCACGTCTCCATATCCCCCAACAGTTCATTGTGAAGGAAGAAGCCTGACACCCACGGTTAGGCTAAGGGCTGCTCTCAGAAGAGCCCACATTCCTAGGACTTGGTGACTCTCCACCCCTGATAAGAGCCGTAACCTTGGAAGTCAGCTGTGTGGGTGTCCTGTGAGGAGAGGGGAGGAGTTTATTCAGATGCACTAACCCGTGGTGGGCAAACTGCGGCTTGAGAGCCACAATCGGTTCTTTGGCCCCTTGAGTGTGGCTCTTCCACAAAATACCACGGCCTGGGCGAGTCTATTTTGAACAAGTGGCGTTAGAAGAAGTTTAAGTTTAAAAAATGTGGCTCTCAAAAAAAATTTCAATCGTTGTGCTGTTGATATTTGGCTCTGTTGACTAATGAGTTTGCCGACCACTGGACTAACCAATAGAAATAGGGCTCCGCACCGGCCAATGGAAAGCCAAGGGACAGTGTGGGGTGGGCTGCCTTCCTGGGACAGGGGACTCAGGGCGACAGCAGGGCCCTTCAGACAGAAACTTGGAGGAATTTACTGGCAAAACTGAAAAGATGACAGTTTTCCAAGTTTCAGTTCTGAGACCTCCCGGCTACACAGGGTTCCAGCTTTAGGTACATGTGCCCCCCACTTTCAAAAGACAAAGATTTCTAAGCAGGGATTGGCAAGGAGGTCCAAGTAACTGAAGTGGTTCCTGAATCCATCCTGGGGGAGCTCCTTAAGCTATGGACTGTAATAAGAGTTTAATCTGACATTTTGAAAAAATGCCCAGCAGATCTGCCAACCACCCAGCACCCCCAGCCCCGGAGAGGCGCTGGGACCGACGGGAACTTCTGCCATCAGGGCCCCGGCAGGTGTCAGCACACCAGTGACGCCTTTGATTCTCCCTGACCCTCCTCCGAGGGACTGGCTTACCTGGGCGCCCTTGATTTGCAAGCGAACACTATAGCCCCGAAGCATCTGGGCGCATTATTTTAAATCCTGTGGTTTTAAAATGAACCCATTATCTCAAAGGATAAAAAGTGTGGGAGGCCGTGGTATGTGCTCTGTTCCTGCGGTCGTGAAAGAAAACTGACCTCACGCTCCCCAAGGATGGTGCAAAAATAAATCCTCCGCTGACCTCGCGTGGCCATAGAAACAGCCCGTGTCCCTGCTGGAAGGGCTTCCAAAGGGCTGGGAAACGGTCGCAGAAAAGGCCCAAGAGTCCGGGCCCTGGCTGCCCTTCCGCAGGGCACTTAGTGGGTCCTCAGGAGGCGACCTCAGCCCTAGGGGCCTGGTACTCACGGGAGGTCCGGACGGTGTGGCTGGGCGGGCTGCGCGGGCTGCGGCCGTGGGGGTTCATGGCTCTCACGGCAAACTGGTAGTGGGTGTCCGGATCGAGGCCCCTGATAACCATGGAGTCCATCTGGATCCGCTCTTGGATGAAGGTCCAACTGTTGTCGAAATCTGGCCTTGATTGGGGAAAGAACGAGATAAACAAGAAGCGCGGTCAGGCGCAGAGGAGAGGGGCGCTGCGGCCCTGCACACCAATGGCATTGAACTCCGCAAGCAAGGCTTGTGAAAACAGGGGACCGTCCCTATCTGAGAGCCAGCTTGATTTTCAATCATAGGTCGTCGTTTTCAGGTGCCTCCCAGCAAAAGCAGGCAGATCCTTCTCAGGGCCAGTGTTTAAACCCCGCGTGAGGACCAGCCGCCTGCTCCTCGCAGGGCCGTGGCTGTGCACAGAGATCCCCATGGGAGTTCGTTTCCAGGGCTCCGGCCTGCAGATGTTTCATAGACCAGCTTCCCCTGACAGCCCCACTCCCAGAGGTCAGGGGAGCACAGACTCCGTGGGCTCACAGGCTGTTCACAAAATAAACAAATAAAAGTTTTATGGGGTGACTAATTTGTAGGAATCGCCATGGGAAAACCCAGGCAGATTCTGTCCGTGGCCATTCTTCCTACTCCGAGTAAAACTGTAGAACTGCTCCCACGTGCAGAGAGCAGAGACCCTCACTCAAGAGCTGCCACCGGGGAGGCAGCACACAGAGGGACAGAGCCACTCAAATCCTGCCAGCTGCTCTTTCACGTCTGTAAGTCTCTATTTCCTCATCTGTAAACTGGGGGGAATAGAAGTACTTCTCTAAGAGGGCTGTGGTACAGATGAAATAAAATCTGTAATCTCAGCAGGGTGCCTGGCGTCCCATCATTAACTCTCAGCACGTGTTAGCCATTATCTAAGGGGCTTGCACACATCACAGGGCTAGTAGGAAACCCTGGCCACCTGCTTACTCTAGACCTGGGTGCATCTGGCTGGTCGGCACTTGAAATGGGGCTAGAATGTATTGTGAGGGTAAAACATACATGCCGGAAGGCAATTCCAGCATGTCAGCATGGCTGAGAGCATTTCCCCAAACCTGAAAAGGATGCATAAAGGATTGCTTGCTGCCAGACAGCTGAGGACATCTTAATCTACAGGTTATTGCCTCCTACTGGCCAAACACCTGAACAGCCAAAGGCAATTCCCCCAATCTGACAATGGATTTTGTGTACTAAACCCTGGCCTTTGATGTATATTTACTTTGCCTTAGGACAATTTGTGTTAATAAAAAGCAAGGGGTCCTGAGACAAGAGAGAACTTAGTTCCTTTAGCTAAGTCTTCTCTGGCCCCCCAAATGCCTTCCAAAATTATGTTTCATCTCTGGATTCTTGATTAATTTACACACAGCACTTCTCCAGATTCCTAAACCCTTCTAGATGCTGGATTAAGACTCCCAGCACGTACACTGGATTTTTAAATAAAAAAAAAAGAATGTACACTATCTCATTGATTACATACTGAAATGATATTTTGGATGCACTGGGTTAAAATATGTTATTAAAATTAACTTCACGTATTTCATATTACCTTTATAATGCCACTATTAGAAAACTTCAACCTTCATACTGCTCACATTGCATTTCTACTGGATCTGTGCTGCTCTGTGTGGACTTCCCAGATGGTGGGAGAACAGAGCATTCTGGGTAATAAGAGCTGCAAGGTGACACTTGGGAAGGACTGTGGGTGACAGGAGGACAGTGAGGGTGACCCCTAGTGGGTACCTGAAACCATAGAAGGTACTGAACCCTGAATATATCATGTTTTCTCCTCTACGTACATACCTATGATAAAGCTTAATTTATAAATTAGGCACATTTTAACAAGAATAACGAATAATAAAATAGAACAATTATAACAACATACGTGTAATAAAAGTTATGTAAATGTGGTTTCTCTCTCTCAAATGTCTTGTTGTACTCACCTTCTCATTTAAAGGAAACACTTTATGGCTTCACTTTGGCACATCCACATTGCCAGCATCACCGCTCTCGCTCGTTGGAGACATCAGTAAGTAACATAAGGCTAACTCAACCACAAGCACTGCAATGCCATGACGGCCGACCTGCCCTTCTCACCGGTCTCAACAGTTGATCTGATAGCCACGCCGGCTCCTAAATGACTAGCCGGCAGGTAGCATAGAGAGCCTGCGGACACTGGACAAAGGGATGAGTAACGTCCCCAGTGGAACGGAGTGGGACAGTGGCGATTTCATCACGCTACTCAGAACAATGTGCAATTTAACATGTACGAATTGTCTAGTTCTGAAATCTTCAGTGTACTATTCTTGGGTCATGGTTGACCACAGGTAACTGAAACCGCAGAGAGGGAAACCATGAGTAAGGGAACACTACCGGACCAAGCATGGTTCCAACTTAATTCATGTATTTCCCCCAAACTACCCTATGCAGCAGGTAATCACAATGAACATCCTCCCCCATTTTACAGGGGAAACTAAGGCATTGACAGGTACGTCACTTGCCAGAGGTCACAGCGGATGAATGGTGAGGCCAACTTGGGTTGATGGGGGCAAGTTAGACTAAGAAGACCCTTGATATTGGATGAAAACCTGGGGGGACAGTGGCTGGGGGGTAGTCTCCACCCTTTAGCTTGCTGCCTGGTCCCCTCTCTGGTGCTCTATTGTTAAACACCTCTGCTCACAGGTGTTTAGAAGAAGGCAGGAAGCTAAACAGACTGATGTTTATCCTTTATGAACTTACTGGGCATGGAAATACTCATTTTGCTGAAAGAGATGCTCAGATGATACATCGATTTCTCTAGCAAGGTGAAATGGAGTCCTTAAGCCCAAGAAAAGATGCCTCCTCAGGTTCACGGAACCGAGTGGTTTGTGGGGCTGGATCACACAGGAATCCACGAGTGGGAGCAGCAGAGGTCACGTGGCATGCCCACTGGAGGAAGCAGGGCCGGTTTCTCTTTCTTGATCCCCTCTCCCTAAAGACGGCCTTCTCGTGTAAACTAACTTGTCATCCAAGAGGAAACCTCAGAGAGTGGAAGGAAACACATTTACAAACTAAAATTAATAAAATCACAGAGGAAATCCACAGGGAATGCCCTAAAAGTAAGGTCAGAAAGATGCAGTCTTTCTCTCCTGTTAGTCCCTGCCAAGTTTCCCTGTGGCACTTCCAGAGGAACTGACCTGGAACTGTTCCCGGATGCCACTGTTCACCCAACTACCTGCCACAATCGTCCTGTAAAAATACACCCCCTCCCTGGAAGGGCGACTACTTTGTATGCGTTCATTTAATGCAGGAAAGAAAGCTATGTTTTCAGCAAATAAGAGATTAAAATCATTAATCTTTCATTTCATTATATAGAGTGAGAGGACAGCTCATGCAGACTGAATACCAGTTCAAAACCTTTACCATCTGGCCTCTGCTTTTCATGGGCTGTGCGTTTCAATGCTGTGAGTCCCTCAAGGTGCAGCAGTGCAAAGGGGAGGTTGAGAAAGGGACAACTAGGCAAAACTATTGTCTTAGATCTCCCTCCAGCCACAGCTTCCTTTTTCAATTAAAGGAAATTATTTTATTCAACTACTCAGTGGCCAGTCAAATCACCATAGCAACTCTGCCTGCCAATGTCCCCAACAATGAAAAGGCTAGAAGGAGAGAAGCAGACTAAGAATGCGCTGCCATCCCAGGTAAAGATGGGAAGCCACCAGCAGATGGGCACTGGGAGCACTTTTCCAAAGGATGGGCGAGGGCTGGGTCAGGTCCTGCATCTCCAGGGATCAGCGGAGCACCTCTGCAAGGTGGCTGGGCAGAGGAGCTCGGGGGCACAAGCAAGATGCTGGCAGTGGCTACTCAAATCCAAGTCAGCTGATTCAAGTAATCAAGACTCACTCACTGGTACAATGGGGTGGGAAGAAGCATGACCCCTGGCAAGGTAGCGTCCAACCTGGTTATCAGCATCTTAGAGATCATTTCACCCAAGTGCCTGAAGGCTCTCAGAAATTGCATGTGAGTGTGTCAACATCATTGTATTTTTCTTAGTAAAGGGTCCTCAGCTTTTATCAGATTCTCAAGAGCTTTAAGAGCCACTTGTCTAGTCGAGGCTCACATTTGACCCATGTGGACACTGAAGAAAATAATTTATCCAAAGTCGCACCATCAGTAGGTGGTATACTTTTCTGTTTCATTCCTTTTCTTTCTTTTGGCATTTTAAACACCTCTCCTATTGCCAACCTCATCCTTAGTGGACAAGTGTTTTTCTTGGTTACCATCAAACCCAGTAGGCAGCTACCATGGGCTAGTCAATTGGCAAGTGATTAATGATTATCAACTGGTCTACCATCACAGAAGCTACATTCTGGAGGCTCAAGGAACTACAAACATAGTTCTTAGGGAGTTTACAATCTAATTGGAAGATAATACATCTAAGGATCAGTAGGAAGCCAGTGCAAAATAACATATTTCAAGAGCTCTATTTGAATGGGCCAATGTGAACGGAAATCCTGGGGAAAGTCTATGAGAACCAGGAAGAACTTAAGTTAGGCTTGGGATATATTTGGGTTTGGATAACTGAAAAGGAAGAGAGCATCTTTGGGTGGAGGAGGACAGAGCAACATCAGCTCTGTGTACAATGTGCACATGGAAGATACTCCACAGTACATATTTGGATGGATGTAGGCACACAGTAGGTGTCAAATAAATGGTGGTTGAGCTGAACTGAAACATCTTTAGAATTTCACCTTAGGAATAACAAGATGCCCTAAACCAGGGGTAGAAAACTTCAGCCAGCTGCCAGGTTGTGTGAGTAATGTGTTAGGGGAATATAACTGGCAAAGCATAAAATATTTGCTATCTGACCCTTGAGAAAGAGTTGTACAACCCTTGGCCCAAAACAGGAATCTTTATTTATTTTTAAATATATTTTTATCGATTTCAGAGAGGAAAGAAGAGAGACAGAAACATCAATTATGAGAGAGAATCATTGATTGGCTGCCTACTGCACACTCCACAATGGGGATTGAGCCCCCAATCCAGGCATGTGCCCTGACTGGGAATCGAACCGTGACCTCCTGTTTCATAGGTTGACGCTCAACCACTGAGCCATGCCAGCTGGGCACCGAAACAGCAATCTTTAAACTTGTCTGTGCTGCTTTGATAGTCTGAGGAAGCATCTGACCTCTCTCAGAATATTTTTTATGTATTTTTATTAATTTCAGAGAGATAGGAAGGTAAAGAGAGAGAGAGATAGAAACATCAGTGATGAGAGAAATCACTGATCTGCTGCCTCCTGCACTGGGGATCAAGCCCTGATTAGGAATCGAACCAGTGACCTCCTGGTTCCTAGGTGGATGTTCTATCACTGAGCCACACTAGCCAGGCTCAGAATATTTTTAATGAATAAAATGACATACATAAGATCACCAAGAAAACCAATCATATTGAAAACAATGATAAAAACAAAAAATTATGATATACAAATAGATGTACTTCTTTATTAATACATTAAATAACAATACCTCACATTAGATTTAAATACTACAATAATTTTAAAGTAGTGATGAGCATGACTAGTATTTGGGAATGTGTGCAACATGTAATGGGATAAGAAAACATCTAGAATTCTAATGCTGACAAAGTCTCAGGAATTAGTAATACCACTGTGGCTTGTTGCCTATGTTCATATTTTCTTAAAAAGCACACTAAATTTGGTGAAACTACAGATGTAATTTTTGTCCAACCAAAGTCCAGGGACCCTCTGAATCCTATCCATGGACCTCCTGAGGATCTGCAGAGTGCAGGCCAGCACCCTGTTCTAGAAGAGACATGACCCCCAAGGTCACCCAGGGTGACACAGCAGAGGCGAGCGAGAACCTCACGCTTTAAAGAGCCTCCGCTCTCTGTCACTGTCACGGGAGCTGCTCGGCACGGAAATGAATTGCAGAGGAAAGTCCAGAACCACCAAGTAGTCACAGGTTTAAAAAATGTATCATTTGACCTTCAGCTTTCAGCCTTCTCTCTTTATTTACAAATTGGTTCAGCCCACCCCAATGACAAGCAGACGGATAGAGTGGAGAAGGAAACTCAGCTGGCATTTCGTCCCAGGCCAGCAAGGGCACACTTCCACTCACAGCTCCCACAGGGCTCCTGCCTACACAAGAGCTCAGTTTATGTCGCCAGCCACAGTGTGATCAGGGATGGCATCAGAGGTGCTCATGGTGGGAGGGGCTGGAGCTTTCGGGGGTCGATGTGTAGGAAGGACAGTTGTTGAGATTCTGCAAGGCACTCAGAATCGCCCTCCCACCCGAGCCCCAGAGGGTGACCTTGACAGACCAGGAACTCTGGGGCTGGGCACCAGTCTGCAAGGTGCTCCTGAGACTTTCAACTTGGAAACTAAAGGTCAGGAAAAGGAATTCTTTGTGAAGGCTCGGCTGACATCGAGCAAGCCCATTCTCACTTATTTCTAAGGTTATTCCTGGCGGTCAGAAGGCTCAGAGTTAAAAAGCATAACCTCTTACAAAGAAATTGGATTTTCCTCCATTCTCCCCCAAATTAACTAATGGGGAAAAAACAGTTATTTAAATTGTAAGTTCTATAGTTTTAGGGGCAGGAAAACACACCAGACTACATCACTGGTAAGTATTACAGCCATTTGCCCAATTATTGATATACATTCTAGTAAAACGCTGTGAAAAAAGCTGACAGTTCACTCACACACTATAGAGAGTTCCAGAAGGCAAGCTAGCATTCAAGATGAAATAAACCCAGAGCGGGACTTTCAGTCAGGCTGGTGCACTTAGGTGTTCTTTGAAGCTTCGCCACATCCTGATATTCTTTTCGTGATAAGAAAACAAAAGCAATAAACAATATTGTGTGGGAGGAGGGTTAGAGGTGGGTGCGCAGACACGTGCGGGGGTTTTGTCTGGCTTTGATTTCTGCAGTGGGGGACGCAGGATGTCGGTTTCTGTCGTGGAAGACGGACCTGAACAAGTAATGCACTGCAAGTGTGATGAGTGTCGCAAGTAAATGCTGTAGGTGTACCTAACCTAGCCTGAAGAAGGAGTAGAAGCTCAGGGAAGGCTCTCTGGAGGAAGTGATCATTACACAAACGTCCTGAAGAATGAACAAGAGCTGGGTAGGCAAAGAGGTGGTAGAGTAATCCTGGCAGAGAAGAGCAAGCAGAAAGATTTCTAGCCAAGAAAGTACACAGCTCTAGAGAAGCAGAACAGACCTATCACAGAATCCATCAACAGGAAGACTGTGCATAGAGGAGGCACTTACTATGTGCCGGGTGCTGTTCTGTGCAATTCATGTGCATCAGCTCACTGAATCTCACAACTAGATGAGGTGAGCAAATTGTTATCCCCATTCATCTGTCTGAGGCACAAAGAAGGGGCATAGATAATCCACTTAAGAGCACATGGTTTAACAGTGGTGGGGGCAAGGGTTGGACCAGAGAGCCTAGGTCCAGAGCCTGTACATAAGCCACCAGTGTACACTGCCTCGCCTTTGTCGTGAGGATGGAAAGTCAGAGTCACCAGATTTCAGAGGTCAAATGGCCCAGCCTTAGGGTATATGTAAGGAAGCTGAGGATTGGAATCAAGCTACTGGTCCCAAGGACTGGAGCCAGCTCAGATCTTGTCTTCTGATCCCACATTTGGACAAACTTAAAGCTGAGAGATGAAACCAATAATTGGACTGTAAGTTTTGATCCTGAATGAGAAACTTCTTTTAACTCTCTTAGGCTGTGACCTCAACCATAACTCAAATCACATCATCCCGTAAAAACACTCAAGGAAAATCCAGAATCTGTCCAGCCTCCATTCTGAGTCCCCAGCAGGATCTTCATTTCAGCAACAGCCTATCCAGGGTCACTTTCTGTGAGGAACTAAGTTCATTTGTTACTTGTACATTAACAAAGAGTGTAGGATGGAAAGACAGACAACTTTTGGGAAAAAAAATGTCAATTTGTGAATAATCTTCAAAACCCACCCAGGTGGGCATGACCTTGAGATTCCCAAGTGAAAGTCAGCTTAGAAGCAGCCCTGTGTGAAGATGAATTTCCCAAGTCTCATGACGGGAGGCATCTGCAAGGGATCGGGGAATTATTTAGGCAGAAAAGTGTGAAAGGGAAAAGAAAGAAACCCTTTTCCTTCCCATTGATTGGTGTAACTGTCTCGGGCTGAGATTTAGAGATCCGCACTTCTTGACCCTGTGCCCCTAAAATATACACAGAAATATTGTGAACTTTCCCACACGCACACCAGGAAAGTCAGGGGTAGACTTTTTTTTTTTTATTGAAGACAGCTACTGAAAACTTTAATCTACGCTTTCAGCAATTGACATAGCAAAGCTCTGAAGCAATTTTAACAAATCAGGTCACACTACAGAAAAACTACAGGTAAGTTCAATGAAAACTATTTTTCACCTTTAACCAGTCTAATGATAGCATACTAGTATGTGAAGCATGGCCTCCCATTTGGAACATCAGGGGTGAGGAATATTTTTCCAGGACTTGGTTTTCATGGCCACCATAACATATATTTTTTGCTTATGAGAAAGACACTTACCCTGGGGAAATTCTTAGGCAGAGAGAGGAAAGTTTCTCAGACATTTATAGCCAAAATATTTCAAAACATAGGTAGCTATATTTATGCTTGGTTCTTATTTTAACAAACGCTAAGCATTACTGCCCACAAATAAATTTTCAGTATCACTTTAGAAATGTTCTCTTTCATCATGAATGCACGATTTTTCTGTTTTAAGAAAGCAGGTAACATTTTTGAAAACATTGCAAAATAGGTAACAGCCTGCAGCCTTACTTAGAATTTGCCTCTTCAAATCTTTTCTATACCGATTAAAAATTAAAATCTACTGTTAGCAAGGAGGATAATGAACAACATCAGGTCAACTGTAGGGGAAAAGAGAAGCTGGATAAGGAACAAAAATGTGCTTGGTCGTAAGTCCAGGGCTCTGGAGAGCATCATGAATACATAATGTCTACCTGCAACATCACCAAACTAGCCAGTGAGCAGTCAGTTCCCCATACCCTGGTCTAGTATCATTTCTCAGGTTAACCTTTTATTAGTCAGTTAAGTATTTTTAAAGATTTTTAAAGACTATTTCCTAGCAATGCCTTTGATACCATTATCCTCATTTCATAAATAAGAAGAGCAACTGATGTATAAGTACCTACCAAGACAGAGAAAGAACTGGAACCTAATTCCAAGGACAGAACCTAGATGGAAACTTCACATTAAGATGGTTTAAATCTGAGGATAACCTCTGGCCATAAACTGATTTAGACAATTTCTTAGCCTTGGTCTGCCTCTTGGATATAACAAGCAACTTTGGGCTCCCAGGGAGACCCGTCACAGGTGTTTCTATACGCAGGAGGTTATCCGTATCCGGGCAAAAGGACTTCAATATTAAACATTAAACAGACCTCTCTGGGGAAAACAGAATGATTGAAGAACCCCAAAGCTGTTCAGGCTAATTGCAATTCCTGCTAGAGCACAAGAAAGCTCTCCCTAAACACAGATCCTCAGGCCTCACCTGTAATGGGAGAGACTCGGGAGATGTTTACAAATGAATGGGGGGATTTATCTTGCAGCCAAACAGTAAATGCCACAACCAGCTGTGAAAGCTTTCTTTCTGGTCCAACAGCAAACAGCAGCTGAGCTGAGGCTCCCCATGCCCTTGGCCAGCAGGGCTGGGGGCTGGCGGGCTGCGTTCACACTTCCTTCCCTCTTGGAAGGTGGATCAGATGTGGGTTGTGTAGAAAGAGCATGGGGCTGGACGTCAGGGGACTTCAGTTCCCATTTTAATTCTGTCCCCATCTAGTCATTTTGCCTCGGCAAAGCAACTTCAGCAACTGAGTCTCACTTTCTTTCTTTGTAAAAGGAAAATAATGATGGGAAGGAAACAAAACATTGCATGTCTACTGTGTATAAACACTGTGTGAAATCTATGCACAGCAGCCCTGCAATGAGGGTCACATGAACTTGACATTACAGATGAGGAAATGGAGGGGGCTGAGATAAGGTCACATCACCAGCCACATATTCTGGCAGAATTCCTAGTACAGGACTGGAATCAGGAGCTGGCTTCCCCATTCTACCATGCTCCATTTGGAACTCCAAGATGTCCAGTAATACTAAATTTGAAGCTAACTTTCCAGGGCATTATTAAAGTATATATTTCAAGATAAACAGAAAAAACATATATGTAATAGTTTGTTATGATGATGAATAATTTAAAAGTATTTATACATAAGAATTTGGGACCTAAACTCCTCAACTGTTAGAGACAATTCTGAATGTTAAAATGCATTTTTGCTGGAGAGAAATGATAATTATTAAATGTAGGTACAGGACAGCCACATCTACCTGGCACTCTTCTAGGTTTTTAATGTCGACAAATTCTTCCTCATCTGTGATTTCCTTTGATTCTCCTAACCACACTTCACCATGTTTTGCAGTTCAGGATACTGTCCTCAATGCCTGGGGGCCCATGTCAGCTCCCGGGTCCCCCCACTTCTGATTTCGGCGGCAGCTGTGGCACAGAGAGCTTCCTGTGATCTCAGACTCTCCTCCTGGCACGGCCCGCATCCAACCTCAACAAGCACCTGCTGCGCTCCTATCACAGCTCCTTCCCTCCCAGGAGCCGTCCTTGATCCACAGCCAGCTGGGCCTAGAAGGTGAGAACTATGGCCCTGGGGGAACCCTGGTCAGCAGAGGAGGAAGCAGGCGGAGAGTAGAGGCTCCTGTCCTTTCGATAGGGACATTTCGGAGGAAGAACTCAGCACACTCCAGAGAGATCTCAGCAGCATCAAGCTCCCATGGAAGGAGCTTGAGTCACACATGGTGATGTGTCCTCCTTCCTTCTCTCACTTTCCTCATGTCTCATTCTTACCTCTAAACAAAACAATAAAATAAACACCTGTGCAAACAATATAAATGACTTGCACCCAAGTCCCTGTCTCAGGCTTTGCTTTGGGGGGACCCCAAACTATGAGAGGCAAGGAGGGTCTCAGAAGAGGAAGTGACAGGCACAGGGCCACCTGCCCCAATTCTTCTGGTTCTTAATCTAGTGAATTTTTCATCTCTCTACTTTCAGTTGTACACACAAGGCTACAAGCTGTAATTTCTATTTTCTACCAAGATGCCGGACTTAAAACAAGTTTTAAAAATGCACGCTTCAGAGCAAAATGAGTACTTAATGATAACCATCATTTTTGCCAGGGGGTTACACAGATCATCTACCTTTAAAAAACTTTGCTTTTTTTCCCAAATTTTGAAGTATTACATTTTGCTTTGCTGGTAAATTAGAAATGTTAAGTTTTTGTACATAAGAAAGCTGAAGTTTTAGGACTTTCCTATGTTATACTTTTAACTATTATTGAAACCAGAATTAGAATCTTTTCTACTCCAGACTTTGTCTACCAAATCTACTCAACAGCAGGATTGTAGATTACCCTTAAGGAAGAGCATTGGCCTGGAGCTTTAATAAGAGGCAACTTTTTTTTTTGTTTAATGTTCTTCCCTTTTCCATTAGTTGCACCACAATTTCCACCCTCTTGAGCTCTCGGTCATGTACTCCAGGTCTGAACAACCTGCCATTCCTCACTTCCAGAGCTCAGAATATGACATGTGCTGACCACTTAGTGTGGTCTCCTCCCTGGCCACACTGATTGGCTCAGAGGACAGAGAGGAAGCCAAGCCTGGCCAATTACAGTGGACACGGAGACTCTGAGGGCCCTTTTCCAGCAGGGAGCTACACAAGCCGGCTGCACGTCTTCAGTGCCTGGTGGCCACCTGGCCACCTACAGGAAGAGCCTTCCTGAAACTGAGGCCAGTGAAGGGGAAGGCGTGGCACAGAAATGGATGGAGACAGACTGTTGAGGTCACACGATCTGTCCTCCCTGAATTTAGACTTGCCACTGGACTTTACAGTTCCAGGAGCCCCGACATCACTGCCTCATCTTCCTTCAAGCTCCTGCCACTTGGAATTCAACAAACCAGCCAGAAACAAGCTCTGTACTCAAGCATTGAAGAAACTCCACGAAGAACTTCTCTGGACAAACAAATGTGTTTCCCACGACCAAGGAATAAGCTGGAAGTCAAGGACCAGAGCGGAGCTACTCAAATCTTGGCAGAATCCTCTGTCCCTGCTTCAGAGAGCCCGGGAACGAGGTACTGAGCAAGACCCTTCGTGATCGTGCAGCAGGCAGCCCCAGACAAGCCCCTCGCCTCTCCTGCAGAGTACACTGACTCCACACACCTCATTTCAACAGCTCGGTGCTTCCACTCACATCCCAACTGCAACTGGGGCCCAGAGGATGGACCTTAGACGGGAATTCCTTCGGCTCGTTTTGTTCTTTTGCTCAAAATTACCTAGCAGCATTGAGAAGCCCGTTTCACATTTTACACTCTTAGAAAGCTTCTAATCACCCTTGTACCCTCTGAGAAGCTGAAAAAAAGGGCTGGAGAGGTGATGAGAACAAAGAAAGTTGAAATTACACCAAGAAACTTGCCCAAGGCAATACTGATACAATGAACTGTACTTGTTTTTAAAGGTCCTATTCCTTCTCCCTCCAGAAAAGTCACCATCGAGTATTTATTTCAAAGACAATGTTTCAAAGGCAGGAAGGCAGGTTCCCAGCCTGAAATGCAGGCAGACTTGTCTCTAATTGTGGAAGGGAAATGGGAAAGAGGTCAGGTGAGTGGGGACAGGTTTACCAGATGGCCCACCACTGAAGAGGAGGGGGCAGGTGCTGGCCCAGGCCTCCATACCTCTGTCATCTGTTACACACACACACACACACACACACACACACACACACACACACACACACGCTGTGAGCCCATGCTCCCTCTAGTCTTCTAGCATGCTTAGAATACCTGAGGTCACTACCTTTGGCTTCTGGGTGTGACATACAAACTCACCTGATGAATTCCACAGAATAGTACTGAATAGGGGAGCTTCCTTCACTCTCTCCAGGTTTCCAAGATAGGGCCACCTCGGACTCGGAAACCACAGTGACGTGCGGCTGCTGGGGTGCTGCCGGAGGCAGGCAGGAATCTAGGCAAGACAGCAGGCAACTAGTTGGTTTAGGATCTTTGCTGCAGGAGAGGCTCAATATATATAAAAACAACAGGTCTGCTTCCTACTGCCTACACCTCTCTATTCAGAGCAGCCTGAAAATCCACACCACACAAACACAAAAATAAACACAACTGGGTTCACCATGTAAGGCTGGAGTCAGTAAGAACTGGTCTCCCTGTCTTCCCCCAGCCCCCCTTGCTGGAAATCTAACTAAACTATCATCCAGACCATTGACTTTGGGATACACAAAGGAGTGTATCCTTTAAAACCTCAAATCATACCCCAACCTCCTAACAGCCTTTCATCTGTTTGCATGTTGGAATTGATATTTACCAACAAGGAAAATAAATGCTCAGCCACTTACTTTCTGTGTGTGTGTGTGTGTGTGTGTGTGTGTGTGTGTGTGTGTCCCGATGATAATCGGAATATATACCAGTGGGAGGACATTTGGGAAATGCCCTCATGTGTAAAGACATAGGCATCACCCATGATCATCTTGCCTAAAGCTAATTGCTGCTACTATTTTCATACCCAGACTTTCATAACACTCAGCCTTTCTTTATACCCCTGCTTCCGCCAGAAACATTTCTCCTGCTTTCTCTTCCCAGCGAAATAGGCAGTTTTCAAAATTTGGGGCAAATACATGATTCTTCCTAAAACCCTCCCTGAGCCTGGAGGTGGAGGAAATGCTCTCTCCTGAGTGATCCTAGGCCACTGCACAGACCTCGGAAACACTGGGCTGCTCGCTTACTGCTTTCTGCTCCCGACAGAAGCTCCTTGTGAGTAATGCCGTGTGATCAAAGCATCTTTGCCCCCAGTGCCTCCTCTGTGAGCCTTTGTTGGGTCCCCTTTGCCTATAAATCTCTCTTCCCACGTCTCTTCCTCACCTCTTAATTCCCACTCACTGTCAGATCTCCACTTAGAAGTCATCTCAGGGAATTCCTACCTCCCCCCTCCATCGGGTCTCCCTTTGTACGTTCTTACAGCACTGCAGGTAGCATTTATCACTATCTGTGACTACACATTAATTAGATGGAGTCTTGACCCACCCCTCTATGTTCCAAGTAGGCAGGAGCTGTTCTGTTCACCACTGAATTCCAAGAGCCTAGTACAGTGCCTGGTACATAGTAGGTCCTTGTTGATATATATACTGAATGAAGGAATGAATGAAGAGCACCCGTCAGTTTCCTATTATTAATGAATTGAATCCATTTTACCTTGGGGCAAGGTGGTAACATGCTGAGGAGAGCTAAACCACCCTTTGCCTGTCAGGCTGGAGGCTGCTACGCTCACTTGATATTCAGTGCCTGGTTTCAAATCTCCGATCACTTCCTCCTGTCAATGACCAAACAGGAAAGGTGTCAATGGGGCAAACCAGACAATTTCCATGAAGGCTGCATCTTGAGACCCCTGTGAAATTTTGCTTGGGACAGAGGTTGTTTTGCTTTCTTTGAGATTGGCCAAGTGTTCAAATCTGTAAAGAGGAAAACACCATGATGTATTTCCCGAGACTAGAAAATCGCCCTTTATTGGAATCTATATAGTAAGTGACTAAGGGTGGGGAGCGTGTATAGTGTGGAGACTCTGGACAAAGGAATGATTCATGACCTGGGCTAGACGGAGCCTGATGGCAAGAGATTTCATCACGCTACTCAGAATGCATGCAACTTAAAACAGGTATTATTTATTTCTGGAATTTTCCATTTAATATTTTCAGACCTCAATTGACCGTAGGTAATGAAACTGCAGAAAGCAAAACCTGGGATAAGGGAGGACTGCTGTCGTCTTGCTTGGGTAAGTTCACCTTCTGCTCCCTTAGCTTCCAGCACCTGCCTTCCCCAATCTGCATCTCCAGCTCAGACCTGCCTCTGGAGTCCAGCCGTGGGCCTGTGACTGCCTCCTGAACATCTCCACCCAACAACGACCAAGCAACTCAAATTCAACATAACCAGCGCTCAACTAATCCTTTCTCCTCCTCCCACCCAAAACAAAAAACAACACCCACCTTATTGTACCTCTTGTGCTCTCATTGTCCAAACCAGAAAAACTTGATACTTTCCTCCCTGTTCGCCCATCCTCCCCTCACCGCCACTCACTAGGTCACCTATGCAGGTACCAGTACTCTTTCAGATCACTTGACTCTAGTAATTCCATTTTGTCCTCACAGGCATTTCAGTCCAAGTCCTCACAATTTTGACAATTACGAGGCCACAAGTACTGCCTGCACCTCCAATGCAGACTCCACACCATTAGAGTTATCCTCCTGAACCCCTAATCTGACCATGTCACGTCCCACCTTAAAACCCCTTAGGAGAGCATATGTGTGTCCCCTGTTCATCCCTCCAGCATCATCTCATGCCACCTCCCTTCCCTGCATTCCACCTTCCCGTCAGACTTAAGGACTTGGCAGAGCTCAGATTTATGCCAGTCAATCGCCTGCCTCTGGGCCTTTGAACCTGCTGCTCCTTCTCCATGAAATGCCCTTCTCCCCAGTCTTGCCTGGCTCAGCCCCGCTCAGCCCTCATGACTCAGTTCAGCCCAGACATTACCTCATTTCTTTGACCCCCAGCCTCCAGTCCGGTTAGGCAACCCTTCCTCTGTGCCTCTGTGCTTCCTGGCGTCCTTGGTGTACCTCAGTCTTAACACCACTCACCTTACATTGTAACTGTCTGTCTATTTGTCACCTTCTCTGCACCCACCTGAGGGCAGGGAGCAACTTCTTATTCCTCTGGCATCCCAGAGCTCAGCATAGTGTTATCAGACACGTAGCAAATGCCCACGAAATGCTTTTTGATGAACAAATGCATAAACTAGTGAATGAGAAAAACTAATGAAACCAAGATGTCCAAAGTAATCCGATGAGCTCAAAGACAGACTGCCCTCTCCACCTGGATTCCCAGCGTCAATACCCGTGCTCCAGGCCCTGGAGCTAGTGAGGAACTCCAGACACAGGCTGACTCCCTCCTACCCACCTCCCTCCGGCCCCCTGCACATGCCTCTCAGATGCTCCCTTCTTCCACTTTCCCTGAATCCTGACCTGGACCATTTCTACAGCCACCTGGAGAGTGTCTACCTCCACTCCCCGCCCCCTGAACCCATCTATCCTACATGCAGCTGCACAAGGGGTCTTTGCTGAACATTTGGACCTGCTTTCACAGCCCCTCCTGCTTGGGTTCCCTGCATCTGGGCACCCAATTCCACCATCTGCCCCCTGGTTTCAGGTCAAGCTGAGTTCTGAGACTGGACGTAGGTGGACAGCAGACTCAGTTCTCATTCTCTCCCAAGTGCCACACCACTCTTTTCCCATGGAAGCAGAGATGCATTTCCAAGCCCACTTAATTCTCTCACAGGCTTTTGCTGTAGGATCCCTTTTCCTGTGAATTTATTGTGTGGCATGAAGTGTGGGGGTGTAATATGGTTTCACAGGTTACTACAGACATTAGCTATGAGCCAACACAAATGCAGCTCCCATCGAGTGTGGTTCCTCTGTCCCAGAAACACGGACATCCTGGTTTAATTCTTCTCCCGGCCTGTGAGGTAGGTATCACTCTGATTTTCATTTGTGGAAGATAAAAGGGAACCCCTGAAAAGTTAGCGATTTGCTCAAGGACATGAATGGCGAGGTGGGCATTTGAAGCCTGCTTTGTTTGACTCCAAGGCCCAAGCTCTAATTCTATAATATGTGGGTGAAAAATACTAGATAATATTTAAACCTACAAAACATACTTATCATAAACACTGAAGACCAGATGATTATTATTTGATCTATACATGGAGAAGTTTATGTACTAGAAATTTCAGAGTTATCACTGAAAATCAGAACTCACACGTTGGACCCTGATTTCAGACCTCACTTTCCCCCCTCTCACTTTCTCCGACTGCTGGAAACCCAGGCCATTTGTTTCCAGAAATGATGCTCGATGTTGTTTTGTTCACTAGCCCGGACATGGAGTTACTGGACTATGAGGGCAGCCAGTTCACATGGCTGAGAGGAGGCACGAAGTGAGAGCCCCGGACAAGAAGCCAGGGGACCCAGGTTCTGAGCCAAGTAGCTGTGCCACGTAACTTCTCTGGGCCAAAATTCCAACACCGAAACGCTAGGATTCCCCTTTAATAACCTTCATTGGTAGCTTTGAAGTCAGGGCTGGGTCTCAGTTGCCCTGGTGCAAGGTGGGACTATCTAGCATCATGAGATGGAAGGCACCAGAAAAACAGAGTACTCTCTTCCTGACATCCTTCTTCCAATGGTTCAGACCAGGGCTGTGCGGGCCAGGGTGGAGGGAATGGTGGGGTGGGGGGAGGTCCCATTCCCTGGCGGTCACAGAAAGTTAGAGTGTCGTCCAGGGTCTGGAGGAAGGGCAGCACTGGCCTTGGGTCAGGACCAGTCTTTCTCATATGGGTCTGTCCTCTGTGTTACAAGAGAGCCAGCATCCCTGAAGCTTGTCCACTAAAATGCTCACACAGATCCCCATATGCCCCACAGGGGACAAAGGAACCCTGACTCGGGGACCATTACCCACCAATCCCTCCATTTTATAGTCAAAGGGACATTCAGAGGGATCCAATGACCTTGCCCAACGTCACCCTTGCTGCGGTGACAGAGCTGGGACTAGATGCAAGTCTCCTGGTTAAGTTTTCTCTCTGTAACCTTGGGTAGGACCCAAATAGAATTGCTGTCCTCCTTTAAAATTCTGTGCGATGTTATAATGTGCATAATATATCAGTAGAGTGGCACATGTATAAATAATAAGTACATAAATATACATATATCGGTTCATGCTCAAATATTTGTTTACTGATGGTATGCATGATAAAAAGTGTGGATCCTGCCAGTTTAAACGTCCTTTTCTATTTCTAACTCTAAGAAATGGCCAGATTGCCCTGATTTGCTTTATTCTTTATTTTTGCAGGATGAAAATGTAGGTTGCTCTCCTACAAAAAAGGTAAGTGTCAAATGCTAACCAAATCAGAAGTCTCTACATCGGCAGATTATCAACGAATGCATGGGAATCCCACATCCTCAGCCAGGTAATTTTGGTCATTTCACCCCTTGCCAACCCAGTCTTTTGTTTGTCATTCAATCCAAAGAAAATCAATCACCCAGTTTTAGGTGACCAGTCCTGTCTCACTGAGGTCTCAAATGGTTAGAGCAGCGGTTGGCAAACTCATTAGTCAACAGAGCCAAATATCAACAGTACAACGATTGAAATTTCTTTGGAGAGCCAAATTTTTTAAACTTAAACTTCTTCTAACGCCACTTCTTCAAAATAGACTCGCCCAGGCCGTGGTGTTTCGTGGAAGAGCCACACTCAAGGGGCCAAAGAGCCGCATGTGGCTCGCAAGCCGCAGTTTGCCGACCACGGGGTTAGAGGAAGTAAGAAAGGGAGGAGAGAAAGGGGTGGGGGGAAACCACCCCACAAAGGCTCTCTCACTAGTTTAAAAATTTCCTTTCCTTTTTAATCTTCTTCACCAAGTTTTGGAACGGAGCTTAAATGACTGCAACCTTTACCGATGCTCCCCTCAACCTCCTGTGCCAGGTGAGAGGAAGCAGCACACAGGAGGATGGAATCTGCCTGGGATGCGGGGCGGTCCTGCTCCCGCGGGAACTAAGCATCCTGTCTGGGCCTCGGTCAGTGAGAGGCAGATGCGGGAAAATCAACATTCTGATCCAAAGGGTGCCCTGGATCCCGGGTTGGGGCAAGGGTTTAACTTTTCTCAGGCATACTTACAAAAACCGCCGGAGGCTCAGGCTGCCCCTGCGAAGGAGAGGAAACAAAAGCACATGAGAAGGAAGGCCTGTGGGGTGAAATGAACCCGCAGAGCCGTGGTCCCCCACCATGCCAGCCTCGGGCAGCTGCCCACACCGATTCTGCGGACCCTCACTCAGTGCCTACCCGGGCAGGTATGCTGCTGAGGGCTCTCTGATCAAGACCTTGTCCAATGCTCACGGCACCCCTATGATACGATACAGGGCAGAGGTTCCCAAACCCCCTGTGTTCACGTCACCTTGAGCATCTCAGAAATACTTGGACAGCAGCTCTAGTCCAAAGCAGTGCCTAGCAGGTCCATTTCTTCAGAGGGTCAGTCATGTTATGCCCAAATGACTTGGCAGTACTAGCTGCTTCCTTTGAAAAGTTCAGATAAGCCGCAGCCCCCTGGGGGTTGGCTGCAGAGCCCCCGCAGCATCCTGGCATGCAGCCTGCCGTCAGAGACACACTATCTATGGATGGATGCCCTGGGAAACCCTGTGTGTCGGTGAGGGAACTGAGACGGGTCAGGGGATACACTGGTTGGGTGTAATACAGGGTCTGAATGTGAGTCCTCTGGATCCAGAGCCCACTCTGCCCTCCTGCCTCACTGCCTTCGCGTCTAGTCCGTATTTCCACGCGTGTGCGATCCCCTGGCTCAAACCATCCTGTCCATCTGAATGCCCCTCCCTCCTGCCTTTCCGGAAAGTGGAGGGCAGGCCTCAATTCTCAGCCCCCAATTCGACCTCTTGTTCCTACAGGGATCCCTCCCTCTTCAGAACCTCAGTCTGTCTGCTAAGTGGCATGTTAGTGGCATGTGGCCTCCTGCTGCTCTCTATTGTTTAGTCAACTGACTGGGGGTTCCCCAATAAGACCGAAAGCTGCCCCAGAACAGGGCTCTGTTATCTCAGCTGGGCGTCCAGCCGCAACTCTGGAAGTGACTGAAATCCGCAAGGTCGTCAAATGCTATAACCCGGTAACACACTCTAACCGAGAGGATGTATTTACCGTAAAGGCAATGGCCACCAGGCATGATAGCTGACATGGCTGCTTTTACGTGTGACCAAAGACTTATAGAGACACAATTTTACTTGGCACTCACAACAGTGCAATTATTATACCCTTTTTTCAGGAGAAAGGGGAGGTTTAGACAGGATAAGTGACTTTGGCCAAAGCCACCCAACCTATAAGGATAGGAAGGAGGCCTGTACCCCGGGGTGCTGTCCCTCCTGGCCTCTGTTTTATGTGTCCACCGCGGTGGCCGTCCCAGACACGCTGTGTAATGTGAAGTGCACAGTCGAGGGGTCCGAGTGTCCAGCCCAGGTTCACAGATGGGGCAGGATCTTGATTTCAGAGGCACTATCTAGACTCTGAAACACCTGTCACCCTCCCTGCCGAGACAGCACTAGCCCCGCCCACTGCAGGACAGGATGCTGGGGCCGGGACACTGCCCAGCACACTGCCGCCCTCGATGGCTCACAGGCTTGTTGGAAGTTCCAGTGCTGCCGAGGGGAGACTGAACCTCAGGTAATAGTTTCCTAGGTGAGGCCAACCCCTCCTCCCCTGTTAGGGTGGAGGGATCCACAGAGCGTGAGGCTGAGGGCTGCTGAGGCAAATGAGGAACAGTCTGAGCAAAAGTCTGAAATTAAACGCACATCATGCAAAGGGCACGCGAGCTGAAACTGCGCAGGACTTCCTTCGGAGTCATGAGAGCTTTGGTGACAGTAGCCAGAGCAGGGCCCCGGGGTGCGGGGTCTACAGTCGGCTCTGTTGCTTGTCGGGTCTGACTTGGGGAAAGTCATTCCTCTCCGAGTCTCGGCATCCATCAGTAAAATGAGGTCATAGGATAGTGGCGAAGATGAAATGGAAGCACAAATGGAGAGCAGGAGGGATGGAGCCCGGCAGGTAACAGAGGCGCAGTAAGGGATAGCTACTTAGCACCCGGGACAAACAGGTTTCCGTGCGCGCCCGCAGGCAGGGACCCCGTGGAGTGACCCACAGGGACACAGTATTCTGGGCACTCCTGCCAGCTCCTTGCAGGGACGGGGAAGGCTCTAGCCTGAAGGACAATTGCAGAATGAGGCAGGAGGACAGTGAGGGAGAAGCTAACAGAACAGGCCTAAGGCAGAGACATTCACCCGGACAGACCGTGACAGACAGAAAAGAAACAGATGGAGAGCCAACAGCTGGTTAGTGGAAGGACAGGCTGGAGAAGAAGAACAGGCAGGATGGACCCTTGGAGTGGACACTGCAAATGACATCATTTTCTTCCGCACTGTGTCGCCAGGCAGTGGGGAAGACACAGCTGTGTCATAGTTACTGATAAAGCTTTATTGAGATTTCACAAAAACCAGAGTTGAACTTTTGGAAGAAAAGAAGGGAAAACAGCTGTAAGGCAGATGTCTTCTTGTGTGATAAATGGGGTGGGTTGAGTCCAGGATGCGAGTGCTGACGTCCGAACTCTTTCTTCGTGTGGCTGCCTTTGGAGGTGCAGACACACGTGTACACAAAAGGCACCCCACATTCGCGAGGACCACATGACATTGTTACTGTCACTACACGTACAGCAGCCCCCCCCCCCCCAATCAGAAACCCTCCTGAGTATCTGGGAAATGCCAAGCCCGGGTGTGCCAGGAGGGCCGCCGGGAGGGAGTACTCACGGTGGCGGAGTCCTGGCCCAGCTGCACGCTGCGGTTCCGCTCCCGCAGGGGTTCATCGGCGCCCACGGCAAAGTAAGAGACCTGGGGAGGTGCAGACAGCGGGTGAGGGCAGCGCAGGGCTTCCCCGCCGGATCTGGGTCTGGGTTCTAGGGGCGCGCACATTGCAGTGGGCTCTGGGGTGCCCTGCCTCACCTCACACACACTGCAGGGCAACTGACATCACACACGGGGCCAGGGTCACCTCGGAAGCCTGCAGAGGCCAGAGGCAGGCTCTCGTCAGTGAGGTGGGATGGACTGGCTGGACCCAGCTCCTGTTCCTCACCACCACGCTCTCAGGTAACCTTGCATTTCCCCACCCTGGATACAACCTGAGTCGGGAAACACGGTTCTCTGCTCTAAGAAGACAATAGCACAGGGGCGTTGATGAATGGCTACCCTCCCTTGTTGAAATGGGAATGCGGGCCCAGTGCAGCCAGCTCTCCCGATTGCCCCCAGAGAGATGAGAACTCCAAATATTTCTCTGAAATCTTTTGACTTCAAAGAAAACATCTTGGGGGCTCCAGCCAGTCCGATTTGCAACCTGTGGAAGGCAGGAACGCATTCTCTCTTCCCTCCTCCACTTGGCCGGCCAGCCCTTCCCCCTGGTTCAGATGTTACGATACTTTGTATGAATGGACAACGTGCCACAGTGACTCCCTAGCATTCCCCATGTTCCTGCTACTTGACTGCAGGCAACTGGGTACAGGAGCCATGTCTTTTACTTATTTTAATTTTTCCGATCCCTGAGCAGAGGAAGGACAGGGTAGATCCTAACTGACCTTCAGGGCACTTACAAATGACCTTGAACAGGAAACATTTCCTCTGGCTTCAGGAGGAAAAGGGGGGCAGTGATCGAGACTCGGGGCTGATGAGAGGAGGTCATACCAGGAGGAGCAAAGATGAGAAGGAGCACCCGGTTATCCCAACGCACCCACTGCAGAGCCCCGTGCCCAGGTACTCACGGTGTACCCAGCGACGGGGTGCCTGGGGTGCCGTGGCATCTTCCACTGGATGCTGACAGCCGTGCAGTTCAATGCGTCCAGCACGACGTGCAGAGGAGGCCCCACCTTGCCTGTTTTGTTTTTTCCAAAACAAAAGAGACTGGGTTAGAGGTCCATGCACCTTGGGGACTTGCACAGGACGGAAGAGAGGGCACCTATAGGTGGAGAGCTGGCAGTGCAGCCATGTCTCTGGTATGACGTCACTGCTGTCCCCTCCCAACCTGGCACTGAAAGGGAAATCAGCCCTCAGTCGCTTCTGTAACTGCTAATACCTTAGGGACGAGCAGCAGGACATTCAAATGTTCTCACTTGACTCTAGGAGCTTGGAATGTATTTAAGCAAGATAATGAATTTTTTTAAACTCAGTAGCATACAGATGTTTTATATATGAGGTATATAGACATGTCTTTATATAGCCAGTATACTCCCATTGCAGAATGTTTCAAAATATGGTTAAGTGTAAAATGGGGGATAGAAAATATCAAGTGTTTTACTATACATTTACCTTAAATAATTTTATACTTACACATAATACATGGAATGTCCATAAAAACAATATATGCAGATTGCCAAAATTTAGAAAATACAGAAATAATAATAATTTCACCATTCAGAAATGAGTCTTGTTAATAATTTAGTAGAATATACCTCCTTTTAGTCACATGCAATTTTTAAAATATTTATGTATGCATATTGTTATTTTTATTCTATTTATTGCTGGATTTATTATATACACTAAATATGTAATACTATGAGATTCGTGCACTCAGGGGGATCCCTCTGCCCGGCCTGCACCCTCTCACAGTCTGGGAGCCCTTGGGGGACGTCCAACTGAAGGCGTAGGCCCGCTCCGCTCCCCATGGGGAGCAGGCCTAAGCCATCAGTCAGACATCCTTAACGCTGCCGTGGAGGCGGGAGAGGCTCCCACCACTGCTGCTGTGCTTGCAAGCCTTGAGCCTGGCTTCTGGCTGAGCAGCGCTCCCCCTGTGGGAGTGCACTGACCACCAGGGGCAGCTCCTGCATTGAGCGTCTGCCCCCTGGTGGTCAGTGCATGTCACAGCAACCAGTTGTTCCACTGTTCAGTCGATTTGTATATTAGCGTTTTATTATATAGGATATATTTCCAGTTTTAAACCCTGGCTCCTTAGGACAGTTCTGATTCTAAGTGATGTCACACAACTTTGTCCCCTTGGATTCTTCATAGTGGAAGCTAGAGGATCATTGCCACAGGGCTAATGAGACTTGAAGTGAATGGCCCAGCCAGGTCTCACAACATCCAGGGGAGGAGTGAGGGGCACATGACCAGAATCCTGGCTTCACGTCTTCGTGAAGATTATAAACTCGAGCTGGTGGGGAAGCCCAGTGCTCTGAGATGCTGCCTTCACATAGACTTGCTCCTATGTCCCCACATACCAACTGGAAGACTATTTTTTCCGAAAATAACTAATATTTATAAGATGCTGTATTTATTATTATTATTTTGATTTTCAGATCAATTTAGAAGCAATAAAATTGGAGAAATATTTGCAAACCATATATCTGATAAGGGATTATTACCCAAAATGTAAAAGGAATTCAGACAACTCAACAGCAAAGTACAAATAATCCAATTTAAAAATGGGCAAAGGATCCAAATAGACAATTTTCTAAAGAAAACATACAAATAGCCAACAGGCACATGAAAAGGTGCTCAATATCACTAATCATCAGGGAAATGCAAGTCAAAAACCACAACGACTCACACCTGTTAGAATCTATAATAATAAAAGCGTAATATGCTAATCAGACTGGACGTCCTTCCGGACATCCTTCCAGATGAAACCAGGGCTGCGAGGGAAGCCTGGGTCCCAGGTGCCTGCCGGGGGCTGGAGGGAAGCCCGGGTCCCAGGTGCCAGAGGGAAGCTGGTGACGGCAGCCAGGGGGAAGGAAGGCCTATTCTTGTACGAATTTCGTGCATCGGGCCTCTAGTGGTTATTATAAAAAAGACAGGAGATAACTGTGACAAGGATGTAGAGAATAGATAACCCTTGTGGGACAAAAGGCTGAGACAGTGAGAAACAAGATAGAGATGTTCTTCCTCTTTCCACTCCTTAAGGTTGGTGTTCTGGGTGGTTCTGCCCAACCTCCTCTTCTCAGTTCCCACTACGCCCTCTACTTGGGTGCTCTCATCCCTGCCAGTCGCTACCACATATATGCTGGTGGCTCCCCAATCTATTTCTGCAGCCCAGCCTTCCCGTTCAGAGGGGCAGGCCTATGTACCCAACTGCCAAGTGGACCCAGATGTCACCTGGGCCCTCAAAGTCAACACATCAAAACTGAATTCATCATCTTTCTCTTCAATCTGAGCCTCTCCGGTAATCGGTGTCCTGATAAACAACCTCACCATCCACCATGGCTTCCAGAAACCTCTCACCCTCAACATCAAACACCACAGGGTACCCATCCTCTCCTATTCACTCAGAATCCTCTTCAACCCGGTGCCTGGAGCAACACTACCACTGGTCAGAGCTGTGTGCACAGTGGAACCTGTTGGCCGTTGGTCAAGACTTCCCCGCTGGTTTCTCTGACCTTTCTGGATCCTAAGAGATAGTTCCCTTCCCGCAGCCCCTACAGCCTGCACGCCCTCTGGGGAACATGTGTTAGAAAACCAAATGAAACCTTTTTTCCTGCAAAGTGGTTGAATGCAACACTAAGGTTGTTGGGGCCCAAGGACTGGTGGTTTTCACACTTGTGAGTAGGAGGGGTGCATGAGTGGCCCTCTGCTTGGAAGGAAGCACAGAGGCCTAGTCTGAAGGCACATTTGCTTAGGGAGCACTGCATCTTTCTCCTGGTGTATTGGTTTGAAATGCCCTTGAGGGTAGGGCACGTCTCCAGCTGGGGGCGCTCTGAAGCTGTATTTGCAGACCAAGCACACTGCTTATCCACAGATGGTACAATTATTGGCCTATTTATAGAACAGGGTAGGCTAAAGGCAAGAGTAAGACAGTAAGTGCCTCCTGCCCAACACCCTCCTTACCCTCCCGACCCCCGAGATAGAGTCCAGGCAGGGAAGGGTAGAGGACCAGAAGGCCAGAGACTCACAAAGATGTCTCCTAAGCTGACATCAAGCCATTTCTTGCCAACATCGACTGATGTCAGCTTAGGAGACATCTTTGTGGTCCTAATGGGGTGAGCCAAAGTATTCCCCCAAATCTTTTCCAGCTACCCGAGTGAAAGATGAGAGTGAAACTAACTCTTCACACATCTCTACAATTTCTGAGCCTCCAGGAGAAAAGTCTAATCTTTGGACCAGCCAAGCCCCAGCTGCATTTTCCAAAAAGTCTGAATGAAGCAAAAAAGCTTTGATAAATGTTATAGCATTGAGGTCTTCTGGGATACCAGTGCTTCCTCAATATTAAAAAAATCAAAGTAGTAGACCACTGACATGTGGACGGAACAAGGTTTAAGCAGTTAGATGCAGAACAACAATCATATTTAACCAACAATGGTTGCAATGACAGAGAAATATATTACACACTAGAAGGCTAGTTTTTAGCCTTTAAAACCAGTATGATGCATTTACACAATATGTCCTGGAGCTGTGTTCTCGTAAGCTAAAGCTATACTTCTTAAGAGATAGAGAAAGACAGAGTGTTTCTTTGCCAGGAGGGAGCTGTATTCCTGGGCTCTCTTCTTTGGAGGGCTTTCAAAACTGTATTAGGTTTTTATACCAGAAAACTCTGAATAATTAGGCCAGTTTCTTATGGTAATTGTGTTTCATAAAATACTTCAACTTCCTGAGCAAAATTCATCTCCGATTCAATTAGTTTTATGATCCAATTCATAAAAACACTTCAAAATGCAAATAAAAATATCATCTGTGACAGAAATACATTGCTAGCTTTTTAGTTATTTGATTTTCACGGAATGAACCAAGTTATATTCACTGATGCACTGGAAAGTGCCCAGACTAACTAAAAATAGTCGGGAAATTCTGAATAGGGGAAAAAAAACACCTTATTTCCATCTTTTTGAAGTTTGCTCCAACCATTATTACTAAAGTAGCGCTATGAATATGTAACCACACATCTGCCACTAGGGCCACTTCCAAGGTGATGCCTTCAAGGCGGGAGTAAAAATGTGACTTTAAGACACAGGCCAGTGTTTGTTCCAATTACCCAGGGATTCCAGAAATTCTCAGACACTGAGGAGCAACACGAAGTGTTTTCCAGAGCCCTGCCAGCTGCATTTGGGGGGTTCAGGGGGTAGAGTTCACATCACAATTATGTTTCCTTTTGAAATCCACCACTCCAGTGTGTAATTCTAGAGTGTAATTCCAGAGAATGGTCCACCACTCCACAGTATAATTCCAGAGTAATCCACCAACACTCCAGAGTATAATTCCAGAGTAATCCACCAACACTCCAGAGTATAATTCCAGAGTAATCCACCAACACTCCAGAGTATAATTCCAGAGTAATCCACCAACACTCCAGAGTATAATTCCAGAGTAATCCACCAACACTCCAGAGTATAATTCCAGAGTAATCCACCAACACTCCAGAGTATAATTCCAGAGTGATCCACCAACACTCCAGAGTAATCCACCAACACTCCAGAGTGATCCACCAACACTCCAGAGTATAATTCCAGAGTAATCCACCAACACTCCAGAGTATAATTCCAGAGTAATCCACCAACACTCCAGAGTATAATTCCAGAGTAATCCACCAACACTCCAGAGCAGTGGTCAGCAAACCATGGCTCGCGAGCCACATGCGGCTCTTTGGCCCCTTGAGTGTGGCTCTTCCACAAAATACCACGTGCAGGCGCACACGTACAGTGTGATTGAAACTTCGTGGCCCATGTGCAGAAGTAGGTTTTTGGCTCTCAAAAGAAATTTCAATCGTTGTACTGTTGATATCTGGCTCTGTTGACTAATGAGTTTGCCGACCACTGCTCCAGAGTATAATTCCAGAGTGATCCACCAACACTCCAGAGTATAATTCCAGAGTGATCCAACACTCCAGACTATAATTCCAGGGAGTGATCCACCAACACTCCAGAGTGTAACTGTAGAATGTAACCCACCACTTCAGGCTAACCACTCCCCGTGGCCGGAGTGTGGCATCCCAGACCAAGAGGACATGCCTGCTGAGAATCCTAGACCCATCCCCCTCAACTTGTAGACCACTACCCTGAATACCCAAGACTCCAGATTCCCTACCCAGAGAGTCCTGAGCCTATTTCCTGGACTTCTTTGGGTCTGTCCTTCTGAGCGTGACCATGCTGTTAGAGCATGTACCCTCAGGGGCAGGGGTGGCCAATGGATTGCAGTTTGCCAGGATGGGTGATAGACAGAGCTTGCAGGCTGAGGTGTCTACATCCAAACCCAGGAGCTCCCTCAGTGAAGGGCAGACCAAGGGATGCACCAGGCCAGGGCTCAGCGGCCAGTTGTCTTCACGTCGCCTCTTTTCAAGTGGAAGTTCAAGGAGTCTGAGCAATCCAAATTTGAATGTGGTCTTCCAGATAATGATGAAAATACATTTATCAGGATAGAAGGAGAGAAAATATCACATCTCATAGTTTGTTAGCTTATTGAATCAATTGTGAGTTTCTGCACAAATCAGTATGTGGGTGTCCTTTTGAACTCCCCACCTACCCCTCTCTGAGCCCCACTGTGAGTCCCATTTTCCCAAGTGATCTCATTCAGTCCCACGGCATCAGCATCCCCAGGCACCAACAAAATGTACCTTTGCAAGTAAGTTCCACGTGGATGTCTAACTGGTCTTCTCAGCCTTGATGGCTCACACACCCCAAACTCCAAACGTCCCAGATGGAAACCATCATCCTCAGTCTCCAAATCTCCTCCTCTCCCATATTCCCCGTGGTCCAAAACCTGGGAACATCTTTAATTCCCCCCTCTCTCTTATGTCCTAATGCAGCTCTCCATGCTGTCCAATAGCCCAGAGAATGTGACCACAATGAGGGTCCTTGTGTGGAAAGAGAGCATCACTATGAGAACACCACAGTGATCATTGCTGCAGACAAAATCCATGGACCAATAAAAACCCCAGTGGGGGGAGCTTTAATACAGAGAATATTTGCATAGCCTCAAAGCATTTCATCAAAAATATTTACTAATTATTGTGGTGATTTTAACACATGTCCACAACTTATTTTATTTTCTTCCTCTAGGATAGCGATTTTCAACCGGTGTGCCGCAAGAATTTTTAAAACATGCAATACCTGACTATTTTGTCAGGGACACTGACCTCTTTTCCCTTAGATTGTCAAATAAAAAAATGACAACAGTCAACACAACAATAGCTGTCCAGTGTGAATGAATCAAAATTATACCATTTCTTTTGTCAGAGTGGCAAGAAATATACCATTTTTTGCTGTGCCACAGAATTTCAGTAATTATGTGTGCTATGAAATGAAAAAGGTTGAAAATCGCTGTCCTAGGAGATGGCACTTAACTTCCCTCACCTGAGTGTGGGCTGGATTTAGTGATTCACTTCTAACAAACTGAGTATGAAAAGGAGAAATGGTAGCATTCATGGAGAAACTTGCTATCCACCACTTTAACCAATGATCAAGGTTGACATCACCAGTGGGGAGCCATGTTGATATTGTTCATGATGAGACGGGAAGGACACTTCATCTGTCTGGTGTTCCTGCCAAAAATACACAGCCGCAGTCTAATCTTTAGAAAATATTAGACAAACTCAAATTGAATGACAAGCTACAAAATAATTAACGAATACTCTTCAAAAGTGCCGAGGACATGAAAGACAAAGACAGACAATCTGCCGCAGACCGAGACTAAGGAGATAGGACCAAAAATATGCAGTGTGCTTCCCTGGGTTAGATATTAAAATAGAAAAAGACACATCTGTAGACAGACTGATAAACTTTGAGGGAGGACTGTCCTTTAGTTCAGCGGTTGCCAACCGGTGGTCTGCGGACCACTGGTGGTCCGTGAGGTCCGAAAGGTTGGCGACCGCTGCTCTAGTTACTGGCATGTACCAATATTAATACCGTGGTTTGGATGAGTGTACCCTGGCGATGTAGGATGCTAACATGAGGGGAAGCTGAGTTATGGAAACTCTATGTGATTGCTACAACTCCTCTATAAATCTGAAATTAATCTCACAGTAAAACCACTGAAGAAAAAATGTAGTTTTGTCATCATAATCCAGCAGGAGAGCCTTGTTCTCTCAGGCAGGGCTCCTCCGACAGGGCAAGGCTGCCTCCTGCCTGGAACGCACCTGTCCCCAGCCTGAAAGTCAACCACAGAGAGCCGATCGCATCCCTCACTGCCGCTTGCAGCGGCTGAGCAGCCACAGGAACTCACTGCTGAGGGCCGCTCTCGCTCTTTCTTGTCCTCTCGGGGCTGGGTTCCTCTTGTTTCCTCCTGCCAACCCTCCCCCACCTACCCCCACCCCCCATACCATAGGGTAGCACATCTGGGCGGGGTGCCTAGGCTACATCTGATTTAGGAGCAGCTTCCCCCTTCCCTTGTGCTGGGCCGGAATCTGGCCTCTGCAATTTGCAGGACGGCAGCAAGAAGCATTTTGCCAATTTTGCCAAACCTTCACCTGTGGCTCCTTCCTGGCAAAGCACTGAGTTAGTGGCACATGAAGCTTCATGGTCAACAAGCTGCGTAAGCTTGTTTTAAACCACCAAAGGCTTACGGTTTCTTATCCTTCAGGGAACAGAGACGAACAGTCATTTAAAAATGGAAACTAAACCAACCACCGCCATTTCTCAAAATGCTGGTAACTTTAAGAACAGCAGGCTCATAGTTTCGGCATATGGATGGGCTAAGGATGATAATGACTGCAATTTATTGACCATCATCTCAAAGCCTGGCGGTCTTCAGCATTTTACAGACAGAGCCCATTCCATCAGCCCCAAGACCATAGGACCTGTTTGGGCAAACAGGAAAGAGATTCCTCTCCCTGCCACCTGCAGACCCCCAGGCCAGGTGAGGCTTGGCGAAAGGATGGAATTCCCACCCCAGGCGGTTGTATTCTCACTCACTCATGGATTAACAAGGTGATCCTTTGCCGCATTCCTGATATCTGTAACTCTTGGCTACACATAACTGGCCTACCATTGTGTAAGTTACTTTTTTTTTTATTAAAAAAAAAAGGATATTTTTCCATTGATTTATTAAAGGATATTTTTCCATTGATTTATTAAAAAAAAAAAAAGGATATTTTTCCATTGATTTTTAGAGTGGAAGAGAGAGGGAAAGACAGAGAGAAACATCGATGTGAGAGAAACACATCGATTGGATGCCTCCTGCACGTGCCCCAACCAGGGCCCGGGTTGGGGAAGAGCCTGCAACCAAGGTACATGCCCTTGACTGGAATCAAACCTGGGACTCTTTGGTCTGCAGGCTGACACTCTACCCACTGAGCCAAACTGGCGAGGGCTGTAAGTTACTCCTTTTAATTCTTTCAACAGTTCTGCAAGGTAGGTGACATCATATCCACTTACATGAGGAGACTGAGGGAAGACAATTATTAACATGTTCAATATGACAGAAAATGGAATAGCCAGGATTTCATCCCAGCAGTAGAAATTCCACCCAAAATAGATATTTTCAATCACTTCCAGGATCATATGACGGAAGAACTGTTGGAACTGTAGCGGATGGGAAAAAATTTGCTCCATGGGACAGTAAAATGCTGGCAAAAATACTATCACCTGCATATCCCTTTATTCTGCCCTTGGACCAAGACGGCAAGTCTTGCCTTGCCCTCCACCCTTTCTTAGTAGCATCTTAAATGGTAACATAAGAAAATGGGGAAATTTTATTTTCCCAGATTTAGGATTGGGGGCAAACTGACCTGGCAAGGCTACTCCCCAGAAGAGAAATAGCAGGAGCCGCTGAATTAGACCTTAGGTCTCAAGGAGGCTCAGGGGTTAGTGAGGGGCAGGTAATGGGAACGTGGGCTTTGGAAGGCAGCAGGATGTAATGGAACTGAGCCTGCAAGATGGAGAGAACGGATGACTAATACTCAATCAAAATTGCCAAACTTACAAAATGTGGAAATGGAGAATAACAACAGTGAAAACTTACTGACTGCTCATTATATGTCAGGCATTGTTCTAGAGGCTTTGGATGTATTGATTCACCAATCCTCACAACGACTCTGTAAAATAGGTACTGATATTGTCCTGTTTCAGGGGTGAGAACTCTGAGAAGGAGAGCAGGTAAGGAGCTATTCCAAGGTGATGGAGACAGACCAGGAACTGAGGACAACTCCAAAGCCTTGAGGAATAAGGCAGGGAACATCGTGCCAAATTTAATCAACCAGCTAGGAACGAGGGGACCCCAGAGACATCTGGGCTAACCTAGTAATAAAGACGAATAAAAATAACTACTTTAATCTGTGCTTAAGCACTTTACACATATCTTCTCATCCAATCTCTACAAAGAACCCCATTTTACAGATGAGTAAACTGAGGCTGAGAGAGATCCAATAGGTTGTCCCTATCACAATACCTCATAAGTGGAGCTAGAAATCCAGGGCGGCTGGACTCCAGAAACCAAGGCTTGTGATCATTAGACTTTCCCATCCCCCCTCTTGGTGAGGACAACAAAATCCTTCTCCCGCTCTGATGCTTCTCGTCCCTGGTCACCTGTGCAGGTCTGTTCAGTTAGGAGCAATAAGGTCTTAGGATTAAGTAACAAAGCACAGTGGGAACACCTCACACGCAGGCTTGAAAAATATAAAATGTACATAACACACATTCTCAGATGAAGGCAGGCAGGCCCAGGGCGGCGTTATAGTCTGTGAAGCGACAGAAATAGCAGCAACACTGACCATGACTACAGGACTTATGATCTCAATGAGGAGAGAAGATAAATATAGTGGAAACAATAAAATATGAAGTTGTCAACTGCCCAGCACAGCAAAGCATGTCCTTGGTAACAGAGAAGAGGGGCTGGCATCACTAAGGACTATAAAATCTAAGTTAGAAAATCAATGCCCAGTAAATGAGATTTGAGATATGCAAAGTCACCTTAAAGAGACGGGGTGATAAGACTTGACTGAAGTACCAGGCTAGCAATCATGCCGGGTGCACTCCCATGGTGTCCTGGCCGGTGTGCATGTCCATCAGCCCATGCTCATGTCAGACCAACAGTGACATATCCTGACACTTGCTCTCAGTCAGGGCAGGCTAGGTCATGTCACTGTAATATATGACCCCCAAACACAGTGGCTTACAACAATAACGATTAATTTGTCATTCATTCTGCAAAATTGCTGAGGCTCCAATTCTCCTCCATGCTCTCCCCACTGCGGGGCTCAGGCTAATGGAGCCTGGTGCACTGTGTACTGGTTCTTCAAGCTTCTTCCCAGGAGGGACACATGTCACTACCACTCACCTTCATTGAGCAGAGATAGTCACATGACCTCACCTGAGCTCAAGATGCCAACATCATAGATGAACATTAGCAACCCGTCAAAGGTGTGAGAAAAGATACTATTCCTTGGTTGTGGGGGTGGGGGGAGGGATTCATGTGGAACACAGAGAAAGCAGAGGCAGAGGCAAAGGACAGCGGTACCCACCTAAGCTGTGTCCAGGGGAGCTAATGCGTGGGAGGCCTTTTACATCACCGAGTATCTCCTTTCCACAAATACCAGTCACGCTGTGACATGTTCAGGTCCCAAGGAAGGGCAAGGAAAAGAAGACTATTAGGCATTTGTAAGTATCTATTGCCCATATCCTCACATTCACATAATTTTTCTGGCTCTGCTGGGCCTCTCTCTTGAAATAGTGGACTTAAAATATCCTTTAACTATAATTAAAACACCATGGTATTGGCATAGAAATGAACAGGCAGATCAATAGGAAAGAACAGATAGCCCTAGAATGGATTAAAAAAAACTTAATTTATGATTAGAGAGGTATCTGGGATCAATGGGGAATGGAAGAATTATTCCACAGATGACAGAACAGTTGGTTAGCAAATTAGAAGAGAAAATCAATCTCAAGCCTTAATTCATACCACACACCAACATAACTTAACTCTGGATGGATTAAAGAATTAGAGGAATTTTTATTTATGAACCATAAAACAAGAAGACTCTCCCCCTTTCACTCCAATCACCCCAGGATGTTTACTTTTAAGTTTTTGTTAATAGAACAAATCATACACAAAATAAACAGGTTACCCAACAAATTAAAAACAAAACATTCCTTCCTGTCAAAACAACAACAGAAGATAAAATATAGCCTGGGGACAAATATTTACAGACAGGAAAAAAATGGTATCATTTAATGTATAAAGAACTCATACAAAATTCAACAGGAACATTTTACAGTTTATAGAGAAAAATGGATAAAGGGCATGAACAGACTAGAAAAGATAGCTTAAAAATCCACATACAGAAAAATACTCAAAACACATGAATATTAAAGTACAACTTACTGCAACCCTCAGGGTCATTGCTTATCTATAAATTAAAATAAGGTTTTAAAAATAATAAAACCAAAACCAAAGGATGTGTTTTTATATATTTTGATTGTAGTTTTACTTGATATAACTCTTTTGAAAAGTAATTGGGTAACGTATGAAGACTTTTGAATATATACTACTAATACTTGTACTTCTCACAATGTATTCTAAGGAAATAATCTCAGATATGGGAGAAAAAGTCTTATGCACAAGCATGTTCATCTCAATATACCAAAAAATTAAAAACCACATGAGCCCTGGCCGGTGTGGCTCAGTTGGTTGGAGCATCATCCCATGCCCAAGTTGTGGTTCAATCCCTGGTGTGGGGTGAGGAGGAGGGCATACATCATTTTGTATGCAGCATTTCCTCCTCTCCCTCTCTCTCTCTCTTTCTCTCCATCTCTTCCTCTCTCTAAAAAAATGAATAAAATATTTTAAAACAAACAAACATGAATTCAGGCAAGAATGTTTAAGTAAATGAATGTATATGTAATCAATGGCCTATCATTGAAATTATTAAAATGATGTTTACAAAGAGCTTATAATAACATGGGGAGAGGCTTCTGTTAGGATGTTATGGAAACAAGGCAGTCTACAAAATGCATGTACATACAATACAAAGTTGTACCGAGCAAAACCCCGAAAAAAATCAGCAAAAGTTTATTGAAGGTGGCTCAAAATGATTAATTTTTCTTTCTACTTTCCCAGATGTTTAAATTTTCTATAAAGAGCATATTACTTTTATGAGAGATAAGTGAGCATCTTAATGATCCAATCTAATAAAGGAGTAATATGCAAATTGACCATACCTCTGCTATACCCACAAGCCACACCCACCAGCCAATCAGGAGCAAATATGCAAATAAACCCAACTAAGATGGGAGAGAGCAGGAGGGAGGCTTGGATTTCCCCGGCAATGGAGGAAGCCAAGCTTTCCACCTGCCCTTGATGGCCTAGGCCTCCACTCAAGGCTACAAAGTTTCATTTATAGAAGATAAATAAATCCCAACACAAATGGCAGCAGCCATGGAGCTGGAGAGAGCAGGAGGCTAGGGTTGCCCCTGGCGATGGAGGAAGCCAAGCTTCTGCAGCCCTGGCCAGCCTAAGCCTCCACTCCAGGCTACAAAGTTTCAATTATAGAAGATAAATAAATCCCAGATACCAGGCCTCCGCTTGGGTCGTCGGGGGGCATGGCTGGCCTGCAAACCACCACAGGCCCCTCGCCCAGGCCGCCCCATGCCCCAAGGGAACCCCCACCCTGATCCGGGACACCCTTCAGGGCAAACCAGCTGGCCCCCACCCATGCACCAGGCCTCTATCCTATCTAATAAAAGAGTAATATGCAGATTGACCATCACTCCAACACACAAGATAGCTGCCCCCATGTGGTCAAAGATCCTGCCCCCATGTGGACACAAGATGGCCACCACAAGATGGCCAGCAGGGGAGGGCAGTTGGGAGGGGCCAGGCCTGCAAGGGAGGGCAGTTGGGGGCAATCAAGCCTGTAGGGAAGGGCAGTTGCAGGGGACCCAGGCCTGCAGGGGAGAGCAGTTGGGGGGGACCAGGCCTGCAGGGGAGGGCAGTTAGGGGTGACCAGGCCTGCAGGGGATGGCAGTTAGGGGTGACCAGGACTGCAGGGGAGGGCAGTTAGGGGCAAACAGGCTGGCAGGGGAGCAGTTAGGCATCAATCAGGCTGGCAGGGGAGTGGCTAATTAGGGGGTTATCAGGCTGGCAGGCAGAAGCGGTTAGGGGCAATCAGGAAGGCAGGCAGGTGAGCAGTTGGGAGCCAGCAGTCCTAGATTGTGAGAGGGCAGTTGGACATCCCTCGAGGGGTCCCAGATTAGAAAGGGTGCAGGCTGGGCTAAGGGACACTCCCCCCGCCCCCCAGCACGAATTTCGTGCACTGGGCCTCTAGTTGATAATAATAACTGAGGATTGACTGAGTCAGGTGTCATGTTGGGTACTTTACAAAATCAAGGCAGAAGCACCTACAACTAAAGGCGGAATAACATCTAACACATCTAGCTGCCAGGTATGCTCTGACTGACCCCATATATCATCCTGTCATTAAGTGTCATTATTATCCCTACTTTACAGATAAGAATCTGAGGCACAGAGAGATACAGTGACTTTTCCAAAACCACACAGCTGGTGAGTCTGTGATGGAGCCAAGATGTGAACCAAGACAGACAGGCTCTAAAGCCAGTGCTTGTAATTCTACAGTGATTATGACATTTAACTCTTGCAACAACCCATGAAGACCATTTGACAGATGAGAACACTGAGGCTTTGAGAATGTTAAGGGACTGTAGTTACAGGACTAGCAAGAAAGGAGCTTGTCTGTGAACTCAGGCATGCCAAGTCTGCCCCTCCACCCCTTCCTAACCACTGGGCAAACTGTCTGGTTCACTAGTACATACAGTTCCCAGACATTCCTCCTTTTCCCTCTGCAGCCCTCTTTTCCTTAGTTAAGAAAGTATGTGTTGAATGTCCACGCCATCCCTTCCTTCTGTTTCTCCTCCTTTTTGGCTTTCCTTCCTCAGCATCTGCAATTCTAGGCTTGCTAACTTTGCTCCAAGTTCATGATTTGATAAGGAGCTTAGTGAGAGGGGAGTGTAAATGCATTGCAATGTTTTGTAGATGTCTTTATTTCCATTCTTGCTTCCATTAAAACAGAAAAAAATTAAAAGCAAAACAAAACAAAAAACACAGATGGATGCTGCATATAACATGACATTAGTGACAAACCCCTGGTTCCAAGTAGGAGAGAGAAAGGCAAGGGGCCAGGTGGGGTGGGGAGCAGTGGGAAAGCAAGCTGACCCACATCTGGCCACCTCTGGAAGGAGCCTCCCCATCACAGCTTTCTGGCACAGAATGACACCTGAGGTGGTCATTCTGCAGTAGTTCTCACACGTGAACAGTTCTTGGAGAGAAGGAAAGAGTTTATTGGCCAAATTGGGTTTAAATGGGGCACGTCAGATAAAATGCCTATGAGATTGAAATCTTAAGTCAATGTCACGACATTTTCAACCTTGTGCTTTGTTTGAACACTGTCTGCAAATTCAGGCCAGAAGGGTAGATGATAATGGCCTTAAATTTATGTAACACGTTCGGGAAAATTTGACATTTTATGTAAGACATTAGGAAAAAATTATTTTTCTCTTTTTAGTGGTTAATTTATAACATTCAAACAAAGAAATTCCTAGAGAAGGGGGAAAAGTATGAAGAAGGAGATAGGGGTGTGCAACATCCTCATATGAAAATAAAGAATAATTCTAACTGATGTTTTGAGCCCTTACATTTCACTCGGATCTGAGCGATTTAACTCAGTACATAATACGTGTAACTCATTTAATCCTCACAATACTCACATGCAGGAGGTGTTATTACCATTCCCATTTCACAGATGAGGAAACCGTGGCACAAACTGTACTGCTAGTAAGTGACGGCAGGAGTTGGGCTCCGCTGTCTGGCCCCAGAGGCCACAGCTCTTGGCCACTCTGCTACTTGGCAGAGAGCAACCTCAGAGCCCAACAGACTTAGCGAAATGACGAGAGTACCCTGTTCAGGGACTTGGAGGAGTAAGAGCTGGAGAAGTGCAGAGCAGGTCTCCCAGATCTGCTAAAACACTTGGAACGAGCTCTTGTTCCAGGGAAGATGTCCCCGCTAGTGTCCATCCTGTGGTCCTCACACATGCGGCCCCCTCGAGGCTCTAATAGTATTGGCTCCTGCGAACTCCTCACCGTGGCTCACTGAGCCATGCCCTGTCAGGTTCAGACTTTCCTCCTTTTCCCTCTGCAGCCCCCTTTTCCTTAGTTAAGAAAGCATGCGTTGAATGGATCTGCAATTCTAGACTTGCTAACTTTGCTCCAAGTTCATGATTTGATAAGGAGCTTAGTGAGAGGGGAGTGTAAATGCATTGCAATATTTTGTAGATGTCTTTATTTCCATTCTTGCTTCCATTAAAACAGAAAAAAAATTAAAAGCAAAACAAAACAAAAAACACAGATGGATGCTGCATATAACATGACATTAGTGACAAACCCCTGGTTCCAAGTAGGAGAGAGAGTTCAGCAGTTGGGGGCTGTGTTGTGGGGTGTGGAGGCATTGGGTGTTACTGTGTAGTGTTGGGGATACCATTCATTAAAGTGACAGGCAGACTGGACTTGACCTGCCCCTGCAAAGAGTTGAATTTACTGTCTGATGGTGGACAGGGTGTCTGTCCCCTTTTCCTGTTGGATCAGAGGAGTGAGAGGGATGAGGCAAGTGCAACCAGGGGTCGAGGCTGAGAGATAAGCCTTCACACACCATCAGCTGCAACCTTGGCGTGTGCGCTATGGTACCAACACTGCGCATGAATACCCACAGGGCAGCAGGGCTCGCTGGGACAGACCAGCCCAAGGTGACTTTCCTCACGGGCCTGAGAAATAATGTAAACGCAGCAGTGTAACTTCAGTGCGTATGTAAGCAGAATAAATAGAGTTACGTGAAAGCAAAAACGAATATACATTATAGAATAGCGGCAATAGCAGCAATGCAATTCCATGAGATGGCCCTGAATATGGAGCTTTAAAAGCAGGCATTGGGGACTGGCCCTGGCTTCCCCGTGAGCCTAGCGGCCAGGCCACCACCAACCAGAACTTCAGCCTAAACTAGGTAGCCATCAGGCCTCAAACGGGTTTTCTGCTGGGTCCACTGTCTCAGAAAAGATATTCCCAACAGACTTTATGTTGAACTTAGATTTGTGGATTGACTAATAATTTGCTGGCCCTTCAAAGTGATGCTGTCTTTTCAAAAAATTGTGGTGATTCAAAAAAGATTTCTGTTCACTAGGCCTAGACTTTTACAAACCAAATAATAATTTCGTAGGTTTATTTCTACTTCCGTTCTAGGGATGCCGCGATGAACTAGCCAACACCAAAGATCTCTGCAAGTCCGACTGTTCTGATTACTGCTCAGGCTGCTGCCCACCAGGACAGCCGTGCCCACCCAGTGTCTGGTGAGTGAGTGCCCTCTGTGGGGGTCCCCCCTCCCCGTGCTTCCGTGTAGAATGCCCGTCATTTGGACATTTAATGTCCTGGAATGGGCATTACTTTTCTTATCTTTTCTTTCCTTTTTGCCTTCTCTTTGCTCTACTTTCCAAAAGATTTCTCCAACTTTCTTTTTAATCTTTATAATGAATTTTTAATTTCTGGTATCATATTAGCAAAATCCCAGAGCTCTTTTTTTTTTCTTTTTTTTATTCCTCGCTCCCCGCCCCTCTGGTTAGTATTTCCTTTTATATACGATCCTGCTCATCTCTCATGGTTGCAATGGTGGCAATATTTTATCTCTCAGGATCTGAGTGAGTACTTTTTTGATGTGTTTCTTTTACTAGTACATAGTTTTCCTTCTCATAGACCCTCTTTCTTCCAAGTGCGCCTTTCTGTGGTATAATTTTGGTTTCTATCTTTCATGTTAGACATCCTTTAGATGCCTGAAAAGCCATGATTATCTGCTCACATTTAGATATTGAGGAATAAAAAGCTCATTGTAAACTTGTGGGTGTTAGTGGGGCTCCTTGACTGTGAACTTGACTGTCGCTGTGGGAACAGTTTTTAATGACGATATTGTTAAGTCATTCTTCTTAGGCTGGTCAAATCCCAGAGAGGGATCCTCCAGTATCTGACCTGAAAGGGGGAGTCTGTCTGCCAACAATATGGGAGATGAGTAAGGAAGACTGGAGGTCTCGGCATCCTGTGTACTCAGTTTTCAGTGTGGTACCCATACCGCTGCGCACTGCCCGGGGAGCCGTGAAGAAGGATGATCAATACATAGGCTTCAGCTTCAGCTGTATTGCCCAGCAATTCAGCTCAGGCCCAGGCTTGCATGGCTCACTCAGCAAAACTTAGAAGCCCTGAAGATACCTGGATCCATCTCCTTACAGGGAATTTCAGGGACTCTTTTGTTAACAAGAATTCCCCTTGAGGGTTTTATCTCATCCATCCCATCCCAAAGTATCTTTATCAAAATGTATCTTCTAATCATAAAGAACTCTCTCTGAGGAGCATTCTGGTAACTACAATTGCCTTCATCTTATACTTCCAGTAAAACTTTTACTTCCCTGGGATATCTTAGTACTCCTTAGGCGACTGCTCAGCTGCCTCCCCCCTTCATTCCTCACTGATTGAGGACTAATGAGAATGCCACAGTTGCCTAGGGAAATGTTTTTATCTTTGGGAAATCCTTTAAAAATCTCCTAGAAATGTTCTGGATAAATCCCAGGGACAATGGGGTATGTTTTCTGCAATTACACAACCTGCAAGTGCTTTTCTTACCTCCTCTGTAAAATGGGAATGACAAACCTGCCTGATCTTTCTTTACGAGCAGCTGTACACACCAAGTTGGATGACACCTGCTAAGCCCTGGGAGTCCAAGAGTCTAGAATGAGCTCACGGTTGAAACTGGTGCTATTAGGGCATGAGGACAGCTAGAGAGTAGCAAGCGTAGAGATTACTCATGAACTCCTCATTTCAAGCATGTACAACCTGTTCAGAAAAATCACCCTGGAGCTAGATAACTAAGGCTTTGTCTCTTACCAGGCTTTAGGGAAGTGTTAGAAAAATCTATATTGTCCATGTTACAGTTATTTGAACATGGAGATAAAAGACTTGCTTTCCAGGTTCCCTTTTTTTATTCTCAGACACTTAAAAACAAGTTTCTTAAAGAAATAGAGTCCGAAATGTCAAGAGTCTGAAGAAGTGCCTCTAAATTGTTAAGGGAAAAACAAACCTAAGATGCAAATAAAATTATTTTATATTTTAGAAGGGTGCAGGGAACTAATTTACTGGCTTCTTTTTTAGGTATATCAACATTTCTATTTATTCTTTCACTGCATTTTTATAACAACCCTCTAAGGTAGTCATTATTACAGTTCTCACAATGTAGATAAGAAAATGGAGGCTCCGAGACTTGCCCAAGTTCACACAGCATTGCCCAAGACACACTGAAATTTGAATGTCAACTAGCCTGACTCTCAGGTCTATGCCAAGTCCATCACTATCATCTAAAGATCCCCCCGTCTATTTTATGAGGTCCATATGTCTAGTTGAGGCTGGTCTCTTTCTATCACAGAATTAAACTGAGCCCTTGGGCTGTCAGAAAAGAGGAAAATTGATGCCTACTGTAGAGTAGGCACTGGACAACTTACCTGGTACAAGACGCTGGGTTGATCTAGACGTGGCTGATAACCAGTTCTCCCCAGATTCACAGAATTTAAGATGTGTCGATCCTCAATTATCTCTCTTTTCCTTCCCATGTCATTTTTATCTTGTTCCACTCCACCTCTTCCAACCCCCACCTGACACCAGCAGCAACATTTTATTGGGTTTTCTATGTGACCCCCTAGCACAGGAAGATGTCATAACACTATTAAAAGGACCTGAGCTATTCATCATTTCAACCTACTGTTATTTTCCCATCTTAGAAAAAATTCTCCTGCTTCTCCTTTTCCTGGAAAATACCACCCGTTTCTTTTCTCCCCTCTGCAGCAACACTCCCCCAAAGAGCCATCAAAATTCACTGTCTCCTCTCCCCCCATTTTCCCTTAACCCATCTGGAGCAGGTTTTTAGCCACACCCTGTTCCTGAAATGTCTTTCTCTAAGTCACCAATGCTCTCTGCTAAATCCAGCGCAGGTTCTCTGCTCCCCCACCCCGCCCCCCTCACTTGATCTATCAGTAGCATTCGCCAGTTGCCCTTTGTCCTCCTGCCACCCTGTCTTCACTTTGCTTCCAGCACACCATGCTCTCCTGGGGGCTTCCTGGGCTTACCTCACTCCCTCTCAGAACCTTCCATTTGTTCCTCCTTTGCTTTGACTTCTTAATGTTTTAGTACTTACACTCCCTCCACTGCCAGTCAAATCCACCTTTGGCTTTAAATACCAGCATTTTGCCCACGACCTCTCTTCTAGACTCCAGATTCATATTCAATTGCTTTCCTGACACCTGGGTGTCTAGCAAGCATTTCAAATGTAACACATCGAAAACTCCTGCTCCTCCCACCGCCATCAAACCTGCTTCAGCCCCAGTCTCCTTCATCTGAATTGACAGGAAGTCCTTCCTTCTAGCTGCCCAGGCTAAAAATCATGGCATTATTCTTGCCTCCTCCCTTTTACTCACACCCTACATCCATGTATCAGGAAATCCTGTTGGCCTTATCTTTGAAATGTAGCCCCAACTCAAGCCCTTCCCACCCACCTCCACTGCTACACCCTGGACTGAGTCACCACCTTCTCTCTCTCTCCTGGATTACAGAAATGACCTCCCCATTGGTTTCCTGTTTCTATTTTTAACTTCTAATAGCCCAGTCTCAACACAGCAGCCACAGTGTGCCAGAAGCCAATTCCAGCATGTCATAATTGCAAGAGTTTCATCAAAAGGTTGATGGAACTTTGGGACTCAACAAGGGCTGAGTTACATATGTTATCGCCTGTTGAGAATGGCTAAAGGCATTTCCCCAAACCTGAAAAGGACACATAAAATGATTGCTTGCTGCCAGACAGCTCAGGGCATCTTAATCTACATGCTATTGCCTCCTCCTGGCCAAACACCTGAACAGCCAGAGGTAATTCCCCAATCTAACAATGAATTCTGTACCTAACCCTACCCTTTGATGTGTATATCTCCACCTTGCCTTAGGACAAATTGTGATAATAAAAAGCAAGGGGTCCTGAGACAAGGAGAACTTAGTTCCTTTAGCTAAGTCTCGTCTGACTCCCCATGATGCCTTTCAAAATTATGTTTCGTCTCTGGACTCTTATTTAATTTATGCACAGCGCCTTCTCCAGGTTTCTGAACCCTTCTAGATGCTGGATCAAGACCACCGGCATTAACAGTGTTACTTTAAAAGAATATTCAAGCCTTGGCTGGTGCTGCTCAGTGATTAGAGCTTTGGGTTCGATTCCTAGTCAAAGGTTACATACCTGGGTTGCAAGTTCCATCCCTGGCCCTGTCTTCTTCCCTAACAGCTCCTCTGTTACCTATCTTGTCAAGCTTGGACATGTTTTCTGCCTGAGTCTTCCTTAGCCCTCAAAGACTTCAGTTTTCTAGACACCACTCTCCCCAGGCTGCTGTCTATGCTCCATGTAGATGATGTGGATTTGGGCTGAATGGTGCTGGATCCTGGCTGAAAGGCACTGGGAAAACATTGTCCTTGGACCCTGATGGGGAGCAGCTGGGAATACCCAGAAATAGCTCTGAATCTTTGCTGGGAGGTTTTCAGAGCCCAGAAATAATGGAAGCACCTCCTGCTGCCATTTGGATAGTGAGCCCGGGAACAACACGCTCAATCCTTTGGTGCTAATCATACTTACTAATGAAAGGCTCCTACTGCCTTTTCTCCTGAGAAGGTGACTTTAGAGATCAGGTCATTACTACAGAGCCAGGACAGGCTCAGAGAGGCCAGCAAACTTGGTTAGGACAGAATTGTTCTGAAATTCCATTTCTGATTTGATTTCTTGTTCATTAGCCTAGTCTATAGAAAAAAGTCCATAATCCACAGGGCAGCATCAGAAGAAAGAAAATATCCAACAGACAGTTTAATGCTAAACAGAATTGTGTAATTTAAAATTCATTGCCATGAGATTAGAATTTTTAAAATTCCAGGGCTTTCTTGGTAGGTAAATAATAGATGATCATGGTCTTTATTTTATAAAATGGTGACCCTAATGATACAATAAAATCCCTAAACTACTGGAATTTAAACTATACCTTTATTTTGTTAACCATTTTATTTTCAAATAATTTCATACTTACAGAAAATTTGCAAAATAGTAGGGTTCCTGTATAACCTTTCCCAAACTTCCCCCAGTATCAACACCTTGCATAATCGTAGCACAATGATAAAATCTACAAAAATAACATTCTTCAATACTATTAAGTAAACTACAGTCCTTATTCCCATTTTGCCACAAATATCCAATTTTTCCACAAATATCCTTATTCTATTTTAGAATCCAATTCAGGATCCCATATTGCATTAAATTGTTATGTCTTCTTAATATCCTCCAATCTACAATAATTCCTAAATCTTTCCTTATCTCTCATGACTTTAACACTTTTGAAAAGTACTAGTCAGTTATTTTGTAGACTATCCCTCCATTTGGCTGTTTTCATGATTAGATCGAGATTACACATTTTGGGCAAGAATACCACAGAAGTGATGCGTCTCTCTGAGGGATACAGAATGTCAGTATGTCTTATTACTGGTGAGGTTAACCTTGGTCAAGTGGATGGGGTAGTATCTGCCAACTTTTTCTACTGTAAAGTTAAAATTTTTGGCTTTGTCATTAACAAATACCCTTCGGTGAGAACATAACATGTTACTATGAATTATCTTGCTTCTCCTCAAACTTTCACCCCCTAATTTTAGCATCCCTTGATGGATCTTGCCTGTATTAGTTATTATCGCAGCATTTGACTAATGGTGATTTTTCTATTTCCTTTCATCCTTTGACATTTATTTATTGTAATTCTTCTGTAAGGAAGAGGCCATTCTCCTTCAGTTAGAGGCAGCTGAGGACACTGGGAGGCTGCTCAGTCCAGATGAAAGGGAATGGACATCAGCATTAAACTGACTTTTGTTAATCCAGACTATTCAGCTGACCAGGGCACATATTCAGTAAGTCAGTTCTTTCATCATCATCATCATCATTATCATTATCATCGTCAAAAATTGACACTTGCCTCCTGTAGAACAATTCTTTAGCTCAGTTTAAAACAGTTAAAACACTAAGAGCTAAGGGACTGTCTTTCCGTCTTTCTGCCTGGGCCTCTCCCATAGAGACTGGATGGAGGCCACTCTTCTTTCTATCCTCTCAATACTCATGGACACTTTTTTCACTGACACATCATTTCAAAAGCATTGCATGGCCAGTAGTGCTGGGTGTAACCAAAAGTCAACTGTTAACCCCCCTCAAAGTGTCATGGGGCTTGCTTGGGATTGTCTATTGCAGTCTAAATAGCTCTAGCCCTGAATCTATAGCGAGTATTCCTCTACATTTCAGGACTGCTACTTGTACTACCTGCCCTGGGATACTTGCCTTCGCAAAGTAGGTAATATAGAGCCAGGGCCGTCAACCCACCCTCAATAGACAAGGGCAGTTTGCTTAGCAGTGGAATAGATTCTGCTTTCCATGAACATTTTTTTCTGCTGGAAACAGGGAAGGTGGTTTTTCTAGTTGCCTGATAACCATCGCCATAATCTTACTTATTGTGTGGGTGTGTTTGGGGTATGGATGAAGGTACATCTCAGTTGTAAAGTTCAAAGAAGGATTCCCCTCTCAGTTCCAGGCTAAATTAAAAAAAAAAAAAATCAGTCAAATTTCTATTTGTGATTGATTATTTTCTAACCTTTTCCATTTGGTGAAAAACTGGGACTCTTCTAATATGCACCTAGAAAAAGAAAAGAGATAGCTTATTTGGGCATCCTCCATTAAACGGTTTATCCATCTACATCTCGTTCATTAGTCAGACTTCAACATTTTCAATGTATTGTATTAAAACACCCATTTATTCAAAGATCTGACATGGGCTTCTCTCTGTCTTGATTACTGTTACAAACATTCTTTCCTTTCTGAACCAAAACTGATGAAATGTCAATTATAAAAACATCCAGGTCACTACAATGCTCCATGAACTTCACTTTGTAGTCAGCTGAGCAGACACACTGGCCAGTGATTCCTGGAATCAGCTGTGGTTCTTGGTCACGGCATACTGCCACCAGTGTGCGCTTTATCACAGCAACTCATTACTAAGCATCCCTGAAGTTCCAAGCTGAAGACTGGTTTGTTTTTTTTAAAACAAACCATGATAGATATACTTTCTGGAAAGGGAGAGCAATAGTCTGATTACAGCTAGATGCAAGGCAAGCCGGTAGCACCTACAGCCTCTCATCTTTTTTAATAGTGGGAAAGATTCTGGATGGAAGCATCATCCTGTCACCATCATCCTCTCTATGTCACTCAGGATGGCCTGTGGAGAGGGCCACTGGGTCTGTGCTTATGCTGGGGAGTTGCGCCACACATATGTATTTCACTCATAGGAACTCAACTTATGCATTTGGGTCGATTAGATCATTGATCAAAAATACTTAACCTCCCCACCCCATATGGAAGGAGTATACCATATTTTCCGGTGTATAAAATGACTTTTTAACCCAGGAAAATCTTCTATACGCCCAGTCGTCTTATACGCTGGAAAATACGAACTTCTCAGCCCCTTTGACATTGGGCTAGGCCATAGGATTTGGTTTCAAGATGATAGATGATAAAGATAAAAAAGATAAAGACAAAGATAAGAGATAAAGATATGCCCTGGCCGATTTTGCTCAGTGGTTAGAGCATCAGCCTTTGGACAGTAGGGTCATGGGTTTGATTCCTGTTTAAGGACATGTACCTAGCCCTCATCTGGGCTCATACGGGAGGCAACCAACCAATATTTCTCTCTCCTCACATCATTGTTTCTCTCTCTCCCTCCCTTACACTCTCTAAAAAATCAATGGAAAAAATATCCTTGGGGGAGGATTAAAAAAAAGATAAAGATAAAGATGTAGATGTAGATATCGATGTAGATATGGCTATCCTTCCTCATCTCTTGTCTTTAAGCTTAGCAATAATACTGGCATTGACCAATGAGATGTTAACTGTTAGCAGAGATGAAGCAATAAGGGGCATAACATTTTCTTGTGCACCTGGCCATGCCTCCTGTGTCATTTCCATGACAGTCCCTGCAGCCTGGGTCCCGGAAAAGACATATATGGAGCAGGCCTGAACTTGACCCATAACAAGGAGTCAAGCCCAGAAGAACCTGCACCTTGAACAGCACTGCCCAGCTGAGTCCAGCCTGGATAATCTGACCCAGCCAACCAGCAGAAACACGAGTGAGAATAAATTAGAGATCTTATAAGCCATCGAGTGTGGGAGTGGTTTGCCAACAACAAGAGTAATAAGGAAAAGAGAAAGAAACGTCAACATAAGGGGTGCTTAATGATTGAGCATCTAGAGTGAATGTGGCCGAGACCGGTTTGGCTCAGTGGATAGAGCGTCAGCCTGCAGACTCAAGGGTCCCAGGTTCGATTCCGGTCAAGGGCATGTACCTTGGTTGCGGGCACATCCCTAGTAGGGGGTGTGCAAGAGGCAGCTGATCGATGTTTCTCTCTCATCGATGTTTCTAACTCTATCCCTTTCCCTTCCTCTCTGTAAAAAAAATCAATAAAATATATTAAAAAAAAAATAATAAAATAGAGTGAATGTGACATGGGAGTGTTGAATCTACTTCTTCCTAATAGATCTCAATGCTCAGGGTGAATGTCAACCCCACAGAGTGTGATTTCAGTGTTTAAACAGAAATCCTTTTCCTACAAATAGCTCCCTGATGAGTCACATGTGTAGACATCAAACCATATACACTCCGCTCTCTGCCTAATCTATATATATAAAAGCCTAAGCAACCAAATGATGTGTTGATCAGTTGCTATGACACACACTGACCACCAGAGGGCAGATGCTCAATGCAGGAGCTGACCCCTGGTGGCCAGTGCGCTCCCACAGCCAACCTCCTACGCCAGTCAACATTCTGCAGCCGGCCAACCTCCCATGGTCCCTCCCCCCAACCGGCCAGCCCCTCCTCCCCTGACCAGCCCCGATGGCTGGCCAGGCCGAGGGACCCCACCAGTGCACAAATTCATGCACCGGGCCCCTACTAATAACAATAATAATAAAGACTTCAACAATAATGTTGCCTCCTTGTGCAATGTTGACATATGGCACTGATCTTAGGAAATAACCCCATAAAGCCTACAACACTACTGTTTCTATTTTGAGGAGCTGCATATGAAGACACCTGAGGGGAATGGTAAAGAGCAACTGCTAAGGACAAATATGTTTTCTGTGTGGCTAATGGTTCCCAATGGAAGTGTTTCGGGAATTGAGGAAGACCTTAAAGAAGAAATCCTTGGCAGCCAAGTCTCCATACAGTGTCAGGATAATTACAACGCTGATCACTAAAAAAACAACAACACAATTACAATTCATGAATGCATATGACTGAATTTAATCCTTACTGTAATTCTGTGGGAAGTGAGCATTGCTATCCTTATTTAATTTATTTTGCAAGCAAGGAAACAGAAGTTCAGAGGGGTTGAAGGTCTCGCTTAGGGTCACACATCTGACTCACACCAAGATCTTCGTATTCAAACCCCATGTTTTTCCCACCACAACACACACGAGGACAGTGGCCTACAGCCCAGATTGGAAAGCCAAGGGTCTTCAGGGTTTGAAACCTGGGGCCAATTAAGAGGTTAAAAATAAAAGGCCTTATTAAACTAGAAGTTCTCAGTCAATAACAGTCCAAACTCGTCTGAGTGAAAATGAAAAACATGTGAAATCAGAGGCTCAAGGCGAAAATAAAAGCGGCAACCAAAAAACAAACAGAAAACAGCAAAGCAGTTTAAAATGGAGCCGCTTTGCACGAGAGCAACTCGGCTGCATGTTCCACAGGGAGGGGCACAGAGAGCAGGAACTGATTATGTTTTTAACAATTGTTAATGGTTCTCCATAGAAATATCACTGTCTCACCAGGTATAAGAATAATAAATGTTTATATGACTTACTATAGCATTATGTTCTTTCCTCCTAACAATGACACAGAATTTGACTCCTCCAGAAAGTTCTCCTTGATTAATCACTGCCCACCCTCCCAGTCCGGGCCAGTCCCTTACACATGTATATACAAAACTCACATAATAGCAACATGTATTTCATGTATCTTTGCAAAGTATACTTACATGTGTACATGTGTGTACTATCCTCTTAGTACATCTGGGATCTTTATGTGGTTTTTATTCAGGATAATTATTAATTCATTGACTGGGTTAGTGTAGAATAGCAAATGGGGGCACATGAGTGATGTATGAATGGGATGGATTTCAGAAGCTGGAAGACAAAAACAAACTTTTAGGTTGCCTGTACTTGCAAGAGACTCACAACCAGGCAGCTGATTTTGTCAATGTTTTCCTTGTAGACTCTCTATTTAAACAGTGGAGACAAACATGAAATACCACAAAGCTATTCTTTTTTTTTTTTTTAAGAGAAGATAAACTTGTTTATTAGAGCAAAGTTTTATAATTTTATAATTGACTTCAACAAACCCACACTTAGGAAAGACTTAACTGCTCTTGAAGATAAATTTAACAGAAATGAACAAGTCTCTTCCAGGGATCAGAAGTGAATTGCTAATGAATTTATTGGGGTGACACTGGTTAATAATTATATAGCTTTAAGGTGTACAAATATATAATACATCATCTGTACACTGTATTGAGTTCACCACCCCACGTCAAGTGTCCTTCCATCACCATTTATTCCCCCTTTACCCTCTTCAGCCTCTCCCTATCCCCTTTCCCTCTGGTAATCACCATATTATTGTCCGTGTCTATGCTTAAATCCTTCACCTTTTTTACACACACCCTAACCCCCCTCCTGTCTGACAGATGTCAGTCTGTTCTCTGTATCTATGAGTCTGTTTCTATTTTGTCAGTTTATTTTGTTCACTAGATTCCACATCTAAGTGAGATCATATGGTACTTGTCTTTCTCTGACTAGCTTGTTTCACTAGCATAATAATGCTCTCCAGGTCCATCCATGGCTGCCATTCTTCCAATAAACTCTTAGTCATATAAGAACTAAGGGGCAGTCAATGAATTAGAAAGACAACTCATTTAAAACAGATAAAAGAAATGCTTTCTTCCCCATCCACTACTTCACTGACGTGAATTTGCTAAGCAGGATATTGTTAAGGCAAGTTAATTTGATAGGGGTGTTTGTTTGTTTGTTTGTTTGTTTCAGAAAGGATTTGCCTAATAATATAATCTGTTTCTGCACTCATAGGGGGAAAAAGACCAGAAGGGTCACCTTTCTTTGCTTAGGATGAATGAGCACCTGTGGCCAGGGGCTCGTCTTCAGATCAGCGATTTAACACTGAGCTGCAGGGCTGAAGGAGCGGTTGGGGGGACCCTGTTAGATAACCTCATGGGGTGAGAAAAGCGACGCCCCCATTCTGCTGTTCTTTCTTAGTATGGACTCGGCGTGCACTGACAGCCATTCTTCAGGAACATGACTGTCCCTTTGAAAGCGAGGCAGAGCCACTGAATTTCATCTTCAGTCCACAGTTGGGGCAGTAGAGAAGCTGATGGGGACACAGCAACATAAAAACAGGAAAAACACCTCTTCCTGAAATCCAGACTTCAGTGTGGCCCTTGCAAGGTCAGCCAGCAAGGCCTGCAAGTGATATAAACATGTGTATGGACATGTGTGCACCTACACAGTTCTGTTTATCTGTCTGTTTATCTCTCATTAGAAGAAACTGAATAAAAAATGGTCCATGACCTCCAAAAACGTACAGTCTAACCCAGAGAAAGACTCAAACATGCATCCTTGCCAGGCGGGCCAGGACAGCGGCGTAACTGACCACTGTGGGGTTTAGTCGCAAGAGGCAGCGTTTCTGATAATCAAAGAAGGCTTCATGGAGAAGGTGATGTTTGAACTGAGCACAGAACCTGGATACAAGTTAAATAAGAGGCACCGAGCAAAGAAAACTCCCGGCAGAAGGAATGGCATGAACAAAGGGATGGAGAAAAAGAGGACAGGATGGACCGGAGAGGGGTCAGGGATGCATTTTGGCTGGAGCACAGACCTGTGTTCATTGTTAGTAAGCAGTAAGCTGTCGGTGTGGACAGACAGTGGGTTTGGGAATTAGAGTGTTTGGGTGTAAGTCTTATTCACCGTATCCTTGGGCAAGTAACTTCACCTCTCTGTAGCAGACACTGCCAATGCTCATAGCCCGTCAGGTCATCAGCACTGTTCTAGAAAACTGACGGCTTGTACCCCTTTGCTGAAGGGGCTCCTACAGTTGACAGTGTGTGCTTGGCTTGTTGGCAGGGTAGGGCAGGGCAAAAGTAGTTGGTAGTTAACATCTCAAGAGCAACCCTCAATCAGACATTCAGAAGTTGGTAGAAAGCTAGCCCAGTCCCATGGCCTGAAGTGTAGAGCTCTGCTGTATACAGTCTCTCAGATGGTCCGCAGCTGGACTGAGAGCCCTCGCTGCCTGCAATGGTAGCCCTCTCATTATCACATTATTCACACTCCTCTCTCGCTGTTATCACAACCCCCTTTCCTCATTGCCCTTCCTGGCACCCGAGTCTTTGCTACAGGGTCTGATTTTGGAGGAACCCAAACCAGGACACGCTTTAATCCTCAGTTTCTTCTTCTGTCAAATGGAGATAATAACGCCTACCTTGAATAATTGTTAAGATATAGGTAAGATAATTAATATAAAGGACCTAGCAGAGTATCTGGCATAGTAAGTGCTTGATAAATATTGGCTAGTCAATAAATGTGAGAGACCCTTGAAATCTAGGGTGTGTGATACTATGAGTAGGGTACTATGGAAAGGTTTAAATAAAGGAGTACTTTGAAGAGACTACCAATGGCCTCCCTTGGAGGATTCTGATTTTCTTGGTAGAATCATGGCCTTCATTGTAGGATTCTTGCCTTCGTTGTCAGGTAAAATAGTAAAGCCCCCAAATCTCCCCAATATCCATTTCTCCACTTATTCCAAGCACACAAGAGAATTTCTCATTTTTGCCCTGTGACTAGTTCTAGCAAATGATTGTGAGTGAAAATCAATGTGTCATTTCTGGTACAGAATATTATTTATCAATGTCAGATCCTCCAGGCCCTCTAGCACCTGCCATCAGGAACCGACGAAATTCTAAATAGTAGAGCTTAGTAACACGGAGTGAAGATGCTGTGGATATCAGTCTCCTATAATCTATGATGATAATAAACTACAAGTAAATTTTGTCTTAAGCCACTGAGATTCTCTGATTGTTTCTTACTGCAACATAACCTGGCTTACCCTGACTAATACACGTGGAAAGAGGCAGAGAGACTGAAGGCAGGTTAGTTAGGAGTCTAGTGCAGGCCTCTAGTAAAAAGAGTTGGAAATAAGACCTAGAAAATGGAACGTGAAAGTGGGAAAGAGTGAATGCCAGGGAAGAAGAATCAGCAAATAAAAGAGAAGAGGAAAGGAATTAAAATTAAACATGACTCCAGCGATCCAAGCTTGGAAACTAGAAGAAAGATGGTAGAAGAAAAAGGCAACTGAGAAGAACAGTGGGTCTCAGAAAGACTGGTTTGTTTTGAGACATGAGTTTGGAGAGGTTCTACCCCACCCAACCAAAAGAAGCCCTCCTATCCCTCTGCCCACATAGGGATCACCATCCCTGACCACCAGACATTGTTATAGATCCAACTATAGGACATATGGAGGATGGCTCGCTCTCAGCCCTGCCTTCTAACCCAGGGATCTTCCTACCACTCACAATAGACCCAGCGTTGAAGAAGTAACACCTCTGGTTTACACAGCCAGCGGAGGGGTCACTCAACAATGTGGTTACTTTAGTATTGTCTGGAAAAATAAATTATGTAACTTTTAAGGAAAATAAAGTGAATAACTGTCATCTTTTTCCTTCTTATAATCTGAGAGTGTCTTACCAGAAGAAATATTAGCATTTAGGTCATCCTAAGCTTCATTACGTAACTGAAAAAAAAAAAATCACTTTACTTCAAGAACTAATATAGGTGCCCTATATTTTCTCAACTTGTGGATCAAAGTCTCAGAAACTCAAAACCCCACTCTCATACCTTAAATAGGGACTCTTTGATAAAGTTTTATGAAATTATTTAATTTTTCTAGGTAAAGTACAATTGTGAAATGAGGGACTTCTATTTGACCAGAGCTGAGAATAATAATGTGCATGACAGATAATATCAAAGTGAAGTTCCTTTCTTCCTCAGCAATATCTTTTTTTCCATTTTCCAGTTTTAAAAAATGACCATATTTCTTTCACAACCCCAGAAGTTACAGCTACTTTACTGATCATATTAAAAGTGCTAGATGTCAAGAAAATTGGGTGGTACAATAAAACAGTCTCATCATATACGTAGGCCCTTTTTAACAGTTACTGTTAAAATCTGCAGACCTGTGCCCTGAATTTTCAGTTATATAAAAAGACAGTAATAAAGACCTGTCTTAAGAAACTATACCGAAAAAATAGTTCATAGTGTACCTTTCAGCTTTGTAATTAGTGCTGTAATCTGTAATCAGATTATTTAAATCTAATATAGTTAAATTAGAAACTAAGTAATTTCTGTTTCCAACAGGAATCATTATGTCTTTGGAATTTTGCAAAGCGCTAATGAGTTTTAGAGAAATTATTATATTTCATATTCACTTTATTGCCAGCAGTTGGTACAATACCTTGCATAGGGTACTTGCTAACTAAACAAGTGCTGAAGGAATAAATGAATCCGTAATCATAAATAAGTGATTAGCAAAAGCACATTCATTTGTCCCTGCTCCCACTCAGGGCATGAGTGATATTCACTTCCGTGTCTCAGCTCAGACCACGGGTCCATTTATTTCTGATGGGTTGGTTGTCTATTCTGACTGGACGGTCGGTGCCTTCGCCTTACAGGCCATTAAACAGAAGTGTGCTGCCTCTGGACAATGATAAAGTGCAGAAACTACTCCTGTAAGAGTCAGGAGGCCCAGGGTCTGGCTTTGCCAATCCTGTGAGTGAGCCTGCTTGTACGTGCAAAGATCTTCATTGAACCTACTGCAGACTGTGCCGGGCACATCGCAAGCAATGAAGGACTTAACTCATAAAACTCCAAAAGGGAAATGATTTATTCCCATTTTACACATGATGAAAGATTGAGGGTCAGAAAGATGAAGGAACGTAGCCAAGGTCACAAATCCAGGAGGCAGGACTGCAAAACAGCTCTATCTGACTCCCAAGCCTATCACCAGTAGCCGCTCTAATGATAAGATAAGAGTTCTGCAAACTCTGACGCACCATGCAAATAGGAGCTATTGTCATCACGACCTGTCAATCTCCTGTTTCTATCACTGCCCTCAGAGACATCTCTTATCTGAAGGCAGCTCAACACATCAGCAGGGTCCTGACTTTTCAAGATCTCTTCAGTGGGCTCTTGAACTGATGTTCAACCCCTCCTGGGTCTGTTTAGATCAGACTTGACTGCTTGAGCGTGTTCACACACTGATTATCATTTCATAGGCACGGATCCACTATTCGGGAGTGATGTCTGCTCACCGTTTTATAATCTGTATAAAGTACAGGAAATGGTGCTGGGGCACGAGATCCTGCCCTCGGGTGGTCAGCCCAGCGATATGGCTTCCTAATGGCAATGTTATGTCCATATAGGTAAGTCTGCTGGGGCTCCCGGCACATGGCTGAGGACCAAAGAGGCGTGGCCAGCTCTTACTCAGGGCTTCTCATGCCCTGGCAGGACCTCACTGGCTGGATGTCTACCATGGCCACCCAGGTGTCTTCCTTGAGGAGCCGGGTGATTTGAGGAGCTGGGTGATTTGAGGAGCTGTGCTCACCTTACATCCCCGGGCTATCTCACGATCCCTGTGCTGAGAACCTATCCCTTGTGCTTATTGGAGTGAACTGTACGATGGAAGAGATTTCAATGTCAGAGGGCTCACTTGGGTCAAGTCTCTAATCCACTCTTGGTGGGCAACCTCAGCCCGGAAAGGCAGAAAGATGTGGTCAAGAAGAAAAACTCCAGCCCCTGGTTCAAATCCCAGCTCAGCCACTTAACTTCTTCCGGCCTCAGTGTCTTTATCTGCACAATGGCGATGGGGGCAGCTATACCGCAAGGGGACGTGAAGAGAAATGGAAGTGTATCGTTTCTAAGCAACTTGAAATAATATTTGGCAGGTAAAGCTATCTGAATGTTGAAGTTTTATAAAAATCCTGAAATGGTTAATCACGATGTTTTTTACCTACATGTGCCACTTCAGAAGATACAGCTTTTATGGACAATGGGCAGGTTACTCAGTGAAAAGAATTTCATTGCTTTGAACGCCACCAAGGCAAACATTCGTTGACAATTTCACCCGCGTTTGGTCGGCGCCTGTGCACTGTGAAGAAATTACCTGTGCAAGATATGAGTGTGAACAAGAGGGCAAGACCTGTTTCAACGAAGCAAAACCAAGCTTTTCAAAGCACTCTGAGCAAAGGAAAGCTGACCTTTCTACGTCCGGAATGAATCACCAGCCTCGGTTCCCTCTGTAGAGCGTATGGATGCTGAAGGCTGCCAGGGCCGTGGGAAGGCTAGCGGCTGGCAGCGATCCACTCTGCGTGGCCCTTGGGCACCACTCCCTTACCCCCCTCCCCCCGTCCCCCACCAGCTGAGTGTCGTGCTTATCAAGAGTCGGTTGTATTGTTCCATGATGCTATTTTAATCACATGACCTCTCATTTTATAAATAAAATACAAATAGAGTAAGAAAGGTTGTTTCTGTAAAAGCTAGGTTTACTGCTTTGCAATAACTCAATAAAGGAATCCCTAAACAACAATTACTGCAACTCTGAAAGACTGAAAAATCTAGCCGCTTTCTGTACTCACATAACGCCCTGTTGCTTGAGTTTATGCTTGAAGGGTGACCAAGAATTCCAATCAGTGGGCTCATATTAAAAAGGAAAAGAGCCGAAACCGGTTTGGCTCAGTGGATAGAGCGTCGGCCTGCGGACTCAAGGGTCCCAGGTTCGATTCCGGTTAAAGGCATGTACCTTGGTTGCGGGCACATCCCCCGTAGGGAGTGTGCAGGAGGCAGCTGATGGATGTTTCTCTCTCATCGATGTTTCTAACTCTCTATCCCTCTCCCTTCCTCTCTATAAAAAATCAATAAAATATATATTTTAAAAAGGAAAAGAGCTTCGCCCCTACATCCAAACATTGTCAAATAAATCGTGCACTGCTATCTCTTAACTAAAAGAAAATGTATATATATTTAAATACTGGGTTCCAGCAATCTTTGACCGTCAGCCTGTTTTGTAAATAAAGTTTTATTGAAACACAGTGATGCACATTTATTTCCATATTGCCTATGACTACTTTTGTAGGGCTGAGTAGCTGCAATACAGACCCAATAAATACAAATACAAGTAAGTAAAAGATTTGCTATCTGGCCCTTAACAGAAGTTCACTAACCTTGGCTCCAAAGGATCAGTTCTTCACAAGGCAGTGCTTTATGAGGTATGGCTGTAACTGTGCTTTTTAAAAATGTTCGGGAACGTCGCCATAGTAAATTAATTCCTCAAGGTTATCCCTAACAATGAGAGGCAAGCCAAGTGATTAACTAAGCCACTGATACTGTCTTATGACACAAATTTCCCCTCAACTTCCCCTTCAAGAGTGCCTCCTGGAAGGATGCATTTAAGAGCCTGCTGTGGAGATGCTCCAGATGGGCATTCCGATCCTGTCCAAAGTACTCTTTTCTCAGCCTCGGCACCCTGTCTGTCACCTGCGGATCTCGGGCTGGGAAGACGCGGCTTCTCACAGACCCTGCAGGCTGGAGCTAATCAGGAGGTGCGAGGAGGCAGCCTGGGCCACCTTTCACAGGTCCTTTGTTCCTCCAGGCACAGCACTGCCTTAGGAAATTGGCTGGGGGTTCATTACCTCTAAACATACAAGCAAGACCACACGCAGAGGAAAAATAGATGGTCAATGAAAATAGAAGTCTCGACCTACCCCATGGTCACAGAGGTGGTGGGTCTAGCGGACAGAGCCCTAGGCCAGGGGTCAGAAGACTTGTTGGGTCTTAGGGCTGAATCTGTCACTCACTAGATGCACGACCTTAGGCAAGTGTCTTACCTTCACTAGGCCACACAGGGTCAGACAGCTGAGGTGCTAAGGTCCCTTCCGGTGCTAAGGTCCCTTCCGGTGCTAAGATTCTAGGGCTCCATGATGCCAGCCTTGGGAGTCTGTGCTGTCACTACCTGTGCCTGCCATGTAGCATGTACTATATGAATGTTAGCTATGTTATTGTGCTGTAAATGCATGATTCTTGCCTTTAAATGGAAATGCGGACTCATCCTCATTGTAACAATCCACCATTTAAAAGCAAATTCTAAATAACAGAGCATAACCGTAAGCAATGAAGACTGGAATTTCCGCTGGCCTTCTCAATGAGCACAAATGAGTCACATTGGTGGGATTTTTTGTTTGTTGTTGATGGTGGTTCTTAGATTTAAAACCCAAGCAATAACCCTTCCTATATACCTCTAACTGGATAAATGGCTCCATCAATAGCCTATATTTTGAACTGCAGTGTAGATAGGTCCCCCACCCCCCACTCATCCTGCTATAAATCTTGATTCAAGTTGGGACTGTGAACTGGAATTCAGGGTTTGGACTATCCAAACATCTTTTGCCTTCTTCCCATAACATATATAAACCCTTTGGGGGAAAGGGTTGTCTGTTGTGAATGAAAAGAGGCCACATGTTAAACCTGACAAGCTCAGGGGAGGCCTGTGTGGTGACCTTACAAACTCAGAGACCTAAAGTAACCACAAAGGATGGTCTGAAATGAAAACTTTCTAACTAAAAGCAGTTTATGGTGGGTAGTCATGTCCTAGGCCGGCATATAAAAGTCAAAAGTCAATCTTTACCCTAATTGAGCCTGTCTATTGTCTTTTCACAACTACGCTAACATATGATAACATATCTTTGGAATGTCAAAATAACGTTCCTTTTTCTGGATCCCTCAAAGCACAGGCACCGCTCTGCGGAGACCACAAATCCCCTCATTGTTACTGAGTTAATTGTTGACTGTTAACTATCATGCACCCACCTAAGTCAAAGAAGTGTGTGTCTATCATTTTCCTTTTGACCCCATCCCAGAGGTTTCCTTGCTTTGCTTTCTCCCACCTCCATAACTATCACCAATGGATTCCATGTAACCCACCTAGGTCTCCTCTTTTGATTGTGATGTGTGAAACAGTGCGCAAGGGTGCCATGCTCTGGAGCATCATCTCAATGCATTGAGATTTTCCTTCCCAGCAACTGTCGACTGTTTGGCTCAAATAAACTCACCAAAATTCTCTATAGGTTTGAATGTTTCTTATGTTGACACTATCAAAATGGTAAATGGTATTCAGTCTTGAGTTCCCAAATAAAATTAGTCAATCTGGATGTAGGAGAACTGTTAGTACCGCCATAATCCCTCAGGCCTCACCTCGGAGCTGGCCAGCCCACTTCCAGCTACCAATCTGGGCAACTTTCTATCCAAGAGATTTCTTCGAAGACACAGAGGCCCACTGGCAGCCAGCCTGCAGGCTGGACGTGTGGGGAAGTAACAGCACCCTCACCACAGCCTTCTTCCAGGGACAGAACAAATGGATGTAAATACCCAAGCCTCACCCTCTGGCAGGATAACTCTCAGCCATGAGTTCTATATCACTTTCTAGAGTTTCTCCCATGAGTTTAAACTGTAATCACCCACAGTGTAACTCGCTTGATGAGAAAACCATGGACTCCCTGTCTCACTTCCCCACTCCCCTGTATTTTGTTTTTGTGTTGTTTTGTTTTACATCTCAAACTATTTTCATTCAAATCTTTGTCCTATGGTTGGTTAATGGGGAATCCAAACAAAAACAAAGGGTATAACCTAATTAATTCTTTTAAGTTTGCATAATAAGCATTTTCAACTCTACTCGTGAGTAAAATATCAGGTACAAGATATTTATAGCCCAGAAATCAGAAGAGAGTCTAAAAAAGTCCAGAGCATCAAAACCAGCAACAAACCTAAGAAGTGAGAGAAAGTCCAAGCCTGCTGGGGTCTTTCCTTCAGATCAAACTCACTAGAGTCATAAGAGGTTAGTTTGACTTTCTCAAGAGATAAAAAATTACCTTCCCTTCAGTACGTATGTATTCCAGAAACCTCTAGGCTCCCAGAATTTCCTTTTGTTTTGTTTTGTTTTTTGTTTTTGGGGAGGTTTTCTTGTTAATCCTCACCCAAGGATATTTTTCCATTGATTTTTAGAGTAGAAGGGAGGGGGAGAGACAGAGAGAGAAACATCAATGTGTGAGGAAAACATCGATAGGTTGCCTCCCTCACAACCGGAGCCAGGGATCAAGCCTGCAACCAAGGTACGTGCCCTTGACTGGAATCGAACCCGTGACCCTTTAGTCCGAGGGCCAACACTGCAACCACTGAGCCAAACTGATTCGGGCCAGAATTTCTATTACCTGCAATTATTTCTCGGCTCCACACAGCAGTGGGCAGGTTAGTTTCAATGGGCTCCTATCCAAGAAGCCTGCAGATTTTGGCCCAGAGGTCATGCTCAGTCTCAAAAGGTCCAGATTTCTATTGCTCTTGTAGTTGATCCAGGAATGTACAGCAGGCATCCTGCAGCTAAATCAGACCTGACCTTCAGAGAGTTCTGGGTGCAAGCTAAACACAAATCAAACCCTATGGCTATGCCTAAGGAGGAAAGTAGCAGAAATACTGCATATATTAGAAAGCATTGGTACCAAAGGTATCAATTAGGGTCCCAGCAGAGAGAAGAACTTACTTAATTAAAAAAGAGTTTAATTAAAAGGCTAGTCACAGAGGTGTGAGCAGCTTTAAGGACCAACCAGGAATATTGATGCACCCAGAGGCCAGCACCAATGACACACTGCCAATACCGCCAGGGCAGGATGTGAAGTAGAGAAAAATACTGTATGGAGTCTGCAGAGTTGGAAGCCATGGAGGGCTGAGAGATGTGGTTTTAGTGCCGGGGTTCTTGTTTCAGCATTAAGAAGGGTTCAGCAATCTGGAGAAAGGCTGTGTGTAGATTAAGTAAGAGTCCAAAGACGAAAGATAATTTTTAAAAGCATTGGAGGTCAGAGGAGCTTCAGCTAAAGGAGCTTAAGTTTCTCCTTGTCTCAGGACCCTTGCTTTTTATTAACACAATTTGTCCTAAGGCAAGATGGAGATAATACACTTCAAAGGGTAGGGTACAGAAGCATTGTCAGATTGGGGAATAGCCTACAGCTGTTCAGGTGTTTGGCCAACAGGAGGCAATAACATGTAGATTAAGAGGCCCTGAGCTGTCTGGCAGCAAACAATCATCCTATTCAGGTTTGGGGAAAGTGCCTTTCAGCCATTCCAACAGATGATTACATATGTGATTCAGCCCTTGTTGAGTCCCCAAGTTCCATCAACCTTTTGATGAAACTCTTGTAATTATGACATGCTGGAATTGGTTTCCAGCACCAGAGGAGGGAGGAATCCAGAAGAAACACACCGCGTTTTCTTCCCACTCTCCTCCGACCTCCTTCTGATGCCGCCCCTGCCCTTGGGTGGAACCGAAAGAACAGAGCAGTCTGAGTGGCACAGCCGCCAGCCCCAAGAGCACGGAGCAGGGCAGGGGGAGCAGAGAGTGGAGTGAGAAGCAGGACAGCAACACAGGACCCATCAATGTGTGGGTGCAGAGCAGGCCATGGGGGAACCCCACTCATGACATGTCAGACTTTGCAGTCATTTCGATTGTTTCTTAATACTTAGCTCATCTTTTCCATCACTTTCTTAGGGAAAATAATCAAACACAGAGAAAAGTGAAAGGGCTTTGGAGTGAACATGTGTAAACTCACCATGTGGATTCTACCATCAATGTTACTGTACCTGCTTCACCACCTTCATACCCAGCACTCTATCCCTCTCTCCACCCACCAGTGAATCTTACTTCTGATGTATTTCAAAGTCAAGTTCAGAGAGCAGTACACCCTCCCCTAAATACTTCCTCTTCATATCCTTTACTTTGCTTTTTTATTTCCTATTACAATGCAACTCCTTTTCAACTCTACTTTATCCATATATACTCAATAGAGCTGAGTATATGCCAAGAGCTAAATATATGTAATTGGTGAATGGGTCAATCAATTTGTCGCTTCAATTGGGCCGCCCAGGGGCATTCATTTTATCAGGCATGTTGGTCCTTTCAATGGCAAAGACTGCAGAAACCTTTGCAAATACTAGCTTTTGGCCGCTTTGCCTTCCAGGGATTACAGAATTGATCTTTGTCCGCAAGCCAGGGTCAGCACAATAACACCGAGGAGGGATGCTGGAGGCCCTGAGGACTGTTGCCTCCTGACCTCACAGCCAGATCTCATTACGAGAGATGGACTGCCTTCATCCCCTCCTGCAGCCCGACCTTCTCCGTCACCACCAATGCCATTCCCACGCAAGGCCCAGGTTCCTTTCTTTGGATCTAAAGACAGATGGGGAGGGAGAGGAATTGAACATTGGACTGTTTCACCTCCTCACTCCTCCCATATTTTGATGTATGAGTAGTAAAGGTATTGCCTTTGCTTCTTAACCTCCAAGACATGATAAAAAGCAGGTCTGAAGCAGCCCCACATGTTACTTTAAGCTCTACCTGTTCTCCGGGTATCGAAAATGACATATTTCAGAGAGTAGACTCAATCAGACGCTCCTTAAAAACCCACAATTCCAATAGCCTCTGGCAGCACGGAGGTAGGACTGAAATTACATACTGATGCAGACAGACTCCCTGGGCCCTTTCCTTCTCTAAATCACACTGCAGTGCGCGTTTTCAAATGTCTGCGCAGGTGAAGCAAAAATGTTCACACGTGGAAGTGACCTCTTTTCTGAATTGTACTGGAGGAAGGAAATGAATTTGGGAGCTGGGAGCAGGATCAAGTCATTCACACGATGTTCAAACATATTTTCCCCAAACGAGGCCATCATTTCCCATTCCATAGCTGTCTGGGAAAGGCTGGCAGCATGGGAGGCACTCCACCAGGTGATGGAGGGGACACAGAAGTGAAGACATCATAGTGCTTTCCTTGACAAAGTTACAAATCTAATAGAAGGCATGGGTCAGATACACTGATAGCATGACACAGGCAGAACGGGAGAAGGCAGGAGTGGCTGCTGGCTGGGAGAGGGCATGAAGGTTTCACAGAGCAGGGGACAATGGTGCCATGCTTTGAAGGGTCATTGCATTTGGGGGGAGTGAGGATGGGCGAAGAGGAGGTCCATGGAACAGCAAATGATCTCACTTGGCTGGATGGGATACAGGTGTGTATCCAGTGAGAAGACAGGAAAAGTAAGTTGGGGCCATATGTAACAGACCTCAGATGCTCAGCCTTAGAGTTTGGAAGGCAACAGAAAGCCAGAAAAGAATATTAAACACAAGAGTGATGAGAACTGCATCTGGGAAGACCATTCTGGCAGAGAATGGTTGACTCAAAATGGGGAGAGAGTAGACATCATAGAAGTAACATCTTTTACATGCATTCTCGTAATGTCACAGTAAAGAAGGTAGCTATGGGAAATGACTGCTATTTGAACTGCTAATAGCCTCTTTTTGGGTAAGGAGCCATACAGCTGACACTTGAAAATCTATATCAACCACAGTGGCTACATAAAAACATGTGATCTTAAGTCTTTCTTCTTGGTTGTGTACAAAGTCCAAAGCAAATGTTGGCTATTTTTATTAAACTCTAAGCTGACTCGAGGTCTTTCATCAATGACATGAATGTTATGACTGATCTAGACACTAAAAGTCTTCTATAATAATGTAAAATTAAGGAAATGAAATTCTTTTCAATTCCATTTTCATAGGAGCCTAAGTAAGCTCGGTTATACATTTGTGTCAATGCTGTCAGTATTTGAGGTTGTACCAAACATGACAAGCTATCAGCTCTCCAATTACATCGACTCTATAAACCTTAATGACCTACCTGATAAGGACTGGCTCTGAAGTGTCCATTGTGACCAAATGTTTCAGTACTTTCCTAGGAGCATTTCCGTCATCACGTCAGCTCATTTATTTATTACGTAAAACCCTTGTGGCAGCTATTATGAGCCTTACATTTCAGGTGAGAGATCAAAGGTACGAAGAGACTAAGTACTCTATCGGAGGTCAGACAGCCATAAATTTCAAATTTAAACCTAGGCCTGTTTATAGGATTCTTGTTACCATTCCTGCAAGCTGAAGGGATGTGTGTTACACGTATAAGTTGTCGTCAAAATCCATCAATTACTTTAAAATAACTATCAAAAGAATGCTTCCTTGTTCAACCTAATGGTTTTCTTATTTACACCAATTGGGAACTCCTAGAACCTCCCAGAGATGTTTAAGAAACTAACGGAAAGCCTGGAGACTTGAGTGATGCCACATTGAAGTTCCAGTAAATACGTTCGCCGCTAACGAAGATGGCTCAACAGTGGCGAATGGAAAGCGTCAGGCTGAGTCGCCTGGGTGGTCGTCTACAGAAGACCCCTGGGGAACGCTAGCGCTCTCCTTCAGGGACCACAGCTGTTTCTCAACTGCAAACAGCCCCTCAGGCAACATGTATTTCGCAAAATGCACGAACCTGCCAGGAGTCGGAGTGAAGGCAGTACCAGTTCATTCTCAACAGCGCCCGTGATACGCAGGGACCCCGCCAGGAAGGGTGGCGAGCCTTGTTGGCAAGGTCCCTGCGGGTCCCTCCGGGCTGCAGGGCTAGACTCAGCGCTCTGCAGGGACCATGCTCCGCCCCATCAGCTGCAGGCGCACCCCTGGGGATTGGATGACCTGGGTTCATGTCCTGGCTATGCCTGTTTCCTCTTTGCTAAATCATCCGCTCCAGACTTCCTAGTGGGGCAAGGGTTACAGGACATCAATTCTCTGGAAGTGCTTGGAAAAGGGCAGTGGCTCCGCGAAATGTATCCGTTTATTTTCGCTGGGCTAAGTCCACATCACCTTCATCCCCATCCAAATAGGCTGTGGTGTCTAAAAAATAATTTTTATATTTTCAGATGCATCTCTCACTGAATAAATTATTCTGCCCTGAATATTCTTTTTTATTATGGGGCACAAATAGAAAGAGCTTCTAGAAAAACTGGGGGCGGGGGGGGGGGGGGGGGATGTGTTCTGGTTGTTGCTGTGCCTTAGGAATATTTTCTGATTGCCCTGGCCAGTGTGCTCAGTTGGTGGGGCATTGTCGCCAGTCAGGGCATATTGCCTGGGTTTCAGGCTCCATCCCCAGAGGGGGGCGTGCTGGAGGCAGCCAATCTATGTTTCACTCTCTCCCTCTCTCTTAAAAAATAAAATAAATTATTTTTAAAAAGAAAGAAATTCACTCTACCCACTGTATATTTTACTTTTATTGATTTCAGAGAGGAAGGCAGAGAGAGAGAGTTAGAAACATCAATGATGAGAGAGTATCATTGATCAGCTGCTTCCTGCACGCCCCACCCTGGGGATCCAGCCCGCAACCTGGGCATGTGCCCTGAATGGGAATCGAACTGTGACCTCCTGGTTCATATTCAACACTCAACCACTGAGCCAAATCAGCTAGGCTGGATATTTTACTGTTTAAAAGGAACTAATTTTACTTTTTTGTAAAATGTAGGAAATATGCAGCAACAAATAGCTAATATCCATGGAGCCATACACATATTTTGGGGCCCCACGGCAAACAGACCTAAGTCAATTTGATGGCTTAGTTTGGGATCTTTTGTTGAATAGCAGTAGCCCCCAACAAGGAAAGCCAGAGGGTAACTACCTGCGTTTCAGACTGAACTCCAAGGCACTGCATCACAGACAACCCCCGACAGCTGGCCCTCTCCCCCTCTGCACACCGATGATCTCCAAGCATTTCCCAGCCTCACACGCGACCATGTCCGACCTGGCACACAAAAATCTCTCACACAAGCCTTCTTTCTCCTTACCTCCCATGACACCTTGGCGGCCCATGTAAAGATGGGGACGTGACAACATGGAGACATGTTTGGAGACCAGCCCAAGCTGCCCAATGAGGCACATTCACTTCAGACTTGGAGGAAATGAAGAACACGTGCTGCGTCAAGCCCCTGAGGTTTGGAGCTGTTTGGTCCAAGCACCTTGCTGAGGCAGATGGGTCAATATTCCAATGGGCCCTGGCTGGCTTGGCTCATGGATAGAGCATCGGCCTGCGGACTGAAGGGTCTCAGGTTCAATTCCAGTCAAGGGCACATGCCCAGGTTGCTGTCTTGATCCCCAGTGTGGGGAGTGCAGGAAGCAGCTGATCCATGATTCTCTCTCATCATTGATCTTTCCCTCTCTCTCCTTTCCTCTCTGAAATCAATAAAAATATATATTTTAAAAAAATTCCAATGGTAGGACCAGCAAACGAGCCTGCCGTTTGCTAGGCGAGGGACACACAGGCCTGCGTGGGGTGCTAGCCCAGCTGCAAAGCAGCCCCTGCTGGCCTGGTGGCACTCTTATTTTTTGCCCAGCTTATAACCTTCCCAGCTAATCCCACATTTCACCAATGAAAACGTTATTTCTACCATGATTTGTGCTAATTGACAAACCCTCTGGCTTGGATTTTTGATAACATCCCTTCAAGTATTGTCCCAGCCACCTTTGAGAGTGGACTTCATTACCAAGTTCTTCCAACAGGAGCTAACCAGCCCCGGAGGGTGGGGTCCTGGCTAGCACGTAGGAGAAGCTGGAAGCATTAACCACCGGTACCGCACCCTCACCCACCGAGAGATTAAAATAGATGTAAAGTCACGCTGGAGCTAGTTTGTCTCCTGGATTACTGCAAGTATTAATTAAGCACCCTTAGGGTAGAGATTAAAGTAATTCACACAGTGACTGTTAAAATAAATCACAAACAATAGAACAGGCATCTAATTCACAGCCGTCATCCAATTTACTTATGTCTCTGCTCACCCTAAGAATTATGAGCAAAGGATCATGGGACCTATTCCTAAGTGTAAGATTAGATCAATAAAATTAGCCATCTGTCCAAGGAAGGTTTTAAACTCAGGTTGTCTTTAAGTATTATGTTTCCAACTGCCCAGATGTTACAGAAAAGTGCCTGCTGATACAACTCCTTCTGCACAATGTAAACCATTAACGGGCTAATATAAACGTATCGCACCAAGAAAAATAAATAGCATTAGCATTGCATTAAATCTGATTCAAGATTTTGGATGCCCTGTCAGCAAACACAAGTGTTAAGATTTAAATTGCTCGGATTTGCAGAGTCAGACGAAGACAGAATCTTCCAGTGTCTTCAGGGGAGTGGAGAACGAAGAGAATGGAAATGAGATCAAAGCTTTAGAAAGTGTGTCCTTGCTTGTTCCAGTTGGCTAAGGTAATAATAATTACTATGATTGTTGTTAGATAAAAATATCCTATCTTTTTGTACCACTTTAGCTTTCAAAGCACTAGTCTGCTTTATTTCCTTTGATCCTGGAAATAAGCTGGCGGGGTTTCCTGGGGTAAGTGGGGGATTTTTTTCAAAGCTGAGAAAATGCAAGAATCATTCATAGAAAAAGGAAGAGCCACTGGGTCTTTATCTTTCTACATCACAGGTAGGGGCTCAGGAATTACTCCTATTGACTGATTAATGAGCCAACATGGACCATTTCTTAGCTTTCTAGCTCTGTTGACATTTTCACCAACCCACAGTCACACCTCAGCCTGGGTAATTCTCTCACCACCACCACCACCACCACCACCACCACTCCCTGCAAAACTTGCCCAAGACAATTACTAGGCAGAAATCATCCATCACCCTTGGGGTTACTGGTTCTCAAAAAAAAATCCATTCAAGCAAGACCACACACTTGGCAGCCGCGTTCTCCAAATTAAAACTCAAGGCACGCGGTTGACCAGAGTCCTTCTGATTTGTCAATGAATTTATCTGGAAAATTTTACAACTCAGTACAAATTAAATCACATGCAAGCAATCATACATCGGCATGTATGGAAAAGGATAAAAGTGCATGACTTCCTAAGTGCCTGTGTTTATCACTCACCATGCCTGAAACATAGTCTTTCAGTTAACCTAGTCATTCAGGTTTTTCCCCCTGTTTACAGTAGATTAAACAATCCCTGTTTCATAAATATTGCCTTCAAGCTTCAGGCTTCTACCCCTTTTTAATGCCTTGGTACACGTACTGCCTCATTTAATCTTCCTTTGGACCTTAAATGGTAGGTTCTTTCATTATCCTATTTTTACAGATGAGGAAACTGAGGCATACAAAGCTCATACAGCTTGCTCTCTGTCACCAAGTCACCAATAAAAAAAAGTCGGAACTTGAACCCAAATTTGCGGAATCTCAGAGTCGGTGCTCTCTCCCAAGCCTTCCTGCTCAGCCAGCAGAAACCAGCCATGGGGGCAGGGAGACAGCTGGGGGGGTGGAGTGCGCCTGAGGGAAGCGGGGAGGAGAGGTTGGTTAGGTGCAGCTCGGCATGGCTTTTTGTTCATGCTGCTGCAGGGTTTCCCTCGTTTGTGCAGCCATCTCTCCATGACTGGCACGGGGAAGGCAGGTGGGTAGGAGGAGGGTCTGCTGGGAAGAGAGATCCCTCAGGAGCCTCCAGGAGACCACTGGAGTCCCACATCCAGCCTTCAGAACACCCGCAAAGAGTCTAAGCACGAGGCTGCCTACAGTACTGGTGCATGTTGTTGCTGGCAACCCACCTGGTATGGACGAACCAAGTGGAGACTGTGGGTGGTGTGCAGAGTGCCTGGGGTAGAGGCCCTGAGGAAGGGAGGCAGCGGGAGGAGCCCAAACTCTACTTTGTCAAGTCTCAAGGTGTGGACTTCAACCTACATGCACCAAGTCACCTGAGGATCCTGTCAAAAAGGCAGGTGCCTGGGACGCACTCCAAGAATTCTTACCCGAATGGGAATGACTTGCTTGGGTCAGAGGCCTGAGACCTTCTGAGGTCAGAGACCTGCTCTGAACCAGCTTAGGAAGGTGCGCCCTCTGCTGGCAGCACTTTGATTTGACTTTCACCTGAGTGTCTATCCCTCCCCCCATCACCCCCACTGGGCTTCCCCATCCCATGAGATCAGGGGTTCTTCAAGGTGGCAATGGCTTCCAGCTCATTTCATAAGGCTGGGGCCACACTCTGGGGTCCTTCTTCAAAACAGAGGTCCCCAACCAATGGAATCAAAGATGGGTCTGGGGGTTTCCCCTACAACTGCCCTGTGGGCTCTGTAGTATCTCCTCCTCCTTTTCCCTTTTCCATCCCTAAAACAGCAGGTGCACTTCCGATCCCTGCAGCATGACAGGCCGCGACTGAGACAAGTGGCAGGGGTCCTGGCCAGCTCCAAAGACCTGTTGCAACAAGACATTACGTCATTCATTTAGTCGATTGGGAGAGACGACAGTCCTGCTTGCCGAGTGGGTGAGGCAGGGGAATACAGAATATCACAGGGTAACCCTGTGTGAGCCGAGGCCCTATCTCAGCCTCAGATGCTCGAGTCCCTGTCTTCCAGAAATCTAGTTCTGACTCACCGGACCACATTTGAGCCGTAGTAACCCGTGAACAGATGGACAATCGGTCCCCAAAGAATTCTAAGGCTATGAGAGCGCTGGCTCAGGGTAAGAAACAAAGACAAAAACACCACTCAGTTCTTTCCTGGCCAAGTCACTCTTGCGTGAGAAAGAATTCTGAGAAAGAAGTACTGCCTCATGTTTTACTACATTTACCCCTGACCTTGACTTCTCTGTCCCTTGACCTCTTAGAAAACCAAAGTGGGTAGGGGAGGGAGGAAGAGAGAGGGTGAGAGAGAGAGAGACAGAGAGAGAGAGAGAGAGAGAGAGAGAGAGAGAGAGAGAGAGGACTGGGCTTCTTTATAGGGATTAGATATGATGAAGGGCAGGAGAGCTGATGGCATGAAGCATAAAAGGAAGGTACTTCTGCTGTGGTCCTGAACTGACCGAGTAGCCAGGTGCTGGGATGTACACACAGGAACACATCGGAGATGCGCAGGTTCGGTTCCAGATGACCTCAGTAAAGCGAATATTGCAATAAAGCGAATCACAGAGCATATAAAAGTTATGTTTACACTATACTGTAGTCTGTTAGGTGAGCAGTAGCATTATATCTATCAAAAAGTGCACATATCTGCCCAGCCGGGTGTAGCTCAGCGGTTGAGCGTCGTCCCAGGAACCAAGAGGTCACCAGTTCAATTCCGGGTCAGGGCATATGCCCAGGGTGCAGGCTCGATCCCCAGTGGGGGGTGTGCAGGAGGCAGCCAATCAACGATTCTCTCTCATCATTGATGTTTCTATCTCTCTCTCTCCCTCTCCCTTCCTCTCTGAAATCAATAAAAATATATTTTTTAAAAGTGCACATACCTTAATTTTTAAAAGTTGCTAAAAAATGCTAACCATCATCTGAGTTTCCAGGTAGTTGAAATCTTTTGGCCGGTGGAGGATCTTGCCTTCAGTTTGTAAATAAACACACAATATCTGCGCAGCGCAATAAAACGAGGGGGAGCATGGCTGGTTGGAAAGGGAGAAGGAGGGACATCAGAAGAGACGCGCCCCCTCAGGTCCCGTGCTTTGTGCTTTGGGAAGGGGATACTTTTGTCCAATTTTACGGATAGAGAAATACAACGGGAAGTACAAAGGTAAAGAGTAGAAATCTGCATCTCCCTGATGATGACTGCGGAGCCCCAGGTCCTCCGGGGAAAACCTCACATTCTGAACCCTAACCTGACCTTGTCCCACTGACCCTGGGACGTCAGGCAAACCGGAAAGGAGGAAGGATGGCCGGACCCTCGAGCGGTCCTCCAGCCCAGAGTTCATCAACACCGAGAGGTACCGACCCGCCTTTGGGAGCTGGTGTGGCCGGGTGCGTGCTGGTCCAGCAGGTGCGTCTGGCCTTCCCTCCGCCTCTTCCTGCCCCGCATCGGAAGGCTCACCTGCACTTCTCCGTGAGACTCAACCTAAGGGAGAAGTGCCAGAGACCACTCAAGAGGGCCTGGGACGAGTTCAAGTTCAGCATCTGTTAATCTGCACAGTCCCTTACCCACCCTCAGCCCAGCTGTAAAATAAGGGCTTTGCATGTCCTTCTGGGTCTACGATTCTAATCTGTAATCTGAAAAGGAATGAAGGACATCCAATAAGTGGCATTTCCAAGTCATGGGGGTATGATGGAGTGCTGGCGATCTTCAGAAGCCCCTTTTCTACCTCCAGGCACTCCAGTGGGCTCTCTAGCCCCGCCCAAGCCTCATTCCCCAGGAGTTCAACGAGAGAAAGCAAGGTCACAGCCTGATTCCTGTCGATGAGGTCAGTAGACAGTAGCTCCAGAACTCCCTGCTGGTATCTTTCACACTCTGTTATCTTTGGAGGCCTGGGTGCAATCCCAGGTACAAAGGTTCATCAGCATTCAACAGGCTCCCCCCACAAAGCAGCAGGGGAACCCCCTGCCTGGCTCTGTCTCTTGGAGGGCCCCTCTCCAGCCAAGAGGCAGGCCCTCCATGCCAGGCTGCACACCTCTGCCCAGGAGCTGCTGAGAACTGTTTCTGGTCCCAAACATCAGAGCCTGAATTCCCACACCCCCACGTACTAGTTGTGACCTTGGGGGAGATACTGAATGCCTCCAAGCCACAATTTCATTTTCAGCTAAACAGGGGTAATAATGGCGCCCACCTCCCAGAGCTGTTGGGTTGATCAAATACATCTGAATGTGTCAAGTTCTTAGAACAGTATAGCAAGCACTGATTTGGGTGTAATTATTTAATTTGACTTAACTTGCAAACTGTCATTTCTTGTTTTTCTCGGAAAATGCAGCGGTTCCTTTATTAATGTTCAATTACAGAAGCTGACCTGTCTTGGGGTGTCTCGAGAGAAGGTGCCTATGTTGGACCCAAATTAGACTCATAACTGAAGCTGCTACTTGGTTTTGTGTCACCAGATGTAGGTGGGATGGGGAACTTTCAGGTTGATTCTGAATACAAGGCTTCTCCAGCAAAGCTGGACTTGTCAAAAGTAGATTTCACCGTGTGAGGTGACAGACAGGGCCACCAAATAAAACAGGACTGCGCCACCTACAAGGTGGCTACACTGCCTTCAGAGTACTGCCCACAACCCAATTTCTACTGGGGAAACAAGGCACAAGGACTTCCCATATGGATCCTAGCAGGACGTGCTGGTGTCTGGGGAAGATTATAAATTAGCTGGTTGCTGTTCACATCAGAGCCAAAGGGGGCACATTCAGTTTTTAATCTGGACCAATTTTCCGGATCAAAAACTGGTCTTTCCGAGGGATGTGAATGAGCCCAGGAGGAAATTTTTTCTCCCCTGAATTTTATAAAGTAGCTGTCATTTTAATTGGAGCAGCTTTCCAACCTGAAAGCCAGTGTCTGGATAAAATTATAAAGTAATGAAACATTTGTCTAAGCTGAGCATAGTCCAAACGCTCCTACCTCAAATTTGATGTATTTGCTAGTAAGACGCTAACATGTCTAACAGGTGGAGTTTCCACTACCAAAACCCCATCTACGCTTCAGATAAAAACCAAAGAGGCATCTTCATGGCATGGACGGCAGAATGAGGCGCTGAATGAACCAGGTAGGAAATATTTCTAGGAGAGGAACTCCAAAAAATACGAAAGGAAACATGATGAATCCTAGGAGCAGTTTTATACAGCAGGGTTTTGTAAAGTGCTTTGTTTTAAAAATCTGCTTCAAGGCTTGAAATCCTTCAAAGAACATTGCATACACTGTTGATGGTTAAGAACTACAGATAGAACTATGCATTATTCAAAATTGTGAGTAGATGGTTTTATGAATGTAATCGATCACGATGTGGTTACTTTAAGGAAGAAAGTTAAAAAGTGGCCCTTCTCTGAAACCCTGGTAGATGTATGTATGTGTGCATGTAAGAAAAGAAACTAACATAATATTACCTTGGATGGCTGCTATTATCTTCAGGATGAATTGAACAGTGGAAACAGGGAAATAGAATAGCTCATATTTTAAGTATGCTGCAAATTATGCTAATGTTCTCCATTCCAGGGCAGGTAGCAAGGTGATAACAGATACAGTCTGAAGAGTGAGGGTGTCTCCCCGAGCTGAACAGCGACAAGTCATATTGCCAAATGGAGAGATCCTTGAACCACGAACATATTTAAGCAGCCATATGGGAATCTGCCAAGATTATTTCCTCTGCCCTCTGATGAATTTCCCCTGGTTTGACTCTTAGAAAAACGCTATTTGTGAAGACAAACTGCACTTTCTGCAAAGTTTTGCAGGCTGCATTCAAATAAAGTTATATTGTTTTCCATTGTTCATAAGGCTTAATTAATCCCATAAGACAACCTTGCTTACAAAGTAAACTAAGAAAAAAAAAAACACAGATTTTCCAGCATTCTAAATATAGTGCCAGCAAAGAAAAAGAAAAACCGTTATTCGGCGCAAACAATGGTTAGAACTTCATTGCTTAGAATGTTCGACTTAGAATAATCTCACAACACAGGCCAAAGCAAAGTAAACAAAATACAGGAAGACTTTTTACGGGTGAAACCAAAGGAAATGCAAGTTATTATATTTTGAGTTCTCTCCGATTCCTTCTAATCGTCCACAACCCTGACATTTGGGTTGAAAGCTCAGAGCAAAGGCAGGAGTTCAAAACCAGATGAAATTCTGAGAGAGCATCCTCAGTCAGAGTGGAAGAGAATCCTGACATTAGAGGCCACATCCCTCCCCAGTGCGTGGGCTGCGCAGGGGGGACTCCAGGCAAACCTTCAGACACTTCACAGGAAATGGCTGGGCTCTGGACAATATGAATTCAGTAAGATGTTTGGAGACACAGGAGGAGCTGTCTGCCTCTGCACAGTTGCAATCCTCTGTAATTGAGACAGCATGATCGCTACCCCCGCTCTCAGGTCCCTGGGATCAAATGCAGAGCCTTCCACCTCTACAGTGCCTGCATAATAGATCATTCTTTTAACAAACACACATCCCTGGAACACCCCCACCCCTCACCCCCGCCTCGGGCTGGGGGCGGGGGTTGGGGGGTGCAGCTCAAGTCTTTTCTCAGCCCTGGGCAGCGATGAACCCGGTTAAACTGGCGCCGGCGAGGGGAGAGAGAGAGGCGGCGCGTGGACCGCTTCGCGTCCTCGCCAGGGACCGGGACCAGGACCTGGGCGCTCCGGGCGTGGCGCCCCCCCAGCGCGCAGAGCGTGTTACCTGGTTTTCCGCGAGCTTCCCCGAGCAACACGGGGCCGGGTCGGAGGCTGGAAGCCAGGAGCAAGAGCCGGAACAAGATGCCTGGGATGAAATCCATTTCACCGCGGGCTCCTGCAAAGTTTCTCCAAGTCCCGGGCGCACGGAAAAAGGGCGTCTCCTTGGGGGGGGACGAGGAAGACGCCGGCCCCGCGGACCCCGTGGCGGGGTGGAGGAGGTGAGGGGCTGAGGGAGCTAGACCAGCCACCGCCAGGAGTCCAAGGAGGCAGGACCGCAGCCGGAGGTCGGCGTGCGGGAGTGAAGCCAGTTGCCAGCAGCAGGGCTGGGGGGCGGGGGGGGGGGGGCGCGGCGGGGGGGGGGGGGGCGGCGCGAAGGAGGCCCGCCGGGAGGGACCAGCTGGCTGCGGAGGGAGGGAGGGAGGCTGGACCCGCCCGGGGATGTAATTACAATCGGGTGGAAGTGAGCGGGGCGGGCCCTGAGACAATTGACTGTTCGCCTACCTCTGGGGAGGACGGCCCGCCCACCACCCCCTCTGCTGACCCCCGGCTCAGCCCTTCCCGGCTGGGGACCTAGGTGGGGGGGGGGGGGGGGGGGGGGGACTAGGAAGGGCAACTTCAGCCACTGGAGACGCAGGGCAGGAGGTCAGTGATGGCAAGTCCCGGACCCTCGGCCGCGGTCCTCACCCTGAAATGTGGCTGCACACACACACACCCCCATCCCCCTCCTCCAGCCGCTTCGCTCTCGGCGGCTTCCACCCGCCTGGGGACTTTCCCAACACCTCCCATGGGGGTCTGGTCGGTCCAGCGCCCTAGGGGGGAGGAGAGGGGGAGGAGCGGGTCTGTGGTTTGCAGGTGGGTGCGGGGAAGAGGAGGAGGGGGCGGGGCCGGCCGGTCTGGGCGCTAAGAAGATAAATGGGACTTAAGACGCGCAGATGGAGAGCTGATGCCCCGTCACCCGGACGCCAACTCCGGGTGGAGATTAAGGCCCCGAGTGGGGGAGCGGGGTCCCCTGGCATCGGAGGAAGGCAACTGGAGACCCTTCAGGGGCGGAGATGAAACTCCAGGTTAAGCCCAACGTTGGGGAGAGAGAAGCGAGCTTGGCCCCCTGGAGGGCGGAGAAGACCTGGCTGGGAGCTGGGCGCGAGGTCCTGGTGCCTGACACTGGATCGGAGCTCCTGGGCTGGTTTCCCGGCCCCTGGAGACACCTTCGCCTCCGGATTTGCTGCCCGAGGGCTTAGCAAAATGCGCCCTTGGCCAGGTTTCCCTGCGAGAGGAGAGCCCCTGGCATGTAAGTCGCCTGGCGCACTGGTGCGCTGAGCTCCACGCCAGAAGGGAAAGCAGATACAACAAATAAACCAGGAGGGAACGCAGCTCCCCGGTGCCGGTGCTGGTGTCGGTGCCGGGGAGAGAGGGAAGGCGGGGGAAGTCCCTGCAGAGGAGGACGATGGTCGCTGCCCCAGGACCAGGCGCTGAGGCTGAGGCCCTTCCTTCCACCGCGGTCTGGGAGAACCAGAGGGAACACCTGCTGACCTATATCTATCCCCCCAATGAAGTTTCCCGGGCGAAAGGTCTGTCAAGAGATGGATCTTGTTTGTCAGCCAAGCTGAGCATATATTCCCTGATGGCGGCGTTCTCGGACGTGCAGCTGCCCATAAATAAATGCCAGGCCACTCCAACTTGAGTAGTGGGAAGTCTAGCTGTGACATCAGAGTTTGTCCCTTACACGGACCCGGACTAGAAAAGTCAGGAGGGACTGTGCTTGTCACTTCGTGGCCGTAACAAAGCCCGCCTGGGAGCCTGGCCGGGTGACTGCCCCCAGGGCGCTGCCTCAAAAGCAGGGGTCACAGACCTTAAGGATGACCAACGCCCCTAGAAGTCACCGAGGCCCTGCCTCCGCACCCACAGGGACCTGCGTTCAGCATCCTTGCCGGTCAGGGGCCTGGGCTTGACCTCCAGCCCCGAAGTTGATGGCAGCTCTTCCCATGAGAAGGCATTTTCTTGTATCTGACCTCGGGTGGCACCCACAACCAGGCAGGTGCTACCGAGAAGATACCTCCCAGGCTGGTTCTGCTCCTTCCCACTTCAAACATGATTCTCCCTGATGTGGAGATTGGAAGTAATAATAACCATTAGCACGATGGCCAGCATTTATCTAACAGACCCTCTGAATTGCTCACTAATCCCAATAACAGTCATCCCACACAGGTATCCAGGTATGGTTAGTAGCCTTCTCCCATTTGACAGATGAAGAAACTGAAGCCCTGAAACTTAAAGAACTTGCCCAAAGTCCTGCACTCCCAAGGGACAGACTTGGGGTTGAATCCACGCAGTGTGGCTCCAGAGCCCAGGTTGTGGGACAGGTGCGGGGAGAGCTGACCCAGGGGGGACTGAGAAACAGGGCCTGTGGGGGCTTCGTCCTGGGCCCTGCTTGTCGCAGATCTCGGTAAAATATAGGGCCTGGATAAAACCATCAGCGAATTCCAGACTTTGCTTTCTCTTCACATATGATAAAATAGCACCGTCTAAGCCAAGTCACTTTTGCTCGGAATATGCTCTTTGAGAGACCGTACAAAGTGTCCATTGCGCATTGTGCAGGCCTGAGCTGCAGCCTGGCCCGTGTCCTCCTCCTCTGTCCGCGCCGCCTCCTCAGACTGGGCCCGGGGCCCCCCTTCCATCTTCGGCGGAGGGCCCCTGCGGTGTGGGAGCTGGCCTGCTTCTTCAGAGGCCCCTCTGGTTTCCTCCTCGCGGGATTCCCTCCGATCGCCTGGTTAGATTTCCCTTGTGAGGCCTCCAGAGCTCCGGTCTTCAGGCCATCGAGTAAGAACCTGCTTCTTGAGATCTGCTCGTGCCAAATCTAGGGCACACGTTCCACTGAACTTGTTCCTTTCCTTTGCCAGTCAAACCGCACCCCCCAAGGTTCCCTCTTCCAGTCTGACAACCAGCTTACGGCCCTTGGAAACACGATGAAAGACAAACAGAACAAACAGAATGCTTGCCTTTCACACTCTTCCTGCCTCTGGGGGGAAGAGAGCTAAAGAGGGCAAAGAGGCTTTGAATGTTTCATTTTAAAAAATCTGTTCAGATTCACTGGAGGTCTAAACTCAATTAACAAGGTCACCAGCAGAAGACCGACCTGCCTGCTTTGCTCAATATCATGAAAGAAGACTCTGACCCTTGCCCCCTGGAATGGATTTGGAGGCTGTTAGAAGAAAGTGAAGGCGAACTTACCAATTACAAAATGTTTAGAAAGTCCCTAAACGAGAGAAAAAGACAGCGGCAAAGAAATTAGCGTTAGATTTAATTTAGTTTTTGAATAGGTTATATGTACAGATAAAATTTGAAATGTGCATCAGGCAGCGTGCATAGTGAAAATTAAGTTTCCTTTCACCCCTTCCTCTCCCAGAGGCAATCACTGTTATCAGTTTTTTATGTATCTTTCTGTAGATATTCTAGGAAAAAATGTGCACACATACATTTTACACAAGCAGGAGCATCTCGTACAAGCTTTGGAACCTGAGGATCCTTCCACATAAGCAAATACAGATCTGCCTCCCTCGTCCTAACTGCTGAATAATATCCTATCGTATAATGTACAGCAATTTGTCCATTCTTCTATAGTTTCCATTTCTACTGTTACAGACAACACTGTAGTGAATGATCTTGAATATACAGCAGTGTGCGCATGTTATAATAGACTGTAGGGTGCGTTTCTAGACTAGCCATTGCTCAGCCAAAAGGATACATGCTTTTTCAATTTGATAATTTGGCCAAATCCTCCCAAGGAGAGTGTATGGATTTACACTGCCTCAAGCAATAAATGAGTATGACCATTTCCACAAACTCTCATCAACATAGTGTCTTATCAAACTAGAACTTTATGTTACATACATGTAGATGACATGTTTTAATCAACATAGAACAAGTAAAGAAAAGTGCACAAATAATAAGTGCACTGAACGATGCCTTATAGCAAAGAGCACACTACAACTACCATCACCCCCAGTCATCCCTCCTCATGCTCCCTCCCTAGATGTATATATTTTTGAGGAAGTATCAAGAGAGTTCAAACTTTCCATACACTTTCAATTAAAATACACAAATAAAAATAGATCAGCCAAACATCTAAGCTCTCCCCACCCCTGAAATGAAGCAAGCATTAATTGAGATTTGATCCCATTCTGTAGAAGGCCCTGTGCTGGGAACAGAAAGACAAATAGGAAAGAAAACCCAACAGTGTCTTGTGCACTCAGAAGACTACAATTCTGTGGAAAGAAGACAGCTGCACAACCAACTGCTCCACAAAGCAGACCAAGGAAGCACTAGATAGCGGTGCAAGTATCATGCTGTTGTGTCAAGAGAGGAAGACCGTGTATTACAAGTGACAACCTATGTAATAAAACATTGAAATATAGCCATTAGCCTCACAAATGTATAAATATGCTTATGTACATAATAGGACTCCCCAGGGGCAGAACTGGAGTGACCAGGGTAAATTAGCTGGTATTCCCAAAGCTGTCCTTCCTCTGCATACACTTCTAGCTGCACTGGTTAAAAGTGACTGGGAATGATAGTTAAGTTGGGCAACCTGATGATTCTCCAGCCTTTCGTTTTAATGTAAACCTTTTAATAAATAAGGTGAATAAATCCTAAGTGTATAATTCAATGGGTTTGTCACAAAGGACATAAACCCATGAGACAAGCCTCCAGATCATGAACCAGAACAACGCCGGGCTCTAAAAGCCTCTTCGTTCCTCCCCCGATCGTAACCTACCCCACAACCAAATGGGAACGCATTTTCCTGATTGCTAACATCTGCATTAGTTTTGCCTGCTTTGACCTTTATGTAAATGGAATCCAGTAGTTTACTCCAGTTCTGTAATCATTTATGTCTAGCCTCTTTTACACAATGTTATGTTTCAGATGTTCATTCAAGCTGTGTGGTTATTTCTCGTTGCTGTATACTATTCCATTGTGTACATGTATTTTTGTTTGTTTTCATTCTCCTGCTGATGGGCCTTTGGGTGTTTTCTAGTGTGGAGCTACAACCAAAAATGGTTGTATGGTCATTCTGGTATGTGTCTTTGGGAAGCACAGTAAGCATTTCTGCTGTGATAACTGTGAGCAGAATTACTGGGTTATACGGTAGGCATATGTTTAGATTTGGAAGATATGGTCAAACAGTTTTCCAAAGTAGCTCTACCAATTTACACCCCCACTGGCAGCATATGAACGCTCCAGTGGGTCCACAATCTCACCAGCATTGATACTGTCTTTTTCATTCTAGTCACTTGATGAATGTGCAGCAATATCACATAGTTTTCATTTGTGTTTCTTTGATAACTAATGAAGTCAAGTACTTTTTCACTTGTCTATTGGCCATTATATATCCTATTTTGTGAAGTGCCTGTTCATGCCTTTTGCCTATTTTTCTATCAGATTATCTATTTCTTATTGGTTTGTGAAAGTTCTTTATATATTCTGGATACAAGTGACAGCATTTTTGTTGGGGGTGGGTATTTATTTTGAAAATATTCTTTGTTAACCAGTGTTACCCCCCAATAAATTCAATAAAAAGGAAGAAAAAATATTTTTCACCCTCTGTCTTGTGTTTTAACTTTCTTAATGATGACTGATTGAATAACAGCCGTAGTTTTAATGTAGTACAGTTGGTCAAGTTTTATTCTAGCATTTTTTATATCTTGTTTAAAAAACTTTACTTACCCCAAGGTCACAAAGATATTAGTTGGTATGTTGTTGTTTTTCTAAAAGAATTATCAGTTCCTTTCCATATTTCGATCAGCAGTAGATTTCTGTATATGATATGAATGTGATCACAACCTTTCCAATGGCCTCTCCCTCCTGAGATAGAGACGGGCAGCTGCATCTCCAAGGGAGGAGAAGTGGTTCCCAGGATGCTCTGGACCATGTCTTTTCCTCTGTGAGCATCAGCCCAGCTGGTGTTCGGGGCTAACGCTGTGGCCGCCCTCCTCACCTGGTGTAAGCATGTACACAGCCACCCTGTGCTCTGCGTTTGGGGCATAAACAAAGCCCTTCTGCTCCAAAATACCTCACTTACCGGTCTCTCTGTTTTCCCGAAATTCCTAAGATTTGAAATACTGCCATGGGTTGAAAGTATGACTTGTTTAGGACTTATCCCCCCTCTGTCCCAAAATGCACTGGCGAGAGATGGAAGAGAGATGTTTTAAGAACTTTTATCTCAGTGACCCCTCTTGAAATGAGAGTATTCTTCCTGCAAAGGAAGAAAGGCCTCATTGATACCGTGCCTGTTGACACAGAGGTAAAGACTAACATATTCGCTAATGAAGCTGTCACCTGTCCTAGCACATCAGCACCAGGGTCTACAGCAGGTAGAACATGAGTGTAATATGCTTTGGGAGGGGAAATCGTGGTGTGCAGGGATCAGAATGTGGGGTATGGACCGCTTGCAACAGCAACACCTGGAAGCAATAATCATCTCCTGCACTAGGGGAGAAGCTGGGAAAATACAGCAGGGATAGAAGGGAGCATGACCCTGCTACCTAAAAATAATGGGCTTAGAGCTTCATGCGCCAAAATGGATCAAAATGGACAAAGCAAGATGCAGAATGGAGTCCGGGTGATGACTGAGGGTGGGAAGGAGGTTGGAGGGTCTGGCATAGATTGGGGGAAATAGCATTGTGTTCTCTTTGACTGCTTCTGTTTTACTCCTAGGAATGTCTTTATTTGCGTTAAAAGCAGGACTGCATTTTAAAAGACTACAGGGCAGTCCAGGTGGAGTGACAGGAGGAATGATAGGGACTGAGAAACCCAACCAAGAGATCCAGGTGCCACACGTCTTAGGAGAAGGAGGGAATGAAGAGTCTGGGTCAGGGGCTGCCAAGGGGAGGGGGCATGAGAGGCAGTCGCCCACGATGTGACTCAGGCCAGTGCTGCCAGATTTAATGCGTGAGAAAGAGAGCCAGAGGCTGCCGCCTCCTGCTGGTGCAGGCGCCCCTGCAGCAGGTTGGAGATGTCAGGGATCTCCTGGGTGTGGGTCTCCAGCTCCAGGGACCACACACAACATACGATGCCAAAGCCCCCCAGTGGCCACACACCGTGGCTCAGCCTCCTAAAGGCACCTCTCAGAGCGCCAGCCCGCAATTCCAAGGGCAGGGCTTGTTTGTGACCCGAGATGATGTCAGGAACATCTCGGTGGGCTAGGGGAAAGGGCCCTGCACTCTCGCTCCAGCCCTGTCACTAATGGTCAGTGGACTAATGGTCAGTGGGATTCCATCACCTCTTTAGACCTGATTTTCCTCTCCTTTCACATGAGAGTGCTGCCTAAGATGAGTCTCAGCTCACAATCTCAGCTTCCCCAGAAGAGCCTCTATGCTTCCCCCAGGCCAAAGGTCACTGCTTAAAAGTAAAGGGAGTCATGTAAAAGTTCTATTCTCGGAAAGATACTTTTCAGTTGGAAAGCAACAGTCTCTTGCAAATTAAAAAACAAAAAAGAAAACAGTAAAAATGCAACATTCAAACACACACACACACACACACACACACACACACACACACACACAGAGGCACTGCATACCCCACAGGACAGTCCTTGCCTCTGAGAAGCTGTAGGCAGAGGACTCACAGTTCCCAGTCCACCCAGACAGGAAATGGGAGGTGTGAAGGGCGGGGCGGGAGACGGTTGGGAGGTGGTGTAGGAAGCTAGGAATGCTGGCTCAGTGTCTGGGTTATTTAGTGACTACAAACAAATGCAGATTTTCGGATGCCGAGAGAAAACCTGTGGGAAGAAGCGAAAGGCCAGTTTTTCCATCTGAGTTTGATTATATTTTGATCTGTGTGTTTCTTACGGGAGGAGGTGAGAAGGGGGAGGGGCGTGGAAGAGTTGGAGGTGTGGAGTGATGGCCAGGTGTCACTAAGCAGAAGGGGTACTCAGGGGTAGGGAGTAGCTTTGGGAGCAGTGTGCTTGGCTTGTACCGTGGACGAAAGGAGGTCCAGCCGAAGACAAAGTCTTACGAGCTGTGATTTAAGCCAGAGTGACCATTGCTGGGAAGCAAAATCTCAATGCTCTGGAGAACGGCAGTTCTGCAGCTGATTGTGCACATGACAATCACAGGAGGAGGTGTAAGGAGGGTTACATGAAATCCAAAAATGGGAGATTAAGGGGGTGGGAGAAAGCAAAGCAGGGAAATCTGTGAGATTAGATCAAAAGCAAATGGAGAGACACGCTTCTTTTCCATTGGCGGGTGAGGCGAGTTAACATCTACAGCATCTGGAGCTGGCATGCGGGAACAGGATAGCGACGAGGGGTTCTATGGCAGTATTTTAAACGGTCTGCAAAAAGGAGATGACGCTGTCATTTCAAAGGGATGTCATCCTAGATGCAGAAAGACAATAGACAGGCTCACATACGGTAAAGACTGACCTTTGTCAAGGAAGCCACAGGCCGAGGACACGTCTACCCACCATGACCTGCTTTTCATTAGGAATTTTAATGGTCAGACCATCCTAGGCGGTTACTTCCGGTCTCTGAGTGTGTGGGGCCCGCCACGCAGGCCTCCCCGGAGCCTGTCAGGTTTAGTGAGTGGCCCCTTTTCTGTCCACAGTGCCCAGCCCGGGGAAGACAGGGTAGAGGAAAGGTGTGAGCAGGAGCCGTTGTCCGCATGTCAGGACGGTAGTGCTGGTGGGAGGAAGAGGAACGGGTAGCTTTAAGGAAGTGCCTTATCCAAAAAGCAGGAGGGGATGACCGAGATTCATGTTTTCAAGTTAACTGACAACACGAAGCAAGATCAACGGTGAAGGACGAGGGACGAACTCAGCCTCGGCTCCCTCCCTGTTTGATGGGGTGTCACGCCTACTTCGAAGGCTGTGCCCAGCAGATGGGATAACCCAGGGCACCGTGCACAGCACCTGAACTGGGCTCTATCTTGCTCCATCCCTCCCCGTGTATCACAGACAGCCAAGGCCTCTCCTGCGCTCCAGGGCAGAAGCACTAGTGAGTGTGTCTAGGCTGGCACAGGGGACGTGGGGACAACGATGGAGCTTGGATCCAGACACTTTCCACACGAACTGGGAAGAATGGAAAATCAAGGCTTGTGTTTTGGAACAATGAGAGACCTCTCCCACAAGGTGATGGTGTACTTAGGCAGGGGTTGTCCCGGGAAGGAATAATGGCTGCTGTGCCATCCAAATAAAGGAACACAAACAGGGTATACCTACGCGGATGGGGCGCCAGCTAGTCCTCACAGCTGCCGGGAGCATTCGCCCATTCATAGTTTCCTTCAGCCTCAGTGCCTCCTAATTGATCCAGTGTGCATGTTTCTCATGTCCCCTTTCTTCTCCTTGGGTTGTTACTCATCGCATGTCCCTGGGTGAGTCACATTGCCTCCCTGGCATCGGTTTCATGGGCTGAACTGCATGAAGCCCAAGATCCTACCCAGCCTGGACATTCTTGCATCCAGGCTGGGGCACGGCAGCCCCAGGCACCACCTCCCTAATCCTGTCCACACCCAAACTTATCCCAGAGAAATGCCACCATGGCTCTGGTGTCTGAGCAGAAGGAATAGACCAAAGAGATTCCTGAGCCCTGATAGTGGGAAACCCAAGAAGCAGACACAGATGTTGACTTGCACAAAGTAGGCTGTCCGGAAATTATTCATTTGGCGCACAGACAGGGATGGTTTTAATTGCTCTTTGGTCCCAAGCTCTATTATTATCATGAGTTTAATTAGGGAAAAAACGACAACACACAGTTGAAGCTACCCCCTTTCACTGGGGTGAACAGCAGACTGGGCCAATATAGTGGCTTTACTTTGTAGGCACCAGTAAGTGTGTTATGTATATGTGCGCCCCCATGTATCCCACCCATGCCGGGGTACGCCTGGGCTTCCCAAACAGTGGAGAACTAGGTGGAGGGGAATCGGGACGAAGGAGAAACCCAGAAGTCAAGGAAATAAACTGGGAGTGGAGAAAGGAAGTGGAACAGACAGAGAACAGAAGGAACATTCTAGCTTGTATTCCAAAAAGTCCACAGGACTAGCTAACAAGTTCGATAGCACAGTTTCAAATTTTAACTATTTAGCATTTTAATGACAAGTCAAGCAGATAAACAAAATTGCCAGTTCAAATTGGTCGCCCTCACCAGTGTGTCCTTCTTTAAGAAATAAAAATTTATGTAATAGAATTTGGAAGATGATTTCTTTTTTCATGATTTAAAACATTTTTTAGGAAAGTAGTCCCTTCAAAGCGACTTTTCCAGATGTTTTCCTTAAGAATAGATGGACACTTAAGCTAAAGTGTTAGCATTCATTTTACTATTATGTATTCAGATATAAAGATAAATCATTATTGAAGTAAAAATGTAACCTAGTAAAGAAAGTAGACTATATATGTACCCAAATTGAGATTTCATTTAAAAAAAATTTTAAATACATATATTAGTGGAAAAAAAACAATTATACTTAGAAAAAGTTAATATTCTTAAAAATATTCTCCTTCTTTTCTCATGTTTTCTTAGGAAGCCAAACTGCATGTTCCCTAATGGAGAACAGAAATAATCTAAAGTTCTCTAGGTACCCAAAACACATCCTCTCTTCCTATAATACATGCTTACCCTAAAGAGTAAACTTTAATAGCAAGGTATTGCTAAGATAACCTATTAGGATGTTTAAGGAACTGAGAATCAACTTTTTAAATCCATAAAGCACCTGTGTCAGATTCATAATTAAACAAGCACTCTTATATATTTGTCTAGATTTAAAGGGCTAAGAGATCAGGGGATGGGAGGGAGAAAGAGGTATGATAGTGTTTTATCCTCAAATATCCAAATAAATTAGCCTATTATTATTTAGTTTGAAAAACAAATATGTAGAAAGAAGAATCTGTACGTTGCAAATTTTCTCAATTTTATTTTCATTCAAATCTAAAGTGAGAGCTTCCAAACTTACATATTAATAAGGATTTGTTTTATGTTATATTTTAATAATAGTAAATTAATATGGCTATGGGTAGTAATTTGATTGTCTTTTAGAAATAACAAACTTTTACTTGATCATGTATTTAGTCTGTTCAAAATTACTGTTAACATAATTTATATATTCCTAAACAACAATGATTCTAATGCAGCACTATCTAAATATGACTAGATCTTTCAAAAGCTAATAAAACATCAACAAAATTATTTCCCCCTAAATCTTTGCAAAAGAAAAAAGTTCAGACATTAGTTTCTTAAACAGTCATGCCACAGACAAAAGGGCTTATTACTCAAGAGGATTACTGAGTGGAGAAAAACTACTCTCCGCTTTTGAGGCCAGCAGGGTTATGGCACTAGCAAAATTTCTCGTGGACCATTCAGGCCAAGGACTAGACTGGGAACCCCATGCTCAGCTGATGGGGCCCACCGGCCTGGCAGCTGCAGAGCTTCTTACCTCTCCACAACCTCTCTTTCCCTGTAGGACCATGAGGGCAGGAGCAAGAGGATGGGCCAAAACCTCAAGTGGGCTGGCTAAGGGGGAACTCCTGGATCTTGGCCTGGCCCAGCCCCTTCCTGATCAAGGCAGCTTAGCTTAGACTTAGCCCTGAAGTCTACCCCTTAGCAACCTGTCTTCATATCCTGCACTTCCATTTTGTGCGAACTGCCAAGCCAACTAGTGTATAATATCAAAGAGTTTGCAATAAATTATTTGGATTAAAAAATGAACCCTATTCCAAAGCACAGTGTAAATGAGGGATACCTTTTCTGAGGGGATATTTGCATTTTCACAGAAAATCAGAGCAAGGAAGAAAGTCAGTAGCCTAAGATGCAGATGGATGGCTCTTCACTAGTGGTTCATAACTTGGCTGCACATTAGAATCTCATGGGGAGCTTTATAAAATACCAATGCCTCAGAGCTTTATAAAATACTGATGCCAGCCCCTCTCCTGAGATCTGATTTAGTTAGCCAAGGGTGAGTTCTCAGCATTGGGAATTGTAAAAGCTCCCCAAGTGACTTTAATGGGCAAAGTTGGCAACCCCTGCTCTCCAGTGAGAGAGCCTAGCCTGAAGCTGGAAGGGGAAAGCTGATGAGCACGTGGGGGTGGTCAGGAGGAAGACACTGTAGATAGGATTTATCCATCAGAAGAGGGGCTGGTCTGGGGCAGCACCTCACAAACGTTAATGTGCACGCTCTTGGGATCTTGTTAAAATGCAGATTCGAATTCAGTAGGTCTGAATGGCTCCTGAGATTCTGCGCTTCTAACAAGCTCCCGATCATGTCAGCGCTGCAGATCCAAAGGCCACATTTGAGTGGTAAGGGTCTAGGTGACCTTGAAGAACCTTCTGATCCTAAGATTCTATTATTGTTTGAATTCAGAACATCACGGCTTGAGGAGAGATTTTTCCAGGGAGGGAGCCCCAGGGCTTGAACCACAGGGTGCTATTTGCCTAATCTTGGCATAATGATGAACAAACTTGCCAAGAAGCATAACTCCTTTGACCTACAGTTGGAGAAGTCAGGTTGAGACCCAGTGGAGAAGCAAATGTGCTAAGAAAATGTTGCAGAGCTCAAAGGGAACCGAGGAGCCGGCTCGGATGCTCTGCTGAGTAGACCTGGTATAAGCTTGGAAATCTAGGCACAAGGGTGAAGTATGAAAAAAGTAGGAACGAGAAGTAGATGTATGATACTTAAGTATAGCAAATGATTTCCAACAGTTTACATTTTACATTTTAAAAGTTATGAAACTTTATTTGGACAAAAACACTAAAGATAAATCTAGTAAATTAATATAAAGAAGAAAAAAAAGACTAGCTTTAACAATCAGCAGTTGCCAGAGACTGTGGAGGGGAGGGCTTGTCTACAAGGGAGGTGGTATCTTCTGGGGGTGACGATAGCACTGTTCTGTCTCTTGACAATAGCTATTTCATGTGATTGAATCTAATATTTACCACAACCCTATGAGGTAGATACCATCATTATCTTCATTTGAGGTGTAAAATGAGGCTAAGGAGGTTCAAGTAATTTTCTACAAAACCCAGTGAGGAGGAAGCCAGTTTCAAATACATATATATACTAGTGGCTCAGTGCATGAATTTGTGCACACTGAAAGGAAATAAATTAGAAGACATATTTTAATATTGCTATTTTCCCTTTCTCTATAATAGAGACATATCAACCAAATTCACGATTGACAATGACAGATGGAAACACATGGGTGCGATTGGTGCCAGTGAGAGCTTTATATGTATCATGTATACACGAGTCAACTTAACCTTTCATATATATAGAATAAACTTGCTTAATTAGACCTGCTTTCTGATGTAGCTAAACTTTTTCCAGCCCAGTGAAGCACTCCAACTTTTCTTTCAGGTAATTGTCAGCAACACAGCAGTAAATATCAACACAATGCAGATTATTATTATAGATCATGCAGGGAGAACGAAGGGTAAAATATTTAACTGCAGTAGTGTTTGACTATATTCTGCACAGTGAGAAAACCTGAAGTCATTTTCAAGGTCCACCATTTTCTTACTTCTTTTCAGTCGGGTCAAGTTTCTAAGCTTTCTAAATCTCCATTTTCTGGCTAATGAAAAGAAAATGGGATTCCACCCAGTCTCCTATCTACCTACTCCAGGACTTCTGTGAGGATCAAATGAGATGAGGCATGGGAAAACGCTTCACAGACATTTGGTTAAAGTGTGAAATGTTTGCACCTGGCTATAAAGCAAGTCATGTTCCTGGGCTGGAGAAACTCCAAGAAGGCTAGTCGCTAGGGAGAGAAAGCTGGGTGTTGCTATGTGACATCATTACCCGGTGCCCACAGGGACCCTTTCTGGACTGGGCTGGGCTGTGGACTGCATTTTGCGCCATGGGGTCTTGGCAGTGTCAGCTGCGATTTGGTGGGGTGTCGCTCAGGGGTGGTGGCGGGGCCTGTGTCCCACTTGGGGGAAGCCAAGTGTTGCTTTGTCGGCGTCAGGCCCACAGTGCTGTTTCTCTATAAATGGCCAGTGCGCATCACGGCAGCTCCTGTGCTGAGTGTCTGCCCCCTGGTGGTCAGTGCACATCATAGCAACTGGTCGGACAGTCGGACACTTAGCATATTAGCCTTTTATATATATATATAGATATGAATGATTAACAGAGAAAAGTGGCAAAACACAGAGATTCCAAAAAGAAGAAAAAGGACTCACCCATACTACCATCATCACCCAAAGTGATAGGATTTTAGTGTATTATCATTTTCAATTTTCTAAGCATTCAATAAAAATTATTCTGATGTTTTTTCCTAATAATTAAAGAAGAGAGATACAGACATTGCATAAATCCAGTGGAGCTAAAAATGAAGATTTTTGTCTTGTTTCAACTTGCCAGGCATTTTGATAATTGAGAAACAGTTTAATGCTATTTTATGCACTAACCATTTTAATTTTTCCCACCCATCTTCTCTCTTCATTTTCTTTCCCCTAGTACTAGAGTCAACTTCACATATTTAAGATGGCTCTTGATAATTATCCTGAGTTTCCAATGCAATGCAACACTCAGAAAGAGCCTAAAAATACCGGTGCCCATGTAAATAATTATGGCATTAATTTATCTTCAGGGTTCTCTTATCTTCTCCCTCCTGTGAATCATTGATAGCTTTTGGCTTCAGATGGATTCCGTGTGTCAGATATAGAGAAAGTGCATTGTAGAGTTAATTCCAGCTGCCAGAGAAGCTCAATAAGCCCCCAAGAAGCTTTTGAAAAATCAAAAAACTCTTTAGAAAGGTCTTTAAAAGTAGTTTTTCATGTTTGGCCCAACAGAGTCATAATGGTTCTTTAAAGACAGCGGGAGTGCGAGCCAATCAATACACTATTAAGACACTGACCGCACGAAGATAAGATTACATGGCGAAGAAATTGTGAAACCTTTAACTTTTCCATTTTCAGCAAGAAGAATGGAGAGAGGTGGCCTTTTAAAATTTATTTTTATCTGAACAGCCTTAGGTAATACAATTTTTTCGTTTTAGATCAAGGAGTTCACCTTCAGTCCACATACAACCAGGAGATCAAGTTAACTTTACATCTCTTTTGTAACACAGCTTTCTCCCCAAGCCTGCCCAGGCTTCCTGTTCTGGTGGAAAAGCCCAGGTACTTACCTGGGAAAGACTCCTTCCAATGACTGCCCTTATTCCATCATTAGAAATATGGGAGCTTGACCAGATTAACTCACAAAGTAATTTGGCTGCACTTATTGACTTGAGCTCTGAAACACTTTCTAAATAGAAGTCAGTGATCTATGAGAGATTTTTTAAGGCCGGAAGTCTTGCTAGAAGTTATTTGTATTCCACCCCTAATTTCATAGACAATATAATGAAGATCAGAGAGGTTAACTGACTTAAGACCACACAGATAAATACATAATACTGGTTTAAAAAGCACCCTAAAACTCAGTCCTTTAAAATAGACCAGTGACGTCATACTCTTCCTACACCTTAAGTCATTTCCAGGAGCTTTAAAAATCCTGATGCCCAAGCTGCATCTCAAATTAATTAAATTAGAATCCCTGGAGTGGAACCCAGGCGTCAATGTTTTTAAACTTTCGGAGAGCCCCCAATGTCCACCCTCCAAGTGCACAGAACCATTGGGCAGAGCCTCTTGCTATTGTGAATGTTCACTTTTGAAGAGTCAACATGTCACCCTTACCAGAAGCATTTGATGTGCATGGCTTTGCACATGCTCCAGACCAAATTTTGTCCTTCCAACCTTGAATGGCAGGTGGACGCTATTAGTAATAGTTTACAAATGCTTTCAGTTCTCTGTCTTCCAGGTTCTAGGTAGGACTGAGTGGGGCATGTGACCAGTGCAGGTCAATGAGTTGTGAGAAAACATTACTTTGGGTGGAGCCTTTTTGCTGGCTCACGCCCTCCCAAAGCTTCCATTCTCTCTATCACAGTGGTCAGCCATGCTCCACAGAGTGGTCATTCTGTAATCCTGGGTCCCAGAGCGAAGTCAACACTTGCAATGGATATGTGGCATGCTTGAAAAATAGACCTTGGCTATTTGAAGGCGCTGAGATTTTGAGGTTCTGTGTTACTGTGATTCCCTATGTAATCCTCAGATTAGTGTTATGTGAAAAGTAAATTATCTTTAAAAGAAAAATAAGTCTTCTCCCCCAAAATCAGAATTCAAGATTTCATTGGGTATTTTCCCCCTTTTTCTATTGAGGCTAGATGATAAATATTTAATCTTGAACTCAAACTTTTGAAAGTCCTGCCTTGTTCCCAACATTTACACTGCTATATCCATGCATCGTCAAAAGTCAACTAGAAGAATCACATAGAAGATTCCTAGATGTCCAGAAATGGGATGCTATCTTTAAGTGATTTGTGTCCGCTCAATGCACACACATGGGACTTCTCCTAACATACTGCTGTTGTAACATCTACCAATGGACTCACACTTGAACTCATTTTTGTCTCTGCACTATTGAGTTGTTGCTTTAAAGTTGTTAAAAGTCTCCAATGGGGGCACCTATTTGATAGTAGAATCCATACAATTATGACTTGTGATCCAAATCACTGCAGACAACCAGGGGTCTGAAGAGAGGACCTCGAACTTCCTTCTTGAACTCATATCTTAATATTCTCATTCCTGAATATAATATCTACCCCTGTTTCCTCTTCCCCAGAAGTCATGGTAATGACAGAGGCCCACTGGAGCCCATGTATGTAAAGGGACTGTCTTGGAGGAAACACTCTCTTGTCTCCAACTCAGAACCTGCAGATGGGAGAAGCAAATGCAGCTGCACCAATTAGGGGCTTAAATCCAGCCAAGATGATACCATGGGATGGAGAGGAATAGATTACGGGAAACTGAGGGTTAGAGTCATGGGGGGAAAGTGCCTGAGAAAAGGCTTAGGAGACAACACACCAGTTCTAATAACCCCAGCCCAGTCAATCAATAATAAATGAACTTCCCATGCAGTCAAACACAGCTGAGAGAACAGCCCAGCATTGTAAGGGTGTAGTGGGGTGAACTCGTTGACCTCATAATGAGTTTCTTCTTCATCTAACATGTATGAGCCTCGGTCTAGCACTGGAGCTCTGTTCCACCACGTTATAGTCACAGACTTCTAAGTCAGGGTGGCCTTGCAAAGCCTTCTTTGACTCTGTAGGGTCTCAATTTATGTAGTTGATGAAACAGATTCATTTTTAAGCATTTACCTTCATTCCTTTGATTCCCCTAGGAAATTTCTCCCCACCCCTAGTAACCAATCCTGAAACTCAGTGGTGGCTCTACAACTTCAAGAATAAAAAATGTGAAGAAAGAAGGGAAAGATAGCTTGCAAAATAGTCAAGAAGTTTCTGAGAATATTATTTTTTTTTCTGAAGAGGAATATTTTTCTATTGGCTGAAGTTAAAATCTGTCAAGTTTGCTCCAAAAAGATGATGGATGAGCTGTTGTTACTGGGAAGCTACCATGGTGTAGAGGAGAGACTCTATGATCTGGGAAATGAAAGGCTTCAAATTCAAGTCTCACTCGATCACTCCCCAGTTCTGCAACTGTGACACAATGAGGTACGCTTTCAGAACTTAGGTTTTTCATTTTGTAAAATGGGATAATAACAAACCTGTTCTACCTTAGCTATTGCATTGGGGTCCAATTAGTTAACATACTTTTCAAACTCTGGGCTTAACATTGTTATTGATTTGAGAGTGTCTGGAGGTTTAATCATAACCATTACCAAAAATTGGGTTTGAGAAGCAATAAAGGAAAGTATTATGATGACTGCAATTTACCTTTAGAATTTCAAAATTGACAATGTTCTGTAAATGTGCGTTAGTTTTCATAAACACTCAGACGCTGTGATTGCTCTAGCAGGACACGCACATTGCAGGGGTGTCATCTAGGACTTAATAAGGAGGCCACATGCCAGAGACAGCTGCTGTCAGCACGACAGCTATCTTTGTCTCTGATCCACACCAGAGGTTTCGCTAATTAGCAATATGAATATTAACAATGGGTTTTCATTGCTGAAAATAGTTGTGTGGATTGGCTAATGCAGCGGTCAGAAGACTTTCTGTAAAGCATCAGATGGTAAATTATTTTTGGCTTTGCAGGCAAATGATCCCTGTCACAATCACTCAGCTCTGTCACGGCAGCACGAAATCAGCCAGAGACGATACATGGCTAAATTGGCATGGCTGTCTTCCAATAAAGCTTTATTTACAAAAACAGGCACAGACCAGATTTGTGCTTGAGCACTCTAGTTTGCCAACTGCTAGGCTAGAATAGTATAGAAGCACCCACTATCCTTGAATGGACAGGGTTTAAGAACATAAATCTCTGCACACATTCAAATGGTTCCCAAGGTTGAATTCCAAAATAGTCCTACATTCACTGCAAACTCTAAGCTGGCTTGGAGGATTCTGGTTACCTGATGGCAACTACAAGGTTAACCAAAGCTGCCTCTAAGATGTTATGGCATTTGCTCCAAATATTCCGTTTACACGGAGTAATTGGAACATCTAAATGGGCAAAGCCTGAATGAAGTCACTGAGTTGTGTGCTTTTATGACCTCTTGTCAATAATGTCTGAGTGGGAGCAGAACTTCTCTCTCTTGCTTTTATTTCCTGCAGAGTGATGGTGGGCTTGGAGGTGGGTGGAGCTCACCTAGCCCTGACGACTGGACATCCACCGAGCGTGGATAAAAGAGCCTGAGGACTCTATGCTGCCAAGTTGGGCTGGGCCAGTTCACAACAAAATTAGAAAACAGACAGAAGGGAGAAAGAGGATCACCACCAGTGAAGGAAAGAAGAGCTGATTCTAGAGAGAGGGAAGAGGCAAGCAAAAAAGCTCTGCTCCATGGAGTCCTGGCCACCCAGAACCCTGCCCTGGGAGTCAAAGATGACATGATTTCTGCATGTCTTTGTGGTTGGAGAGACCACCCCCGGATTCAATAGCCCTTTCAACCCCCGTGGAGGACAGTTCTTTGACTCGGGGCAGCAAATACTTTTACAAAGCTCGTTATTGTTGGCACATTTGCTGCTTCCAATCGTGGTAGGCGCTTAGAAAGATCGCCTCCTTTCCAACTGCCGGCACCAGGCAGAATTTCCAACACCCTTTTATAGGGACTGTAAGGATTAAGAAAAACAGGTATCTGAGGCCTGGCCCTTGGTAAACACTCCATAAATGTCAGGTGTTTATTATCATGTCCCAAGTGGTATAATGCGGCTCTGTCTCACAGGGATCCTGGGGGTTTGGGGTGGAGTTTTTTTTTGTGTGTGTGTGTTATTTTTTTAAACCTCTGCTCTTCCTCTTATGCTTTTATTCACACAATTCTACAATTTTAGGGAAAAGAACATGCAGGATCATCCAACCCAATTTCCTCATTTCATTTTGAAAACCTGATCCTTGATCAGAGAGAAAGTTTGAGGAATTGTTCTTTATCCATATATTTCCATACGGAGACATAAAACACATTGATACCTAAAGCAGGCTTTAGAATTCCGTGGCCAACAGCAGGGACTAAAATGCATTGTTAATCTATTCCAACCAAAACACAGGTCAAAAAATCACTTAAAAATACAGGAAAATAAAATACGCAGTAACTTTGTCAACAGTTCAAGTCACTGTAATCGACACACTTCAAATAAAAATCTTCCTTTTCCTCCTCTAGGGTGTGGGGAGCCCATGACTTCATGAAATAATTTCTGAAAGCACTCTGAAAAGTTCATTCACTCATTGATTCAATCAACAAATTTTCATAAAATACCTACATGGGTAGGTTTTCCTCCTAATGATTAAGTCCAATAAATAAATGTATAACTCCCCGAACTATACCTCTGACCATAACCAGCCCCTCCCTTTGCATCTCCAGCTCACTCCTCAGTTGTGTAGAGATGACCTGAACTTCCTTCATTCGGTGAGTACTCATTGGGCACTGATTCAGCCACAGTTCTGGGCACAGGGATCGGAACAGTGAACAAGGCAGACACAGCCCAGCTCCTAAGGAGCTGATGATCTGGAGAACTTTCTGAAGTTAATATTCTTTGGTGCCTAATCATGTTGAAACCTAAAGGCATTCAGATTCCACTCATTGTTAAATTCATACTGTTTACCAGGCAAGTTCACATGCAGCCTCTCTTTATCGCTCACGACGACCTTGGGAAGTAAGCACTGCTATCTTGATTGTTCTGAGGTCACACAGTGTTGGAAGCTGCCCATTGCCTTCACTAGCAGAAAGAGGTGTACAAGGAACCCGGAAGGCTGGTCAACCTTGAGGCTCTGGCAAGGGTCAGAGCCATGCACCCACTGTCTAGTGGAGACAAAGGGAGCTGAAGCAACTTCCACCTTTTAGTCTCATGTAAATCCTTGCTGATGGGCTATCATCGAGCTGTTATTGGAATTGCCTGCCTAAGGGCTATGGGTGTACCCCAGACCTGAATAAAAAGGATGGCAAGGCCAGAGCAAAGCAGAGTCCTCTCTTGGAAGGGCTTCCGCCTGGCCCCCAATTCCCAAATTAATTATTTTCTTGTCTAGTCTCATTTATTTGTGTGTGGCCTCCTCCAGAGCCCGAACCCTGAACCTGAACCTGAACCTGAGCCCTGAACCCCACGTGGGATGTGGGGGGGGGGGGGGGGACACTCGCAACTGGCAGCCCAACGTGGGGCACTCGAACACAGCTCTAGGAAGAGCTGGAGCCAGAATTCTAACCTGGATCTTCTAACCTGGGCCCAGCATCAGTATTCCTTCTCCTCCTCCCCTCTCTCCCTTCTCCGCACCCCATTCTTTCCACAATCGCACAACAATCTTTTCCAGGTAGTCACCCTTCCTAACCCAGGCATTTCTTGTTATCTTTAGCCAGGCTGGCCTTAATTCTAAATGGCATTGGTCTACTCCTCTCACTCCCCTCACCTCCACCACCACAAGCTCTAAACATCTCTTCATCTTGCAAATTGTTCTGCTCACCAGCATTAGGTCTAGGCTGCTATGTCTACTTAACCCTTCAGCAAGTCCAGGAGAGGCAAAGCATTGCTGGCTTCTTGCATCATGGGGCTTCTTTATGAGAATTTCTCTCCACTAGATGGCATTCAAAGACATAATTGTATAATCACTAGTGTCCTGGTGCACAGATTCGTGCACATTGAAAGGAAATTAATTAGAAGAAATATTTTAATTTCGCTATTCATGTCTTGCTAATGAAAAGAAAATAGGATTCTACCGAGTCTCCTATCTACCTACTCCAGGACTTCTGTGAAGATCAAATGAGAGGAGGCACGGGAAAGCGCTTCACAAACATTTGGTTAAACTGTAAAATGTTTGCACCTGGCTATAAAGCAAGTCAAGTTCCTGGGCTGAAGAAACTCCAAGGAGGCTAGTCGCTAGGGAGAGGAAGCTGGGCATTGCTACGTGACGTGACGTCATTACCCAGAGTCCACAGCCACAGTTTCCAGGCTGGGCTGGGCTGTGGGCTGCATTTTGCACCATGGGGTCTTGGCAGCGTTGGCTACGATTTGGTGGGGTGTTGCTCTGGGTGGTGGCGGGGCCTGTGTCCCACTTGGGTGAAGCCGAGTGTTGCTTTGTGGGTGCCAGGTCCACAGTGCCATTTATTTTTAAATGGCCAGTGCACATCATGGCAGCTCCTGAGTTGAGCGTCTGCCTCCTGGTGGTCAGTGCACAACATAGCTACCATTCAAACAGACTGACAGACACTTAGCTTTGGAGATAGATAGATAGATAGATAGATAGATAGATAGATAGTCCTTTACAGTAGCTTTCAGATTTGAAATGCTCGAATTTTCTGCTCCTTGGTATTTGATTAACAGGCACTCTCACATGTGCTAAGATTATTGGGCAAATATGCTATTTGCAATATTGTAATAGCAAAAGATCAGAAACCACTAAATGCCCATTAATAGAGACTGTTTCAACAGAGCATGGTGTATATGTAAAATGGAAAACTGTACCAAAAAGGAAGCTCTTTAGATATTGTTATGGAAAGTTCTAGATGATACTGTTACATTATAAAAAGAAAAGTTACAAAGAGTTTTTATAGTCTACTGTCATATTTGCATGGAAAAATGAATGTACACATGCTTACATAAGTATGCACAGAATACTTTTGAAAAGATTTATAAGAAGAGGGTAATAATGATAGTTTTCAGAGCAGGAAACTGGGTTTCTAAAAGGCGAGGGAGAGGAAAGGGCTTGCTTTGTCCCCAGACAATTTTTTATGTTTTTTGGATATTGTATACATTATACTATCTACTCAGACTACAAGTTAAATTATCCTATACAATAAAAGGCTAATATGCAAATTGTCCCCTTGGGAGTTTGACCAACTAGGAGTTTAACCACTCGCTATGACATGCACTGACCACCGGGGGGCAGTGCAGAATGAAGGAAGACCTTGGCTGGCAGCCGGCAGCTGGGAGAAGGAAGGCCTGATCGGCTCTGATTGTCGGCTAGGCCTAGGGACCCTACTCATACACGAATTTCATGCACCGGGCCTCTAGTTTGAAAATAAGATGCCCACAAAAGATGTGGGCAGCTCAGGAACAAAGACAATTTTCAGCGTGTCAGATGCCTCCCTGAAGTTGCAGTGTTGGGAATGCTGTTACAGTATTTTGTTTCCCCGCATGCTTACGTAAGAAGCTAAAAGTCCAGCAACATTGAGGCATTAGCTACTGACAAGTAGATTGAGGTTAAAAATGAATTGCACATGTTACAGATGTGATCTGGGTTTGAATGTCTATAATCATCAACCTCACTGGGCGCAGAAACCCATTGCTCTCCAATAACATACAAGTGAGTCCTTAGAACATCGTTAGGAGCCCATTAAAGTAGAACCATAGACATTTTTCCTGTGAAGCAAATCAGGAAAAGAACAGGAAAGGAAGTCATTTCCAGCTGAACTTATAACGAGAAGCACATGCTTGGCCACGGTAATCACTGTCTCCTAACTCATTTAACCACCAAATTTGGTGACTACACCAGAATTTTTTCTTGTTGTTTTAAACCCAACTTAAAAAACAAATATGGATTTTTCAGATGCCATGGCTTCTGCACTGAAAGAAACGTGAATTGGAAGGAAAAGGACAGAGTGCCATTGCGAGGCCGCGGCTCACTGCGTGAGGTCTGCCAGTGAAAGCGGCTGCTGTCTTTTCCACGACTGTGGAGTGTGGGCAGAGGCCACTCCGTGCCAGTTTTATAAAGCCCTCGCCAGCTCCACGGTGCCCTCCTCGAGATGACTGTGGACACAGCCATAGGACTCTCCCTCAGGATGCGGGAGGGAGGTGCTTCCTTCCGCTGAGCCGAGGGCGCCTCGCTGGGGATCACGTGGATGAAAGCCCAGCAGCTGGAGGCCGGCAGGTGAACAAGCAAACCAGGATTCGGAATGTCACCTCCAACATGAACGTCAACTTCTCCTCCCTCCTTTCCATGGCAATGCGTGGGTCATAGACTGACTGCTGGAACAAGCCATTCAAGTCGGTTTATTTCCCACTCATATCACATTTAAAGTGAATTGATGGGAGAGTAGGAGAGGGAGGAGAGGAAGGGGAGGTGTCTGCTCTGAGCAGTCATGTCACACCACACCCAGGACCCTTCTATCTCGGGGTCTCACCGCTGCACCCCAAGGCAGGTATCAGATGATTTTGTGTTAGGGACCCACTTGGCTGTCTGGTGAAGTGTAAGAACCCTTGCCAGAGTAGTATTTTAAGAATATTATTTTAAAATGCATAAAATGAATTACTTCAGATTGCAAAACCAGTAATATTGAAATACAGCTATCAGAATACTTAAGAAATTGTGATATATGCACTTCCTGTTCCAATAAGCACTACCACGAAGCCACCGTGCAGAGGACCACACAGCATTCCATGACCTGACCGATAACTACATTTCATAATGTGACATGAAAATACCCATCATACCTATTGGCTACAATGTCATGGATACTGTTGATTCTACTGTAGTTGGTTGCTTTCATTCAAAATTTAAGAAAATACTAAATTTCAGTTAACTAGAGAAAATGAATCATTTTTCCCTCATTTAACTTCTCAGATTCCCTGAATTCCATCCACAGACCTCTTTGGGGGAGGGGGTGGGAAGGGGTTGGGGGCCCCAGTTTAAACCCCCCATCTGACTCCAGCTGGCAACTACAAAGGGAGCCAGGAGGACTGTAAACATCACTCTGCCTTCCTCCCATTCAACTCAGACTCCTGGTCTCACCTACCTGCAGGGCAGCTGGGCCATGCAGGCCAGTGGTGAGCCCAGGGGGAGGGCCAGCCTAGCCTGAGCCCGGGGGGAGGGCCAGCCCGAGCCCAGTGGGGAGAGGGAAAGGGTGGGGAGGATTAGGCCTCTGCCATGGGAGACTTCTGGGTTCAAGAGGGCGGCCACAGTCCTGACATAGTGCTTAGCAAACATTTCAGGAAAGCAAACACTTCCCTATACACAACAAGCCTCTTTTCTAGATACTTTGATTTTAAGGAAAATTATTTTATACCAATGAACTTTAAAAAAAAAAAGAATTTATCCCAAATTCAGTGTTTTAGAATCTGAGCCCCAGGACACAGATGCAGCCTCTCCATCGAGTCTTGTCCGGGGCTGCCCTCGGCCCTCCCTGTGCTGTGAGGTCTCCCCTTGGCAAGACCTGATGCCAAAGAAATAACACGGAGGGTCACGGACCAGTGCACTAGGGTGCTGCCGTGAAAGGTTCCCTTCTCATTGGCATAGAGAGGAAGCGTGTGCTGCGGTCATTGCCACCGACACTCTGAATGCTCAGTCGGTCCCCGCAGGCTGAGTCTTGGCGGAGCGTGATTCTGCTCCCAGGAGAACCTGTGGACACAGCAGGGCCGCGCCCTGGAGAACGGAGTCCCCATTCAGCCCACATCAAAACACCAGGGCTTCGTCCACAGCCAGCACGGTTCCTTTCCAAGCAGACAGGTGTGCCTCGCCCATAACCCGGCCAATCATCATGAGAAGAATGAACAGGGAGTAAGGCGGTGATGGAGCCCACGGAGATGCATGGTGTGGGCGGGTTCACTGAGGCCTGCTCCCCGCTCCACCCAAGCCGAGGGCCACACTCTCACCTCCTGTGAGGAAGGTGACAGAGTGGCCTCAGAAAGAACCATTCTGGTCCCAGACTGAGAAGAAAGGCCAAAGATTTGGACATGTGTGTGGTGGCTGCTGACTCCCTGGATCTCAGAAAGCACTTATGCTCCGTGCCCGCTCTTCTGAGAGGAGACTGGCATCTGCCCCGACGTGTGGCTTCTGCTGGGGAGTGAGCGACCACAGGCTCCCCACGCTGGCTTGGGCGATGGCTGTTTACTCCCCTGCAGTCGTGTGCAGAGGAAGGCAAGAGTGGAGAGCTCTTATTTTTTTCTACTGACTCTTATGGGAGTTCACATACCAGTTTATTTAGCATTCAAGATGCCAAACAAACCAACGCCAGTGAAATCTAGAGTTCACTTAATTATATAGCTACTAGAGGCCCAGTGCACAAATTTGTGCACGGGTGGGGTCCAGCCGGCCCACCCCAATGGGGGCCAATCGGGCCTGGGCCGGCAGTAGCGGGAAGGGCTGCGGGAAGTTAGCTGTCGGCTCAGCCCCCCATGGGGGGGGGCCGATCAGGGGCGGGGCTGGCTGGAGGGAGGGGCTGCGGGAGGTTGGGGGTGCCAACCGGGGCCCCCCATTCCGCCATTGGGCCGCTTGGCTGCCACAGTGCACATCATAGTGACCGGTCGTTCTGGTCATTCTGGTTGTTTCGCCATTCAGGTCACTTGGCTTTTGTATATATAGACTTAGTGTATAAATCTCTCTTATCCATATTACAGATTTCACTTCATAATGACACTATTGCCCGTTACTAAACTCACAGCCTAAAAATCATTCCACCGACACTGTTAAACAAACTGTACTGGAAATCTTTTCTTAATTGTGCTTCAGGTAAGTGATGGCTGCAGGTCACCCCGTTTTCCATGCTTTCACTAGAAAGCAGGCAGACATGTTCTAAGCATGCATGAGGCACACACAATGAGCACACACAGAATGTGCTTGCCAAACACAGATCCAATGGTGCTAGACTTCATGGAGTGAAGGTCAAGGTCAAATACCTGTGCCTGTGTTTGGGGCCCTGCGAGGTGGGGGGTGCACAATGCCTGGATGTGTGTCCACTGAACTGGCTTCTCAGGAACCCGAGTGAAGCAATCAACTCTCAATTAGTCAAGGCCTGATTGGTCAGCTTTTGAGTTATCTGAAATCTTCACACCCTTTTTCCCCCTTATTAGGATTGCCCCAAGAAGGTGATGTTGCAGTCTGCAATTTTACCTCTTCACAAAAGCTTTGGTGGGGCAGATATTGGAAACTATTGGGGATGGAGGAGAGAGAGAGAGAGAACTGTTAGCTATTTATTGTGATTATTCTCATTGAAATTGATTCATCCTTACAGCTAGTGATCAAATGTGTCCCATATGTGTCAAACAATTCCCAGTCCTGAAAGCACTTTCTCTCTTCATCTCCTCTCTCTCTCCCCGCCCCCACTTCCTTCCAAATTCAATGTGTCTTTTCCATTACAAAGTATGTATGCTCACATAGTCTCTCTGATCTGATCTTCGCCTGAAGGCCAGGATTTCCTGACTTGCTAATGAGGAAGCTGAGCACCAGAGAGGGTAAGGAACTTGACCAAGGTACACAGCTCATCGAGAGCAGAGACGACATCCAAATGCAGGCTTTGTGACTCCGAGCTGCCCACCTGAAATAGCATGTTCCTCAGTGTCAGCTGCTGGCTGAGGGGAGGGGCCACGTGGGGTTTAAGCTCAGTGATAACTTTAAACTTATTTTCATTGCACAGCACTCACATCAGTAGGGATTTTGGAGACGATTCAGGGATGTAGAACTAAGACCAAAAAGCAAATGCAGAGGGTGAGGGTGTTGTTTCCTTGGGCCTGAGTGAGGCAGAAATCAACACAGGGAACACGTGCTCTGTGGACCTGAGAAAATCCTACTGTGAAAGACCCCTGTGCCTTGACCTGTGCGGGTTTCGAGGGCCACCTTATTTCTGACCTTTCAAATCTGCAGACTTTACAGCTACTTATTTTATGAAATCATGGGCTTTATAAAATATCTACAAGACGCAATGAGAACAATGAGATGGGATAATGCCAAGTACCTAACACTGTGCTGGGCACAGTGTCCCAATTTCTCCTTCAGGGATGTAAGCACAGGTGACCAAGGGTGCTTCAGTTAGTCTTTAAATAGATACTGATACGTACTACCCAAGGTATTTATTTAATATTGATTGAGCATAAGTTACACAGGAGACAGACATGCAATGCACGAATCACACACGGTTTATTTACCAGAGTCCTGGTGGTTTCCAGACCTCGGTAGGCCACCCGGGGATCCGCGCCGACAGACACACACACTGGACGTTGGACGTTGCAGCTGCGGCTCGGCGTCTTGCTTGAGGCCTCAGTTTCCGGCTCACTGTCTGGACTCACAGTCCACGGCAGAGCTTGGGCAGATTGCAGGAAGGGGGGTGGAGAGTGACCGTCTGTGGAGGAGCAGAACAAGCCTCTCTGATCTTCCTCTGGTGCTTCCTCTTTTTATGTGCCTAGATGGGCGTCTTCAGTGTGTCTTATCAGCGGGTCCCAGGAGCCTTGCATATCTGGTTTTACATATGGGGAACAGATCACTTTACTTTTTTTTTCTACATACAGGCCATTCAGGGGTGTTTAATCAACTTGTTTACATTACATTTAATACTTCTTAACATCATTTTTTAATATCACACTGTAATTCCACACTTTGATACTTATTCTATATTGTTCTTATCATTATTACTATAACACACAGATGCTCAGTATGGTGGCTGCTACAGTTGCCAGTAATATTGTTGTTAGATTGACTCTGCTCTTCTCCTAATTATGAAATAGCCAACTATATTTCTCTACCTTGCCTCTGATAGATCATACAGAAATGCTCTATCTAAAATTTTATTATACCTTATTATTAAAGGTAAGTGCAGTGACATGATGATAACTAAGCCAGCTTTCACAAACAGCCCATTTTGATGTAGAATACGTGATAATCACAACATGTCTTAAACATGCAAACTAGAGTTGCTAATGATATAAAACGCGTTATTAGAAAGGTGTTATTACATGGCCAGCTAGAGTCAATAAATTACGACAATACGTTATGCCAAATAGTATATTTTTTATCCTCCCTTATTTCTCCCTCCCTTCCACTCCTCCTTCTCCTGGTCTCTCTTCCCTCACACCCAGGAGGAGAGTTCACAGTGTCACAAGTACCTGGGAAGATAAAACAGACTGGCACCTGTGAGTGGTAATCAGATTTGTGCACAGTGATTGGTTGATGTTTTGTGTCTCAATCCTGCCATTGTGTGATGATCACTGTCCCCACTGGGATTTGAGAATGCAAAGCCACTCCCCAAATCTTCCCCGGGCCTGAACTTCCTCCACTGGGGATTTGCAGTGGGAACTTCTTCTCTTTTCCCAGAACTCTCTTTAAAAAGGAAAACAGTCCTGGGAAAGGGTGACATTCACGCCCTTAGGACTTGGTATAGAGACTTGTACTTGATGCTTTCTTTTTTTTTTAATCTGAATTAGTAAAGTACTCGGATCAAAAAGGAGGAGGTGGGAGGAATGGTGAAGGATGTGGGAGATGGAGGGTTTCTAAAGATAAAGCATTCTTTACCTCCCCTTTTGCCCAGGGTCAATCTTGGCTCTGAGATTAACTCTGCAATGCAAACACCTTCCGGTAAGGCCAAATTGAACCTCTGATCGTCCCTGAAGACCTGCTGACTTTTATAAACAGGTTTTCCATGAGGATTATCAAGTAAATAAACAAGTGGGTTTAGAGCAAGTGACTCAGGCTGAACTCTCTCATCTTCTCACAGGAGATCAACCAGCTGCAGCCTCTGCACACACAGTCCGTCCCCAGTCCCGTCGGTCGCAAAGACGGTTTCTCTGTTCCTGTGGAAGGCCAAGCCTCCACTCGTGTGCTGATCTCTCCTCCCCCTTCTCAAGGACTTCGTTTCTGTCCTTATTTCTTTCCTCCCCACCTTTCTTTTTCTTCCTCCCATTTATCCCCATCCACACACAGACACGCTAGCCTCTCCTGCTTCCCTCTGCCAGGGACGTCTTCTCAGTCTCCTTTGCCAGCTGCCCCTTCTGTAGCGGTTCTCCAGGCAGAGACTGTCCAGGGCTTTGCCTGTACTCCCCTCATTTTCCTCGCTGCCCTGATCTCATCTAGCCCCATGGCTTCAAATAGCATCAATAGGCCGGTGATGCTCCCATTTACATTTTTTAGCCTTCACCTCTTTCCTCCCTTCTTTGGACTTGATATATCTGAATGGATGGCTGGTTGATCTCAGAAGGGAACTATTGATTTCTGCATCTCCCCAGCCCGAAGTCACTCCTCCCTCCATCTCAGTAAAGGGCTCTGTTCTCCAACCAGGTCATCAAGTCAAAAAGCTAAGAGAACTCTTTTTCTCACCACCCTCCCTGATTAATCCACTGGGAGAGCCTGTCAAATCTCCCTCCAAATCACATCCCAAACCAAAATCCATCTACTTAGCTTTATTCCCCACTGTTACACCTTTGTCTATACCATCATAATCTTTTTCCTGAAATAACCTCCTACAGGACTCCCAGATTCCATATTTCTCTACACAACCCATTCTTCATGAATCTGTCAGAATTATCTTTTAAGAATGTAAATAATGGTATAACTTTCCTTTTCTTAAAACGCTCCAACAGCTTCCCATTGCACTTAGAATAAAATAAAAACTCCTGGGGGTGGGGGGATCAATCGGGGAAAAAGGAGACAATATGTAAAACTTTAGACAATAAATTAAAAAAATCAAAACTTCTTATTATGATAACCAGGTCTGCCATGAAAAATCTCTAAAGGGACATAAATGGAAAACTCCTAAGCTCAGTGGCCAGTTACAGATAATAAGAGATTGTCCCAATGCTGACAGAACAAAAATTCCCCATCCCTTAACCCAAACATTACACCAAGGTGACACAGCCTCCTTAATAGCAGAATAACTGCCTCATGATAATTGGGCTTCCTCTCAATATGGAGGCTGGGTTCCAAGTGTAACTGAGAGGTGGGAGCATCAGGTACAATGCATTCTTCTTAGGACCTAGCCTTGGAAGTCACAAAGTAATAATTTCTATCAAAATGTGTGGATCAGAGCAGTCACAAACTCCACCCAGATTCGATGGGAGAGAACATATAGAGCCCACCTCTCAGTGTTAGCAGTGTCAGGCACATTATAAGAAGAATATGTGGGATGGGATATGTAGATGAGTGTGACTATCTTTGAGAAAGATAATCTGCCCCTCATGTGACCATGTGATGATTTTATATTGTGAAGCCAAGTTTTCTTTTAGTAAAATTGTTCTTGGTTCATACACAGGAAGTAAGTAAATAGCTTTATATTCTATAGCATTCCACAAAGATTTGTCGGTACTCTGCCTACCAAACAAGTCTGAGAACCATTGGTCCTGTCCAACTGTTTCATTTTGTAATTGATGGACCAAAGGACTAAAGAGATGATTGTGATATGTTTCAAGAAAAGCTATCGCCAATCTCATTCTCACTTTGCTTGATTCTAGAGAGAGTAGAATTAGAGGCTGATTCTAAAGGATGGAAGAGTTAGAGGGGATGATTGGGCACGTAGTTGGGCGCTGCTGACTTGTGAGATGGACTTTGAGAAAGTTTGGGGCACTTAGTTTTCCCTTGATGTGGATTCTGAAGAGTTCTGTCTGGCGGTGGGAAGTGGAGGGGGTACAGGATAAGCAGAAGGGGACAGTGACTGGAAGGGGATGTGGCAAGGTAGTGTTTCTCAAAGTGCCGCTCGCTGGTGGACCAACTGGGAGAAAATCGGAATCACCTAGAGTGTTTGTCACAAGGCAGGTTCCTAGGTCCCATACCTTTTGAGTCAGAATCCCTGGGAATGGGGCCCAGGAACCTTCAACTTAACACACTTTCAGTGGGTTCTTATGTTACAGAACTGAAAGAATTGGTCCACGGGCTCTAGTAGAGCCAAATACTAAACACCGAGAATTGCAGTGGAGAAAGATTGGCTGTTTTATTATGAATGGTGCCATCCAGGAGAGTGGGAAGCTAATGCTCAAAAGCCTGGACTCCTTGATAGCCTGTATGATACAGATTCTATAGGGCAATGTCCCAAGACACTATGTGGGTCAGGGGTTCAGGGTCATGCTGGGAGCTGATTGGTCAGAAGTGAGGTAAGGTTAATGAATCATTTCTTCAGGTCCTGAGGACAGCTCTGAGGTCTGCTCTGGCGTCTCTCTGTCTGGTCTCATGGGAAAGTAGCCAGAGGGTGGGTCCACTTTAGGGCTCGGGAACTAAAACATAACTTAGGTCAAGATGTTATCGTTAGCCTGCCAGAGGTCCAGACCATGTGACCATTAGTCAGGCCCGGGCTACTTACTGTCTTCTCCTGCTTCGGAGGTTGCTAATTATTCTGGGAAAAGGCTAGTTCTCTCTGATAGAGAGAGACAGAGACAGAGAAACAAAACAGAGATACACAGAGAGAGAGAGAGAGAGATTTCTAGAGCTAGGATTTCAAACTGAATTTAACCAAAGTCATAAAGACCCTCAGTTTCACTTGTGCACTCGATTATTTGAGAATTACTGAGACAGATGACGAAACTAACGTTGGTCTATAAAATTGAACCTGGCTTATAAGTTTAAAGCCAGCAAAAGGGTCCCAAATATCTGTGTGTCACCTGGACACAGCTCATCAAATAAAGTAGATACTCAAGCAAAGAAGGAGAATTGAAGATTTAAGTTTTCCTCAAAATAAAAACGCAATTTGGGGGTAAGTGACAAATTAAATCTCAAGGATTTCAATCTTTATCCTTCAGATACGATTCAGCTATATTTCACAATCTACTGTCATTGTCATTTTCAATAAATAAATGTCTCAAAAAGAAGGCTATAGGTTGACTTCAAGACATCCCTCTATCTACTGCTTCACTTGGTAAGAGAGAAAAACACATCGCTTTCTGGGACACTGGGCTGATTTGAGCTTCAAGAGTCAGGAAACATACATTTCCATAGAAGCCTAAGGATGAAAAGCCGGAACACTGTATGGGGGGCACTTGATATGATCCCATTATGCCTAGTCTCACAACCCATCCATGGTTTCCATTAATATCTTCCCTGCTTTGTCTCTGAAATTCTTCACAATCAATAGCTTATTGTTAAGAACTCTCTTCTCTAGCCTCAGGCCATTTTCAACAGCCAGCTCCATGTTCCTCTGCCGCCAACCAAGATTTCTTTCTTCTTCCTGACACTAAAGAATGAACTTCCTGATGGCATGCAACCATCTCAGGGATGTTAAGACTCTCTGGCTACGCCAGTGGATTGACTCCTTGAGTCTTCTTGTCTAATAGGACACCCTCACCCATCTAATGGACACCCTAAAATGTCACAAATACTCCCACAGAGCTTTGCCCAAGGCAGCTTACAATCTCCATGGCAACAGCCATCCATCTGCTTAACTTTTCTAGATAAGACAGTTTTCTTTCCCTGGGGAGTACTGATGATGGATGGATCCTATATGCTTTGCATTCTTATTCTAAGTTCCCTCCTCCTCCTCCTCCTCTTCCTCCTCTTCCTCTTCCTCCTCCTTTTCCTCCTCCTCCTCTGTCGTTGTCGTCTTCTTCTTCTTCTTTTCTTCTTCTTTAATAAAAAGGTGTTCTTTAACTTTGTTTCTTGAAGCAAACTGTTGCTCTTTCTTTGGATTTCTCTGCCTTCCTCTCCAGCCCGCCCCCTTGTCTGCTCCCTGCCCTCCCCCACATTGGTGGGCTGCTCACTGGAGGGCTCTTAAACAACTTTAACACAGTTGCACTTTGTTTGCTGCATATCTGTGTTTCTGGCCTTCTGAGAGGAGGCATTGTGCTAGGAGGCAGAACCATTTGGTTGGAGAATTGTTTAGACTGTGGCAAGTAGAACAGTTAAATAGGATGTTTCAATGGAATTAAACTTCAAGGGGAAAAGAAGGCATCATTAATACACAAAATAGGAAAAAAATGAAAAAGTTGGCATGGGTAGGGCATTTAGGTCACACTAAAACAAGAGTCAACTCAGATCTTCATCTCCGCTTCACCAAGTTGGAATTTTCGCTTTGAACTGGAATCCAACGGGTGAACATTTCAGTATGTAAAGAGGTAGAATTGGGGGTGGGGATTGTTCATGAGCATAAATCATAGCTTTCATATCAGTGCTTCTTAAAATCCACTGTCTTCATTTTTTTCATCATTCTTCTTCATTTTTTCCCCCATCATGTGGGATTAACCAGCAAAACGGAATTTCTTTTTCCAAAGCTCTTTATTCAGTGTACAGAGACTGGAAGTCTATGTCTGTTAGGGTTTATGTCAGGATGGCACACAAATTCTGATCTGCAATGAGGCACATGCTAGTGGAAGAGTGAACTCAAACCCTTGCTGGACACAGAGCATTGCAATACATCCTCGGCTGGGAACTATGACCAGGGTTCTATGCTTCACTCCGCCACTGGCTGGGTGATCATCAGCGAGCCTAGGTATCCTTTTTCTCATCCATGAGTAAGTTGAATGAACTGAAGTTTCCTTTCAGCTCCAAATTTACAAGTTACCACCATTCTAGACCCAATATTTCCTCTTACATCTTGTAGAGGAACACTAGGCAAGTTCTTCCTACCTTGGGGTGCTACAGGAGATCACTTTCCAGGGTTATTAGAACAAAACAAGAATGTCGTATTCATTTCATGTTCACTGGCTATGGGAAGGCCTGTACTCTTCACTCTCAGAACGTGTCCACGTGGAGACAGCAGAGTTCATGCCCGGCTCTCATTGTATAGGAATCTTTCCCTAAACGTACCAAGCTTCGGTAAGTAACACGGTTAGGGAATCACAGAAACAGGGGAGAAAGGACTGAGGAAAATGCAAGGAAGAAAAGATGTGAAATGGGGATTTTTCCACATTTTCCATATGTACACTGATACAAAGAAATCTTGCCCCCACTAGAGAATTACAAGGGCTGAAAATCCCACCTGCCCATGGCTTCACACACAACAGGACTTCTTTTTGCTGTTGGATATCTTATGAGTTTATACAATGCAGGCAAAATCTTACTCATTTGAAAGTCCACATTTTCAAATGGATATACTGGATGTTCCGAAGATTATAAGCTTAGAAACCTGAACTGTACTTTTCCGTTCAGCTAATAATTACAAATACCATGCGCATATGTTCACATGACATGATATGACAAACTCTTGGAAATAAGAAGCTCACAGGGTCCTATGAGCCAGATGCCAGAAATATCTCCCTCCCTCAGACACAAATCTGAATGCAGATGTCTACATTCCATGCCATGGCTGCCACTCATGCATTCTCAGTGTTATCGATAATCAGTGTAAGTTAATTACATTATAATTACTGTATCATTATATATATGTATAATTATTGTCATTATTATAAGGCAATGTAAATAATTAATAATTAATGATGTGTACTTATGTTTCTACCTCTTTTTCCAACACACAAGTTACTTTCGTCAAACACTAGCTTTTGCCTTCCCTGATTATGAAAGCCATATATTCTCAAAGTAAAAAATGTAAAGACAGCAAAGCACATTGGAAGAAACAACATCATTTAGCCTACAAAGCTTTCTCATCCCTCTAAATCCCTGAAATGTGTTAAGCACACGTACTGTCATGCATTGGGGCACCTAGAAATATAGCATCCTGAGCCTGGGGACTCTTCCCAGGAGGGTCCCCTCCCCTCTGGCTCTGCCAACATCGGACAGAGCCCCTGCACTTTGAAAGCCCCTCATCCCATTCTGCCCTAGACCCTCCTTTGTCTCCTGTACCCAACAGCAGTTCAAGGTCACACTCCATCTCTTCCGCTCCACTCACCTTCTCCAGAGACCCCACCCCCTTGCCTCGATCTCAGAGAATTAGCCCTGGGAACCTGCCCATGCCTGGTGACAGTGTGTCAGCCTCCAGGGCGCCTGGGAGGTGAGATGCTCGTGAGAGGTGAGAGTCAGAGAAGGTGACCACTTGGTGCAAGTCCTGGGAGCACGCTCACACCGCGTTCTCTATGACAGTGCTGCGCAGCCTGATAGAGGGGGTGGTCCCAGGAGTGCCGCACGGTGGCCTAGTGGCCAGCATTCTAGGAAACCCGGGGCTGCACAGGGCAGGTGTTCAGCAAACTTTTGCCGTTATTTTAAAATATATATATTTTATTACTTTTTTACAGAGAGGAAGGGAGAGGGATAGAGAGTTAGAAACATTGATGAGAGAGAAACATCGACAAGCTGCCTCCTGCACACCTCCCACTGGGGATGTGCCCACAACCAAGGTACATGCCCTTGACTGGAATCGAACCTGAGACCCTTCAGTCTGCAGGCTGATGCTCTATCCACTGAGCCACACCGGCCAGGGCACATTTGTCATTATTGTTGGGGATCAGGGCAGCGGCTCACACAGCCATGTGTCTCATCTACTGCTTAGACACCACAGCCTCCACGTGGCTGCCATTTGGCTTTGACTTTGCTGGTCACACAAAAGGCCACCTACATACACCTTAGAATGACCCCCAGCTCATCTTAAAACAGACACTCGCTGCCCATTCTAGAATGATACAGAAAGCTCCGACTTGTGAAATAATTCCACCCAACGCCCAAGGGCAGTGCAAGTTTGCCAGTGTGAGCCAGCAGGTGCCCTGCGCTGTAGGCTGGACACGCCATCTGAGGGCATTCTGACTAATGGTGGGAGGGGAAAAGGTAAAGGTTTACAGAGACCTCACATCGTGCTTACAATTCAATAATCTCTGCACTCTCCCCCAACCTCTTTCTTTCACTTAAAAAAAATTTTTTTTATTGATTTCAGAGAGGAAGGAGAGGGAGAGAGAGATAGAAACATCAATGATGAGAGAGAATCATTTATCAGCAGCCTCCTGCACACCTCACACTGGGGATCAAGCCCACAACCCGGGCATGTACCCTGGCTGGGAATTGAACCGTGACCTCCTGGTTCATAGGCTGATGCTCAACCACTGAGACACACTTTCTTAAACTTTCTTAAACTTAAAAAGCATGCCAACCCTGGGTCTGACTGGCATTTAGAATCATATTAATGTGACTGAGGCATTGGTATTTATTTGTGATTATTAATAGCTTAATGTGCCACCTGCCCTTCCAAAAGCCACAGCCTGCCAGTGTCTGCATGCCCACACATTCTAATAGGAGCTTAAGTGCCTTGCCTGAAGGAATGGGCAGTGATGGGATTGGTAAGTGGTCACAGGAGCCTATGTTTGGGGATAAGGTTGCCTAAAACTGTAACTGAAATAACAATGGGCAAACTGGATTTTTACCATCTTCATTCAAAAAGGACCTTGTTTCTCTCCTGTCCTTTCCCCTGCCCCTTCACTTCTCCACATCACTAGTTAACGTCTCCCCATGACAAAGACTGTCTTGCCTGGCCGGTGTGGCTCAGTAGTTGAGCTTCAACCTATGAACCACAAGGTCACAGTTCGATTCCCAGTCAGGGCACCTGCCTGGGTTGTGAGCTCCATCCCCAGTATGGGGTGTGCAGGGGGCAGCCGATCAATGATTCTCTCATCATTGATGTTTCTATCTCTCTCTTCTTCTCCCTTTCCTCTCTGAAATCAATAAAAATGTATTTAAAAAAAAAAAAGACAGTGTTGAAGATCCCACCTCTGAGGAATTTGGAATTTTATTCTTGAAATCTAAAATTTGACCTGGAGAGAATCTTAATGGCTGTGTGCTAGGCTAGCTGATGCTTCAATAACAAACAGCCCCAAAACTCAGTGGCTTCAAAAACAAACAAACAAATAAAAAAGAGGGGTATCGAATACTTATGCTCCAGGAGGGTCTACACTGTCCACACCCTGCCACCAGATGACAGAACATGCGCTTCCTGGAACATTCACGGTTGCCATGGTAGAGGGCAACTCGAGGAAAGAGGCCGAGGGGATGTGTGCGCAGACTAGTGGAGTGTGATCAGAAGTTGCATGTGTCACTTCCTCTAACACTTCGTTCACCAGACAAGTCCAAGGCCACACTGACTCCCAGGTGGGTGGGAAGCACAGATCTCCCTGGTGCCCGGATGGGTAGAGTCAGGGTATTTATGAAAAGCCCAGGTAATTCACTGAGAGCATCAAACACGATCATCATTCGGTAAAAGGCGAATAACAGAACCTGGCGTTTAGCAAGAGCTGTTACTTTTACTATCACTATCATTATCATCACAGATGAGGAAACAGACCCAGGAACAGGGAGCGATGAGCTGCGATCGCACCGCTGATGAGGAACAGACAGAGATGAGGACCCACGTTCCCTGAATCCAAGGCTGGAGTTCTTTTCTCTCCACTCACCTGAAGGCCCAGACAAGCGGTGAGGAAACAGCTCCTGGACCAGCGCTCTCAACCAGACGACCAGGAGTTTGCTTGTTTTCATGTCGGGTTGCCTTCAAGAACAAGGGCCAGCAAACGTTTTCTGCAAAGGCCAGACAGGATGTGTCTTAGGCTTCTCGGGACACATCATCTCCACCGCCATGGCTCAGCTCTGCCATCGTTGCACAAAGCAGCACGGTGGGTGTGGCTATTTCCACTGGAACTTTCTCTACAAAAGCGGACAGCAGGCTGGAGACAGCTGTCCTGGAGCATCCCGACTGGAGGAAGCCTGGTCAATGGAAAGTGAGGGACGTGCCTAAACACAGAGACCTTGGCCAGGTCACCTGCCTCTCTGCGCCTCGCTTCCCAGGGTTACTGTGAGATTGAGCAGGCTGAAATGGGCAGCACCTTAGGACAGTGCTGGCTCAGGCGAGCCCTCCCCTCCCCTCTCAGAGCTCTGCTGCCCCCACTGGGGGGCAGCCTCTGTCCTCTGAGCTGGAGGCTCCACGGAGAACGAAACAGAGCCTCTGTTCTCCTGGGACGAATATTCTGGTCCAGCAAGTGAGACTAAGGAAAAATCTCCATGTCGGAGGTCAGGAGGCTGATAAAGGCTGGAACGGAAAGTAGAGCAGGATTAGGGTGGGAGAGGGAGGTGTGTTAGTAAAGTTTTATGTGGGGTGGGCCAGGGGAGAGATGTTGAGCAGAAAACTTCATGAAGGGAGGAAACGAGGCCTGTAGATACCTGGGAAGTGTGTTTTAACCCTGAAGCAGGAGCCTGGAGCCCAGTTCCCGGAGGTGAGGTGGGCGTGGCCATAGCATTGAGCCGGCTGGGGGCGGGGTGTCTCCTGCCTCCCTGCTCCCCTCCTTCCCAGCTTCTCTCTCCCCAGCTATCTATGCCTCTTTTCCTGTGCTCCTCTCTTACCCTTTGCCACTCTTCTTCTTTTCGCTAATATTTCACTCTGCTGGGGGCATGAGAAACCAAGGAGGTCATCACCCTCGGAATAAGCAAAGGCGAGGGCTGGCTCAGGCCAGGGCTCTCCAGGAGGATTTAACCTAATCCCCCCAATGCTGGGCATCAGACAGAGAGGCTTAGGGGGAACACGATGAGAACTAATGCCGACCGTCAAGAGTATTTCGTTGTTGCTCTTTAAACAAGATCCCCAAGTCTTTAAAGAGAGAGCACTGTTTTGGGTGATGTGAATGTGGGGAGGAAGAGGCCGGAGGAAGAGACTCTGCAGTGGGAGTGAGCGGGTGGCTGTGGGCTCAGCCCAGGACTCAGAGCACAAGCAGCGAGTGATTCCCAGGGCTAATGGGTGGGACATAAATACCCCAAGGCCTGTGACTGGCCATCAGAAAGTGCTTTCCACAGACCATTGGCAAGGTGAGCTGCTGTGTTCTGATCAAACAAACATTACATATGTATATCATGGTGGCTCTCCTGGCACATCTCCTACAGAAAGAGGGGGATGGGAGATTGGGAAATAGAGGGTGAGAGAGACAAGGGAGGGAGGGAGGGAAGGGAGAGAGAGAGAGAGAGAGAGATCTCCCAGGATCATCAGCAATCAGGCTCACTGTGTAATGCGCTGAAATCCCGCTGTGCTCAGAAGTCCGTGGCTGCACCTGCCTGCAGAGAAGCACCCCCTTATTTTTACCGGAAGGCGGCAGACGGGCTCGTGGCTCTCCTGTGCCTCTCAAACTCGAATGTGACAGGAATAGCCGGGGAGTCTTATTCCAAGAGTCTGAGCCAGTGGGTCAAGGGTGGATCTGAGAGTCTGCGTTTCTATGAGTCCTGGTGTGGCACCCGCTGCTGCTCCAGGGCCACACTGGACGATATAGCGGGCTCTTTAGTGCAACCATAACCCCAAAAGCTGAAATAACACGAACTATCGATTTCATTCATGCTAACGTTTGTAACAACATGTCTTGGCTCGAGGTGGGCAGGTGTGTTAATTCTGGGCTGTGGAACCCCTGGAGTCTGTAAACAGAAGTTTCCAAGGTAAAGTTGTTCGGTTTGGGAAAATGTTAATAAATCTATGGGGGACATTCCAAAGGGAGTCCCGTGTTGGCCTAGGTGTGCAGAGGTCTGGAAGCCAAGTGGGCACGGATCCAGCTCGGACCCTGGTGTGAGCAAGAGGCGAGGCCTGCTCTGAGCGTGCTGGAGCGCCAGGCAAAGCTGTACCAGGCACACCCATTAGCCCTGGGCAGTGACTTAGGACCCAACAGGCAGCTTGTCTGGGCTTGTTGGCCTTGGGCGCCATCTCATGGGCAAAGAGAAAACTTTTTATGAAAAGAGTCCCAGAAAGTGATGGATCCTTTGCCACGGGCACCCCTGGGCCTGCTGTCCTTCACAGCCCACTGCCTTGGCCCCACGGGACCCCCGGCCACCAGAGCTGACCAGAGTGAAGGTGCCCTCCCAATCCTGGCTAGTCATGGCTTTAGATGCAGCAGCTCCTGTCCCAAGAGTCGGGGATGTGGTAGATTGAATTGGGGTAGTGACCCCAATTCTTCACCTTTCCCCAGAGTCACACCCTTCATCATGTGACTTAGCAGATCGTCCTATTAGGGGCAAAGTGTACTTCCCCACCCCTTAGCCCTGGGCATGGCCGTGGGATATGCGTTGCCCGGTGGGATGTTAGAAGACACAATGCAAACAGAGGCTGGAACTGTGCCTAGCCAGGTGGACTCTGTCCTCTCTGTGAGAAGAACATGCTCCAAGAATCCCAATGATCCGAGGGTGAGGAGAGCCTCCTAGGACAGACCTGGACCAACCTGCAGCTGAGGGCCCAGCCCTGACCTGTGAGCAAAAACACATGGCTATGCATGGAAACCAGTGGCTGGCTGGCCTCCCTCCTGCAGCCAGAGTCCAGGAGTTGAGCTGGACAACTGGGAAGATGAAAGACCTCCTTTTCCTCTTCCGTGCCTGAACTGTGTTCGTAAGATCTGGGTCTGCGCGCACAGTCCTACCTCTGTCCTTTCCATCACTCCCATTTTTCTGTCAGGAAGTCTCCCAACTCTCAAGGTGAAGCCATAGGTATAACTGCACCCTCAGACATCCTATAGGGAGCATGAGAAGGTCAAGTTCCCCTTGGAGATCGCCCATGGGAGCTACCAGAACCACGCTCTCTGAAGTTATTTGGCCCAAACACATGACTTCATTACTCAATTCGAGGGGAGGAGGAAAGGAGGGATTTGCAGGTCAAGGCTGGAGTTGGTTGTGCACAGAGCGAAGCATGTCCCTGGGAGTCGTCTGCCACAGAAATCTGACGTGAGCCGGGAAAGGCAGAGACCACAGGTCTAGTGCATCTTCTGCCTGAGGGAGTACTGTATCCAGGCTCTTCCGACAGAATGCGCCCCATTCTGAAAGCTTTGGGGAGAAAGCACGCCCGTATTTATTATTCCTCCCTGACACAGCCTTGGAATTTTTTCTTTGTCCAGACAAATTCCCTTAAACATTCTCCGGATAGACTCTGCCTCCCAGCCCTCACAGAAGTAGGTGGCTCGTTTCTTAGATTACTCTTGCTGCCCCTCCTTCCATTCCTCCACTATTAGAGGTGCCAACCGTTGGGTTTTGGTTTTTCCACTTTTTAGTTCTTTGACTTTGGGAAAAGTGCTATAAGTCTCTGCCTCCATTTGCTCGTCCTTAAAATGAATCAAATAATAGTACCTACTTCATAGGGCGGTTGCAGTGATTCAATAGCAAAGTTGGTGCTTAGGCTGATACCAAGAATAGGATGAACTCCGTAAGATTTAGCCATTATTATTAGCTGACTTTCCAACAAAACAAATTGAATAGTGATAGTAATAATTACAAAAGTAATAACTTGCTTTGTTTTTTTAAAAATATATTTTATTGATTTTTTACAGAGAGGAAGGGAGAGGGAAGAGAGTTAAAAACATCGATAAGAGAGAAACATCGATCAGCTGCCTCCTGCACACCCCCACTGGGGATGTGCCCGCAACCAAGGTACATGCTCTTGACTGGAATTGAACCTGGGACCCTTCAGTCCGCAGGCCGACGCTCTATCCACAGAGCCAAACCAATTAGGACATAACTTCCTTTGTTTAAAGACTCACATACCAGGCAGTATTCTAAGTACTTCGCCAACATTAGGTTGGCATTTAAGAGTGGTTAAGGGCTGGCTGGTATGGCTCAGTGGTTGAGCGTTGACCCATGAACCAAGAAGTCACCAGTTCAATTCCTGGTCAGGTCACATGCCCAGGTTGCAGGTTCGATCCCCAATAGGGGTTGTGCAGGAGGCAGCCAATTGATGCTTCTCTCTCATCGGTGTTTCTTTCTCCCTATCCCTCACCCTTCCTCTCTCTCTAAAATCAATAAAATTGGGTTGTTGTTTTTTCAAAGAGTGGTTAAGTTTCTGGAGCCAAAACTGTCTGATCAGATAAGGGGTTTGGACAAGATCAGATACGCAGCATCAATGTGTTCAATTTCTCAGGATTCAAAATCCAGATGGAAAGGAAAAAGTGACTTATTGCTTGTGGAATTCAGGCATCAACTATCATGTCGGAGGGTGTGGTGGAGAGAATGACATGTAGGCCTGGACATTTCCAGTACCTTTCAAATCGCAGCATGCTTAGCCGGCCACAGGGCAGATCCTGCTCAGCCGATCGCAAGATGAGCTCCCCGGGCTGTGTTTCCAGGTACTTGGGGGGCCACCCACGGACAGACATGGAAGGACCTTTCTTCTCTGCCAGCGCACGCGTACTGCCCGTCATCTCCTGGCCCGGAGAGGAGATCTGCTCCCATAGCATCAGCCCCGGAGACAAGAAGTGGCACCAGCGAAAAATCAAATAATAAACAGGTGGAGAGAAGTAATGGCTGGACTGCATTCAATGTCTGTCTGCAGCACTCACTTGGGTTTTAACTCATAACCCTTGGTCAGAGTCTACGGTTCTGAAAAGCAATCAAAGAGTGGCTGCCAAGATATCGGGAGGTTCCACGGCGCATTGCTAACCCAGCGCTAATCAAATCAATGCACGCGCGACGAACTGTGAAATTGAGAACATGATTGTCCACCGTCCCTCAGCCAAAGGAATAAAACGGCCATTTGGCCTTTATTTCAGATGCCAAAGGAGTCACGAATAATCTGTTAATTTGTACCTTGGTCCGAAACATGAAAGGCTGTGTGTCTAATGGCGTTTGTCAGTAAGGAGAAAAGACTTCGCGGATGAGGGTCCTAGGCTTGCCAGAACCCCGACTTCAAACAAAAGCTATCAAAACAGCAAGGAGGAGGGCTGGACCTTGAGTTAGAAAGCCTGGGTTAGGAGCCCAAACTCTGTCATTCCATGCTGTGTGAAGTGAGGGTATTCATTCCTATTTTAATCATCGAAGTGAAGTTTAAATGAGGTCATGTTTGTGGAAAGCATTGTTTTAAGTGTAGGAATGAGTGAGTAGAAGACAGGAAATAGGGCGTGCAAATATTTCCATTTCAATTTGAGGAATTACTGGGTAGAATATTTTTGCAATTTAACCACAGGTGTTTTTTTTAAGAAAAAACAACAACACTTAAATTTGTTGCTATAAGTACCACTCTCATAGCATGACAAAGGCAATAGAACTGACTGAGATCTTAGACCATGTGGAACATCAATTCCAATCAACCAATATTTGCTCAGAGCATTCACTGAGTTCGTGGCACTGAGCCCGTTGCTGTGAGAAATACGACAATGAGTACGATTCGGCGACTGCTTTCAAAGCGCTTACTCTCTAATGGACATTGCATGGGATAACATAAGCCAATTTTCTACAAGATGACAAATGACAAGTGCCCAAAGGTGTTAAATAATAGCAAGCCGTTAACAGATGACCTCTTTGTGGGAGATCAGAAAGAGTGTGGTGGAGGAGAGGGCGTGGGTGGTGGGTCCCTCAGAGTCTAACCTGAAAAATGTAGCAGACGACACATTTCTTCTAAGCTAGAGGATTTCATCCAGGGGATTAGTCACAAAAACACTGCGTGGGCCAGGAGAGCAAAGCCAGGGATGCCAGGCGACCCAGAGCCGTAGCTGGAGGAAGAAACTTCGGTCACCTTGGCTGCAGAAACACAGAGGAGATGTTACCCAGGCTGAAGGCCACCCTCCCACCACGCGGTGCCTCCCAGCTGCTGGGACCTCAGCGGGACAGCACCTGGAACAGTCCTGGGACCACAAGGCCACATCCCTGGCGCGAGCACCACGTGACAGAGCTGATTGCCAAGGGTCCCCGCTTGCTGGTGCTGGGACCACTGAGCTTCAGTGCTGGGACCAGGAGAGAGCCTCAGTGCCACCAGGAGCCAGAGCCCAGGACTGTCCTCACCATCCGCCCAGCAGAGCCCTCCACACCTGGAGACGGTACAGCTGACCCTCTACCCTCCTTGCTCTCCAACACCCAGTGAGTGCGCCCCCTGGTGGAACCCAAGCAGAAGACACCTGGCAAGGGCCTCTGGGACAGGGACCCCGGAGCCCCAGCTCCCACCCCCTTGCAGAGTGGGCGGGCGGAAAGCAAGCAGGCATCTGCAAGCAGCCACGGGAAAGGTGGCGAGAAGCAGGGAGGGAGGAAAGCTTCTCAGGATGAATGATGAACGTGAGCATCTGCCAGGTGCCAAGCGGTTGACCTAGGTTATCACACCGAACTCATACTCAATCCATTTTACAGACGAGGATTGAAGAAATTAAGGGAAAAGTCCACCTTCCCACATATGAGAAACAATGGAGCTGGGATCCGGACCCAGGCCTGACTCTGAGACGTACACTGGTCCATTACACGGAGCCTTCAGGCGGCAGGAGGAAGACAGATGTAAGACGTATCGGCAAGTGACCAGATCCGGGGAATGGGACAGAACATGAGAGCAAGTGGAGGAGTGGGAGGTTTTGAGCTGGAATCACTGGGAGAGTGGCGAGACCACTGAAGGAAACCGAGACGTCAGGGGAGGCGCTTGCAGAGACAGGGAGCTCGGATCCCATCGGACATGCTGAGGGGGGACAAATGGACGGAGCCATCCACGGGGCAGTTGAATGCAAGTCGGGACCCTGGGACCGGCAGCAGAAAGGAAATGGATTTACGGGCAGCCTGTATCGAGATGATGGCATGGGCATGGGTGAGAAAAAGTTACCCAAGGGCAGGGTATGCATGTACGTGGTCCAGGCAGGGCGTGTGGAGGGGCTGAGCACGTACACATCCTCAAGCATGCCCTGAGGTGGGTCTCCTTTCTAGTTCTTCCTGTCAGCGGTTCTCTGGCGATTTCCCGCATTATATACTGGGGTGTGTTCCAGGGGGAGGAGCTCTGATGGGGGCAGGATCTGCTGCTGGTGACGTCAGTGCTGTGCACACTCGACTCGCTCAATCTTCTCAGCAGCCACGTTCAGCACCGCAGATGCTGATGATGCTGTCCGGGGCTGCAAACCCAGGCGCCCGGAGCCCGACGCCGCGTCACCCACCTGTTACCTGGGGCCATCGGGACAGTCCCCATGCACAGCCTCCAGGACTGGATTTCTGTGGCAGCAGGTGGGGATCCCCTTCTCCTCCCTCCGCCCCCCATAAAGACTTACTGGGCTGGATCACCTTGTGCCTCCCGAGGGGCCCTCCTGGCTGGCGCACTCTGAGCAGCCAGGTTGCCCCGTGAAGAGTGGTCACTGATGAAACGCTACGTCTCAGGCTGAGGCGCCTGATTACAGCCACATCACCACGGCCACCTTCCTCTCTCCACCACCAACCAGAACCTGACCTCAAATGTCTATTTGGACATGGATACTCCCCAAAGGGCTGAACTTTATTTATTTATTTTTCTCATTGATCAGCTGCCTCCTGCATGCCCCCCATGGGAGTCGAGCCCGCAACCCGGGCATGTGCCCTTGATGGAACTGAACCCGGGACCCTTCAGTCTGCAGGCTGACGCTCTGCCCACTGAGCCAAACCGGCTAGGGCTGAATACCCGATTCATGACTTTGAAAGTTCAGAGAACTTAAACTCACCTCCCTGACTTCTAACTTATAAAGTACCCTTACAAAAAAACATGTAAATATAGAATCTATTTTATTCAAGCTAGACAAATGCCCAGTCACTCTAAAATTCAGGTCTTTCTATTAACAGCTGAATCTGAGAAAGTGAATTAGACTTGAGACCTAAGTTGGCCTCCTACTAACACCCTGAGTCTGACCTTAGGATCCACTCATGTGGACAGACAAGAGTGAGGTGAAGGCCTGGGGAGTAGGGGTGGGGAAAAGGGGTCAATAGGAAAAAGGGGGGATAACTGTAATACTTTCAACAATAAAGGTAATTAAAAAAACAATAGAACCACTCATGTAGAGAAGCAGAACCAAAGAACAGACTCTTAAGTCAATTGCCAAACAGCCAGAGCTGCCGGGTGGCATACCTGAGGTTGCATACACCACATAGCACGCATGGCAAAGGAAAGGCCTTGCAAAACACAAACAAACAAACAAACAACAACAAAAGGCCTTGCAAAGACAGTGGCAAACACTTCTTCACGCAGAGGAGAACTCGGCCTAGTCTCTTTCAATTCTGTCACATCGTCAGGGATCCAACACAGCTGCACTTTAAAAATAAGAATCTTCTTGCACGCAACGTCCTATCGTGGAAGAATACCCTGATTCACCCAGGAAAGCATTCTGCCCTAACTTAGTTATAATCGACTGGAAATGTGCTCTCCCGGCTGCTGAGGAGGTTTCCTGGGCCTCCGTGCTACACAACCATTTCCATGACAATGCACACATACACTTGTCATGTGACAGCTGCATAATTGTGGTTTCTTCTGCTGGTTTTCACAGAGGTGGAGAGCTTTCTAAGCCCCTTAATTTTTTCCAAGGGGAAAAGAAACAAATGTAAAACACGCCAAGCCAGAGGAAAGAAATCGTCAATGTCATGGCTGCGTAAGCTGCAGGTTCATTGGCCAGTTGCCCTTTGACTTTTCCTGTAAAGCCCTTCGCCGATGGCTTCGGTTCAGTTCGCGCTGAGTGGCAATGTTCTCGAATGACCACCAGAGGGCAGTCATGGCCTCAAAATACACCAGGAATGCTCTCTCCTCCATCCACAAAAGGAGCATTCGGCAGGTTATACACTCTCTAACTTCGGCCACTTCTCTCAACTGCTGTATAAATAACCCACATGATGGAAAATAATGTGCCAGACTTCCAAAGTTAAATTCCAACTCTGCCCCTTACTAGCCGTGTGACCTGGGCAATTTCCTTAACCTCTCTGGCCCTGTTTCCCGCCTCATTTCTATAACGAGGATGTGACAATAACCCACATCTCATAGGACATTGGGAGCATTTAATGAGTTAATATTTGTCAGAACAGAGCCTTGCATGTGGTAAGCTATTACAGTTATTGTTATTACTAATAGTATTATATTAAGCTCTCATTTTCTCTTTGAGGACCAGCTAAAGTATCCAAGGACAAGGGGCATGAGGAGGAAGGAGGGAGAGTGTCGGCCATGTCAGGAATCTGTGGGTGGGGAGGAGAGGAGGTCGGAGATGCCTGCACCCTCAGGGACAGTGAGATGCAAGAGGGACAGACCCACGCGTGGGCCACGGGACGGCCAGCAGGCACCTGGCAAGAGAAGGAAGGGCTGGAGGCAAGGGGAGCTGTCCTTCCAGCAGCATGGAAGCTGGTGCAATTAGCTGCCGCCTGGAGGGGGGTCGCCCTGAGGCGCCTGCCGCCTGGGCACCAAGGACAAAGGAGGACACCCCTCTGAGAGAGAGGCCTCGGGTTATTTTACAACCAGCCAAAGGCACGAATGTGCTAGAGCGTTAGGGTCCAGGAGGACTCAAAGGCAGGAAGGGGGTGGGAGGGAGCCGCGTGCTCTTCTGCAGTTTCAGGAACCTCTGCGGAGGGACCTGGAGGAAAATTCTCGTCCAGGCTCGTGGAGTAGCAACTGTGCCCGTGACAGGGCTGTGAGCAAATGTCCCAGCTCTGTCTCCTCCCGACACGACAGGATGGCACGTCCCTGCCCAGGTGAGGTCAGCTGGTGTGTGCCTTCCATGTTCTGTTTTCCCTCTGCCCTGAGGCTGCTCCGTGGGCCTGCGTCATGGTGTGCGGGGCTGAGCTGCGGGCGGCACGCAGCGGGAGTAAGAAACCTCCCATGGCTGAATGTTGGAGCTATTGCCATTGTCTTACTTGTTACTGAAGCAGAACCCAGCCTGCCTGCCTGAGCCCACATCTGCCCTTTGTGCAGCCCTCTGCCAGGTACCCAGGACGGTTTCCCACGCACCCCTTCGCCTTGGGGAAGCACCCCAGCGCAGGCCTTTCCCAGGCCATGAGCGGGGTCCCAGGAAGCTCACGGATCCGGGGCTCCAGAGCAAAGCGGCAGGGCCAGGACTCCGTCGCCCTCCCGAGCCTGACGCCTGCGCCCCAGCAAGCGTGTGCTGGTGCCAATGGAACAGGGGGCGCCGGCGACGCCGTCGTCACTGCCGTCGTGCTTCCTCCGGGACGGCTCCCTCCTGGCGAACCGCATGACCAGGCCACACAGAGCAACTGCGGTGAGGGACAGGCGGACGTGGCCCCGCGGGGACGGACAGCAGGCAGCAGCCCCGGGAAGGCCAGCGTGCTGTCACTGATAACCTGGCATCGATGGCCGTGTGCTTCCCACCAGCTTCCGGAACACACTTCCCCGCCCCTCCACGTCCCTGGTTGCAATCTCTTGCTCTGTGCACGAAGCTGTCCTCAGTGACTGTCCTCCCACCTCTGTCCCCAGGGCCCCTATTTCCTGGGAAACGGGCAAACGACGCCGGCTACCGGGCAAGAGGCTGTGGACGGCCGCGGCCCCCATGGCACATGGGTCGCATTTATGTTTAACCTGCTCTTCCAGCCCTCCCAGCATCCCCGAGCAGCTCGGCAGGCTGGCCAGGGAGGCGCCCCTGCACCTCGACTTTTCATTGCACCTCCAATCACATCCTGGCCGATGCCCCTCCGCCTAAGACCGCCGTCTGCACCCCCCACCCTTCGCTGCTGGCTCTGAGGGATCAAAGGGACCCATCCAGGCCCCTAATCTCCCTAATCCTCACCCCGTCCCGGCCAGGACGCAGGTCTCATCACCACCGCGTTTCAGCTGAAGCGAAGGCCCAGCAGGTCTCAGTGACGGACCCAAGGTCACCCCGGGAGGGAGCTGGTGGCCGAGCTGGGCACAGGACGCGGCCGCTCCTCTCCCGGGTCATCTGTCTCCATCAGACCCTGCTGTCCCGCCGAGTCCCCGCTGCCGTTTTAATTGAAGATCATGTTCTTCCCCGCTTCCTGCCCTAAACACGGCGACAGCTGCCACTTGCAGGCCCGGCTGGCGGGACTTCAGTGGTGGGTGAAGCGATCCCGTACGGAGTGGGCGAAGCCGCAGGGCGAAAGGGCCCATCCCAGGGGAAGATCCGCGTGGACCTATAAAAGGGGAGCCCCACTCCACCGCTTCCCTGACATTCAAATGACACAGAGTGGGCCACAGGCTCAGAGGGAACCCTGCCTGTGTGTGTGTGTGGTGGGGGGGGGGGGCAGGGAGAGGTGGGGGGTGAGGCTGGGCCGGGATGGGGAGATCTCGTGGAGAAAAAAAAATGTGTGTCACTGCATGCAAACTTCTTGCTTCCCCCCAAACCCTCCCCAAAGGAGCCTGGTCTTGGGGAGAAGCCCAGTGAGCGGCTCTGGACGGCCTGGCTTCCTTTCTCCTCTTGGGGACGATGCTATAGGGTTGCAGGAGGATTACAAGCGAGAGGACTAGATCCGCTCTCCCCTTTCCATCCACGGTCCAGGTTCTGCAGCCTGGACCTCAGACCTGGGGTCTCAGAGGGCTTCTGCTCTGTGCGGAGACTGGGGACGCACGGGGGACATCTGGGGAAAGCCATCATTGTACCCCAGGGGTGTGAGAGGAGCAGGGCTGCAGGGAGCGGCTGTCCCCTCCCTCAGGCCTGTCAAGTCCCCGCCAGGCCGGGCAGCAGCCTGGAGCGAGTCTGTAACACACCCCGTGCACGGAGGGCCCGGAGGAGAGGGGATCTCATCTCGCCCTTGGAAATCTGAGCGGTTTGGTCCAGGCCAGGAGGAAATTGAAAAACTTCCCAACCAAAACGTCGACTTCCCGAAGAGATAAAGAGCAGCTCAGGGTCATAAATCCGTGCCAACACCCGGGCCCAGAGGTCAGGCCGGGGCCGGAGGGGATCAACGCGCCGCCCAAGGCAAGGAACGCCCTGGCCATCGGGATCCCTTCCCCACAAGCACCCAGGTCTCAGGGGCCCGAGGGCACCAGAAGACCCCCACCCCCCCACCCCATGCGCCCCCAGGCCACGGGCAGGCCCCGGAGAGGGGCGGCCGGCGCCCTGAGCACCCGGCCTGCATTCTGCAGAGCGGCTTTCTCTTGGAGCCCGGCTGGGCCAGTTCAGCGAAGGGAAGCAAGTCATCAGGGAGTCGGTGTAAACAACTGGCAGCCTCCGTTCTCCAAGCTGAGAACCTGAGCTGAACCGGGAGGCGGCTGACCAGTGCCGGCCCCCACCCCCAGAGGGGGCTGCCTGCCCAGCTTTGCACTAAGCTGTCCTCTAACGACTGTCCTCACACTCTGCCCGGGGCAGGTGGGCCCTGTGAAGGCAGCCCAAGGCCCGCGGGAACCCCCAGAGGGCCCAGGACACCGTGCGGTGGGCTGCCACGGGAGGGCTGGATTAGGAGCGGGACCCTGTGGCTTTCCACATGCCCGGTTCCCCCTCTGGGTGCGTTTCCCATGCCCCCTCTCACGGCAAAGTCTCCGTCAACCCCACATTACGAAAATCTCCAGAAAGGTGTCCCAGAGTCAGGGATTTGCCTATGCTCTTCTCACAGAACCCGTCGGCTTTGAGTGGCACAGAGGGCAGTTGGGAGGAGTCATTTCCAAGGGCAAAGGTGAGCCTGCTGGCACAAAACGGCTCTATTTCCGTCTTTGAATCACTTTCCTCTTCTAGAGCTGGAGAAGGTCTAGGCCAGTGGTCGGCAAACTCATTAGCCAACAGAGCCAAATATCAACAGTACCATTGAAATTCTTTTGAGAGCCAAATTTTTTGAACTTAAACTTCTTCTAACGCCACTTCTTCAAAATAGACTTGCCCAGGCCATGGTATTTTGTGGAAGAGCCACATTCAAGGGGCCAAAGAGCCGCATGTGGCTCGCGAGCCGCAGTTTGCCGACCACGGGTCTAGGCAATTCGGGGATGGCACTGCAATGGCAGATAACTCCTCACCTTTCTGGGCCTCACACCTTTCTCTCTCCTTCGGCTGTGGTTTCATCCAGTAAGCAAGCCGCGAGTCTCCACTGCCTGGGAAGGACCTCGCGCCCCACATCTGAAAGGCAGCAGAGGCCGAGCGCATAGGACACAGCGGGTGGTTGTTGGAATGAAATCGGGAACTCGGGTAAAAGCCTGTGGACGGTTGGTGGGCGGCCTCACCAAGATAGAAGCAAACTGAAAGGAGAGGCCTCACTGCTCAGCAGAGCCGAGTCCCTCCAGGGGAGTCAGCACTAAAGGAGTTACAGAAACAAACGGAAATCAAGGCAAAGAGAGGTGGCAAGGGGCCGAAGAAGACCCCTGGCCTGGACTTGGCCAGTTCCAGACCTCGCCCCAGCACTGACTAGTTAGGATCATGGGCAAGTCGTCCCAACATGGGTCCTTGCTTTCATCATGTTTTTGCTTTTCAATTGTGACTTAAGAAAAATACACACAACATAAATTTACCCTCTTAATAATGTCTAAGTATACAGGACTGCATTGTTGACTGTGTGCCATGCACTGCTCTACACAGATCTCTAGGACTTTCCATCTTGCATTACTGACACTCTGTACCCACGGAACGATTCCTTCTCTTCCCCTCCCCCAGTCCCTGGCAACCGTCATTCTACTTCTGTTTCTATGAGTTGGATTACATTAGATACTTCATAGAAGTGGGATCACTTATATGTATTTGTCTTTTTGTGATTGGCTTATTTAACTTAGCACAATGTCCTGAAGCTGTATCTATTATTGTAACACCTGCTGGGATTTCACTTTTTAAGGCTAAATAATATTCCACTACATGTGTATACCACATTTTCTTTATCTGTTCATCTATTAATGGATATTTAGGAGGCTTCTGTAATCTTGGTTATTGGGAATAATATTGCAATGGATGTGGGTATCCAAATACCTCTTCCAGATCTTTTCAATTATTTGGGGTATATACCCTGAAGTGGTATTGCTGGATCATATGGTAATACTATAATTAATTTTTTAGACCCCCTCATACTGTTTTCTATAATGGCTGCATCATTTTATAATCCCACCAATAAGTGTATAAAAGTTTCAATTTCTCCACATCCTTGTCAGCAGTGTGTGTGAGTGTGTGTATGTGCGTGTTTCCTAATGTGTGTGAGGTAATATCACATTGTGCTTTTCATTTTTATTTATTTTTTATCCTCACCCAAGGATATGTTTATTGATTTTAGAAAAAGAAGAAGGAAGAGAGAGAGAGAGAGAGAGAGAGAGAGGTGAGAAAGAAACATTGATTGTTGCCCCCTGTATGCACCCCAATCTGGATGTAACCCACAACCTAGGTATGTGCCCTGATCAAGAATCAAACCCGAAACCTTTTGGTGTATGGGATAATGCTTCAACTGAGCCACTGGGCCAGAGCCCATGCATTTCTTTATACTTTTACTAGAGGCCCGATGCACAAAATTCGTGCAAGAGTAGGCCTTCCTTTCCTCTGCTGCCGGCACCAGCTTCCCTCTGGCACCCGGACCCGGGCTTCCCTCGCAGCCCCAGCTTCATCTGGAAGGTCGTCGAGAAGGACATCCAGTATAATTAGCATATTACACTTTTATTAGTATAAATGATATACATATATATGGATCCTTGAGGCTTATGTGGTATTTTTGCCTGCTTTAACTTTATATCAGTAATATCATACTGTGTTTATTGGTCTACAAGTGGCTTTTGTTTGTGACCTTCATCCATGTTGATACTTGCAGCACTTGTTAACCCCAGTCTAGGACTTAATTGTATGAAGGTGGCACAATTTATTGATGCACTGTTGATGGATGCTGTTATTTCCATTTTTAAACACATAATCTCCCTCTAAATCTCCATGTACATATCTCCTCTGCACTGTGTGAGACTTTGCCCGGCCAGTGTGGCTCATTGGTTGAACATCAACCTATGAATGTGGTCAAGATTGGATTCCCTGGCAGGGCACATGCCTGGATTTTGGGCGGGGCGTGCAGGAGGCACCTGATCAATGATTCACTCTTATTATTGAGGTTCCTATCTCTCTTCCTCTCCCTTCCTCTCTGAAATCAATAAATATATTGATTTTTTTAAATATATTTTTGAAAAATGCTACATTTTTCTCAGAAGGACTTGAACCAATGTATACTCCCACCAGCAGGGCATACGATTTCCCAGCCTTCAGTGTTTGTACCCTCACTTGGTAGTGTCAGACATTTCTACCCCATCTGATGGGCATCCAGTGGTGACCTTTTGTAGTTTTCACTTGCATTTCCCTCCTAACAATGATGGATGTCATATGTTTGGCAGCCACACACATTTCCTCCTCGTAGTTTGCTTCTTCGTAGTTTTTTCCTACCTTTGATTTTTAACAAGGGTGGACCGTAGCTACTCCCTATCCCAGGAAAGGCATAGATTGCATGACCAGATCTCACTACTGTGAACTGCATGCTTGAGGGATTCATAATGCAGCGCCCACCCGGACCACGAGAATTTGTGGGCGAGCATCCCCTCTCCTCAGGTTCATTCAATGTAGCCATGCTTTCTCCGCGCAGGCGGAGAGCGGGAGCCTCCTGGCTGAGGGCTGAGCCGGGCTCCTCCAGCACGTGCTGCTGAGCTGAGGCTGAGCCGATGCAGATGGCCACCTGCGCCACCTGAGCCGGAGAGGCCTGAGCACGCACCAGAGGGAGGCCGTGCACACTGGTTCTCCGCGTGCAGAGTCGTGGAGAGACAGCTCGTGCTCCAGTGCTGAGAATTTCCGGGGCTTGATGGGGAAACATGTATTCCTGGTATTTTCCAAAGTTGCAAAACGCTAACATTTGTTTGGAGACGTGTCACAAGCGAAGCCAAAGGAAACAGGCCCAAGGTTGGATCTGAGATTTCCCTACCTGCAACTCCAAGCAGAGTGTGCGCCCGAGAAGGGTCAGCAAGGAAGAGGCCAAGAGCCGATTGTGTCGGTTCTTGCGTAACTCCTCTCATGGTGAACTGACTTTGTTTACAATGAGAGGGATGGTAACAAGAGGTTTAAACAAGTCAGGGTACCAGAGGCCGTGGGCACACAGGATTAACCAACCTCGGCCTGCGAGTCTGTCTGGGCCCTGATCGTGTGCGTTCCAGCTGCAGTCACTGCACTGTTGTCTGAGCCACAGTCAGGTTGGACTGGCTCACAAAGGACAGTGCTAATGTGGACGGCTGGTCCACAGTGGATATATCCTGTCCCCTCCCAGAAAAGACTAAACTCTCCCTGTCAGGGCTGAAGGGAAAAAGTAGATATTGTGGATTTGGCATTGACACACAATTCATGAGGCATTAAAGAGGCAGCGAGGAGAGAGTTTTATTTTTCCCAGCTCCAGCCTCCTCCAAAAATATGTATACACACACACACACACACACACACACACACAGAACCCAGTTCAGAAAAGCATATCTTCCCCATAAGCCCTCATTCTACTGATTTTAGTTTCTCCCATGTCTCTTCCAGGTAGCAAGAAAAGCCAAAAGTCAGGAGAATGAAGAAAAAAAAAAAAAAAAGCAAGGAAAAATGTAACTACCAGCTCTGAAATTCACAATGGAATGAACAAACATGTTTAACAGATCATGAAGCAAACCAACAGACCATCAATACGTTAGTCAATTAATGCATAACTATTAAGTGCTGTGTGCACTCTGTATTATGGCTTCCCCCAGGCTCCTAGAACAGGCATTTAGGAATATCCCACAGTTGTGCTGTTTTGGCTTTCAACAGCATCTTAGACACAGCCAATAAAAATAAATATAGAAAAGAGAGAACTAAGTAGAGAATAAATAGAAGATGATATAAAAGGACTCGGATGAAGAGAATCTTTGAAATACATGAACCTTGACTAATCAATCCCCTTGCAAATATCTATCAAGGTCCTAGTAGATGCTGTCAATGTCTATGGCCTACGGGCAGTTGAATAGTATCTTTCCAAACTCTGGGCTTCAGATTTCTCAGCTGGAAATTGGGCATAATAGTTGTACCTCCCTTGAAATTTTGTTGTGAGTGTCAAATGAAATAACACAGTCCAAGCATGCAGAAGGGTATCTGGTGGGGTAACCAGGAAATCAACATTAAGGAAGGAGACAAGTCATAAGTGCATAGAAACCGAACAATAAAGACATCAATAGAAGAGATGTCAAAAGGCAGCGCATTATTAATTGCCAAACAAGTGTTTCTCGCCCCTGAATGTCAAAACCGAGGGCACAGAGCAAAGAGAGAGCCAAAAGAGTTTGGTTTCTCTCACTAGCCAAGCACCTGCCTTTTGCACGTGTCTGAGAAGCTGCAAACTGGGTCCCTCCAGAGACACCATGGATCGTGATGGGCTTTTGGGAAAGGACTCAGAGCTGACCCTTAACATAGAGGCGGCGCAGTGAAGTGCTGGAGCCTGCAGCCATGGTGCCGGACTGCCCAAGTTCAAAGCTCAGCACGGGCACTCACTACTTGTAGGCTCCCGGGAAAGTTACTTAACTCTCGAGTCTCAGTTTCCTCATATGTAAATGAAGAATAATAATAGTATCTATTTCATAGGTTGGCATGATGATTAAATGAGAGAGTTCACATAGATAGAGTACCCAGCATACACGAGTTAGATTGTGCTTCTACCTTGAATGCTAAACCAGCTGCTTCTTCAAGACATCCAAACAAAGA